>NC_138773.1:177276724-177946724 GCF_965119305.1 Pelophylax lessonae | reverse complement strand
GGCACACATTTAACCCTTTGATTGCCCTAGATCAGTGATGGCGAACCTTGGCACCCCAGATGTTTTGGAACTACATTTCCCATGATGCTCAACTACACTGCAGAGTGCATGAGCATCATGGGAAATGTAGTTCCAAAACATCTGGAGTGCCAAGGTTCGCCATCACTGCCCTAGATGTTAACCCCTTCCCAGTCCGTGTCATTAGTACAGTGACCGTGCATATTTTTTAGCGCTGATCACTGTATTAGTGTAACTGGTTCCCAGTGTCAGATTTGTCCGCCCCCAATATCACAGTCCCACTAAGTCGCTGACTGCCACCATTGCTAGTAAGAAAAAAAAAAAAAAAAGTCCCCGGATTTCATTTTAAAATCTGGTCCCATTATGCTATGGGGGCACACGTGCAGACTCATTCCTGAGCAGACTGTGTGCATCCACAGACAGTGGGGCTCACCCCCCACCCCCCCAACCTTCTCACTGCATTTGAGTGACAGTAGTCAGCCAATGGCTCGCGCTGCAATCAGAGCCTCCGGTGAATACAGGAAGAAGAGTTGCAGCAGACAGGCTCAGGTAAGTGTTTAGGGGAGGAGAGGGGAGGGGAGCTGCTATTAAAACAAACAAAAAAAAAAACCCAAAACAAACAACTTTTTGGACTTCAGAACCATTTGAAGTCCAAGCAAACAAAAAAGTTCCTCATCAAAACCCATACAGGAGCACACAGCAAGGTCACCTCTCTGCTCCAAGCCTATAAAAGGAGCAGCACAAGATTCAGGAAGGAAATCTTTGCTTTCGCCTTCTGTCTGCATGGGCAAGCAAATCTGACTGGCCAATAGGTTGTCCTTCCCTCTACCAGTCTGAATTCTGAAGTAGACAAGAGGTTAATGTAGGTATTTTACACCAGCTGCACTTAATTATGTAAAAAAAAAAAAAAAAAAAAAAAAAAAAAAAAAGCGTTTTGATGTGGACCTGAAGATTAGCTCAAAATACATCTGACAAATTTTACCAATGCAAAAACCACCATTACTCAGTCATACAGGTATTACAGGAAATGTCAATACAAAAGAAACCTGCGCTTCAATGACCAAACAAGGGTATAAAAGTAATGAGCAGGAAACTATGGCTTTTTACAAAGCAAATGCTTTTAAGGCTTATATAGCCTGACAGATGTTGGTGACTCAGCAGGACACTGCATTAATATTACAACAGAAAGCTCTTTAAGGATGTGAGAACCTGATTACTAAAACAATGCAATATTACAATGTAAATGGGCTCCAATCTCAAACTCAGATTTTCCAATGTTGGCCATTCAAGGGAATAAAATCAGGGTAATCATTCGACATTTGCTGTTGCCCAAAACCTTAACACTTTATTTGGGGTAGGGGCGGGTATCCGGTTTTGACAGGTCTCTGCTTCCACTACAGTTGGTTGGCCTCAGCGATCCACCAGAAGAAGTTCTCCCCCTGCAACTTTCTGGGACACGCCATAGATCCCAGAAGGCTTTGGGTTCTTTCACAAAGTGTAGCATGGCTCGCGCATGTGCAGTGACAGCTAGCTGTGAAGCCTCACAGAGTCACAGCTGGCTGCCCAAAGTAAACCTGGCAGTGCCAGGGACTCAAAGCAGCGGTTCAGGTGAGCACAGTGCTGGCCCCTTGGATAGGAGAGTATCCTTTTAATAAAAAGTCAGCAGCTACAGTATTTGTAGCTGTGGATGTCATTTTTCCTTAAAATAGTGGAACAGCTTTAAGTGCTTTATAACCCTAGTTACATGACCTGACATATCCTCCGGATGGCTGAGGGACTCATGGACATGGCAGGACCTCAGGTGTGTATTAGGGGGGGTGCTGTTGAGGCTGCTACACAAAGAAGATTTACCTTAATGCATTAAGATAATAAAAACCTGGACTTTACAACTCCTTTAACACGAGTTAGCACACATTTCCATGGATTACAATGGAAAATGCATAGATGCGACTTTGAAGATGTGTGTGATGCATTGATCCAAGATGGATGGTGCTGCTGTAAGGATATCAGAGCACATCATACTCATTAGGAGCTTTTATTCGTCACAAAAATGACATTTTGGAGTCCCCAAACTAGCACTTTATCAGTCAGGGAATGTGGCCCCCAGCTGATTAATCTCTTCCCTTGTAAAAATTACACCTGCAGGAACATTCCCTCCCTCCATGACATATGCCCATTCTTGGCACAGCGATCGGGGGATGAGGCGTGTCCCTCGGGACACAGCATATCCCCAATCAGGATAAAGAGCCAAAAAAAATAAAAAATTGGCTCTTATCACGTGACTGGCTGTGTCCAATGACAGCCGGTCATGAATGTCAACAAACCCGGTAACTGCCTGTTATAGAGTTCTCCTCACACACTGATCCTGTGTGGGAGGAGGAGCAGATTGCGGTAACAGGCAGTTACCAATTACAGTGCAAAATAAAAAACACAGATTGCCCCCAGTAATAAAGAGGACCTGTCTCATCAGAGTACCCGAGCACCTGTCTGCAGCCCATGCCTCATAGAATATACAGTTCAGACACCCTACGTGCAGAGGTGATCGCCACCAAAAAGGCCACCTTCTGGGACAGCACAAGCAGGGGAATCTCCCAAATACTTTCAAAGGGAGGCTTCTGTAGAGCTGAAAGCATCAAATTGAGATCCCAAGACAGCAATGGAGCCCACACACACCAGGGTGTGTGGCCAAAGGTCGTTGGAAGAAGAAGACTGCCAAAGCCGACACCTGGCCCCTTGATGGTACTCAAGGCCAACTTCTGTTCAACCCCCCCGTTGAAGAAAGGTTAAGATCCGAGCCACCGAGCAGGAACCCCAAGAAACTCACACCACGCAATGTATGTCTTCCAAGTACAATAGTAGATCTTCCTAGCAGGGCCGGAGTGGGACTCATTTTCAGCCCTGGAGTTTCATGCCTTAGACCGGCCCACTTTAGTTCATGACTGACTATATTAAAATAATGTAATTAACACCTCAGAATATCAGTTTGCAAAGGTGCACTGTTCTCTATTCTCTACAGCCTTGTAATTCATTGTATTTTTCAAAAAATATTTACAATTCAGTGCAAATTCAGTAGCCTAATGCCCCATACACACGTGCAGATTATCTGCAGACTTTTGTCTGCAGACTTACCTTTTCTATGTAGTGCAAGGGCCTGCCGGATTGCATACAAATTGAAAGTGTTTAGGTTTGACCTCATATTATATGGTTTTGGCAAATCTGCAGACAAAAGTCTGCAGATAATCTGCACGTGTGTACGGGGCATAAGGCCTCTTTCACACGGCCGCTCCGGGTTTTTTGTCCGCTGTGGCACTTTTTTTTTTTTTTTTTTTTTTTTTTTACGGACACGGATGACACTTGTGTCATCCGGTCCGTATGTCTGCATATCATCCTATCCGTTTGCGGATGATATACGGACATAATGCATGTCTATGGGGTACAGGGGGAGATGGTTAGAGGCTGTGGGCATGGTACAGGGAGAGATGGTCAGAGGCTGTGGGCATGGTACAAGGAGAGATGGTCAGAGGCTGTGGGCATGGTACAAGGAGAGATGGTCAGAGGCTGTGGGCATGGTACAAGGAGAGATGGTCAGAGGCTGTGGGCATGGTACAAGGAGAGATGGTTAGAGGCTGTGGGCATGGTACAGGGAGAGATGGTTAGAGGCTGTAGAGGGGTCTTACCTGGCCGTGATGAGAGGCGAGCGCCACTGCTGGGCCACTGCAGTTTTTTTCTTTCGATTTAAAAATGGCGCCCCCCCCCCCCCCCCGGCGTCATTAGGTCACTGCTGACAGAGGAGGCGGGACAGATTACTTAGCTGAGACAGGAGGCGGGGCGGAGGCGGGACGAAGTGCTTAGCTGGGAGGAGGTGGGAGGGAGAGAAGACATCCTCGGGTCTGAGTGGAGGCGGGGCGGAGGCGGGACGAAGTGCTTAGCTGGGAGGAGGTGGGAGGGAGAGAAGACATCCTCGGGTCTGAGAGGAGGCGGGGTGGGACGAACTGCTTAGCTAGGAGGAGGCGGGACGGAGGTCGAGCATAATTGTAATAATGCAGAGCTTGCTGATTACATTTTTTCTCTACCTCCGTCCCGCCTCCTCCCAGCTAAGCAGTTTGTCCCGCCTCAGCCCCGCCTCCTCTCAGACCCGAGGATGTATTCTATCCGTGCCGCCTCCTCTCTGCTAAGCAACCAGTCCTGACTCCTCTCTGTCAGCTGTGTTCTAAATTTTAGAACACCGGCCCTCAACCCGACCAGCCCACCGGGAATTCTCCCGGTTCTCCCGATTGGCCAATCCGGGCCTGCTTCCTAGCTTTCAATAGTGTAGGAATCCGATTCAGATAACCCCCATCCTTCAGCTAACCCCCACGGGACCACTAGCACCTCTGTGGCATCCGCCAGAGGATCCCATGACCGAGCCACAAACCTCTGCACCTTTCTGCAGAGCTCAGACACCAACAGATCCACCTCAGGGGTGCCCCACTGGAGACACAGCTGATGGAACAGCTCGGGATGAAGGGACCACTCTCCTTGGTGAACGCCTGCTGACTGAGCTAATCTGCCTGCCAATTTTCCACCTGGGGAAGGCGTACGGAGGAGAGAGCTGGAACGAACCGTTCTGCCCACCCTAGAATGCCGGCTACCTCTAGAGTGCCCCCTTGTTGACTGACATAAGCCACGGTCGTGGCATTGTTCAATTGAATGCGACAACCCTAAAAAGATGATCCGTCCAATGAGCCAGACAAAGGTCTGATTGCTCAGAGTTTCAAGACTTTGATCCGTAGTCTGGACACTTCCAGCAACCAGATCCCCTGAGCAGAATGCTTGCAGAGGACGCCACCCCAGGCTGGCAGCCGTGGTGACCACTGTCTGACAACGAAGCCACCATATCAGGGACTCCCTCATTCCCCGACTATGCCAGAACGGATTGTCCAGAGACTGCGGTGTCTTGTCCTTTTTGGTAAGAATCTCCCTTTGCAGGGACCTCGTATGGAATTGTGCAAACAATCCCCTCAAAAAGAGGTAGACCCCATCAGGTCCAGCATCTGCATGCAGGACCAGAGAGACAATTAGCTGTTGGACAGCAGGAGGCGAATTGCAGCCTGCAATTTCTGGAGTTTGTCCAGAGGAAGGAGCACTCCGGCTAAGGCAGAGTCCAGAGTCAGGCCCAGAAAGTCCAGCTTCGCAGACAAAGCCAGAGAAGATTTCTGAAAAATCAGAATCCAGCCAAACTCCCGCAGAGTTTGTATTGTGATCTCCAGGTTTCCCACCACAGCAGAGGATGACTCTGCTTGCATGAGATCATCCAGGTAGCCCAGTACCACGATCCCCTGTTGGTATAGCAAAGCTAGCACCAGGGCTAACACTTTTTTGAAGACCTGAGGAGCAGAGGCAAGATCAAAGGGTAACGCAACAAACGAATACTGCTCCTCTCCCACAGGAAAGCAGAGAAAACACTGGTGACTGGCACATATTGAAATGTGAAGGTAGGCATCCTTGATATTGGTTGAGGCAAGGAAATCTCCCTGACACAGGGATGCCACCACCATTCAAATGGATTGCATTCTGAACTTCTGTACCTGCACAAAACTTTTGAGCGCCTTGAGGTCCAGGATTGGATGCACTTTGCCTTCCTTCCTGGGGACTGAACAGGTTTGAGTAAAAACCCTGAAAACACTCCAAAGTTGGAACCGAGACAATCACCCCTTGAAGGAACATATTTTGCACCACCCCAAACAGGCCCTGTAAGCGGTCTGGGGACAGGTGCAAGTTGGAAGGAAAAAAACCTTGCCAGGGGACAAGAGCAAAACGCTGATCTTGTAGCCGGACTGAATGACTTTGTGGACCCACATGTCTTGCACCAGACCAGGAAAGTCCACGGATCCAGAAACCAGCGAAGAAGTTTCTCCCCACCCCCGATACGGGTGAGAGCACACCTTCCATGCTGAAGGAGCCTGATCCACATATCTGAAGAAGCCCGATCTTGGCTTGCCAGACCAGGTTAGTTTGGATCCTCCAGAGGAGACCCTGAAAGACTGAGCCCTTGTCTGTCAACCCTGAAGGACAAAAACACATCTTATAAGCTCAGAAGGAAGGCCCATGTCTACTACAAGGTTCCTTGCTCTTCATAGCCTGAAGGACTCCCCCCCCCGTGAGACCTTTAATGAGGTCTTCTAGGGTAGCTCCAAAACAGGCTATTTCCCTGGAAAGGAAGCTCAGTCAAGGCCTTTTTTGAAGTCTGATCTGCAGACCAGCACTTGAGCCAAAAGTCACACCGAAGAACCACTGCCAAAACAGAGGCTAGCCATCAGGTGAGCCATGTCCAAAGAGGCATCACAGAAACTGCAGCCCCTGGACCAGCTGGTCTGCCAGCTCAGCAAAGGAAGGGGGAGCTGTTCCCCCTCCAGGTCACGGTGTAAGAGCTTAGCCCACTCGGTCAGAGCTTGCGACACTAGGGCAATGGAGAATACCGGCCTCATTGCCGAACCAGCCAGAGTTCACATATTGCAGGCCACAGCCTCCGCCTTCTAGTCAGCCAGATCCTTAAAGGCGGTGGACTCTTCAACCAGAATCATGGTTGCCTTGTTCAATCTGGAAACCAGAGGGTCCACCACCGGTTGCACAGTCAACTTAGGGGGTAAAGCCTAGTAAGGCGCTTATGAAGCCCACGGGGACACTATTGGTTGTCCCCACTCTTTAGCGACCATTCTGTCAAAATAGGCAGGGAAAGAAAATACCTTTGCCGCTCTGCATGGCTTGTGAGTGCCAAAGGGTACCTGCGCCTCTTTCGCAGCAGCTGCGTCCTCTATCTTTAGGGTCTCACGCACACAGTTACAATCAGTGCATCAACCAGCGCCTTTTCGTGTGCGGTTGCAGCCTTAGAGGAATCATCCTCGCTATCAGAGGATTCCAGGCACGTGGTGGCAGACCCAGCAGGGTGACCTGTGGCCAAATCAGATTCAGGATCGAATGAGACAGAGGAGGCAGGGGGAAGGCTGTTTTCTAGCCCGTCGCCCGCAAGCCACCTCTACCCGGGACACAAGGGACTCCAGGACAGCTGTCTGTATGGATGGATGGGACCTGGAGGACCCCGCAGCCTCAGAGGTGATCAGGTGTGGAAATGTGTTCCAAAGACTCCGTGAGTACCCAGGGGGACCCCACAATAGGTGTAAAACACTGCTAAGGGACAACCCCCACCACTCTGGCAGCACCACCCGGTCACCAGGCAAAAGCGCCAAGCGATCCTCAGCAGAGGGAGAGGACCTCGCCAGACTCACCAAGCGCAGAAACAAGCGCCTACAGCCACCAGGATAATGCACTACACATGCGGCAATCAGGATGTAAAATCATCCAGGAGTCAGCATCAGGGAATGAGGGGCTCCCACCACCGAAATCGCTGCCCACAGGACTCTACTGTCATGGCCCCGCTATTTTCAATGGCAAACCACAGCAAAATGGCTGCCGAACTACACAAACATGGCCGCTGTGTATAGAATACACAGGCTACAACAAAATGGTGGCCCCGCGTGGCACACAGGGACCCAGGAGGGAGACCAGGCCTCAGGGACAGGCCCCCCATCGCTATTAACGACGGCAGCTACTCACCATATGAGGAATCGCTCCAGACCGAGGCTGATCGGAGCCAGAAGAGCTGCTTTAGGGGACTGCTCGTCACAAGCAGAACCAATGAGGAGAAAGACTGCAGTAGCTGGTAATAAAGTAATAGAAAAGAAAAAGCTGCATCAGCAGGGGAATAAAAAGTAGGTTTTAGAGGTTTTTAAACACCTAGAGTTGGGGATTACCGAAATGAACTTGCACTTTGACAGCGCACTCCAGCCAATTTTATCCAACTGATGGGTTCACTTTCAAGACAAAACCCCCCACTGCTGATGAAACATCACACCCTTTAGTGTCATTTTTGTGAATGGGATTATCATATGCATCACTGTCAGGGTTTACATTTCACCACATCATAAGTAAAGCAATGTACTACAACATTAACAAAGATGCCAAGCCTTTCTGATGTAATCAGCAGCACACAAGCCACAGATAAATCAGAAAATGAGCATACAAGCACCCTTTAAGAGGGTAAAAACTTTAGACTTACCTGTTCAGTGGGTGGCACGCAACATCTTAAACGTAGACGCAAGGATTTCGCAAAGATTTAACACCCTGGCTGTTGTGCTGGCTCACCTCCAATATATTTGTCACTAATCTGAAACCGTTCTGCAGATCAGAAAAGTCCTAAAAAGCCATCCGTGTTACCAATAGATCTTCTCTATATTGCTGGTATACATACCTGTCCAGGTCAGCGAATCCATATTAAGAACATAACTAAACCCACTAATTTACTGATTTCACAAAAAATTTCAAGTCAGAAATGTACCATTTAATCAAAAACATACATTGATGTTTTTATGCAGTGTTTTCATTTACACCCTGCCTACTAGCACATGTGCAGTGTATGCTGCATTCAAGGCACACCTTGTTGCAGCCATTGCAAAAAAAAAAAAAAAAATTGTTCCATATTGTACAATATATGGAAACAAATATGCCGCCTTTAACATAAAAATGGTGGATCTGGGGCCATATCCAAAATATACAGCTATTCTGAAATGGGAGGATCTCATCAACTTTCATGGCACATTGTGACAGCCATGTGCCAAGACAACATCTCTTCCACCATATCAGTCCAGAACAATTGTTATATACATTCCAAATAGGAGAATCCAGCCCCCTTCTAAATTACTGTGCTGCTCATATATCCATTAACCATCATTTCATGGCTATATACTATACAGTTTATTAAAACCACCCTGAATGCCTCAAGTCAATGTTTACTGTGCACATATGTTGGTCATAATGTGATTTCACTATAAAAAAAAAAAAAAAAAAAAAAAAAAAAAAAGTAAAAAGCATGAGTTAAATACTAATCCCAAACAGATCTAATGATCCATTTCCCACAACCCCCATCCTGTAGCCCAATTCATAAACCAAGCCTGCCAAATGCTGCCTCACATTACAAGATCCACAAGAACCAGACACAATTGGTCTTGCTGCATGGAGAGGTGTCTACGAATGTAATCTAAATGGAAGGGGCCACGTATATGCACTGCATCAAAAAAGTCCAAGCTTTCAGGAGGCAAGCTACCATGGGAAGAAAGGGTCTGGCTCTGCACGAGACACATTTACCAAATTTGACTTCTATGAATAGAATAGGCAGGAAGCAGCAGTGATTATAGTGTGTGCTTTTTGTTTTTTTAATAAAACTGCTTTTGGGTAAACTAGTGATGTTGTAATGCACTCAGGAGTGGTTACAAAGCACTAGAGGGGAAAACAGACCGGCAACGATCAGCAGATCTCATGCAAACCTCAGCCCCCTTTCCTTGGGCTTAAAGATACGTAACCCTGGACAGCAAAACCAGATATTGACTAAATAAGAATAAAATATTGTCTTTTTTTGCACATGCCCATTCAGGACTAGTTCTCTTTAGATTTCTATGCAAACCCTAAATGAAATGAGTGGAACATCTGTTACACAGTAACGGTCTGAGGGATTTAACGCGCAGACTTCTTTGGCTATTCTTGCTAAGAGACAGAAGCCACAAAAATGTTCACATTGGCTAGGAGGCTGGGTACCTCTTCTTTTGACCAGCCCTCTTTCATGGGCTGTGGGTGGGGAGCAACTATGTGGAACATCAGACAAAGACTCCATTCTCCATGTAGTGCAATACTAGCGACTCGTATCCCGAAGAAAAGTAGAGCATGCCACCGACTTTGTCACAGCTAATTCACAGCACATGATGAACAATGTAATCCTCATATGAAACCCTTTTTTTTTTTTTTTTTTTTTTTTTAAAAGACTGACATCAGACACTAATACAATTATTGCAAGAGATTGGTCACAATGACCAGAGTTCTGCTTAGCAGCTCACATCAATCTTTATCAAAAGATCTGAGCAGTCATTTTTGGTTAAAGACTGACAAACTGAGTAAGGAAACTGACATTTTCAGGGCACATCCACAGCATGGTGTTACATGTGACGGTGTTTGTATATTGGCACTAAGATGTTATAAGGAAGCTGTGGTGAAGAGTGCGGTAACAAGGATTCTACTGTGGATATTTATAAAATAAATAATGACATGTAGTGAAGGTGTGTTCACGTTTCCTGATATTTATAAATAAATAGGATTTGTTATTTTACTATGCTCTGATCTGAGCAGTGCACTCAGTCCCATCTTCTACCTTGTTTTACTGATAGGTTTGGTCTTTAATAAACGAGTGCCCACCGAGTTATGACTCCCCATAATACACACACCACTTTTTCCCTATTCTGCATATCTCTTGACCAGCCCAGCACCCAATGCTTTAGAAGATTGTTGCTGGAACCTTTGGGATGAATGGATGCAGGTTTCCTTAAGCTGGCCATACAACAGAATTTTGGGAGAAAGGTTTTTGGAATATTTCATTACATTTTCTAATAGTTATTGGCGTCAAATTGACTTTTTGGGTGTGGCGATGAAGAAAAAAAAAAAAATTTAGGAGGAACAGGATGGAAAAAGGTTTCCCTCAAACCAAATTCTAAAGCCAACAATAGAGAAGAAAAATGCATAAAAATTCAAAAAACTTTTGATCTAACTTTCAATGGCCCAATCGCATCGGATATTTTCCAGCGAACTTCAACATTCTTCCAATCATTTTTAACACTAATCAGGTTCCTGATTTCTACTACCCTGACTATACATTTCACCAATTTTTTTTCCCAAAAGACTGACCTACAAATAACTAGAAACTCATTCATTTGAAAAAAAATAAATAAAATTCCAAAATGTTAATTTTTCCCCATCTTAAAAGGGAAATAGATTGTTGCAGAAACCACTTACCACATGAAAATTTAATGAGCGATCTACTGACTTTGTTTGGTTTTCTATCTATGGCCAGCTAAAGGCTCGGTTCACATATATGCGATGCGGGAAGGCTGCGAATTCGCAGCCTGTTCCCGCATCGCACGCGCACCCCCGGCAGTTCACACTGCAATATGCGATACGCTGGGGGTGTCAATGTAATCTTAACGACACCCCCAGTTTGAACGCATATCGCAGTGCGATCGTGCAGTTCGCACAGGAGCGGATCGCACAAGTGTGAACCGCTGTGCGATCCGATCCTGATGCGGCTGCAAAAATGCCTCCTGTGCGTGTTTGCTCCGGGTGCGATGCGAATTTAGCCATACAAACTGTATGGCTAAACTCGCACCGCACAGCTGATCGCATGTGGGAGCAGTGCGCTCCGATATTACATGCGAACCCGGCACTCGCACAAATGTGAACTGGGGCTAACAGTCAACAGTTTTAGTTGAGGAAATTCCATTCATTCCAAAATCTTAAAGGAAAATATTGAGATTTTTTGGAAGGCCATCGGTCAGGTCTCTAGAGAAACTGGAGTGCACTGATCAGTACCACTGACCGTTGACCTGGAACACACTGATCGAAACCGAATGTCGTTTTGGACTGATCAATGATCCCAATCACTGCGCGTTCCAGGACGGCGCTCAATGATCCCGATCACTGCGCGTTCCAGGACGGCGCTCAATAATCCCGATCACTGCGCGTTCCAGGACGGCGCTCAATGATCCCGATCACTGCGCGTTCCAGGACGGCGCTCAATGATCCCGATCACTGCGCGTTCCAGGACGGCGCTCAATGATCCCGATCACTGCGCGTTCCAGGACGGCGCTCAATGATCCCGATCACTGCGCGTTCCAGGACGGCGCTCAATGATCCCGATCACTGCGCGTTCCAGGACGGCGCTCAATGATCTCGATCACTGCGTTCCAGAACGGCGCTCAATGATCTCGATCACTGCGTTCCAGAACGGCGATCAATGATCCCGATCACTGCGTTCCAGAAGGCGATCAATTATCCCGATCACTGCGTTCCAGAACGACGCTCAATGATCCCGATCACTGAGTTCCACAATAATAGGGATCATTGGGGAACTCAGTGATGGGGGAAGATCTATGGGTGTACTGTGAGGGTCGAAGTGCTCCTGATCTGAGGACAATGTGAGGGTGTGGACCTCCATAGATCACTCACCTTGTCTGGTGGACACGTTCCGTCCATTGCCGGCAGTGAGCACCACCTGAGGACAGCTCCTCTCCAACACGAAGAGCTCATCTCGGCCCACCTTGCTATTCTTGCCGGCTTTGAGGGTTCCGCTGGGCCCGGAGGGGGTGAGGTAGCGGCCATCATTGGCCCTGAAGGCCACCTTCCCAGCAGAGATGTCCAGGGTGAACCTGGTGTCGGGGCTGGGCTCGGTTCTGAGGGTGCCATCCATGGCCAGCAGCCGGTGGTCAGGGGTCTGGATGCTGTAGCGGTTGTCTTGGAAGAGTAGGGTGATAAGGGAGTCCAGCCCCCAAGGTACATCTCGCTCTACAGACAGCTCCTCTCCAGTGGCCCCCAGACGGGCGTACCTCTTCCGAGTCACCGAGTAGATGGTGACCTGGGGGTGCATGGCCAGGTGGACGCCCCATTTCTCGGCTGGGGACACAGAGGGGGAGAAGCAGCTGATCCGATCCTCACAACCCCCCAGGTAGCGGCCGTACGCCTCAGACTGAAGCACCCAGCGGCCGTCTCCCTGAGCGCTGACTAAGAAGCGGCACTCCGAGTCCTGGCTCTCCGCCTCACCGAACACCCGGCCATCCTTGTCCGCCGACAGATACCGGCCTAAGTGGCTCCGGAGCAACACCGCCTCCTCGCCCACCGGCTCCAGGGTCCACACCTGCTTCTTCTTCAGGCTGGAGGCGGACGCATTGATTTTGAAGCCGAAGCTCTCGGCGGTCAGGTACTTATTGTTACAGTTGATGAGACCGAGCTGCAGAGGACCGGAGGCGCTCATGGTGATGGAGCCGGAGGAGGAGAAGAGGAGGACCGTTATAAAGCACTGCTGGTGGTGGAGGGATTGCTGCGCCCAGACGAGCCCCGCCGCCTTTAAAGCCTTGATTACCTCACAGACAGAGGCGGGCCCCGAAAATGTGGGGAAAAGAAGGAATGGATGAGGATGGGGCGGAGGGAGGAGAGGAGGAAGAGAAGGAGGGGGCTCCAGTACAATGGGGGAGAGGAGCACAAGGCTCCATTCAATGAACAAGGGGAATGGGCTACACTGGAAGATGACACAGCCATTTCACTGCCATGACTGCTGCACACTGGTACCTCAGACAAGGCATGTGGGGGGCTGTGTTCCTGCACAGGGGTCTGTACCCTGCTGCTGCATGTGGGGAACATTTGTTTTTTTACAAGACCCCCGACAGATGTTAGGGCAGGGCCAGAGAAGAGTATGACATCCTTCCAGGAGAATTTCAGATGTTCCAGCTCAGCTGTGAAAAATGCCTTCCGGAGAAGTTCAGGATCTCCCTATTTATTGCACAGAGCAGCGTTCCTCAATCTTTTTGCAGTCGCAGCACCCCTTAGACGTACGCAAAATCTAGAGCCGCCTCAGTCTAAAATGTAAATGTAACTTATCAATGGGAAACCTGAGTCGGGGACCAACCACACAACTGGCTAGATGAAGTTAAAGTTATAATAAAGTCTCTTTTTTTTCTTTAAAAATAACAAACATATTATACTTACCTGCTCTGTGCAGCACTTTTGCACAGAGCAGCCCCAATCCTCTTCTTCTCGGATCCCTTGCTGGCGCACCTGGCCCCTCCCTCCTGCCAAGTGCCCCCCCCCCCCACAACAAGCAGCTTGCACTAAGGCACCCGAGCCGCTGCTCTGTGTGTCCATTCAGACACAAAGCCACGGTTCGGCCCTACCCCCTCTCTCTCCTTATTGGCTAACTGACTTTGAGAGCAGCGGGAGCCAATGGTTTCGCTGCTGTGTCTCAACCAATCAGACAGCCAAGGCACTCATGCACATCGCTAGATCGAAATGGGGCTCAGGTAAGTTTGAGGGGGGCTGCTGCACACAGAAGGTTTTTTATCCCAATGCATGGAATGCATTAATATAGAAAACCTTCTGCCTTTAGAACTGTTAGGGCTACAAGATTGTGGAATTCTCTACCACAAGAGGTGGTTTCTGCGGGAAGTATGGTGGCTTTCAAAAGACTCTTAGACGTACATCTCAAGGATCAGAACATTCAGGGGTATGTGAGATGATTACAGCCACACACACCTACAAAGGTTGAACTGGATGGACTATTGTCTTTATTCAACCTCACCTACTATGTAACTATGTAACCACTTTAAAGCAGAACTTTTCTGCCCCTCCTCTCCTACAATGCAGTAGCCAGGAGCCGCTGGCATCTTCCTTCCTGGTTTCTTCCAGGTTCTGATCTTCAGCTGTTTAGATTGGCTGGACAGAGATTATGCCATTCCCATGTGGGCTTGGTATGTAGTGCCAACAGGCAAGTAAGAAACTTGAATGCAGAACAGACACAGTGGGATTCATTTACTATAGCCGGCCATACAAGGTTCGAATCTCGACCGGTTCCTGCTGAGCAATTAATGGGCAGGCTGAATCTACCAAGTTGATTGATCAATCAACTTGGGTACAACCAGCCTGCTGGCTTCTGTTGCGATTATTGATAGCGGTTGCTTTAGCCACTAGTGATAATCACTGTCTTCTGGTGGGGACGGCTTTCCCTGCCCCCCCACCGGGAGAAGACAATGGCCCAGCAGGAGGGATTTCCGAATCCACACTGTCTTTGTTGATGGGGGAATCAAACACATTTCTTTTCTGCAACCATGTTGCTCCATGTATTGCAGGCCTAGACCTGGAGAGTGCAAAGTCTGGTGCAGCTTTGCATGGTAGCCAATCAGCCTCTAAAGTTCAGATTGTTCAATTAAGTGTAGCAGGTTTTCTAGGCCTGTGGCCTGATATGGGTTTGCCATTGGTACTGGTTACCTTTTCAGCCCATGTGAGCTGTGGCCCTGGGTGTGAAGACTGAGACATGAACCACTCCGGCATCTTTGTTTTGTTGCTTTATTGTAGATAAAGGGTATGGGAGAAGGGAATGAGTGGGGTAGTCCTTTAGGCTTCAACTATATACACTTGGGACTTTGTCCCTGAAAAATGCCTGTTGACACTTCCTTGACGCCAGCCGGGGCCAGCCAACACCCACTATCTCTGAGAACACTCTGTAACATAAGAGAAGTGCTGAATCCTCGGCTTGTAGTCCAGAAGATCCAGGACTGTGAAATTGTAGAACCAATGACACTGTTATACTGCAACAAGTCACTGAATACTTCCCTTCTGCCTTGCTTTGTCTAAGGTAGTATGTTGTAGAATCCTGTCAAGCTGTACATTCCAACTGGCACACACTGTACAATTCAGGGCCTATTAGTAGGTGCCCCCTTTAGCCTTGAACTATTCGGGTTCACTGTCTATGCACCCCCCTCTGTAACTTCAGGGTCCTCAACCTAGGTACCCCCTTTCAGCTAGCTGGCACTGGATCCCAGAACCTCTTCCGGAGTGGTCCCCTCTGACTCTGGAAAACCCCCAGGGGCAATCCGCAGTACTTACGGCCTGTGTAGGCTTTCCTGGGACTGGACCCCTCTCACTCTCCGCAGGTTCTCGGCACACCGGATCCCCTCAGCTTAACTCAGCACTCTCTGGATTCTCAGGCGACACCGCGAGACATCCTCTTCCCTCAGACAGGAGGAGAGACAGCCGCACTCTCCATCCTGGGACTCTGCTCCTGCCAAAGACACCGTGTCAGGCGCTTCCCCCAAACTTATACCCACTCCCAGAATCCTTTGCAGCATATTCTGCCTTCTGAGGTAGTTACAGGCTTGGATGTGTCCCCTGATTGGGTTTCCTCCACTGCCCTATCAGAAGCCTCTAACAGAGCCAGTGGGGAGACTCCCCTCTCTGGAGACACACTTGGAAACCATGACAATCTACCTAGCAAAAAGAAACAAGGCCCTGCTGTTAGGCAGACAAGGCCCACAATGCATTTACCTAGCACCTACCTGTAGAGTGCTACATAAGCTTAGACAAAAAAAAAAACCTGGAAGTTGATTAGTTTATATGCAGAGCTGCTCTGTGATCGCTGTGTCCTTCAGACATAGATAGCTGATCACAGATCATGGTAAAGTGCCAATCATACCGGCCCTATACCACGTGATCAGCTGTGTCCAATTACAGCGGATCACATGTAAACAAACTTGCCAGTTATCGGCATTCCTTTCCTCACGCTGTCACAGCATGAGGAGAGAAGAGCCAGTAACCAGCAAGTGTGACAGGACATTTACATTGATAATCAGCTCACTGATCATCAGTGTCCTGGTTATCAGTGCAGCCCCAACAGTGCCAATCAGTGCCTTCTCATCAGTGCAACCTATCAGTACCATCAGTGCAGCCTATCAGTACTCATCAGTGCAGCCTCATCAGCACACATCAGTGAAGGAGAAAAATGACTTTTCCTGACAGACTCCATGGCAGCATACTTATGGGTTAAACCAACAATGATGTCCATTCGTTTGCTCAGCCAGTGAAGCAGTTTTCTACAGTGAGAGTTACGGATGTAAGGACAAAGGCCAATCTGGCCAAATAAACACCTGGGGTTCAGCAAGACCAAAAAGAGGGGTCAAAGCGTGGAGAAACAACCTGGGTATTCAATATGCTTATGATCTATAAAAGATGAAAAGGGAAAAATAAAGTAAGGAAATGAACATACCCTAACAGCCATCATATATGCAATGTAATATAGGTAATGCTAGATTTGAAAGGAAATGGGGTCTAGGTAGGCAAAAATCTGTCTTATCAGACAAAAACCCATCCAGTATATATGGTAGGGGGGTTGGATTTTGTATTATAATATCAAATACAACCAAATATCTATATATTTACTGCTGAAGGACCAAAGGGGGAAGCTTATATGGAATATATAATATACAGTAAATGTATGTCAGGCTCACAGTAGATAGTCTATATATCAAATGGTTATCCCCAAGAGGTTTAGCCATAATACTAGCAGTAATAATGATAATAGTGAATATCTGTATAGGGACCCTTTGAGGAATCAGCCATAATAACAATAGTGCTAGTAATAGAAACATATACCCATATATGGTCCCTAGCAGTGGTAATAATGATAATGAATATCTATACAATGGTGCCTTTAAGGAACTACCCATAATAACAAAAGTACTAATAATAAAAAATATATGCCCATATAAGGTCACTTCAAAAGATTTTGTACCTCTAAGGATCTTGGCTTTACCTTGCTTGCTCGTGTAGTACAATTGTGCATGATGCCATAGTTCTAGGCAAAGTCAGGACAGTGCCACAAACCTGGAGGCTGTCCTGGCTTAATATAGCTACTCCAGAGGGATGCACCATGTGTCCACCATGCCTCGACCATCCCCCGGAACGGCGTGCATTCAAGGTTGGTTCCCGGAAGTGTGGCGTGCAGCGTGATGTCATCATTGTGCGACGCCATGTCCCGCCTCACACCACCACCAGCGCATAACAGAGGCGGAGTCATGCAGACTCTGTGGGCCCATCCACCCCCTGTCACTGGTACAGGGGAGAGAAGGAGCCTAGACAACAGTCTAACGCCTCAGGATGGAAAAGTGGCCGCTAAAGTAAAAACATTACCCGGCAGCCTGGATGCGCTGGGTGAATCCCAGGAGCATGTAAACACACCAAAAAACTATATATGTTACAAATGATTTAAAGTATAGGTTGAGCAAAGGAAAAAAGAAGGAAAATCAATAAAGTACATGCAATGTATAAATGTTTACATATATGCATTGTAAAACATGTCCAAGATATCAAGTGTACATAATATATAGGAAAAAAATATATATATTTTGAGCAATGGGGCTCGTTACTAACTATACTAGGTCCTAAAGACTGGGGCTATCAATGTCATTTGTCCTTGTCCCACCCTCCTGATACATAACCCTCCAAGAAGGGCCTGAAGTTGGTAGCCTTATTCATACCTGGGGGTGTTGTGGCATCAAGTTGAAAAATCCAGCGGAGTTCGCACTGTAGCAGCCTCTTGCTCCCCGGGCCAGTGCAGCAGCGTCTTTTGGATCCAGGCTTGGTTGTGGGGGATGCCGTGTACAGTGATGTATACATTTATATTGCATATTCTATGGCAGCAGTTGTGTGTTTGCCTGTTTTTCTTCCCTGGCTGTAGTGTCTTCCAACCTATGGCGGCTGGAGCGCATTTGCATTCCAAGCTGCTGCTCTCTCTTACAGCCTAGCGTCCCTGGGTTACTCCTGCCCTGGGACTTAGCGCATGCGCACTGCAGTGGCGTCATTACAGTGGAGAAATTCAATCCGCGGTCAGTGCTGTTGATATCAGGTTTTCTCTGTGGTCAACTTGCAGCAGTTTTCCCTAAATTCTGTATGCACTCATCATAGGTATATGCTCTGCATTAACACCCTTGTATGCAGCATACAAGGGTGTTAATGCAGAGCATATACCTATGATGTGTGTGTGATCCTGCATTGGTTCTCACCTGTGCAGGTTGGCTGTTTGTGCAGTTTCCACAATACGATTGTATCACTGCCCCACCCATGTGGCCAGCCCTTGTGTAGTGGGTATAAGAGGGTGTGTTTAACCCTTTCCTTTCTTCGCTTGCCAAGGCACTACTTTTTGTGTTTTAACCCTTTTCCTTTCTACCCTTTTTTGTTTTATTTTTCGTTTTTTTAGTCCTTCTAGGTCAGAATGACAATACACAGCACGAGATGATAAAGACATCATTAGGTCACTACATCAACATTCTTCTTCCAGCTTTGGTCGTCATTGGTCACCGTTAAGGTCCAGCCTTCATAGCAGAAGCTCTGAATCCTCCTTTAGGCACCACATCCACGCCATGTCAGCAGCTCCAAGGAAGGAGCCTGCTGGGGATGCAGGACTTAGGTCCCAGAGGGCAAGTCTCTGTGTGAGCCATGCTAAGCGTAGGCAGTTGGAAAAGGGGATGGTGATTTCCAGCAAATGGAATCTCTGGTGAGGCATGTAGTGCAAGAATCCACATGCAAAGTCCAACAGCCCTTATAGCGTGTTCTCCTACTAAGGACGGCCAGGAAGAACTGGAACCATCCTAATCAAGCCATCCATCTATAAAGACCTCAGACAGTGAGGCAGAGCAAGATGAGTCCCTTTGCCCTTGTGACGCCTTTGGTCAAGGCAATGAAGGGGGTATTTACATGAGTAGAACTTGTAGAGTCTCATGCAAAGCAAGAGGAAGTTCTTTCAGCACCTCTCGAGAAAGAGTTCTAATTTCCTATTCCTAACGGAAATAAGGGACATCATTTTGGATGAGTGAAGCAAGGTCACGAGATATACCTCCCTTCTGAGCAAGATTGCAAAGCTCTATCTATTCAGAGATAAGGAAGTGATGCATCTAAAGGCTGTCTTTCTAGTTATTGAGGCCTTAATGAGGCAAGCAAGCATGTTGCTCTTCCTTAGAAGATGCAGTGAATGGCCTGAAAGTCAACCTGGGCTCTTGTGGCCATGTTTAAAGTGATAAAAACCTGGAAGGAGAATATGGATGTAGTATTCAAGAGAGTTTTCAGAAACACAATAGTTCAGGAGTCGGAGCTGGTGTCGGTTTCCATGGTGAGGCTCTAATTGACATCATCCGCAAAGTGGCGTGGGTTATGCTCCCATCAGTTACGGCAAAGTGAGTGCTATGGCTGGGGCCTGGGCTTGCGGATCATGCCTCTAACAGGTGTAGTGTAAGATCCCTTTGAGGGAGCTTCATCTTTTGGCAAGCTGGATAGCACCATAACCTGGGCCACAGTTGGCAAGTTGGGTCTTACCTCAGGACCCTGCGCCTGCTAGGTCAGAAAACAACACAGTCTAGAGGACAGAGTTCAAAGCAAGCAAGGGTTGCACATTTTTACAGACCAGGTCTGGATTTTAGGAAGAGCTGGTGAAGAGGCCAGATATCCCCTCAGAAGTATTCTAAATCTCAAACGCATTGGCGGCCGGCCCATAGGGGGCGCCACCCCCCCCCCCCCAAAAAAAAAGAAGGAAGAAAAAAAGAGATTAAAAAAAAATGTGCATTTTCAGCCCACTAGGGGCGCCGGACCTAGTGGTGGGTATGGGGGGGTGGGGTTTTGACCCCACGTGAGCCGAACAGAGGCGCCGATTGGCGGCCTTCTGGGGGTCATCGGGGCGCAGAGCAATGCGCCCGACACTCCCCACTTTACTGGACTCCTGGCTGTGATTGGTCCAGACTCCAGCCTGGACCAATCACAGGAGGACATCCCGGGATGGTCCTGTGGTCACGTGACGTGTGGGGACGATGCACCTCCCCGACGTTACGTCCTTCCCGCCAGAGAGCAGAGAGAGGGGAGCCGCGTGAGGAGTCGGACGGACTCCACTGGATCCAGCCGCCCGAAGCAGTCTCGCACCAGCCGCAGTCGACTCGGAAGAAGCTGAGCTGACCTGTCCTCCTGTGCTGAGTGCTGACGCAAGGTGACCACCTGACCTGGACTCGGACCGTCCGGAGGACCGGAACGTTCGTCTCCGACGGTAAGAGAAGGCACTGGGACCGGCTGTACTAGCGCTGGCAAGTGGCAATGGATGGAGCCATGGAGGATGGTGCTGGATGGTAAAGTGCTGCGGGAGGTGCACAGTGCAGCCATGCATGCACCTCCTGCAGCACTCTACCATCCAGCACCAACCTCCATCCATTGCCACTTGCCAGCCCACTAGCCCAGTACAGTACTGTCTGCTTTGAAGGGGGCCGCGCGCTTGTCTCTGCATTAAAAGGGGGCATGTATGCTGGTTACTACATTGAAAGGGGGCATGTATACTGGTCACTACATTGAAAGGGGGCATGTACGCTGGTCACTACATTGAAGGGGGCATGTACGCTGGTCGCTGGTCACTACATTGAAAGGGAGCATGTACGCTGGTCACTGCATTGAAAGGGGGCCTGTACGCTTGTCACTACATCGAAAGGGGGCATGTACGCTGGCCACTGCATTGAAAGGGGGCCTGTACGTTTGTCACTACATTGAAAGGGGGCATGTACGCTGGTCACAGCATTGAAAGGGGGCCTGTACGCTTGTCACTACATTGAAAGGGGGCATGTACGCTGGTCACTGCATTGAAAGGGGGCATGTACGCTTGTCACTGCATTGAATGGGGGCCTGTACGCTTGTCACTGCATTGAAAGGGGGCCTGTACGCTTGTCACTGCATTGAAAGGGGGCCTGTACTGTGGGATTAGTGCTAGGGGGTCTGTACTGTGGGGTTTGTGCTAGGGGGCCTGTACTGTGGGGTTTGTGCTAGGGGGCCTGTACTGCTAGGGGGTCTGTACTGTGGGTTTGTGCTAGGGGGTCTGTACTGTGGGATTAGTGCTAGGGGGTCTGTACTGTGGGGTTTGTGCTAGGGGGTCTGTACTGTGGGATTAGTGCTAGGGGGTCTGTACTGTGGGGCTTGTGCTAGGGGGCCTGTACTGTGGGTTTGTGCTAGGGGGTCTGTACTGTGGGATTAGTGCTAGGGGGTCTGTACTGTGGGGTTTGTGCTAGGGGGTCTGTACTGTGGGATTAGTGCTAGGGGGTCTGTACTGTGGGGCTTGTGCTAGGGGGCCTGTACTGTGGGGTCTGTGCTAGGGGGTCTGTACTGTTGGATTAGTGCTAGGGGGCCTGTACTGTGGGGTTTGTGCTAGGGGGCCTGTACTGTGGGGTTTGTGCTAGGGGTCTGTAGTGTGGGATTAGTGCTAGGGGGGCCTGTACTGTGGGGTTTGTGCTAGGGGGTCTGTACTGTGGGATTAGTGCTAGAGGGTCTGTACTGTGGGGTTTGTGCTAGGGGGCCTGTACTGTGGGATTAGTGCTAGGGGGTCTGTACTGTGGGGTTTGTGCTAGGGGGTCTTTACTGTGGGATTAGTGCTAGGGGGCTTGTACTGTGGGGTTTGTGCTAGGGGGTCTGTACTGTGGGATTAGTGCTAGGGGGCCTGTACTGTGGGGTTTGTGCTAGGGGGTCTGTACTGTGGGGTTTGTGCTAGGGGGCCTGTACTGTGGGGTTTGTGCTAGGGGGTCTGTACTGTGGGATTAGTGCTAGGGGCTCTGTACTGTGGGTTTTGTGCTAGGGGGGCCTGTACTGTGGGGTTTGTGCTAGGGGGCCTGTACTGTGGGGTTTGTGCTAGGGGGTCTGTACTGTGGGATTAGTGCTAGAGGGTCTGTACTGTGGGGTTTGTGCTAGGGGGCCTGTACTGTGGGATTAGTGCTAGGGGGTCTGTACTGTGGGGTTTGTGCTAGGGGGTCTGTACTGTGGGATTAGTGCTAGGGGGCCTGTACTGTGGGGTTTGTGCTAGGGGGTCTGTACTGTGGGATTAGTGCTAGGGGGTCTGTACTGTGGGGTTTGTGCTAGGGGGTCTGTACTGTTGGATTAGTGCTAGGGGGCCTGTACTGTGGGGTTTGTGCTAGGGGGTCTGTACTGTGGGGTTTGTGCTAGGGGGCCTGTACTGTGGGGTTTGTGCTAGGGGGTCTGTACTGTGGGATTAGTGCTAGGGGGTCTGTACTGTGGGTTTTGTGCTAGGGGGGCCTGTACTGTGGGGTTTGTGCTAGGGGGCCTGTACTGTGGGGTTTGTGCTAGGGGTCTGTACTGTGGGATTAGTGCTAGGGGGCCTGTACTGTGGGGTTTGTGCTAGGGGGTCTGTACTGTGGGATTAGTGCTAGAGGGTCTGTACTTTGGGGTTTGTGCTAGGGGGCCTGTACTGTGGGATTAGTGCTAGGGGGTCTGTACTGTGGGGTTTGTGCTAGGGGGTCTGTACTGTGGGATTAGTGCTAGGGGGCCTGTACTGTGAGGTTTGTGCTAGGGGGCCCGTACTGTGGGGTTTGTGCTAGGGGGTCTGTACTGTGGGGTTTGTGCTAGGGGGTCTGTACTGTGGGGTTTGTGCTAGGGGGCCTGTACTGTGGGATTAGTGCTAGGGGGTCTGTACTGTGGGGTTTGTGCTAGGGGGCCTGTACTGTGGGATTAGTGCATGGGGGTTTGTATTGTGGGGTTTGTGCTAGGGGGCCTGTACTGTGGGGTTTGTGCTAGGGGGCCTGTACTCTGGGGTTTGTGCTAGGGGGTCTGTACTGTGGGGTTTGTGCTAGGGGGTCTGTACTGTGGGATTAGTGCTAGGGGGTCTGTACTGTGGGGTTTGTGCTAGGGGGCCTGTACTGTGGGGTTTGTGCTAGGGGGCCTGTACTCTGGGGTTTGTGCTAGGGGGCCCGTACTGTGGGGTTTGTGCTAGGGGGTCTGTACTGTGGGGTTTGTGCTAGGGGGTCTGTACTGTGGGGTTTGTGCTAGGGGGTCTGTACTGTGGGGTTAGTGCTAGGGGGTCTGTACTGTGGGGTTTGTGCTAGGGGGCCTGTACTGTGGGATTAGTGCTAGGGGGTTTGTATTGTGGGGTTTGTGCTAGGGGGCCTGTACTGTGGGGTTTGTGCTAGGGGGCCTGTACTCTGGGGTTTGTGCTAGGGGGTCTGTACTGTGGGGTTTGTGCTAGGGGGTCTGTACTGTGGGGTTTGTGCTAGGGGGTCTGTACTGTGGGATTAGTGCTAGGGGGTCTGTACTGTGGGGTTTGTGCTAGGGGGCCTGTACTGTGGGGTTTGTGCTAGGGGGTCTGTACTGTTGGATTAGTGCTAGGGGGTCTGTACTGTGGGGTTTGTGCTAGAGGGCCTGTACTGTGGGGTTTGTGCTAGGGGGTCTGTACTGTGGGATTAGTGCTAGGGGGTCTGTACTGTAGGGTTTGTGCTAGGGGGCCTGTACTGTGGGGTTTGTGCTAGGGGGTCTGTACTGTGGGATTAGTGCTAGGGGGTCTGTACTGTGGGGTTTGTGCTAGGGGGCCTGTACTGTGGGGTTTGTGCTAGGGGGTCTGTACTGTTGGATTAGTGCTAGGGGGTCTGTACTGTGGGGTTTGTGCTAGAGGGCCTGTACTGTGGGGTTTGTGCTAGGGGGTCTGTACTGTGGGATTAGTGCTAGGGGGTCTGTACTGTAGGGTTTGTGCTAGGGGGCCTGTACTGTGGGGTTTGTGCTAGGGGGTCTGACTGTGGGGTTTGTGCCACTCTCAGTCAGTGTATCCCATAATAGGGTGTCTCTCACAGTATATCCCATAATAGGGCCCCTGCTCCCTATTATGGGATATACTAGCAGGGCCGGCGCAACCACCAGGCGGACCAAGCGGCCGCTTGGGGCGGCAAGGTCCGCAGCCGGGGATGGGGCGGAAAAATTAACCTTTTTTTTTTTCAGAACTGCGCATGCGCGGAGCGCAGCAGTTCCGGAGATCCCCGTCGGACGAGTGCCACGACCCGCCTCCACCTCCGCCCCGCCCCTCCTCATTTAAGTTTTCCCGCCTGTGTTGATGGGTTCCCTGTGTGATGAATCATGAAGCCGGCCCGGGACTGGAGGAGTACGAGACATTGACTACGAGTACATCTGTGGACCGAACCTCGCCTGACCTGCTTCATCCGCTCACCGGGGGGGGGGGCGTTCGGCGTGAGCTATGGAGGGGGTCACCGTCCGTCACCTACCTCCGTGCGGGCTGAGCTGTGCTGCTGGGCACCATGCTGGCCACTGACCTTCCGTCCAATCCATCCGATCAGCTGCAGGTAAGTCAGACTCAGACCCGGCTCCTCTCATCTGGATGGAAGGGTGAGGGAGGGGGGGGGGCGGCACACACTGGTCCTGGCATCACGAGGAGTCGGAGATGTTTCATGTAAGTGTAACTTGTTGTGCTGCCTTGCAATGATATGAGGGGAGCTACTTACCTACCCGTGCAATATCAGGGGAGCTACCTACCTAGCTAGGTAAGTAGCTCCCCTGATATCACACAGGTAGGTAGATAGATGGATGGGTAGGTCCTACCTCCTCCTGTACCATGGCCGCAGTCTCTGACCTCCTCCTGTACCATGGCCGCCGTCTCTGACCACCTCCTGTACCATGGCCGCAGTCTCTGACCACCTCCTGTACCATGGCCGCAGTCTCTGACCACCTCCTGTACCATGGCCGCAGTCTCTGACCACCTCCTGTACCATGGCCGCAGTCTCTGACCTCCTCCTGTACCATGGCCGCAGTCTCTGACCACCTCCTGTACCATGGCCGCAGTCTCTGACCACCTCCTGTACCATGGCCGCAGTCTCTGACCACCTCCTGTACCATGGCCGCAGTCTGACCACCTCCTGTAACATGGCCGCAGTCTCTGACCACCTCCTGTACCATGGCCGCAGTCTCTGACCTCCTCCTGTACCATGGCCGCAGTCTCTGACCACCTCCTGTACCATGTCCGCAGTCTCTGACCACCTCCTGTACCATGGCCGCAGTGTCTGACCACCTCCTGTACCATGTCCGCAGTGTCTGACCACCTCCTGTACCATGGCCGCAGTGTCTGACCACCTCCTGTACCATGGCCGCAGTGTCTGACCACCTCCTGTACCATGGCCGCAGTCTCTGACCACCTCCTGTACCATGGCCACAGTGTCTGACCTCCTCCTGTACCATGGCCGCAGTCTCTGACAACCTCCTGTACCATGGCCGCAGTCTCTGACCTCCTGTACCATGGCCGCAGTCTCTGACCTCCTCCTGTACCATGGCCACAGTCTCTGACCTCCTCCTGTACCATGACCGCAGTCTCTGACCTCCTCCTGTACCATGGCCGCAGTCTCTGACCACCTCCTGTACCATGGCCGCAGTCTCTGACCACCTCCTTGTAACGCTCCTGCGTTTCATGTATGGTGTGGATTTTCAGCTGCAGAAATATTCCACTTCAGTAGTCATGTAAGAGATGCTGAGATACCATTCCCAACCTCAATGACTCATCATGTGTGGAAGGTCTTAATTCAGCTAGTAAATACACACACTCAACAAGCTGGTTCCTAGAGTGACTTTATGTATGTAGTAACACAGTGATGAAGATTTAAGAGACAGGTTGAGTGGAGGTGGTAGGTGACAGACACTTGAAGGTAAGACAGTAGCAGATGGATGCAGGTAGGTTTAGCAATCATGTATGGTAGCAGATGACAGAGTAGCAGGTGGACATACAAGAGTGATCAACCCAGTGCAGGAATAAGTAGCAGTAGTCTTAAGAGCTAGCAATCTAGATATGCAGATGTGATAAATAGTCTTTACTATGCAGAGCTAGATAGTGTAAGCTTAGTATAAGTTTATAGAGGGTTCCCCTGCGGGGTACTTAGCACTAATAGCAATACAGCCGAAGGTTGGTTCAGGAGGAGCGGATGATCCGGAAGCGGGATGCAGGGATCAGCGCAGCGAGGTTCCGTCAGCGAAGTATGCTTGCAAGCACGAAAGCTTCAAGCCAAGTTAGCATCCAGGTAAGGGTGTTTGAACGCACACATGTGAGTGAGAACCGGCGCTTTAAATAGCCATCTAGTCCGGCGCTGAGTGATGACAGCTTCAGTCTTAAAGGTGTATGCGCACCTTTCCAAAAGAGAATGGTGGGGCGCATACACTTGTGAAAAGAGTAATTTAGGGTACCAAAGGTACCGGAACATTACAATACCCCCCCTTAAGGCCGGCTCCTAAAGGCCTCTGGAGCTGGTTTGTCTGGGTATCTCGCATGAAAATTGCGGATTAATCTAGGGGCATGTATTTCAGAGGTGTTTAGCCAGGTGTCGTCTTGGGGCCCATAGTTCTTCCATCTAACCAAGTACTGAAGTCTTCTTCTGTAGATACGAGAATCCAGAATCTCTTTTATCTCGTATTCTTCTCCACCTTCAACTTGTACAGGAGGCGGAGGTGGAATATTAGGCCTTATTCCGTGGTCCGGAACATGGGGCTTCAGTAGCGACACATGGAAAATGGGATGGATTTTTAGGTCTATTGGCAATGTAAGCTGTACTGCAGCTTTTCCAATAAGTTTTTTGATTGGGAAAGGTCCCAAGAACAGAGGTCCAAGCTTTTTGCTAGGGATCTTCAGTCTTAAATTTTTTGTTGAGAGCCAAACGAGGTCCCCGATAGTGTACTGTGGAGAAGGTCTTCTGCGAAGATCATAGTACTTCTTTTGTTGACTGTGAGCGTGTGCAATGGTAGTATTTAATAAACCCAGAGAATCCTTTATTTGGGTAAGATAGTCTGAGGCTACTGGGTTGTTTGAAGGAAGGATGCGTGGTGGAAGAATAGAGGGATGAAACCCATAGTTCAAGTAGAACGGACTCTGCTTGGTTGTACTGTGGGTTGCGTTGTTGTAGGCAAATTCTGCCAGAGGGAGAAGATCCACCCAATCATCCTGTTGGTAAGAAGTGTAACAACGTAAATACTGCTCGATGCATTGGTTGACTCTTTTAGTCTGTCCGTTGGTCTGCGGATGGTAAGGAGAAGTGAGCTTCCGCTCGATCCGTAGTATGTGACATAGTTCTTGCCAGAACTTAGAAATAAATTGGGATCCACGGTCAGACAGAAGAGTTTTTGGTATACCATGTAATCTAAAGACATGTTTCATCAGGAGTTCTGCCGTTTGTTTGGACGAAGGTAGTCTGCGAATAGCAATGAAATGTGCCATCTTTGTCAGATGGTCCACTGACACCAAGATGGTATTAAATCCTTTGGAAAGAGGCAATTCTACGATGAAGTCCAAGGACAAAACTTCCCATGGAGTTTGGAGTATTGGTAGACTGCATAGTAGACCGGATGGTCTCGTAGTGTCAATTTTGGACCTGGCACAGACATTGCATGAAGAGACGAATTTTTGTATAGATGTTTTCATGTCAGGCCACCAGAATTGCCGGGAAATCAAATTAAGAGTCTTTGTCATACCCATATGTCCTGCCATAGGCACATCATGAGATAATTCCAAGATCTTGGTGCGTAGGGTAGGTGGTATGTAAAGTTTGTTGTTGTAGTAGAGGAAGCCTTCTGCATCAGTATTTAGTTGTGGTGGGGGTGAATCCAAACTTATACCATGCAAAACCTCTTCCTTCAAGGAACGGACAACTCCAATAATGCGTTTGTGAGGTATTATAGGAACGGAAGGGATTTCAAAGTAGTTTTCTTCAGTTAGTCGTGATAGTGCATCCGCCTTTTTGTTTTTATCTGCAGGTGTGTAAGTCACTAGGAAGTTAAACCTTAGAAAGAATAGTGACCATCGTACCTGTCGGTGCGAGAGAGTTTTGCTAGTCTGAAGATATTGGAGGTTTTTATGGTCCGTGTATATAATTATTGGTAATTGGGTGCCTTCGAGTAAATGTCGCCAATTCTCCAGAGCCAATTTTATAGCAAGCAGTTCCTTTTCACCCACGGGGTAATTTATCTCCGGACTGCTTAGGGATTTAGAAAAAAAGGCGACTGGATGAAGTGGTGAAGTGTGGGTTGGTCGTTAGGAGAGTATTGCTCCTACTGCCATGTTTGACGCATCTACCTCCAGAATGTATTGGAGGGATGGGTCTGGATGGCGTAATATGGGAGCGGAAGTAAACCTTGTCTTTAACAAGTGAAAAGCTTTATTGGCTTCTTCTGACCATTTTAATGTTTTTTTTATGCTAGTGAGCTGTGTGAGGGGTCTCACAATAGCAGAAAAGTTTTTAATGAACTTCCTGTAGAAATTTGAAAATCCCAGGAATCGCTGTAGCGCCTTGCGTGTGGTTGGTGTAGGCCAATCCTGAATGCAGGATATTTTACTCATGTCCATCTCGATTCCTGTTTTGGATATGATGTAGCCTAGAAAGCAGTGGCGGCTGGTGAAGTTTTAAGATGGGGGGGCGCAAGACCCCGCCCCTTCTATTTTGGCCACTCCCATTTCTCAGAAGCCACACCCCTTATAGACCCCACCCATTTTGTCCCCTGTATTTTGCTTGCGTGAACCAATTCTCCCAATATATCACATATTAAGGGCTCCATCAGTACTAGTATATCCCATAATAGGGAGCAGGGGCCCTATTATGGGATACACTGACAGAGTGGCACAAACCCCACAGTACAGGCCCCTTGTACAAACCCCACAGTACAGACTCCCTAGCACAAACCCCACAGTACAGGCCCCTTGTACAAACCCCACAGTACAGACCCCCTAGCACAGACCACACAGTACATGCCCCCTTTCAATGTAGTGACCAGCGTACATGCCCCCTTTCAATGTAGTGACCAGTATACAGGCCCCCTTTCAATGTAGTGACCAGTATACAGGCCCCCTTTCAATGTAGTGACCAGTATACAGGCCCCCTTTCAATGTAGTGACCAGTATACATGCCCCCTTTCAATGTAGTGACCAGCGTACATGCCCCCTTTCAATGTAGTGACCAATATACAGGCCCCCTTTAAATGTAGTGACCAGCGTACATGCCCCCTTTCAATGTAGTGACCAGTATACAGGCCCCCTTTCAATGTAGTGACCAGCGTACATGCCCCCTTTCAATGTAGTGACCAGCATACATGCCCCCTTTCAATGTAGTGACCAGCGTACATGCCCCCTTTCAATGTAGTGACCAGCGTACATGCCCCCTTTCAATGTAGTGACCAGCGTACATGCCCCCTTTCAATGTAGTGACCAGCATACATGCCCCCTTTCAATGTAGTGACCAGCATACATGCCCCCTTTCAATGTAGTGACCAGCATACATGCCCCCTTTCAATGTAGTGACCAGCGTACATGCCCCCTTTCAATGTAGTGACCAGCGTACATGCCCCCTTTCAATGTAGTGACCAGCGTGCATGCCCCCTTTCAATACAGTGACCAGCGTACATGCCCCCTGCAGAGGTATGGCAGTGGGAGAGATGGGATCAGGCAGAGGGATGGTGGTGGGAGAGATGGGATCAGGCAGAGGGATGGAGGTGGGAGAGATGGGATCAGGCAGAGGGATGGAGGTGGGAGAGATGGGATCAGGCAGAGGGATGGAGGTGGGAGAGATGGGATCAGGCAGAGGGATGGAGGTGGGAGAGATTGGATCAGGCGGTGGGTGGGATGAGATCAGGCAGAGGGATGGAGGTGAGAGAGATGGGATCAGGCAGAGGGATGGCGGTGGGAGAGATGGGATCAGGCAGAGGGATGGTGGTGGGAGAGATGGGATCAGGCAAAGGGATGGCGGTGGGAGGGATGAGGGCATGAGGCAGAGAGGGATGGCAGTGGGATGGATGGTCATGGGATGAGGCAGAGCAGAGGGGGATGGCGGTGGAAAGGCTGGATGGATGGTCATGGGATGAGGCAGAGCAGAGGGGGACGGCGGTGGGAAAGGCTGGATGGATGGATGGTCATGGGATGAGGCAGAGCAGAGGGGGATGGCGGTGGAAAGGCTGGATGGATGGATGGTCATGGGATGAGGCAGAGCAGAGGGGGATGGCGGTGGAAAGGCTGGATGGATGGATGGTCATGGGATGAGGCAGAGCAGAGGGGGACGGCGGTGGGAAAGGCTGGATGGATGGATGGTCATGGGATGAGGCAGAGCAGAGGGGGATGGCGGTGGAAAGGCTGGATGGATGGATGGTCATGGGATGAGGCAGAGCAGAGGGGGACGGCGGTGGAAAGGCTGGATGGATGGTCATGGGATGAGGCAGAGCAGAGGGGGATGGCGGTGGAAAGGCTGGATGGATGGTCATGGGATGAGGCAGAGCAGAGGGGGATGGCGGTGGAAAGGCTGGATGGATGGATGGTCATGGGATGAGGCAGAGCAGAGGGGGGTGGCGGTGGAAAGGCTGGATGGATGGATGGTCATGGGATGAGGCAGAGCAGAGGGGGATGGCGGTGGAAAGGCTGGATGGATGGATGGTCATGGGATGAGGCAGAGCAGAGGGGGACGGCGGTGGAAAGGCTGGATGGATGGATGGTCATGGGATGAGGCAGAGCAGAGGGGGATGGCGGTGGAAAGGCTGGATGGTTGGATGATCGGGGGATGGCGGTGGGAAAGGCTGGATGGATGGTCATGGGATGAGGCAGAGCAGAGGGGGATGGCGGTGGAAAGGCTGGATGGATGGATGGTCATGGGATGAGGCAGAGCAGAGGGGGATGGCGGTGGAAAGGTTGGATGGATGGATGGTCATGGGATGAGGCAGAGCAGAGGGGGATGGTGGTGGAAAGGATGGATGGATGGTCATGGGATGAGGCAGAGCAGAGGGGGGTGGCGGTGGAAAGGCTGGATGGATGGATGGTCATGGGATGAGGCAGAGCAGAGGGGGATGGCGGTGGAAAGGCTGGATGGATGGATGGTCATGGGATGAGGCAGAGCAGAGGGGGATGGCGGTGGAAAGGCTGGATGGATGGATGGTCATGGGATGAGGCAGAGCAGAGGGGGACGGCGGTGGGAAAGGCTGGATGGATGGATGGTCATGGGATGAGGCAGAGCAGAGGGGGATGGCGGTGGAAAGGCTGGATGGATGGATGGTCATGGGATGAGGCAGAGCAGAGGGGGACGGCGGTGGAAAGGCTGGATGGATGGATGGTCATGGGATGAGGCAGAGCAGAGGGGGATGGCGGTGGGAAAGGATGGATGGATGGTCATGGGATGAGGCAGAGCAGAGGGGGATGGCGGTGGAAAGGCTGGATGGTTGGATGATCATGGGATGAGGCAGAGCAGAGGGGGATGGCGGTGGGAAAGGCTGGATGGATGGTCATGGGATGAGGCAGAGCAGAGGGGGATGGCGGTGGAAAGGCTGGATGGATGGATGGATGGATGGATGGTCATGGGATGAGGCAGAGCAGAGGGGGATGGCGGTGGAAAGGTTGGATGGATGGATGGTCATGGGATGAGGCAGAGCAGAGGGGGATGGTGGTGGAAAGGATGGATGGATGGTCATGGGATGAGGCAGAGCAGAGGGGGATGGCGGTGGAAAGGCTGGATGGATGGATGGTCATGGGATGAGGCAGAGCAGAGGGGGACGGCGGTGGGAAAGGCTGGATGGATGGATGGTCATGGGATGAGGCAGAGCAGAGGGGGGTGGCGGTGGAAAGGCTGGATGGATGGATGGTCATGGGATGAGGCAGAGCAGAGGGGGATGGCAGTGGAAAGGCTGGATGGATGGATGGTCATGGGATGAGGCAGAGCAGAGGGGGGTGGCGGTGGAAAGGCTGGATGGATGGATGGTCATGGGATGAGGCAGAGCAGAGGGGGATGGCGGTGGAAAGGCTGGATGGATGGTCATGGGATGAGGCAGAGCAGAGGGGGATGGCGGTGGAAAGGCTGGATGGATGGATGGTCATGGGATGAGGCAGAGCAGAGGGGGGTGGCGGTGGAAAGGCTGGATGGATGGATGGTCATGGGATGAGGCAGAGCAGAGGGGGATGGCGGTGGAAAGGCTGGATGGATGGATGGTCATGGGATGAGGCAGAGCAGAGGGGGACGGCGGTGGGAAAGGCTGGATGGATGGATGGTCATGGGATGAGGCAGAGCAGAGGGGGATGGCGGTGGAAAGGCTGGATGGATGGTCATGGGATGAGGCAGAGCAGAGGGGGATGGCGGTGGAAAGGCTGGATGGATGGATGGTCATGGGATGAGGCAGAGCAGAGGGGGATGGCGGTGGAAAGGCTGGATGGATGGATGGATGGTCATGGCCCATGATGACCATCCATCCAGCCTTTCCACCGCCATCCCCCTCTGCTCTGCCTCATCCCATGACTCATGGGATGAGGCAGAGGCAGAGCATAGGGGGATGGCGGTGGAAAAGCTGGATGGATGGTCAAGGAGGACTGACAGGACAGGAGGACCACGAGGACTCACCGGTGGTGATGTCTTCTTCCAGCAGATGACCTCCGGTGGTCTGGGAAAGGCTGGATGGATGGATGGATGGTCATGGGATGAGGCAGAGCAGAGGGGGATGGCGGTGGAAAGGCTGGATGGATGGTCATGGGATGAGGCAGAGCAGAGGGGGATGGCGGTGGAAAGGCTGGATGGATGGATGGTCATGGGATGAGGCAGAGCAGAGGGGGACGGCGGTGGGAAAGGCTGGATGGATGGATGGTCATGGGATGAGGCAGAGCAGAGGGGGATGGCGGTGGAAAGGCTGGATGGATGGATGGTCATGGGATGAGGCAGAGCAGAGGGGGACGGCGGTGGAAAGGCTGGATGGATGGATGGTCATGGGATGAGGCAGAGCAGAGGGGGATGGCGGTGGAAAGGCTGGATGGTTGGATGATCATGGGATGAGGCAGAGCAGAGGGGGATGGCGGTGGGAAAGGCTGGATGGATGGATGGTCATGGGATGAGGCAGAGCAGAGGGGGACGGCGGTGGGAAAGGCTGGATGGATGGATGGTCATGGGATGAGGCAGAGCAGAGGGGGATGGCGGTGGAAAGGCTGGATGGATGGATGGTCATGGGATGAGGCAGAGCAGAGGGGGACGGCGGTGGAAAGGCTGGATGGATGGATGGTCATGGGATGAGGCAGAGCAGAGGGGGACGGCGGTGGAAAGGCTGGATGGATGGATGGTCATGGGATGAGGCAGAGCAGAGGGGGATGGCGGTGGAAAGGCTGGATGGATGGATGGATGGATGGATGGTCATGGCCCATGATGACCATCCATCCAGCCTTTCCACCGCCATCCCCCTCTGCTCTGCCTCATCCCATGACTCATGGGATGAGGCAGAGCATAGGGGGATGGCGGTGGAAAAGCTGGATGGATGGTCAAGGAGGACTGACAGGACAGGAGGACCACGAGGACTCACCGGTGGTGATGTCTTCTTCCAGCAGATGACCTCCGGTGGTCTGGTCTCCTCTCCGGTGCCGCCGTCACTCCCGTCCGGTGTCCACCCGACTCCATCGTCCGCGGTCCGGTCCACTGCTGCGAGTGACGTCAGCGGGGTCAGCGTTGGATGTCCTGGATGCTGTGATTGGTCCAGGCTGGAGGCTGGACCAATCACAGCCAGGAATCCACGAAGTGGGGGTTTCCAAGGAATCTGCCTTGCGCCCAGGTTACGCCCCCCACGCCCCCCAGAAGGCAGCCAATCGGCGCCTCTTCTGGGTAGTAACCCCACCCCCCCACCCCCTCCACATCGGCTGGCGGCGGCGGCGGCGAACGCAATTTTTTTTTTTTTTCAAACTTTATTGCTCGTTTTGCAATCTTTTTTTTTTTTCATCTTTTTTTTTTTTCTTCCTTTTTTCAGGGGGGGCGGCGCCCTGGCGCCCCCTATGCACCAGCCGCCACTGCTAGAAAGAGTACCTCGTCTTTATGAAACAAGCATTTCTTCAGTTTCACATAAAGGTTATGTGCAAGCAATCTCGATAGTACAAGTCTTACATGTCTTATGTGTTCAGACAGGGATCGTGAATATATAAGTATATCGTCCAGATATACCACAACACAGACATCTAGTAAGTCTTTAAAAATATCGTTTATAAATCGTTGGAAAACTGCAGGGGCGTTGCATAGCCCGAATGGCATCACAAGATATTCGAACAATCCGTATCTGGTTCTGAATGCAGTCTTCCACTCGTCTCCATCACGGATTCGAATGAGATTGTATGCTCCTTTCAGGTCCAATTTTGAAAAATAGGTAGCTCCACGCACCTGCTCAATGAGCTCAGGGATAAGCGGTAGAGGATAGCGATCTTTTATTGTGATAGCATTCAATTTCCTGTAGTCGATGATAGGTCTGAGACTTGAGTCCTTATTGCGAACAAAAAAGAGTCCTGCTGCTGTGGAAGAAGTGGAAGGTCTAATAAAACCTTTTTCCAAATTCTCATCCAAATAGGTTTTGAGATGGGAAAGTTCATCCTGTGAAAGAGGATAAACATGACCGAACGGCAATTTGCTATTTGGGAGTAGATCAATGCTACAATCATAGTCTCGATGAGGAGGTAATGCTTGAGCATTTTTCTCAAGAAAAACCTCCGAAAGATCCTGATAACATAGTGGTGCAATCTCATCTGTCACCATAGACAGAATCTTCCCGGAAGACGGGAGGTTACACGTATCCTCGCAATAGCAAGAGAGGAAGGCCAAGGACCGTTCCTTCCAATCTATGGTTGGTTGGTGTGTGTGTAACCAGGGAAGTCCCAACACAATGGGAAAGTGGGGTGAAGGTATTAAATCGAAGGTAGTAGTCTCCCTATGAGACTCGTTAATAGTGACTAGAAGTGCTTGTGTCTGATCGGTGATTGGACCAGAGGATAATGGAACACCGGTAATAAGACTTACTGAGACAGGTTTAAGTTTAGAAATAATAGGAATTTTATTTGAAGCAGCAAAACATATATCAATATAATTTCCACAAGATCCTGTGTCAATCATGGCCTTAGTAGTAATCCTGTTCTGGTCCCACTGTAATGTCAAACAAACAAAAATGTAAGGGTTAGTGAATGAAGTTGTCAATCCCCCTAGGAGGACATGTGAACACTCACCCTTCTTTTTGTTGACTAGGGGACAGACATTTATCTTGTGATCCGGGGATGCACAGTACAAGCAGAGATTTTCATATCGTCTTTTGGCTTTTTCCATAGTTGATAGCGGTGGGCGTATGGTTCCTAACTCCATAGGAACGGGGTTAACGGCCGGAATCCGAGAGGAAACGGATAATGGCATTCCCATTTTCTCAGCCTTTCTTTCTCGTAGTCTTCTATCTATGGTAATACTGAGTTGTATTAATGCATCCAGGGTTTTTGGTAGATCCGCTCGGGCGAGCTCGTCCTTAACGGCTTCTGAAAGGCCAAGCCTAAATTGGGTTTTCAGAGATGCATCATTCCATTCTGAATCAAGGGTCCATCTCTTGAATTCCGCGACAAAGTCTTCTACAGGCCTCCTTCCTTGTTTCAAGGATCTTAATTGAAGATCGGCAGTACTCTGCCTATTGGGGTCATCATATAGGCTAGTGAGTTCTGCTAGGAACAAGGCATAGGAGTTGAGAAGCTGGTCGTTTTTCTCAAAAAGAGAGTCTGCCCAGGCTCGAGGATCGCCTGTTAGGTAAGAAATAATAGTACAAACCTTAATGTGATCAGTAAGGTAGGTACGAGGTTTTAGCAAAAAAAGTAACTCACATGCGTTTTTAAATTCGCGAAATTTTTTGCGATCGCCTGTAAATACCAAAGGGGGATTTATCTTGGGTTCAGGGGACTGAGCAGAGGTAAGTTGTGTCAGTCTAATTACCTGCTGCGACAGAGTGTGATTGTCTTCTTTTAATTCAGCAAGTGCGTGTATTAACGCAGTTACTTGCTGTTTTAATTGTGTCACCTGAGTGGTTATTTCTGCTGAATCCATTTGTAGGTTCGTTCAATCTGTAACGCTCCTGCGTTTCATGTATGGTGTGGATATTCAGCTGCAGAAATATTCCACTTCAGTAGTCATGTAAGAGATGCTGAGATACCATTCCCAACCTCAATGACTCATCATGTGTGGAAGGTCTTAATTCAGCTAGTAAATACACACACTCAACAAGCTGGTTCCTAGAGTGACTTTATGTATGTAGTAACACAGTGATGAAGATTTAAGAGACAGGTTGAGTGGAGGTGGTAGGTGACAGACACTTGAAGGTAAGACAGTAGCAGATGGATGCAGGTAGGTTTAGCAATCATGTATGGTAGCAGATGACAGAGTAGCAGGTGGACATACAAGAGTGATCAACCCAGTGCAGGAATAAGTAGCAGTAGTCTTAAGAGCTAGCAATCTAGATATGCAGATGTGATAAATAGTCTTTACTATGCAGAGCTAGATAGTGTAAGCTTAGTATAAGTTTATAGAGGGTTCCCCTGCGGGGTACTTAGCACTAATAGCAATACAGCCGAAGGTTGGTTCAGGAGGAGCGGATGATCCGGAAGCGGGATGCAGGGATCAGCGCAGCGAGGTTCCGTCAGCGAAGTATGCTTGCAAGCACGAAAGCTTCAAGCCAAGTTAGCATCCAGGTAAGGGTGTTTGAACGAACACATGTGAGTGAGAACCGGCGCTTTAAATAGCCATCTAGTCCGGCGCTGAGTGATGACAGCTTCAGTCTTAAAGGTGTATGCGCACCTTTCCAAAAGAGAATGGTGGGGCGCATACACTTGTGAAAAGAGTAATTTAGGGTACCAAAGGTACCGGAACATTGCACTCCTGTACCATGGCCGCAGTCTCTGACCACCTCCTGTACCATGGCCGCAGTCTCTGACCACCTCCTGTACCATGGCCGCAGTCTCTGACCTCCTCCTGTACCATGGCCGCAGTCTCTGACCTCCTCCTGTACCATGGCCGCAGTCTCTGACCTCCTCCTGTACCATGGCCGCAGTCTCTGACCACCTCCTGTACCATGGCTGCAGTGTCTGACCACCTCCTGTACCATGGCCGCAGTGTCTGACCACCTCCTGTACCATGGCCGCAGTGTCTGACCACCTCCTGTACCATGGCCGCAGTGTCTGACCACCTCCTGTACCATGGCCGCAGTGTCTGACCACCTCCTGTACCATGGCCGCAGTGTCTGACCTCCTCCTGTACCATGGCCGCAGTCTCTGACCACCTCCTGTACCATGGCCGCAGTCTCTGACCACCTCCTGTACCATGGCCGCAGTCTCTGACCACCTCCTGTACCATGGCCGCAGTCTCTGACCTCCTCCTGTACCATCGCCGCAGTCTCTGACCACCTCCTGTACCATGGCCGCAGTCTCTGACCATCTCCTGTACCATGGCCGCAGTCTCTGACCACCTCCTGTACCATGGCCGCAGTCTCTGACCTCCTCCTGTATCATGGCCGCAGTCTCTGACCACCTCCTGTACCATGGCCGCAGTCTCTGACCACCTCCTGTACCATGTCCGCAGTGTCTGACCACCTCCTGTACCATGGCCGCAGTGTCTGACCACCTCCTGTACCATGGCCACAGTGTCTGACCACCTCCTGTACCATGGCCGCAGTGCCTGACCACCTCTTGTACCATGGCCGCAGTGTCTGACCACCTCCTGTACCATGGCCACAGTGTCTGACCACCTCCTGTACCATGGCCGCAGTCTCTGACCACCTCCTGTACCATGGCCGCAGTCTCTGACCTCCTCCTGTACCATGGCCGCAGTCTCTGACCTCCTCCTGTACCATGGCCGCAGTCTCTGACCACCTCCTGTACCATGGCCTTAGTGTCTGACCACCTCCTGTACCATGGCCTTAGTGTCTGACCTCCTCCTGTACCATGGCCGCAGTCTCTGACCTCCTCTTGTACCATGGCCGCAGTCTCTGACCACCTCCTGTACCATGGCCGCAGTCTCTGACCACCTCCTGTACCATGGCCGCAGTCTCTGACCACCTCCTGTACCATGGCCGCAGTCTCTGACCACCTCCTGTACCATGGCCGCAGTGTCTGACCACCTCCTGTACCATTGCCGCAGTGTCTGACCACCTCCTGTACCATGGCCGCAGTGTCTGACCACCTCCTGTTCCATGTCCGCAGTCTCTTACCACCTCCTGTACCATGTCCGCAGTGTCTGACCACCTCCTGTACCATGTCCGCAGTGTCTGACCACCTCCTGTACCATGTCCGCAGTCTCTGACCACCTCCTATACTGTGTCTGACCAGAGTCTGCAGACTCTGATGTAAGGGGGAACTCTGTGCTGGCTGGGTTATGGTAACCCAACCTTCATGTAAATTTGAGAAATATGTTTTTTGACTTTTGTTTAACTTTAACACATTGCTAATAGCACTAGCTATATGTTTATAGTTAAAATATTGATATTTGCACTGTTTAGCACTGAAAATTGTTATTTTAGGTACTTTTTTCAGTGTCCGTAAAAAATGCGGCTTGGTCAGTAAATTTCATGATTTTTTGCCAGTAAAAAATTGGTGCAGTCCATACATTTTGGACGTTCTGCCAGTAAATTTCCCTCCGGGGGGTTGGCAACACTGGCCGCCGCCCGTTGGCGCCCGGTGTCCCGCTCCGGTGTGCTAATGCGCCGCAGCGCCTGTCAGCTGTCACTGTCACTTTGATGCGGCCCGGGCGCAGGCAGTCCCGTCTCCCTTACCTTATACACTGATGGATGACGCCGGGTCCGGGCCTGTACGGCACTTCAGTGATGACGTCCTACCCCGCGCAGGAGGACGTCTGACGTCACTGAAGGGGCGGCCCTCCGCTGCTAGCGCCACAGAGGCTGCAGCAGTAGTACACTACCCTTGCCGCGGCGCCGGAAGATTAGAGAACATCGCACAGCACAGGCACAGGTGAGGGTGGGGAAGAAGAATGGATGATGGAAGAAGGAGCAAGGGGGATTAATGGAGACGGGGTCGGGTGGATAATTAATAAATCAGGAGGGCATAATGGAACTGGAAGAAGGAGTGGGGGGGGAATGGCGGAAGCAGAGCAGGGCCCAGGGGGGATGGATGATGGAAGAAGGAGCAAGGGGGGTTAATGGAGGCTGGGTTGATAATGAAAGCAGGAGGGCATAATGGAAGAAGGAGTGGGGGAAGCACGGGGGATGGATAGCGGAAGCAGAGCAGGGCCCAGGGGGGGGATGGATGATGGAAGAAGGAGCAAGGGGGGTTAATGGAGACGGGGTGGATAATGAAAGCAGGAGGGCATAACGGAAGAAGGAGTAGGGGGGGGTTAATAGAAGCACGGGGGATGGATAGCGGAAGCAGAGCAGGGCCCAGGGGGATGGATGATGGAAGAAGGAGCAAGGGGGGTTAATGGAGACGGGGTGGATAATGAAAGCAGGAGGGCATAATGGAAGAAGGAGTGGGGGGGGTTTAATGGAAGCAGTGGGGGATAATGGAAGAAGGAGCAGGGGGGGGGATGGATAATGGAAGCAGGGGGTAATGGAAAGAGGGGTGGATAATGGAAGCAGGGGGATGGATAATGGAAGCAGGGGGATGGATAATGGAAGCAGGGGGGATGGATAATAGAAGCAGGGGGATGGATAATAGAAGCAGGGGGGATGGATAATGGAAGCGGGGGATGGATAATGGAAGCAGGGGGATGGATAATGGAAGCAGGGGGGATGGATAATGGAAGCAGGGGGGATGGATAATGGAAGAAGGAGCAAGGGGGGTTAATGGAGACGGGGTGGATAATGAAAGCAGGAGGGCATAATGGAAGAAGGAGTGGGGGGGGGGGTTAATGGAAGCAGTGGAGGATAATGGAAGAAGGAGCAGGGGGGGATGGATAATGGAAGCAGGGGGGATAATGGAAACGGGGGTGGATAATGGAAGCAGGGGGGATGGATAATGGAAGCAGGGGGATGGATAATGGAAGCAGGGGGATGGATAATGGAAGCGGGGGGATGGATAATGGAAGCGGGGGGGGGATGGATAAGTCGACTACCACACTCCACCACCGGCCACCAGAACTCCCACACGCAAATACATATAATGTAGTAGATGTGACCTGCAGTCCTATGTAACATCAGAGATAACACAGTGATAATCCTCTGAGTACACAAAATGTAGTAGATGTGGCCTACAGTCCTATGTAACACCACAGATAACAGTGATAAACCTCCGAGCAGGGGCGTAACTACAGGGGTTGCAGGGGTTGCAATCGCTACCGGGCCCCATGCTCCAGGGGGCCCGGTAGCAAACCAGTGGGTGAACTTCCAGGATCGCAAAGGTCACACTTGCGACCGGACCCTGGCATTGCACCACTGTGGGGAGGCCCCAAGATTGCAGGAAGTGGGCCCACAAGATTGCAGGAAGGGGGCCCACTGCAGAACTTGTGAAAGAATCCTGCTGCGGGACCGTAATAAAAGGCCATGCAACGAGTGTAAAGAGCCCCAGGATTAGTGGGAAGAGCCCTGGGCTTGAAGGTAAGGGCCCCGGCCAGGGGTCTGGGGGGCCCTTCATGGTTTCTTGCATCAGGGCCCTTAAGGTTCTAGTTACGCCTCTGCCTCCGAGTACAGATAATGTAGTAGATGCTACCTGTGTTATCTGTGGTGTTACATAGGACTGCAGGCCACATCTACTACATTATCTGTACTCAGAGAGTTATCACTGTGTTATCTGTGGTGTTACATAGGACTGCAGGTCACATCTACTACATTATCTGTACTCAGAGAGTTATCACTGTGTTATCTGTGGTCAGCCCTGTCGTATTTCAAGGTAACAGTTTAGGGCCACATATGGGGTATCTCCGTACACAGGAGAAAGTGTTACAAACTTTGGGGGCATTTTCTCCTTTTACCCCTTATGAAAAGGTAAAGTTGGGGTCTACACCAGGCACCAGCATGTTAGTGTAAAAAAAATTAAAATTTTTACACATACATTCTGGTGTTGCCCATAATTTTTATTTTCACAAGAGGTAAAAGAAGAAAAAAAAATAATATTTTGTTAAGCAATTTCTTATGAGTACAGAAATACCCCATATGTAAAGTGGATGTAAAGTGCTCTTCGGGTGTACAAAAAGGCTTAGGCTGGGTTCACACTACAATTTCGGCAATATGGGATCGCATACGTTGGGGGGAGCCCAACGCGTAGTACATTATCTGTACGTTATCAGTGTGTGTTATCTTTGGTGTTGAATAGGACTGAAGGTCCTAAAAATCTCATGTTCTCAAAAAACTCATGTTCTGATATTATAGTTTGAAAATATGTTTATATGCACTTATTGCTCTTCTTTTAACCAATAATGGTAATGTTTTGCCTTGAATAGGCCGTTTTAGTGTTGTACTGTTTGTGTGCAGTACTATTTCCTGCACTTCTACAAGTCTGTTTGCACTATTTCCTGCATTTTTGCTCATTGGTAAATGGTCATGTTAATTTAATGGTAATATTTTGCCTTGAATAGGCCGTTTTAGTGTTGTACTGTTTGTGTGCACTACTATTTCCTGCACTTTTACAAGTCTGTTTGCACTATTTCTTGCACTTATTGGTAAAAAATTTGTTTTATAGCTGTATAACTTATTTTGTTAAACCGTTAATAAAAATGTACTTAACAAAAGCACAAATTAGTGTGTTTTTTTATATAAAAAAATTATTGAAAGAAACATTTTTGCAAGGGAGGTGGGTGGCCGTTGGGGGGGGGGGGGCGCCAAAATGGAGCTTCGCTTGTGTAGGCACAAATCCTTGCACCGGCCCTGTATACTAGTACTGATTAAAACTAAAGTTAATAATACAACTGCTAGGGTGAACCAGAACTCTACTATGATCGCAGAACTCCAGGACAAGCTGGAGGAAGCTAATGCCAAAATAGAGGACCTAGAAAATAGATTACGCCGCTATAATGTGCACAACAGGGGTCCTCCAGAATCCCACACTGATCTGGAGGGAGCCATCCATGAGCTGCAAGAAACAGACAGGATCTGTCCCAATTTGACGCGCCTATACAGTTGTTCAATGACATTGCCCCGTCCACAGTACAGAAACTGAGAAACCTGAAGCCTTTATTGCAATAGCAATTAAAACAACGAATCAATTATGGATGGTCATTTCTATTCAAATTATCATTCACATATAAAGGCAAGTCCCACTCCTTTGCCACCTTTCATGATGGAGAATCCTTATTGTTAAATATAGGCATCATCGCCAGAGAACCGCAGACGACTCACCTCCACGCCAGACGACTCGCCCACTCTCACCATTATGGTCAGATCAGCGATTGTCACCAGCCAGAAGATCTCTACCGAACACCTAAGTGGCCTATCATCTTATTCTCCCCTTATTTTTTGGGCGGGTGCTTCACCTTTTCCTTTGCTTGAGACACCTTCATCCTGTTGATGTTAATGATGCTATCACTACTACCTCTGTTCGCATTCTGGTTTCCTAGTTCCATTGGACAAGCTTACAGTCTCGAAGATCTGCCAGTTGGCTGCAGACTAGCTCTGGATTTTAGTGTTCAGTGTAAGCAACTGTCATGTTGCCCTTTTGCAAAACTTTGCCTGTTAACTAGCCATTAGTCACTTCACTGGTTTCTTTGCTGGAGGCTGAGATCCGTGGGAACTCAGACAGTGGTACTGCTCAGGTTATAGTTTTTTTTTTGTTTTTTTTATTGTTTGTTTGCCTCATTTCTTTCTCATATCGCAATGATTTGGATATTGAGTCGGGGTGAACATGCATGCCTCTTATGTGATCTTGCCTTCATCAAATGGTGAAGGCAACTTCACGCCTTGTACCCTGGGTTTTGTTCCCAAGGAGGGCCTCGGCCCAATACTATGCATATATTATATTGATAATGTTATCTTGAATACTTGGCCATTGGCCATCTACATTGTCTTTAATCTAATTTTCTTACCTTTACTTCTTGTTCTCTTCCCTATCCCTATGTTGGACCTTGAACCTATGCTGTGGCCGTGCCAACCTGTTACAAGAGAGGAGGAGGCATCAACTTTCTGTCCTTGGTTCTGGACCTTGAATCGTATATACCAGGATGGGTGGGCTCTGCATATCCACGATGGCTAGGTCATACACTGCTACATACTCTATTTTAACCCATAATGTGCACGGATTTAACTCCTCAATCAAATGAACCAAAGCTTTCCAATATTACTATAAACAAAGAGCTGACATATTGTTATTACAAGAAACTCATCTTTCTAAAACCTCAGCCCCTAGATTCGTTAGTGCTAGCTATTCACAATATTACTTATCGTCTGGCTGTGACAAGTAAGGGGGGGGGGGGTGGCAATATGCTTTCAAAAAGAACTCCCTTTACTCCCATTACAATAATAAAAGATAAGAGCGGCAGATAAATTATTGCAGTGGGCCGCATTAATGATCAACCCATTTAACTCATTTTTTATTACGCCCCAAACTCGGGACAAGTGGAATTCTTTAGCACCATGCTCAGGGTATTGTTGCCTAGAGTGCAGGGACAGGTGGTTTTAGGCGGGGACGGTAACATTACCCTGGATCGAATTCTAGACAAGTCTGATTCTGATAGGGCAATTCTCACAAATGTTCCAAAAAGTAGCAGCAAAATAACTTGTTTATTACACCACTATTGTCTGATTGATGCCTGGCAGGAAAATAATCCTTCCACTAGAGATCTAGAGATTATATTCACTTCTCACATGTACATAGTACGTATTTGTGTATTGATCATATATTCACATGCACTGCGGTGTTACCTTACGTAGCGTCAGAAAAAGTCCTGACTGTCCCCTGGTCAGAACATTCCCCAGTTAAATTATCACTGTCGTACCTCTGGATGAAACAGCATCCTTCTCCATGGCGCCTTAATGCATCCATGTTAAACGATCCCGTTTTATATACTGAAATAGAACTATGTGCGTCTTTTCGGGAACATCTATTTTCGGATACATCTCCTATCCTTAAATTGGGTTGCCCTTAAGGCTGCTATTCAGGGAAAACGTATGCAACTGGCCGCAGGGTCAGTTAAATAACGTAACCGGGAAAGCATGATTAAACAGCAAGAAGAGGAATTACAAAACCTCCTAGACGAACAGCGAGCAGCTTCCCTAGTAGATATGAGACACAAAATAGGTTGGCTCTCAATCTGACTCAAGACACTACTCAAGTGGAAAAATGTATTCAGTGGTCGAGACATAAATACTATACCATGGGCGACAGACCCACTACTTTGCTAGCCAGGAAATTGGTACCCCGGACGTACACCCGGCCTTGCCCAAACTATGAATGCGTAATGAGCAACCGACACAGAATCCAAAATTGAATATACAAGAATTGTATACATTTTTTTTCGGACCTATACCACCAATCGACTCAATTCTCTAAAGAAAGGGTGGACAATATTTTACAAGATATTTTACTGCCCCAGCTTCAACAAAATCATATTGAACTTATGGACAAGGAATTTTCAGAAATGAGAACGGCATTAAATTCCTGCATCCTTTTAAGACCCAAGGCCCAGATGGCTTTTCGTGTCACTATTATAGGAAATACCAAGAGCTTCTCATCCCTCATTTATGCGCCTACTTTAATGATGTTCAGAAGGGTAATTGCATTCCAGATCATGAGAATACGGCGTATAAACATGTTTTACCGAAACCGGGAAAAGATAATGGTGATTGCTCTAATTACCGCCCAATATCACTAATAAATGTGGATCTAAAGATATTGACAAAGAGACTAGCCCTTAGATTGAACTTCTTCCTTGCAAAGTACATATGTCCTGACCAAACAGGATTTATTCCTGGCCGCCAGGCATCAGAGCAGACCAGAAGAATTATCGACATAATTTCAGTCATCCACTCTGACTGGCATGGAAAAGGGCCCTGACAGGATATTCTGCGGTCTTTGGATGTACACTCCTTGTCATGAGACTATTTATTTTATGTTCTGACCCGACTCGGTTTTGGCCCGGATTTTTTTTTTGTCCACGTTACGGGTATTATACAGCTTGCCAACTGCATCCCTAATGATCAAGGGCTATCCTTCACAACCTTTTCCAATTAAAAGGAGGACTCAACAGGGTTGTCCTCTTTCTCCACTGCTGTTTGTGTTAGCTCTAGAACCACTAGCTATTAAAATTCACAAATGTCTGGATATAAAATGGACAGGGCAGCCATCAGGGGGGGTCAGCCCATACACATGTAGGGGGCCCGGGCATTCCGAGGGGCCCGGTCGCTCAGGCCCCAACCATGAGACTGAGTTGTTGCTGCTGTAATAACTAGCAATTGCTAAAGCAGGGCGGCTGCAGAGTAAGGCAATGCAGCTGAAGGGATATCTCTTTGCTGGATTGCGCTGTCTCTTTGCTGAAAATATGAGGCTGTCTCTTTGTTGGATTGGGATGTATTTTTGCTGAATATTTTAGGCCATCACTTTGTTGGATTGAGATGTCTCTTTGCTGAATATATGAGGCCATCTCTTTGCTGGTCTGGGATGTCTCTTTGCTGAATATATGGGGATGTCTCTTTGCTGGATTTGATTAATTTTCATGTATTAAGTTGTAAGAGTGTTAAAACAGAAGTGGGTGCACTGAAGGACCCGGTGGGACGGCCAGTGGACAGATTCAGGGGGACGACCAGAGGGCGGGTCCTGCGGAATGTTGGTGGTCAGGCCCAGAGGGGCCCAAGCTTAAAGCTGTGTAAGGGGCCCCAACATTTCTGATGGCTGCCCTGAAAATGCGGAGTGCGGAGACAGAGAACAAAAATGCGCGCTCTTCGTGGATGATGTTCTAATGTTTATTTCTACGCCTATTACCACCCTCCCTAACCTATATGCAATACTTCAACCCTTCCCAAAGATTTCTGGTCTTACAATAAATCACAAAAAATCCTGAGCATCAAAAATCTCTCTACGGGACAATATTTTAGAAACCCTTAAACATTCATATAAGTTCACCTGGGAATCTAAGGCTCTCCCTTACTTAGGTATACACTTGACACCCTCTTTACATACTATCAAAATTATCCGGGACTATATAAAAGACTAACAGCCGATTTGGCCAGATGGCAACTCCATCCTCCATTGTGGTTTGGCAGACTACAATCTATAAAAATGAATATTCTTCCTAGGATACTTTACTTTTTCCAACCAATCACTTTGCTTAGATCTGATTTGTTAGCATTTCAAAGAAAGCTTTTTATGTTTATATGGGGGACAAGAGGCCTAGGGTGAATAGACGTTCATTATATACCCTGAAATTAAAGGGGGTTTGGAAGTCCCTGATCTGCTCAAATATTATTATGCCGTACAATTAGCTCAACTTATCAGGTTTCATTCACATCAGCCCTACTCCCTGTGGATGCAAATGGATTCATACTCTTGGACCAATTTCTCATACTATGTGAATATCGGCTTAGGATTGGGCCTTAATACTATGCCCCTCCCGCTCCCTTTGGGATAGACTTTCCAAATCGCATACATTTAACTCCCCTCATTGCCCATGGCCCTTTTGTTGCGAAATAGACACTTCACCCCGGGCCTCTCCCAATAAAGGACTTTTGCGAATAGCAGATCTCTGTGACCATATAGACATGATGCCCAAACAGACCTTAATAGATAAATACCAGATGCCAGCTTCGGAACATTTTTGGTACCTTCAAATACAGCACTACTCACACACTTTATCTTGTAAAAGTGATCTTGTGACTATGTCGTCCATGGAATATTTGTGTTATAAATATCATAGGGTTCAGGGTCACATATCAAAACTATATACTATTCTAATGCACACCTCAACCAAACAGGATTACAAGGTCAAATGGGAGCAAGATTTTCAGGAAAGCCTTGAACTTGAGGAGTGGCATTCAATTGCTCAGACAGCTTCGAGGTCACTCATCAATACTGTACTTCTATTATAGAAGTAAATTATAAGGTTCTCTTGAAATGGTACATGGTGCCGACCAGATTGGCTACTTATGTACCAGGAGCGTCTCCGAAGTGTTTTTGAGGCTGTGGCCAGGATGGAACGGCATACCATACTTGGTGGCAATGTCCCAAGGTGAGGCGATTTTGGATTAGAGTTAATAATTTCATTTTTTCTCTTACTCAAATCAATCTAACAAAATCATCCAAACATGCCCTGTTGGGTTACAAAGTTGATGAACCATAAACGACTCCTCACTGTTATATTCATATCTGCCAGGATCACCATAGCAAGAAATTGGAGGTCAGCAGTTATCCCATTTGATCTGCTTTCCTGGTTTATGGTAAATGAAAGGCTCTTGGCAGTTTTAAATGACAAAATTAAGTTGTTTAAGTTGTAAGGTCTGGGATCCGTGGATCAGATACATGAATGGTGACCCTCGGACTTTTCCCAACTAATACTGTATGTCTTTGGGTGGCATGAGCCAGAACGCAGGGTCTTCCCCTTACCTTTCCTCTTCCTCCCCCCGTTATCTCATCTACCTATTCTTGCTTTTCTATCTCTTTTTAGCATTAGGAGCTTGTAGGGTTTTGAATAAGCAATTTTAGTAACGGATGATAGGGAGTTCTATCTCCATGAAGAAGGGGCACCTTTTCCTCCAAATAGTTGAAGGGGCGAGTTCCGGGCTCCATGATTCCATATTAGCTCGTAAATATTTATTTAGCTACAACAAAAAGGCATTGCGCGTGAAATATCTTTGCAAAGTAATGCTGGTTGAATAACGTTTGTGCATGAATAAATGGGATCGCATCTAACTGCCCTGGAGATGCCTGGGAGTGGCACCTCTGAGGAAAATCTCTATAGCTGGAGGGGGCCACAAAACTATACGCCTTCCCCCTTCTTTTTTCTTTGATTAATAATGCAAACCCTTTCTTTGGGAAATATACAAGCACTTAAGATTTTGTTAATATTGTATAAAAATATTGAAACAGAAGTATGGTAAAAGCTTGACCTTGGCTATCCAAGAAGCTACTGAGTTTGAGCCTCAGACCATTGGAACGTCAAAGCGGTCTTTTCAGGACACACATGGTCCATCAGAAGTCCTCCTCATCTCAGATTATTTTCGACTGATTTTGCCTCACTCTGAGGTAAAATAAAACATATAATCTTGTATTACTTAAAGTAACCAGTGTCGCAAAGTGCTGCTGTGCCAGTACCAGAATGCAAGAGATTTTAGGGCATATACTCGCCCCTCTTTATGGTCATGAAGAGGAGGGGCTTGCGGAGGCCGATTTTAGACCTTGCGCACCTGAAACAATTTTCATCAAAAGGAGTTCAAGATAGAAACTTTTTCCCTGATTCATAGGGGGTCCAGCCAGGTGACTGGCTCGTTTCCAATAGACCTAACGCTGCTTACTTTCATGTGCCCATTGTAGAAGACTTCCGCATGTTTCTTCGATTTGTCATAAGTCAAGACCATCTCCAGCTTGCTTGTCTACCATTGGGGCTTTCAACATCACCCTGTGTGTTTTCAGGATCTGATTGGTTGTTAAAGTCTTTATCAAAGCAAGGAGCATATGCCTGCATTATTACTTAGATGTCCTTCTCCTACTGTCCCAAGACAGAGGGTAAGGGCTTGAGCCCAGAGCTCAGGTCTTTTCAATGCCTTTTAAATTTGGCTGGCGACTGATTCTAGAAAAGAGACACCTGGAGCCCACTCGGTCTTTTGTGTGCCTCGGGGCTCAGTTCAATATAATTAGGAGGACCATTGCTTTGTCTCTGGATCCTGATGTTCTGGAACGGAATACACCTGGGCCTGTCTTCTTCCCACCTGTGCACCTTTCAGTATCTAAAATGATCGACACTATGGTGTCTATGGGTTCGATGGTCAGGTGGACTCTCCGCAAAAGGCAACCCTTCCAGGAGGGGTTTCTTCAGCAGTGGGAGCCAGGAAGCAGAGTTGAGGTAAAATCTACATAACCTCAGTCATAAGAGTGAGTCCCCTGATGGCTGCAATGGAGAAACTGGCTCATTTGCCATTCCATTGGCCCATTTCCTGGTTCAAAGTCACGTCTGATACCACCAATACGGGATGGGGATAGCTAAAGGCAGGCGGGGCTGTGAATTTTACAAGATTGTGTTGAACATTCTGAAACTATGGGCAGCGTTCTGTACCCTACAGGCCTTTCTCCAGGGCCGGACTGGCCTACCGGGATATCGGGAAATTTCCCGGTGGGCCGCCGGCCCTGGGGCCGCTTTGAGATTGTGGCCGCTTTAAGAAGCGGCCGCTATTGTGGCCGCTTTAAGACTCGGCCGCTATTGTGGCCGCTTTAAGACGCGGCCGCTATTGTGGCCGTTTTAAGACGCGGCTGCTATTGTGGCCGCTTTAAGACGTGGCCGCGCTGTGATGGCCGCTGAAGCCCTGGTGAAGTCTGTAGTACGTCAGCCGCTTTGAGCGGCATGACGTCAGATCTGGCGGGAGCGGCCGGCTGCGTGGCGCTGGCCGGCGGTGGATCATGTGACTGTCAGCAAGACGGACGGTCACGGTGACGGCGCCGAGGGACCCACTACATGGACGCCAGCCCAGCAGTATGATCGCACCCGCCCGGGGAATCGAGTCCGACTGTCTTCTGACCAAGTTAGTAATAAAAATCAGCAGACTGCAGTGCAATTATTGATCCCATCCTCCGACCTCCACCAGACCACCACTGCCCCTTGCTGATCTCACCACCCCCACAGATCTTATCCCTAATAGGATGGGGGGGAAGCAGTGGCGGTGGGGAGGATGGCACCCATCATCACCACTGCCACTAATCTCCCCTCACCACTGCCACCGATTCCCACCCCCCTCACCACCACTGCCACTGATTCCCACCCCCCTCACCACCACCACCACTGCCACCGATTCCCATCCCCCTCACCACTGCCACGATTCCCACCCCCCTCACCACCACTGCCACCGATTCCCACCCCCCTCACCACCACTGCCACCGATTTCCACCCCCCTCACCACCACTGCCACCGATTCCCACCCCCCTCACCACCACTGCCACCGATTCCCATCCCCCTCACCACCACTGCCACCGATTCCCATCCCCCTCACCACCACTGCCACCGATTCCCATCCCCCTCACCACCACTGCCACCGATTCCCATCCCCCTCACCACCACTGCCACCGATTCCCATCCCCCTCACCACCACTGCCACCGATTCCCACCCCCCTCACCACCACTGCCACCGAATCCCACCCCCCTCACCACCACCCCCACTGCCACCGATTCCCACCCCCCTCATCACCACCCCTGCCACCGATCCCACCCCCCTCATCACCACCCCTGCTGCCACCAATCCCACCCCCCTCATCACCACCCCTGCTGCCACCGATCCCAACCCCCTCACCACCACCCCTGATGCCACTGATCCCACCCCCCTCACCACCACCGCTGCCACCGATCCCACCACCCCTGCTGCCACTTATCCCACCCCGCTCATCATCACCACAGCTTCCACTGATTCCACCCCCCTCACCCCCACCCCTGCTGCCACTCATCCCACCCCCCTCATCATATCTGCAACCTCTGACATCTCCTGTACCATGTCCGCACAGCCCCTGACATCTCCTGTAAAATGTCCGCACAGCCCGACATCTCCTGTACCATGTCCTCACAGCCTCTGACCTCTCCTGTACCATGTTCGCACATCCTCTGACCTCTCCTGTACCATGTCCGCACATCCTCTGACCTCTCCTATACCATGTCCGCACAGCCCCTGACATGTCCTGTACCATGTCCACACAGCCCCTGACATGTCCTGTACCATGTCCACACAGCCCCTGACATGTCCTGTACCATGTCCGCACAGCCCCTGACATGTCCTGTACCATGTCCACACAGCCCCTGACATGTCCTGTACCATGTCCACACAGCCCCTGACATGTCCTGTACCATGTCCGCACAGCCCCTGACATGTCCTGTACCATGTCCGCACAGCCCATGACATGTCCTGTACCATGTCCGCACAGCCCATGACATGTCCTGTACCATGTCCGCACAGCCCCTGACATGTCCTGTACCATGTCCGCACAGCCCCTGACATGTCCTGTACCATGTCCGCACAGCCCCTGACATGTCCTGTACCATGTCCGCACAGCCCCTGACATGTCCTGTACCATGTCCGCACAGCCCCTGACATGTCCTGTACCATGTCCGCACAGCCTCTGATATCTCCTTTACCATGTCCGCACTTTTACCACTTTTAACTAGAATTTTCTCTTTTATATATAAAGCACTATATGCTTTCATATCTATCTTATCTATGTATAATACACTCTTCAAATTTGCTTTAAAATGCATGGTTTTCCCTTTTATGAACAAGGAAATAATGGCGCTATGCTGTTGGGCCGGTATAATATTGCTATGGGGCTGGTATGACATTTTTTCCAGGGCTGAATTTTATTCCCAGTCCGGCCCTGCCTTTCTCCATATAATGGAGGAAGCGTCTGTGCTCTTAGGCTAGTCAACACTACAGCGGTCTCCTACGTTAAAGGACAAGGGGGTACTCACAGCCTGTTCTCTATTACAGGAAGAAGAGCCAATTATGTCTTGGGCTCAGTAGAATCAAGCCTACATCTTAGAGGCTTATGTCCCTGTAGTCCAGAATATTGTAACAGACTTTATTTCCAGAGTCTAGTTGGATAACAACGAATAGTCTCTACATGTGGAGGTTTTTCAGGTGCAGATGCCCTGACGGATCATTGGAAATGCAGCGAGTTCTATGCATTTCTTCAAGTTCTGGTCATCCTCGGGTTTCTACGAAAACCCTGAACAGAAGTTGTGGAGGTAGTGGCAGGATCTCTTATTGGCCAATTAGGCCATGGTTCCCCTTGCTAGCACTGTTCAGCTACCAGAACACAGTGCCCCTTCTCATCAGGCCAGACCCTCTGTCACTGGGTGCATTTCTACATCTTGAGATTGGAGGTCCTCGGCAGCTCCTCCAGAGTCATCTCCTCTCTCTTGAATGCTAGGAGAGTGAACACAAATAAAGTTTACGGGAGAATCTGGTCAAAGTCTGTGCAATACATGTCTCCTGCTGACGGATTATGTAGTGATCTAGAAGTTCTAAATATTTTGGGCTTCCTCCAGTCGGATTTAGATCTGGCTCTATGTGTCAGCTCCCTCAGAGTACAAGTGTCAGCTTTATCCACCTTCACAGGTGTTTCCAGGTCTAGGCATCTTTTCCTGTCCAACAATTATTCAAGGGAGCAACTAGGCTCAGACCTCGGAGTAAGCGGAGGTTTTCAAATGGAGTCTCCCTCTTGTTCTCAACTCCCTCTCGGAAATTCGGAGTGGAGTGTTCTAGGGCTGTCTCAGTTAAAGTCCTTTCTGTCATATTTGCATTTCTCCTGGCTATCACGTCGGCATAAAAAGCCTGAGAGATTGATTCACCGGTTATGGATAACTTTTCTTAATATACTTCCAGTTTGAGTGGTTGTTTTACCTTTGCTTGACTCAGTTCCCAAGGGTACATCAGTCTTTTATGGGAACCAAGAAATTGCTCTGCCAACCTTTGGAATACTAACTTGTGTCCTTAAGACGTGGGAGAGGTCACGCTGTGGCTTAGTTGGTTAAAGCGCATGTCTAGTAAACAGGGAATCTTGAGTTTGATTCTCAGCAGTGCCTTCCGTTGGTTCTAGGAATCTCTCAGATATTGTGAAGTTATATCTACAAGCTACAGCTTCCTTCAGGCTTCAGAACGCCTGTTCATTCTTTTTGCCGGAAAGGACAAAGGGAAACGTGCCTGATCTAGGACGATTGTGGCATGGATTGTCTAAGCCATCCAACAAGCTCACAGAACTGAGGGCTTGGCTCCTTTGGGGATGGTGACCACTCACTTGACCAGGAGTATGTCTATATCATGGGTGGCTTTGCAGCATGTGGTTCCCAATGCGTGGCCATACTGATCAATACATTTATGGCCCATTATTGTGTAGAGCAAGCCTCTTTATCTTCTGTTAATTTTGGTTTACAAATCCTTTTGGTTGACGGTGTCAATTAAACTATTTTCTTTTGTTCTGCAATTGCCCACCTGGGTGTGTATGGCAAATTATTTCCCATACATATGCTGTCCTGGAGTCTGTTAGGAAAACTGAAAATTGTCTATCAAATACTTGCCGTCATATTCCTTTCCTGGTGGACTCCATGGAAGCAAGAATTCCCTCCCAGAGTCATGAGTAGGCTAGTTACTGAACGTGGCCTTTTGCTCAGAGCAAAGATTTATGGGAGTGGAGTCCTATGGGGGAGGAGTGGAGGCGGGGTTGACCCATACGTATGCTGCCATGGAGTCCATTAGGAAGGGAAAATTATGGTAAGTATTTGATAGGAAATATTCCATTACTTGCAACATTTTAAAACAGAAACTAAGAAAAAAATGTTTTTCCAAATCTTTTTTCAACAAAAAATAAAAAAAAACCCAGTGTTGAATAAATACCACCAAAAGAAAGCTCTATGTGTCTCAAAAAAATGATAATAAATTTTATATGGGTACCGTGTTGCATGACTGCACAATTGTCATTTAAAGTGCAAGAGCACTAAAAGCTGAAAATTGGCCTGGGCAGGAAGATGGTGAAAGTGCCCAGTATTGCGGTTAAAGTTCCACTTTAAAGCAGAATCATATTCATTTTTTCTTCAGTGCTGCAGTGTTCCAGAGCACCCTACCGGCCGCTTCCATGTTCATCCATTCTGCTTCCGGATACCGATCTTCAGCCATTTTCATTGGCTGGGGCAAGACCACAGCATCTCAGCATTGTCAAAATTGTACACTGAGCTGTACATGTACAGCTCAGTGCATAAAGCTGACAGGAAGGTAAGAATATTGTAATGCAAAAGAGACATAGTATGCCTCTTTTTTGCAATATAAATTCTGCCTGTTTTCAATTTTTTTTTTTTGTAGTGGGGGCCTAATGTTTGGAGCAGGATGGCTTGATGTGAAGTTAAATCTTTAGAAACAAAAATGGCAAATAGGCAAAATTGACCATGTCAGAGGTGCCCACCATTACATCAGATTCCACCATCCTTTCAAATACCGCATAACATAAAGTCCCCACCATGCATGAGAGCCAACCCATAACATCAGAGGACTCCCATGACAGAGTCTCCCCATGACATCAGAGTCTCCTTCACATCAGTTTTCCCCTGTTCACCACAGAGTCTCCTCCATCACAGAATCCTCTTACAGTATCTATCTCTGATCCAGAAAAAACTGGGTCTTGTGGTGACGGCCTTCCAAGGAAACCCAAATAGCACCCTGGTTGAGAAACACTGGCATAGGGTAATAAAAATCTTACTTTAAAGCCCAACTCCAGGAATTCTGAAAAATTCAGTCTAGCAGTGGGACCCACTACACTGCAAAAGATAAATGGTTATTATTAAAAGGTGCACAAATAGGGAATAAATACACTATATTGTCAAAACTATTGGGGCGCCTGCCTTTACATGCACATAAACTTTAATGGCTGATTGTAGGGTTCAGTACTGAGTTGGCTCATCTTTTGCAGCTATAACAGCTTCAACTCTTCTGGAAAGGCTGTCCACAAGGTTTAGGAGTGTGTCTATTGGAATGTTTGACCATTCTTCCAAAAGCGCATTTGTGAGGGTCAGGCATTTATGTTGGACGAGAAGGCCTGCTCGCAGTGTCCGCTCTAATTCATCCCAAAGGTGTTCTGGCGGATTGTGCAGGCCAGTCAAGTTCCTCCACCCCCAACTCACTCCTCCATGTCTTTGTGGACCTTGCTGAGTGCACTGGTCCAAATCATTTGGTGGAGGAAGGATTATGGTGTGTGGTTGTTTTTCAAGGGTTGGGCTTGGCCCCCTAGTTCCAGTGAAGGAAACTCTTAAGGTGTTAGCATACCAAGACATTTTGGACAATTTCATGCTTCCAACTTTGTAGGAACAGTTTACTACTTTGGGCCCCACCCAAACACTAGAGCTTCAGGCAGAAAAGGAGAGCACCAGGGCCAGCAAGGGCAGTGTATAAGGGAAGTGGTAAAGCCTGCACTGTGCACCCCTAGATATAACAAGCATTTATCCCTTGCCACTGTTGTTTTATAGACAACATTAAACAAGAACTTTATTCTCCTCCCCCCGCTCCCTATGTTCTTTTTTTTCCTTCTTACATTTTTTGCTGGGTTATCCACAACCGCCACACCGACATTTCTCTGACATCAAGCTGTCTCTTCTGGCTTCTTGCAGGCATGCCCTGATGAAATGCATTTCCTGTGGTGTGTCATTAGGGAGCCAACTGCAAGATACCAGGCAGAGACAGCCTGCCCCCTTATCATGGGTCGTGGCACATTTGCTGTAGAGTAGTCCAAGGACTCTTGGGATGAGTGACACAAGTATCCCAGTAGGCTGCCAGCAACTGTATATGTATATCATTTTTGCCTATTCAAAAATTGGTGGAGTGCAGGGAGGGTTCCCCAAAAAGCTAGTAATAAATACATTTCAGATGGTCAGGGGGAGTAAAATGATAGAAAGTGGATTGGGACGGTAAAGGTTCACTTTAAGAGTGAAGAGGTTGTATACAGAACATTAAAGTGCACTTAAAACAAAAAACTTGACATCCCCCTTCTCTTTCTATCATCCTTCCCTGTGTTGCCTCTGCAGCAATAAACTGAAAAGAACTGCATACCTTTTCGAAATGTCAGCTTTTCACTGCCCAAGACCTAAGCTGCCTGTATTCTGTCCACTTTCTATGTGCATTCTATATGTGCATGCACTGAGTAGTAAGTTCACATTTTATGTCAGCACGATTAAAATAAAACAAAATAAAAATTAAAAAAAATAATTCAAGGTATAGACTGGTTCTGACTTGACTAGAAAGGGTCTGAAGTTGTTAAAACAAGCATAGAGTACCTTGATTTTTGGGGTTCTCAGGTTGCTTCAGATTTTGGAGGATATGTACAGACATTTCAAGATACCTATTTTTTTAATGTTTACTCATTTTAGGAACTCTTTTTATAAACAACCGTTGTGCATAAAAGCAGACCTAAAGTAAAAACAAAAGCTGTAGGTATGGAGCTTCCCTATGCTGTTTCTGCTTCCAAAGTAGCACTTCTGCAAATACTTCTTTTGGAGCAGGGTCACCTGGTCGTTGCTCAGTCACTGCCTGTTTTTCAACTTCTGCATGTTTGCCTAGGCTCTGTGTGAGGCAGAGACACTGACTGGCAGCCAGTCTCCAGGCTTTCCCCATCCCTAAAAAAAAAATTCCAGCCGAGGGACAGACAGCACTCACAGACTTTGTTTTTAATGTACAGTACTCTTTATACTACTATATTGATATATGTGTAGGGATCTGCTTCCCTCTACTGTCTGTATTTGTGAAAAAAAAATGTCTGTTTAAAATCAGCGTTATTATGTATAGTACCTCCTGTCTCTGGGTTGGAAACCCCAGAGGGAGGAAGCGGTAAGAGAGAATCTGTCTGTCCACATGAGCTACCAGTATGAGCTGCTATTAATCCATACCAGAAGCTGGGGTTATTAGGCATGTGTTTCTATGTTTAAAAGTTTACTGTTGTAGCCCATACAGTGGGGAAAATAATTATTTAAACCCCTGCAGATTTTGTAAGTTTGCCCACATACAAAGAAATGAAGGGTCTATAATTGTTATTATAGGTGTATTTTAAATGATAGAGACCGAATATCAACCACAAATCCAGAAAAAAACACATTATACAAATATTATATATTGAGTTGCAGTTCAGTGATTAAAATAAGTATTTTATCTCCTACTAACCAACTATAATTCTGGCTCCCACAGACTGGCTACAGTATGTGCTCATATTATACACAGATTAGTCCTGTCAATTTAGGAAGGTGCTCCTCACAACTCGTTATGTGTATAAAAGACACCTGTCCACTGAATCTCTTTCTTCCATTCAAACTTCACTTTAATGGGCAAGACCAAAGAGCTGTCAAAGAATGTCAGGGACAAGATTGTAGACCAGTACAAGGCTGGAATCAGCTTGGTGAGAAGGAGACAACTGTTGGAAGAATTATTCGCAAATGTGGCAAGCGTCCATCTTTTAAGATCCCCAGCACTGATAAGAGGCATGGAGGAGCTCAGCTATGAGAAAAGATTAGAGGAACTGAATTTGTTCTCCCTTGAGAAGAGGGGATTAAAGGGGGGATATGATCAACATGTATAAATACATAAGGGGTCCATATAGAGAACTTAGTGTTGAGTTATTCACTTTAAGGTTACACACAGAGGACAAGGGGGCATTCGTTACGTCTAGAGGAAAACAGATTTCGTCTCCAAATACGGAAAGGTTTCATAGCCGTGCGCACACGGTGTGCCAGGTGTGCCTGGGCACACCCTAATAACCCTGTGTGGCGCAGATTCACCCTGTTTGATCCCCTGATATTTCAGCAAAGCCCCCTAACGGCTCCTTCAATGTTTATATAAATACTAAAAATACTAAAAAAATAAAAACTACTGACACCATCCACTGCCCTCTCACTCTCTGCCCTACTGACAGCGTCCACTGCTCTACTGACACCTCCGTATATATACACATGTATGTGTTTGAGCTTTGAGGTGCACACCCTAATGCAATAGGCTGTGCACACCTATGAAAGGTTTCTTCACCGCAAGAGCTGTGAAAATGTGGAATAGACTCCCTCCAGATGTGGTTCTGGCTAGCTCACTAGATTGCTTTAAAAAAGGCCTGGATTCTTTCCTGCATCTACATAATATAAATAGGTACTAATATTTATAGGTAAAGTTGATCCAGGGAATATCCGATTGCCTCTTGGGGGATCAGGAAGGGATTGTTTCCCCTGCTGTAGCAAATTAGATCATGCTTTGCTGGTGTTTTTTCGCCTTCTTCTGGATCAACTGTGCGTATAGGATTGTGTATATGGGATTGTATGGTTGGGTTTTTCTTAGAGTCTTTTGTGTTATATTGGTTGAGCCAGATGGACTTGTGTCTTTTTTCAACCTGAATAACTATGTAACTATGTAACTCGTACTACCAGTGCTTCTAATTCCAGATGCTGGCTATGGCCTCAGCCATCTGGGTCTGGAACCAAGCCTTCAGGGCAGGGACAGAAAAAGCCCTGGGCGCAGAGATCAACCAAGTCTTCCTCTAAGCCTACTCTATGAAGGGGCGCCCCACTCACTTGGGTGGGGGGAAACGCTGCTTCGGTTCTCAAAGGTTTGGGTGGAAATGATCCAAGACATCTGCGTTATCTCTACCATCTTGCAGGGGTACACACTGGAATTTTGGGTGTTCCCGCATCCTCCGTTTGTAAGGTCAAGTATACCGACAGATCCTCTAAAAAGAAGATCTCTCTTTCTGTCGTTGGATAAGCTGAGGGTCCAAAGAGTGATAACGGAGGTTCCGGAGAATGAAAGGTTCAGGGGTTTTTACTCAAACCTGTTCATAATCCCCAAACCAAATGAGGAAGTGAGACCTATTCTGGATCTCAAAGCTCTAAACCAGTTTCTGAACATTTGTACTTTCTCCCTGCAGGGAGAGGAATTTCTAGCATCTATAGACATCAAGGATGCATATCTTCACCTGCCTATATTCTAGGCTCATCAGGGGTTTCTTTGCTTTACAGTAGAAAACTCTACATTTTCAGTTTGCGGCCCTGCTCTTGGGGTTAGCCACGGCTCCAAGAGTGTTCACAAAGATCCTAGCTCCAGTTTTAGCTGTTCTAAGGTCACAAGGGATATCTGTAATAGGATATCTGGACAATCTATTACTTATAGATCAATCAGTTTCGGCTCTAAGCCGAAATGTCCTCCAGACAGTACAGTTCCTAGAATGTCTGGGTTAGATGCTGAACTTGGCACAGTCAGCATTACAGCTGGTCCAGCGTCTGGAATATCTGGGTGTTCTTGTGGACACAGTACAGGCAAGGTATACTTGTCAAAATGAAAAGGTATACTTACCACTTGATATGAAATTAGCCTTGAGCACTATTAGGGGCAAATTTCAGCCTTATCGATTTTCTGCCAAGAAACGATCGCTTCCGATTCGTTGGTTCAGGCATTCGTCCAGGGAATGTTACGTTTGCTTCCACTTGTGAAGCCACCATTATGTCCTTGGGATTTAAATTTGGTGCTGGCAGTTTTACAAAAACAGCCTTTGAGCCCATGGGGCAGGTTCCCATGGTTCTTCTGACCAGGAAACTGGTCTTTTCAATTGCAAGAACTTTGGCTAGAAGGATATCGCATCTAGCAGCTCTTTCTTGTAAAGAGCCATTCTTGATTTTTTATTAAGATAGGATGATTCTTCGTACACACCCAGGTTTTTTGCCCAAGGTGGTGTCCACCTTTCATTTGAATCAGGACATTATACTACCTTCCTTTTTTCCAGATCCTCACTCAGAGGAGGAAAAGTTATTGAATTCTCTTGATGTAATGCATGCTCTTAAGTTTTACTTGGAAAGATCAGCTGAGATTCTTAAGACCAATCTCTTGTTTGTGCTGCAGGAAGAGCCCAGGATAGGGTTGGTAGCATCTACAGTATCTCACAAAGTGAGTACACCATTCACATTTTTGTAAATATTTTATTATATTTTTTCATGTGACAACACTGAGGAAATTACACTTTGCTACAATATAAAGTGGTGAGTGTACACCTTGTATAACAGTGTAAACTTGCTGTCCCCTTAAAACAACTCAACCAAAGCCATTAATGTCTAAACCGCTGGCAACAAAAATGAGTACAGCCCTAAGTCAAAATGTCCTAATTGGGCCCAAAGTATAAATATTTTGTGTGGCCACCATTATTTTCCAGCTCGGCCTTATCCCTTTTGGGCATGGAGTTCACATCTTTTGTGAGATACTGTAAGTATACGATTTCTCATTGGATTCGCCAAGTTATTACCCAGGCGTATGGTTCAGAAGGGATGGTTCCAATTTTTTTAGAAGGCACATTCTACCAAAGGAGTAAGTGCCTCCTGGGCACTTCGCTATCAAGCCTCTATGGCTCAGATTTGCAAGGTCGTGACCTGGTCGTCGGTGCATACGTTCTTTTGTTTCTATCGAGTGGATGTTGGGACCCAGGAGGAGTTTGCATTTGGGCACAATGTTCTGCAGACAGAGGTGTAGTCCTTTTTGTGGTCTGATGGCAGTATTTTTGGTGTCCCCCTACCTTCAGGTGCATTGCTTTGGGACATCCCATATGTTATGATTTATGGCTCTGTGTCTAGTGATGAAAAGAAAAATAGATTTTTAATACATACTTACCTGTAAAATCCATTTCTTAAAGTACTTCACAGGACACAGAGGTCCCTCCCCTCTTTTATGGGGCCTTTATTGCTTGCTACAAAACTGAGGTACTTCCGGTGTTGGAGGGGTTATATAGAGGGACATCCTTTCTGTTTGGTTGCCAGTGTCCTTCACCTGTAGGTGGTTATGTAACCCATATGTTATGATTTATGGCTTTGTGTCCCATGATGTACTTCAAGAAATGGATTTTACATGTAAGTATATATTAAAAATATTTATTTTTTTACTTTCTGCTATTAAACATTCCCAATAAAATTTTTTTAAAAAAATCGAATTTTTTTCATCATTTTAGGCCAATATGTATTCTGCCACATATTTTTGGTAAAAAAAATCCCAATAAGTGTATATTGATTGGTTTGTGCAAAAGTTATCTCGTCTACAAACTAGGGGAAAGATTAATGTTATTTTTATTTATTTATTATTTACTAGTAATGGCGGCGATCAGCGATTTCTAGCAAGACTGTGACATTGTGGCGGACAGATTAGACACCTAACTGACATTTTTGACAATTTTTGGGAGACCAGTGACATTACTACAGTAATCAGTGCTAATATGCACTGTTACTGTACTGACCCTGGCAAGAAAGGGGTTAACACCATGGGAGATCAAAGGGTCAAATGTGTGCCTAGGGGGTACTTTGTAACTGTGTGTGGGGATGGGCTCATTGAATGAACACAGGAGGAATGAACACAATAGGAGGAACACAGGATCCATGTGTTCATCACTGACAAAACAGCAGTCTGAAGTGTTTACGTTGGCAGACCGCCGTTCTGTCTCCATGGGGAGCGATCGTGGGTGCCCAGCAGACATTGCATCCACCGGACCCGCTGATTGGCTCCCGCTGTGTCCAATCACGTGCACGCCCCAGACCTGGAAGTGCAGAATCACATTCAGGTACGTCATTCTGCCCAGAGCGGCCGCCCTGCCGCAGTAAATGTACGTGGGGCGGTCGGCATCTGGATAACCTTGTTCCTTCAGGTCTGGGATTCTATAGCTAATGGTAGCTCAAGGCTCCGCAACTAGCATAGGCTACATTCAGGTTAGGCATCCAACGGCAGATAGGAAGTTAGAGGTGCATTTGCCTTGCAGATTGGAAGCCACTAAGGACTAAGAAGCAGAGTACATAGGCTAGCCCCAAATGCTAGTGTCACACCATCATTTTTTCTGGTGAGAGGCTACGCTCCTTGTGGGTAGGACAACAGTTGGAGGATCTTCCCATTATCACTGATTCTGCCTTCAGGCCTTCAACACCCAGACAGGTAATCATCTTCTGAGGCTTTACAATCAGACTTTGCTACAACATTCATCTGAAGCTAGCATTGGTTGCAGTAGTTCTTCTAATCCCAATTACTTTGATTAGATTACTAGTTGATTTCCCAGGAAGGAAATCCCCTCTGCTCACAGAAGCCCTGTCCTAGGTGGAGGCACAGACAACTTAAGAGACAAACTCACTCTTCCACTTAGCAAAGTGTTCTGGTTCTCTTTTTTATCTACAGGTTTAGTGCAATATCCTGTTTGAGGAGAACAATGTCTCCTAACCCCCCAAAAGAGGGCTAAACATGCATGCCACTACATAGTGTAGAGTTAGGATTAGAGGCTCTAAAAATATCTAGTGTAGTAGCTTTGGAGAAAGACAGAGCCAACGCCATTAAGCACTGTTCAGGGAAAGCTGGATAATGTGAGGTAGGAATTTAGTTATTAGATTATCTAGAGGGGTTTCACTAACCAATGTGATCATGGTTGTTAAATGTAGAGGATGACTATTGGAATTAGTCAATAGTGGTAGCTGTAAACTGTTAGCCAACTAAATAACCCCAGTACCCATTGTCACTTTGTTGCATGCAGTGATAGTTGACCTTTATTATCTGTGGCAATCCTTTCCTGACCATGCTTCAGGCTGTATAATCAAATTAGATTGAGATGGGTTTTAATGTTTATGCTTTTTTCAGTCCACTAAAGTAAAGTTTGAAAATGCTAAGGTGATGGAAAGTTGGTGGCCATGTTACCTAAACCTAACCAATAGTAACACATGTGAACCCTTTAGAATTAACGGTATTATGTATTAATTTGCCATATAATGTGACCTGATCCTCATCTAAGTCACAATAATAGACAAACACAGTGTGCTTAAGCTGATAACACACAAACACTTCTAATATCTTGTAACTTTATTGAACACGCCACATAAACATTCACAGTGCTGGAGGAAAAGTAAGTGAAAAGTAATTTGCACATCTGGAGTCCAATTCATGAAATGAGTTAGTGTCGGTTCACACTAGTGCGATGCGGGAAGGCTGCGAATTCGCAGCCTGTTCCCGCATCGCAAACGCACCCCTGGCAATGAAATCGCATATGTATCGCATATCGCAGTGTGATCTTACAGTTCGCACAGGATCGGATCACACAAGTGTGAACCACTGTGCGATCCAATCCTGATGCGGCTGCAAAAAAGGGTCCTGTGCGTCTTTGCTGCGGGTGCGGTGCGAATTTAGCCATACAAAGTGTATGGCTAAACTCGCACCGCACAGCGATCACATGTAATGAAGGAATAGTGCGCTCCGACATTACATGCGATCGCCGCAGCCGCACTAGTGTGAACCGGCACTCAAGATTGCTGTTCATAAGAAGCATCAGCTGAAGTGAATCGTGCTTGCAAAAAGGAGCTTTCTGAAGGCATAGGATCAAGAGTAGTTGATCTACATAACACAGGAGAATATATAGTGACACCCTGAACAAAGACCTTCACTAAGGAGTGAGAGGAAAGTGGTCTTTGAAAAAGAACCACTAAAACTGAGATTTGACTCCTGATGATACAAAATGCTGATTCAACCATACTGGAGTAAAGAAAAGAGAGATATGCTTTCAATGTGCTATGGTAGACTTAGAGAGAAGTCGGTTTCCTTTTAAGAACATAGGGGATGACTGAATCCGATAGGCCGCTGTCCCCCAGGACCTGGGCTTCACCAGCCAAGCTGATAAAGCCAGCAAGCAGGAAGCAGGGCTGTAAACCGGCCCCTGGGACACAGTATCCACACAATCTAGGAGGGTCCATGGAGAGTCTGGCAGGAGACTGACAAGTTTAGTATATTAACATACCTTACAACTTTTTGAGATGGGAATGAGGGACACTTATTAGCAAGAGTATGTAGGCATAGGACACCCCCCCCCGCCACACCCCCTTAAAGGAGAAGTACACAAAAATATTGGATTTTTGACTTACCGTAAAATCCATTTCTCTGATGTTCATTGATGGACACAGCTCCTGGTATTCATAATCATTGGGTTATACGGCCCCCTACAAGAGTAGGACACTAGGCAGAACATAATTCTGCCTACACCCATGGGCAGTCCCAGGGGGTATACTCCCTCTCTCTGCTATAGCCACTCAGTTTTGTTACAAGCAGTGTCAAGAGAATAATAACTCCACAGAGGGGTGGGTGCTATGTCTGTCAATGAACATCAGAGAAATGGATTTTATGGTAAGTCAAAAATCCAATTTTCTCTTTCGTTCATTGACGGACACAGCTCCTGGTATTCATAACCATTGGGATGTCCCAAAGCAGTGTTAAACATGAGGGGTGGGAACAACCAAACAATTCCCAAAGCTAAAATTAACCAACCAGGCAACAGGAACTCAACCAAACTGGAGCCCACCTGAAAAAGTCAATACACCCTTAATGAGAATCAGGTCCTCTTAAACAGATGCCTGCTAAACCTTTCGGCCAAGGGAAGCATCTGCAGATGTCAACACATCCACTTTATAAAACTTTGTAAAAGTGTGTACTGACGACCAGGTGGCCGCCTTGAAAACCTGTGTCACTGACGTCTGTTGACAGAAGGCACAGAGGCACTAAGCACCCTAGTAGAGTGCGCCTTGACAGGGAAAGGAGGAACCTGACCCCTGATGGAATAGGCTTGAACCACTGTCTGTCTAAACCATCTGAAAATGGTCGCAGAGGAAGCAGACAACCCTTTCCAAGGTCTGTCTGTGAGCACAAATAGAGTCTGACTTCCTAAAAGACTCCGTAGCTGACCCTAATTGCCCAGACTACATCCAAGTCATGCAAGGCAATTTCCTTTGGATGTTTATGCCTGAGACACAGGGAAGGCAACACAATGTCTTCATTTAAATGAAAATCAGAGACAACTTTTGGAAGGAATGACGGACAGTGACGAAGAACCACCTTATCCGTGTGAATCACCATATAAGGTGAACGACAGGATAACGCCGCCAGTTCAGACACCCTGCGTGCAGAGGTGATAGCCACCAAAAAGACCACCTTCTGGGACAGAGTAAGCAGGGGAATCTCCTGAATATTTTCAAAGGGAGGCTTCGGTAGAGCTGAAAGCACCAAATTGAGATACCAAGGTGGCAACGGAGCCTGAACTGGAGGGACCAAATGTCGGACATCCTGAAGATAGGTACTCACCAGGGAGTATGTGGCCAAAGGTCGTTGGAAGAAGACACCTGGCCCTTGATGGTACTCAAAGCCAATTTATGTTCAACCCCCCGTTGAAGGAAGGTAAGGATTAGCTCCACCAACAAGGAGCGAGGATGAACCCCAAGAGACTCACACCACGCAATGTACGTCTTCCACATACGATGGTAGATCTTCCTAGAAGTAGATTTCCTAGCTTTCAACAGGGTAAGAATCACTGGTTCAGATAAACCCCTATCCATCAGCACCTGGCATTCAACAGCCAAGCTGTCAAAGCCAGTGACTGTAAAGCAGGTGGGAAGATCGATCCTTGGGACAGCAAACCCTCCCTGAGAGGAGGTTTCCAAGGAACGTACCAGATCTGTCAGGGCCTCCCTTGGTTGGAGTCTGCAGCGCAGAGATGTACACTCACCCTTGCAGATATCCACAGTCCAAGGTGACCAGGTAAGGAACCATGTAAGGAAGCCACCTGGGCTGTGAATCTGTGCACGGGGGCTTGGCAGGAAAAGTGCTCCAATTAGCAGTACCGGCAGGAATACAAACGGAAGGATAGTCCAAGAATAACCGTAGTCAATGGATGCCACGAGTCAGGATAAACACGGAGCGGAGGTAAGGTCAGAAGCCGGAGTCAGTCTGGAAAACAAGCTCAGGAGACAAGAACACAGGAACAAAATCTGTCAACCAGGAACAATGAACTGACACTGCTCTCAGAGAGAGACATGCCGAAGGACCACTGCCAAAACAGAGAGGCGAGCCATCAGGGAAGCATTATCCAGAGAGGCATCACAGATAAACTGCAGCCCCTGGACCAGCTGTTCCGCCAGCTCAGCAAAGGCAGGGGGGAGCTGTTCCCTCTCCAGGTCACAGCATAAGAGCTTAGCCCACTCAGTCAGAGTTTGCGACACTAGGGCAATGGTGAATACTGGCCTCTTTACCGAACCAGCCAGAGTGTACATATTTCGGGCCACAGCCTCCGCCTTCCAGTCAGCCGAATCCTTAAAGGCCAGGGACTCTTCAACCGCAATCATGTTTGCCTTGTTTAATCTGGAAACTGGAGGGTTCACCACCGGTGGAACAGTCCACTTCTTACCAAGGGACTCCTCATAGTGGTAACACCTAGTAAAGCGCTTAGGAATCCCACAGGGACGCTTTGGTCGTCCCCACTCTTTAGCGACAATTCTGTCAAAATAGGAAACATCTTTGCTGCTCTGGATGGCTTGTGAGTGCCAAAGAGTACCTGCGCCTCCATTGCAGCATCAGCTGTGTCCTCCATCTTTAGGGTCTCATGCACAGATACAATCAGTGCATCCACCAGCGTCTTTTCACAGATGTAGAGGAATCATCCTCACTATCAGAGGATTCCAGGCGCATGGTTGCAGACGCAGCAGGGTGACCTCTGTCCTTGGCAGCAGAATCAGGTTCAGGATCTGATGAGGCAGGGGAAAGCTAGCCCATCGCTTGGAAGCCACCTCCACCTGGGACAAAAGGGACTCCAGGACCGCCGTCAGTGCATGGATGGATGGTTGAACCGGAGGGACCCGCGTCCTCAGAGAGGGAATCAGGTGGGAAAATGTGCTCCAAAGATTCCATAAATCACCAGGGGGACCCCACAAAAAGGGTAAAACACTGCTAAGGGACAACCCCCACTGCGCTGGCAGCACCACCCGGTCGCCAGGCACAAAGCACCAAGCCATCCTCAGCAGAGAGGGAGAAGACCCCACCAGACTCATCACCTGCAGAAATAAGCACCTGCAGGTGATCAGAAAGTAAAATAATCCAGGAGTCAGCACCAGGGGATAAGGAGGGGCTCCCACTGCCAAAATTGCCACCCACAGGGATCCACTGTCATGGCCACCGCTATTTTTACTGGCAAACCACAGCAAAATGGCCTTCAGACTACACAAACATGGCCGCCGTGTATAGACATACACAGGCTACAACAAAATGGCGGCCCCACGCAACAAAATGAGGCTTACAGGGAGCCAGGAGGGAGACCAGGCCTCAAGGACAGATCCGGCAGGATGGGGGGCCCCCACCAGGTACACCCCCTGCACAGTCAATCGTCCGGTCACTGGTGGCATACCCACCCATTGCTAGTAAGCACCCTGCCCCCACCCCAGGAACAGTGGCCAGACCACCCAAACAGCCCCAGCATATGTGGAGCGGGGGACAGGAAGAGGGACTTGGCAAGTGGGGGGGGGGGCCTGTGGGAAGGAGGGGAACCCAGGGGTCCGACTGTCCCAAGGAGGGGCCCACATATACTCCAAAACCCTCCAGGGGGAGAGGGGGGACAGCTACTCACCATACCAGGAACAAGGTAGGCACTACTCCAGACAGACCCCCTCTCCATGGCAAATGGTGGGCTGTCGGCCAATAGGAATGCTGCGACTGGGGCCAAGACCCGGTTGTATGTGACCTCGCCAGATGTTTTACTCGCAGGCTAGCCCCGTCCAGTGGGGCTATGTTGCGGCCGACCTAGCACGGAGCTGAGATCTGCGCACGCTCGCTGGCCAGACTGGGGTGACCACTGGATCTAGATTATCCAGCCCTTTGCCCAGTCCGGCAGTTGATTGTAGATCTCACAGGAAAAATCCAGGAGAAAAAATTTCTATCTAAAAAGAAAAAATTTTGCCAGGACCAAAGATCTCAGCAAGGAACTACGTCCTTACTCCTGACTAGGCAGAAAACAAATGAGTGACTATAGCAGAGAGAGGGAGTATACCCCCTGGGACTGCCCATGGGTGTAGCTAGAATTATTTTCTGCCTAGTGTCCTACTCCTGTAGGGGGCAGTATAACCCAATGGTTATGAATACTAGGAGCTGTTTCCATCAATGAACGAAAGAGAAAATATTTAAACCACTACCATTCCTTTATACTGGCTATTGAAATTTACAATTGTAGCAATTTACAAAAAAGATAAAAGGTTTAGCACTGGGAAACACCTTTTGAAAGATAAATATAGCATTTTATAAAAAACTGTACAGATTAGCCCAACACATGAGGAGAAAAGAGGGACTTTGTTCCAAGTCAGGGACAGTCCCTCTAAATCGGGGAGAGTTGGGAGCTATGCAATGAGTGAATCACTGGGAAACTGTTGACCTTGATCTTGCAGAGTAGGCGAGGAAGGAGCTTCAGAGGAGCAAAGGAGTAGATCAGGCTGACCTGATCCCACTGAGTCACCAGATCATCAACTGTGAAGGCTAGAGGGGCATTACATGCTGGCAGTTGCTCCTGTGCTTATGATCCACCATACCAGTATAGGGTGAGATATTGTCAGGGTCCGGACTGGTAGCAGGAGCGGTGCAGGGAGTGGATCCGCTGTGTCAGTGAGGGATTGGTGTGGACCGTACCGGAGGATCGGTTCTAAGTAGTTACTGGTTTTCACCAGAGCCCGCCGCAAGGCGGGATGGGCTTGCTGCGGCGGTAACTACCAGGTCGTGTCCTCTGGTAGCGGCTCAACCTCACCGACTGCTGATATAGGCGTAGTACAAAAGGGACAGGCAGAGGCGTAATCAGACGTAGCAAAGGTCAGGGCAGGCAGCACAGGTTCAGAGGCGATAGTCGTTAGCAAAGGGTTCGGCAACAGGCAAAGGATTACACAAATAACGCTTTCACTAAGGCAAAAAGGCAACAAAGATCCGGCAATGGCTGGAAGGGGCAGGTCACTTATATAGGAAACAGGAAACAGGAAACAGGTCACAGGAAACAGGTCACAGGAAACAGGTCACAGGAAACAGGTCACAGGTCACAGGAAACAGGAAACAGGTCACAGGAAACAGGAAGGGAGGTTTGGACCAGGCACCAATTACTGGTGCACAGGCCCCTTAAATTTCAAACGACCTGCGCGCGCGCGCCCTATGGTGCAGGGGCGCGCGCTCCGGGAACCATGTGAGCGGGGAGTGGAGGAGGGAGCCGGAGCGGGCACAGGTGAGTGGATCTGGAGCGTTACAGTACCCCCCCCTTTGGTCTCCCCCTCTTTTTGGTACCCAGAAACCTGAGGATGAGGTTACGGTCCAAGATATTCTCCTCTGGCTCCCAGGATCTCTCTTCAGGACCGCAGCCCTCCCAGTCCACCAAAAAATATCTTCTCCCCCTGACCAATTTAGAGGCCAATATCTCCTGAACGGAGAAGACATCCGAGGTACCGGATACAGGCGTGGGAGGAAGATTCTTGGGGGAAAAGCGATTAAAGACCGCAGGCTTGAGGAGGGAGACATGAAAACAGTTGGGAATTTTAAGGGAGGGAGGGAGATGGAGTTGGTAACACACAGGATTGATCCTCTTCTTGACCTTGTAGGGTCCCAAATAACGAGGACCAAGCTTGTAACTAGGAACCCTGAAGCGGACGTACTTGGAGGAGAGCCAAACTCTGTCCCCAGGAACCAGGACAGGAGGAGACCGACGTTTCTTGTCCGCTTGGATTTTCATGCGGGATGAGGCCTGTAAGAGGGACAGGCGCGTCTCACGCCAGATGGCAGAAAAGTCTTGCACCAGGTCATCCACTGCAGGTACACCGGAGGAGGAGGATAACGGCAGAGGAGGCAGAGGATGACGACCGTAAACCACGAAGAAGGGAGACTTGTTGGTGGCGGAAGAGTCTTTGTGGTTATAGGAGAACTCCGCCCACGGGAGGAGGTCGACCCAATCGTCTTGACGGGAGGAAACGAAGTGGCGAAGGTAGTCGCCCAAGATTTGATTGACCTGCTCTACTTGTCCGTTGGTTTGGGGGTGGTATGAAGAAGAGAAATCCAGCTTGATTTTAAGCCGTCCACAGAGAGCCCTCCAGAACTTGGACACAAACTGGACTCCTCTATCGGAGACAATATGTGAAGGCAGGCCGTGTAACCGGAAGATGTGTCGGAGGAAATGCTTGGCCAACTGAGGTGCGGATGGTAAGGCTGGCAACGGGATGAAGTGCGCCATCTTCGAGAAGCGAACTACGACGACCCAAATTATCGTTTTCCCGTGAGATGGTGGTAGGTCCGTAACAAAGTCCATTGCGATATTGGACCAAGGGGTCTCTGGTATGGGAAGTGGCTGGAGAAAGCCGGCGGGTCTTTGGCGAGGGGTTTTGTCTCTGGGACATACAGAGCAGGACTGTACAAATTCAGAGATGTCCTTCTCCAAGGATGGCCACCAATATCTCCTGGAGATAAGTTGTAGAGTCTTTCGGACGCCAGGATGTCCTGCGAGAAGAGAAGAATGTCCCCACTTAAGAACCTTTAGGCGAAGACGGGGAGAAACATAGGTCTTTCCGGGAGGGAGGTTACGCAAGTCTATAGGTGCCACAGTGACCAGACATTCCGGGGGCACAATGTACTGTGGCTTGACTTCCTCTCCTGTGACATCAGACGAACGAGAGAGGGAATCGGCCCTGAGGTTCTTGCTCGCTGGACGAAAGTGGATCCGGAAGTTAAATCTGGCAAAAAATAGAGACCAGCGAGCTTGGCGGGGATTTAGTCTCTGAGCAGACTGGAGGTAAGATAAATTTTTATGATCCGTGTAGATGTTCACGGGATGTACCGATCCTTCCAGTAAATGCCGCCACTCTTCCAAGGCCAGCTTGATGGCGAGTAATTCTCTATCCCCAATAGAATAATTTCTTTCAGCGGGAGAGAAAGTCTTAGAGAAAAACCCGCAAGTAACCGACTTGCCTCTCGTAGTCTTTTGCATGAGCAAAGCACCAGCACCAACAGAGGAAGCGTCTACTTCCAGGTAGAACGGCTTAGTAGGATCCGGTCTGGACAGAACTGGGGCGGTGGCAAAGGCAGACTTAAGAGCGCTGAAGGCCTTCTCGGCCTGGGGCGGCCAAGATTTCGGGTTAGCCCCCTTCTTGGTTAGGGCTACAATTGGTGCCACAAGGGTGGAGTAATGCGGTATGAACTGTCTATAATAGTTCGCGAATCCGAGGAATCGCTGGATGGCCTTAAGGCCAGAGGGACGAGGCCAGTCCAGGATGGCAGACAGTTTGGCAGGATCCATTTGTAGTCCCTTGGCAGAAATGATGTAGCCCAGGAAGGGAAGGCTGGTACGGTCGAACAAACACTTTTCAAATTTAGCGTAGAGACGGTTCTTTCTGAGACGGGAGAGTACTAAGCGGACATGAGCACGGTGTTGATCCAAGTTAGTAGAGAAGATGAGGATGTCATCCAAATAGACCACGACACAGGTATAGAGCAGGTCTCGGAAAATGTCGTTAACGAACTCCTGGAAGACCGCTGGAGCGTTACAGAGCCCGAAAGGCATGACTAAGTACTCAAAATGCCCATCTCGGGTGTTAAAAGCCGTCTTCCACTCGTCACCCTCTCGGCTGCGAATAAGGTTATAGGCCCCTCTGAGATCCAACTTGGTGAAGTACTTGGCGCCTTGTAATCGGTCAAAGAGTTCCGTAATCAGGGGAAGAGGGTAACGGTTCTTTACAGTAATGCTGTTGAGACCCCGAAAGTCTATGCAAGGCCTAAGGGTACCGTCCTTCTTCGCAACAAAGAAGAATCCTGCTCCGGCAGGAGAAGAGGATTTCCTGATAAACCCTCTCTGCAGGTTCTCCTGGATATACTCTGACATGGCTAGAGTCTCTGGAGGGGAGAGAGGATAGATTCTTCCCCTAGGCGGCGTAGTGCCAGGTTGCAAGTCAATGGGGCAGTCATATGGCCTATGTGGAGGTAACACCTCCGCCTGTTTCTTGCAAAAAACGTCTGGAAAATCCGCATATGGTTCAGGCAGACCGGGAGGAGGAGAAATAACAGGTTCAGACTTGACTCGTACCGACTTGAGACATCTGACGAAACAAGCCGAGCCCCAGCTTCGAACCTCTCCGGAGGTCCAATCCAGAACGGGACAATGGCGCTGGAGCCAGGGCAGACCCAAGAGGAGTTCTGAGGTGCAATGGGGTAACACAAAAAACTCCAATCGCTCCGAATGCAGGACTCCGATGTCCATCTGGAGGGGTTCTGTACGGAACTGCACCATACCGTCGAGTCTCTCTCCATTAACTGTGGAGATGAAGATGGGCTTCAATAAACGAACCACAGGGATGTGGAACTTGTTCACCAGCGAGGCGTCGATGAAGTTACCGGCTGAACCGGAATCCAGAAAGGCAGAGGCAGCAAAGGAGATCTTGGCGGACACGGAAATCCGCACGGGTACCGTAATGCGTGGAGAGGAGGTATTCACACCTAGCAACGCCTCTCCCACGTTGACTAGGTGCGAGCGTTTCCCTGACGCGGTGGACGGAGAGGACAGTCCTTTAGAAAGTGCTCAGTACTGGCACAGTACAAACAGAGGTTCTCGTCTCTACGGCGGTTCCTTTCTTGAGTGGTCAGGCGAGACCGATCCACCTGCATGGCTTCCTCGGCGGGAGGCCCAGAAGAGGGTTGCGGTGGAGGCTGGAAGATAGGCGCCAGACGAGGAAAGCGTCTGGGACGAGCACTTCCCTTTTCCTGTAGCAGTTCCTCTCGTCGCTCAGCAAAACGCAGGTCAATCCTGGTGGCCAAATGGATGAGGTCACTCAGGTTGGTAGGGACTTCTCGTGCGGCCAGGACGTCCTTTATGGCGCTGGACAAGCCTTTCTTAAAGGTAGCACAGAGCGCCTCGTTATTCCAGGAGAGTTCCGAAGCCAGGGTGCGGAAACGGATAGCATAGTCTCCGACAGAGGAACTCCCCTGGGACAAGTTCAATAACGCAGTCTCTGCTGAGGCAGCCCGGGCTGGCTCCTCAAAAACACTCCGGAATTCCACAAAGAAACTCTGGACACTGGCAGGATCGTTGCGGTCCCAAAGTGGTGTAGCCCAGGCCAGGGCCTTCCCCGAAAGCAGATTAACGACAAATGCCACCTTGGCTCGCTCCGAGGGGAACTGGTCAGCCGACATCTCCAGGTGAAGGGAGCATTGGGATAAGAATCCGCGGCACAACTTGGGATCACCGTCGTACTTGGCCGGCATGGACAGACGGACTCTAGAAGTGGCGGCGGCCACAGGCTGCGGTGGTGAAGCAGATGCAGGTGGTGGAGGCGGCTGCTGCTGTGCTGGAAGAAGCTGCTGCAGCATGGCGGTCAACTGTGCCAGCTGTTGACCTTGCTGAGCGATCTGCTGCGACTGCTGGGCCACAACTGTAGTAAGGTCCGCGATACTAGGCAGAGGCACATCAGCGGGATCCATGGCCGGATCTTACTGTCAGGGTCCGGACTGGTAGCAGGAGCGGTGCAGGGAGTGGATCCGCTGTGTCAGTGAGGGATTGGTGTGGACCGTACCGGAGGATCGGTTCTAAGTAGTTACTGGTTTTCACCAGAGCCCGCCGCAAGGCGGGATGGGCTTGCTGCGGCGGTAACTACCAGGTCGTGTCCTCTGGTAGCGGCTCAACCTCACCGACTGCTGATATAGGCGTAGTACAAAAGGGACAGGCAGAGGCGTAATCAGACGTAGCAAAGGTCAGGGCAGGCAGCACAGGTTCAGAGGCGATAGTCGTTAGCAAAGGGTTCGGCAACAGGCAAAGGATTACACAAATAACGCTTTCACTAAGGCAAAAAGGCAACAAAGATCCGGCAATGGCTGGAAGGGGCAGGTCACTTATATAGGAAACAGGAAACAGGAAACAGGTCACAGGAAACAGGTCACAGGAAACAGGTCACAGGAAACAGGAAACAGGTCACAGGTCACAGGAAACAGGTCACAGGAAACAGGAAGGGAGGTTTGGACCAGGCACCAATTACTGGTGCACAGGCCCCTTAAATTTCAAACGACCTGCGCGCGCGCGCCCTATGGTGCAGGGGCGCGCGCTCCGGGAACCATGTGAGCGGGGAGCGGAGGAGGGAGCCGGAGCGGGCACAGGTGAGTGGATCTGGAGCGTTACAGATATTGCACATAGGGGTTCTCGTTAGTTTCTGTCAGAGCTGGAAGGGTTAATGCCATCTATGACCAGGCCACTAGCAAGGCAGAATGGAGCCCAAGAATATCCTGAGGAGTGTGTCTATAAGAACTGATAAAAAGTGTGCAGTTGAGTTGCAGGCAGTCCTGAAAATTACATGCACATGTCTATGCAAGTCGCACCTGAACTTGCAAAAAGTAGTGCAGGGACTACTTTCAAAATCTGAGTCAGGGTCACACCGATTTGACAGCTTTAAATAGGGTTTGACTTGTCATGCACAATTTGAAACTGTCAAATCACATGACAAGTCGCACCATTGTGACCTGAGGCTTAAAGCGGAGTTCCAGCCTGTAAAAAAAAAAAAGTCAGCAGCTACAAATACTGTGAAAATATTGCAAATAACACATGCAATTGCGCACAGGAATAACAAATCACATTAAAAAAAATACTGTATATGACAAATATTATATATATATATTGGTATGTAATTAGATAATAGGAGCGACCCGTCTAAAAGTAAATAGCCTAAAGATATATAAAAGAAAGAGATAGACCACACTCATAAATGATGATATCAAAAATAAACATGCAATGTAAAAAATGGGCTCAAAGAAAGTCCCATAAAAGTTGATTGAATATTCTCCTTGATAGACATCAAAAACCAACCACCCGTGTCCGTAGGATAATCCTCTCCTCCACTAACATCCACATGCACATTCCACTTACCAGATTAAGTCAACCACCCCCATTACAGGTAGTCAAAAACAGCTGTTGACCAACAATCTAGGCCAGGGATGATTGCGCTGTCCAAATGGATGGGGATTCCACTTATAATGCCATATGTTGGAGCCACCGATTAAATAGTATAGGTATCCGGATAGGATATATAGGGAAGATAAGAATGCCTCTTATGGTATAGTATTTTGTAAAACGATTTATTAAAAGTCAATAGTAACTTAAGGTTTAAAATTCCAAAGTTCAGCTAGAGCGGAGCTATTCCCAAGCAGGGGACGCCGTTCCGCGTTCAACCTGCGCTCCACACATCGGAAGTGACATTCATCTGTCGATGAATGTCCGTTATGGACATGCAGTCTGCATGCCCATAATGGACATTCACTGACAGATGCAAAAATTATGGATTTTACAAACTGTTTGTAAATTTACTGAAAGTTAGCAACTCTGGCTGGATGGGAAGTTCCTGTCCCGCTTCAAGAACATAAAGCTGTATATTGTATGTAGCTGAGGCTCAGTGATGCCAACTGCCCATATTTTTACAGGCAGCCAGTAAAAACTGGGCATTTTTTTTTCGTGGCAGTTAAAAAAGCCTGTGACGATCGGCTCAAAACTGAGCATGTACAATTTCCAGGACGGACTGGAGCTAACCGAGACATGATCCGAGATTTTCTGAGTGCGAGAGAGGAGCAACTCATTGCGATGGGGAGGGGGGGGGGGTCTACTTCGGCCTGCAGAGGGACAGAACTGAGATATAGAGCACAGGGATTGTTGGATGGACAGTATGATAGAGGGATGGAGCAAGAGATAGAAAGATGGCATGATGGAGTTATGGAAAGATGAAGGGAGGGATGGAGGGATAGAGTAACAGAGGGATGAAAGTGATTGAGGGTGAAAAGGTTGGAGGGAACTGCAACAGAGGAAAGGTAGGATGGACAGTTTAACTTCTTCAATACAGAGCATTTTCACCCCCTTCCTGCCCAGGCAAATTTTCAGCTTTTAGCGCTGTCATATTTTGAATGACAATTGCGCGATCATGCTACACTGTACCCATATGAAACTTGTATCATTTTTTTTCACACAAATAGAGCTTTCTTTTGGTGGCATTTAATCACCGCTGGGTTTTTGAGCACTGATAGGGGCACTGATGGGCACTGAGAGGTGGCACTGATGGGCACTGAGAGGCGACACTGATGGGCACTGATGGGCAGCACTGATGGGCACTGATGGGTGGCACTGATGAGCACTGACGGGTGGCACTGATGGACACAATCAGTGCCCATAGTGCTGCCAGTCAGTGCCCATCAGTGCCTAGATGAACAGGCACTGATGGGCACTGACTGGCAGCACTATGGGCACTTATGTGGGCACTGTGGGCATTGATGGTGGGCACTGATTGGCACTCCATTTTAATTTTATGTAATCGGGGCACTGATGATCAGTGCCCTGATTACATGTCCTTGTCTCCCCTGTGAGGAGGAGCCGCTGATCGGCTCTCCTCGCCTCACACTCTGACAGTGTGAGGTGAGGAGAGCCGAATAACGGCACTTCCTCGATTACATGTGACATGATTGGACACAGATGATCACATGGGTAAAGAGTCATGTTCTAGCAACACGGTGCAGCCACGATCGCCACTCTGCGCACCCCCGCAGGCGCGCGAGAGAGGCCGTTCTGGTGCGCCATCATATGACGGCACCCCAGAACAATAGATGCACAGCTCCGCTGTCATTTGACGGCGGGCGGGTAAGAAGCGGTTAATGTAAAGATGGAGGGAGAAAATAATGAAGGGATGGGGGAATAGTGGAAATGGAGGGATGGAGTTTTGGATGAAACAGATGGAGCAATAGAAAGCAATAGATGAAGCAAGAGAAAATGATGGAGCAACAAAGGCCAGAAGGATGGTGGGGTGGATTGATAGAGAGATGGAGAAATAGGTGATGGAGTGATGGAGACAGGAGGGGAGGAAGTGATGGAGACAGGAGGTGATTGAGGGATGGAGTGATGGAGACAGGAGATGATGGAGTGATCGAGACAGTAGGTGATGGAGGGATGGAGTGATGGAGACAGGAGGTGATGGAGGGATAGAGACAGGAGGGGATGGAGGGATAGAGTGATGAAGACAGGAGATGATGGAGGGATGGAGTGATGAAGACAGGAGGTGATGGAGGGATGGAGACAGGAGGTGATGGAAGGGTAGAGTGATGGAGACAGGAGGTGATGGAGGAATGGGGTGATGGGGGCAGGAGGTGATGGAAGGATGAAGTGATGGAGACAGGAGGTCTTTAGAATCTTTAGAACTGGGGACATAAATTCTGGTGATCCTGGTGGCTACCAGGAATGTACCCTCGATTTCTGTGGTGGCTATTGAAAACAGAAATTAAGGGAAAATTTCTCCAGTTGGACATAGGTAACAAAAACAGATAGGTTATAATAACCTGCCCTTACTAAATAGAAATGAACATAAGAGATATGTGTTTTACCCTAATATCTACCTTAAAGCGGAGCTCCACCTAAAAGAGGAAGCCCCTGCTTTTTCGCACCCTCCCCCCTTCCATGGGCGTCCGCAGGTAGGGGCAGGGGGGGGGGGGGGCAGATGCCCCCCCCCCCTGGATTCTCACCTTTCCCTGTGTGGTCTGTTTAATAATCCTGTGTACCCCTGTGTAAGATTCTGGTACCTTTGGTACCCTTATTGCCCATTTTCCTTTTCATACTGCGTCCCACCTTTTTAGTTAGGTGGAACGCATATACCTTTAAGCCGGATGACATCATCGCTGAGCGCCGCTCCGAGCGGCTATTTCAATCGCCGGCTTTCTCTCTCACATTGTTCGTTCAATGTTACCGCATGCTCGCAAGCCTTGTCTTATGCTGCCGGAGCCTCCAGCTATTCTCTTTACCTGGAACAGACCGGAACCTCGCTACTGATCCCGTATCTCGCTACCGGATCACTCCCTCACTACCGGACCCCTCTACTTACTAACCTTACTAGTGATAAGTACCCCACAGGGGATTCCTCCATAACTAACTTACACTATCTATCTTCTGCACATTAAGGACTGTTACTATCTATGCATACTAATTCTATCATCTGCACTGTTACATAGATTGCTAGCTCTTGAGTCTACTACCATCTATCCTTGCACTGGGTTAGTCTATCCTGTATATGTCATCTACTGTCCTCACCACCTGTTACCATACATGATTACTAACCTATCTGCATTCTACCTATTACCATCTACTACTCTCCTGAACATTACTATCAAGTGCTTATCATTGCTGTCACTGCTCACACCTGTCCCTTCAGCACATCACCTCCATACTGTCATATACATCCCATCACTCCAGGAACATCTTATTGAGTGTGTGTATATCTGTATGCTGAAGCAGACAGGCCCACAGTGATGAGTCTGGAGAGTTGGATCTGGTATTTCAACACATCTCTACATGACTACTGAGTGGAGATTCTGCAGCTGATCATCTTCTTAACTCCTATCCTTTATTGCTAGCGGAACTCGCTAGCTTATATGAAGACCCCAATAGGCAGAGTACTGCTGATATCCAATTGAGGGCTTTAAAACAAGGAAGGAGACCTGTTGAAGACTTTGTAGCAGAGTTCAAAAGATGGACCCTTGATTCAGGGTGGAATGATACATCTCTGCGAACTCAGTTCAGACTCGGGTTGTCAGAAGCCGTTAAAGACGAGCTCGCCCGAGCGGATTTACCTGGCACTTTGGATGCCTTAATACAACTCAGTATCAACATTGACAGGCGACTGCGAGAAAGAAAGGCTGAGAAAATGGGAATGCCATTATCTAGTCCTTCTCGGATTTCGGCCGTTGACCCTACTCCTATGGAGGTAGGAACCATACGCCCACCTTTATCAACTACTGAACGAGCCAGGAGAAGATCCAGAAACCTCTGCATGTACTGCGCATCCCAGGATCATTTGATAAGCGTCTGTCCCCTTGTCCGCAAAAAAGAGGGTGAGTGTTCACATGTCTTGCTAGGGGGATTAACGACTTCCTTTTCTAATCCCTATCTCTTTGTTCATTTACCATTACAGTGGGACCAGACTAGGATTACCACCAAGGCTATGATCGACACAGGATCTTGTGGGAACTATATCGATACACGTTTTGTTACTTTAAATAAAATACCTATTATTTCAAAAACCTGTCTCTGTTAGTTTCATTAACGGTATTCCGTTATCTTCTGGTCCAATCACCAATCAGACACAAGCACTCCTTGTCACTGCTAACGAGTCTCATATGGAGACCACCACTTTTGATGTACTATCTTCACCCCATTTTCCCATTATTTTGGGACTTCTCTGGTTACACACACATCAACCAACCATAGATTGGAAAACATGGACTCTAACTTTCCCTTCTCACTATTGCGAGATTACGTGTAACCTCCCATCTTATGGAAAGATCCTGTCTGTGGTGTCAGATTAGATTGCACCACTATGCTATCAGGATCTGTCCGAAGTTTTCCTTGAGAAAAATGCTCAAGTGTTGCCTCCTCATAGGGATTATGATTGCACTATCGATCTACTCCCTAACAGCAAATTGCCTTTCGGTCATGTTTATCCTCTTTCACAGGATGAACTCTCTCATCTCAAGGAATACTTGGATTAGAATTTGACAAAAGGGTTCATCAGACCCTCTACTTCTTCCACAGCTGCAGGACTTTTCTTTGTCCGCAATAAGGATTCAAGTCTTAGGCCTATTATCGATTATAGGCAATTAAATACCATTACGATAAAGGATCGATATCCTTTACCGCTCATCCCTGAACTCATTGAACAAGTGCGTGGGGCTACCTACTTCTCTAAATTGGACCTAAAAGGGGCATACAACCTAATCCGAATCCGTGACGGAGATGAGTGGAAGACAGCATTCAGAACCAGATACAGATTATTCGAATATCTTGTGATGCCATTCGGGTTGTGTAATGCTCCCGCAGCTTTTCAACGGTTCATAAACGACATCTTTAGAGACTTACTTGATGTCTGTTTTGTGGTATATCTGGACGATATACTTATCTATTCTCGATCTTTGTCTGAACATATAAAACATGTAAGACTTGTGTTATCCAGATTACTCGCACACAATCTATACGTGAAATTAAAAAAATGCCTATTTCATAAAGTAGAAATATTATTCCTAGGATACATCATATCCAAAACCGGAATCAAGATGGATATGAGCAAGATATCCTGTATTCTGGATTGGCCTATACCAACAACTCGTAAGGCATTACAGCGATTCCTTGGATTTTCAAACTTCTATAGGAAGTTCATCAAGAACTTCTCTGCTATTGTGAGACCTCTCACACAACTTACAAGTATAAAGAAACCATTCAAATGGTCAGAAGAAGCAAATGGAGCTTTCCGCTTGTTAAAATCAAGCTTTACTTCTGCTCCCATACTACGCCATCCAGACCCATCCCTCCAATATATTCTGTAGGTAGATGCGTCAAACATGGCAGTAGGAGCAGTTCTCTCCCAACGACCAACAAATACTTCACCACTCCACCCAGTTGCTTTCTTCTCTAAATCACTAAGCAGCCCAGAGGTGAATTACCCAGTGGGTGAAAAGGAGTTTCTTGCCATAAAACTGGCACTGGAGAATTGGCGACATCTACTTGAAGGTACCCGATTACCAATACCCATATATACAGATCATAAAAACCTTCAATACCTCCAGACTAACAAAACTCTTTCCCACCGGCAGGTACGATGGTCATTATTCTTCCTACGATTCAACTTCCTAGTGACCTAGACGCCTGCAGACAAAAATAAAAAAGCGGATGCGCTATCACAATTAACCGAAGATAACTGCGCCGAAATCCCTTCTATTCTTATAATACCCTATGAACGTATTATTGGTGTTGTTCGCTCCCTGAAGGAAGAGATTTTGCACAGTATAGGATTGGATTCACCTCCACCACAACTAAGTACTGATGCAGAAGGCTTCCTCTATTGCAACGACAAACTCTACATACCCCCCACTATGCGCACCAAGATCTTGGAATTATCACATGATGTGCCTATGGCAGGACATATGGGTATGACGAAAACCCTTAATTTGCTTACCAGGCAGTTTTGGTGGCCTGATATGAAGACGTCTGTACAAAAATTTGTTTCTTCATGTGACATCTGTGCAAGGTCCAAAATTGACACTACAAAACCATCTGGTCTACTCTGCAGTCTACCAATACCCCAGGTTCCATGGGAAGTTGTGTCCTTAGACTTTATAGTAGAACTACCACCTTCCAAAGGATTTAATACTATTCTAGTGTCAGTGGACCATCTGACAAAGATGGCACATTTCATTGCTATTCGCAGACTACCTTCATCTAAACAAACAGCGGAACTACTAATGAAACGTGTTCAAGTTACATGGAATTCCAAAGACTCTTTTATCCGACCGTGGTTCACAGTTTATCTCCAAGTTTTGGCAAGCTCTATGTCAAATACTACGGATTGAGCGAAAGCTCACTTCTCCTTACCACCCTCAGACCAACGGACAGACTGAAAGAGTCAACCAGTGTATAGAACAATATCTGCGTTGCTACACATCATACCTACAGGATGATTGGGTGGACCTCCTCCCTCTGGCGGAATTTGCTTATAACAACGCAACCCACAGTACTACTAAGCAAAGTCCGTTCTACTTGAACTATGGGTTTCATCCCACACTTCTCCTACCACGCATCCTACCATCAAGTAACCCAGTAGCCTCGGATTATCTTACCCAAATAAAAGACTCTCTGGGTTTACTTAATACCACCATCTCACACGCTCATAGTCAACAAAAAAGGTACTACGACCTTCGTAGAAGACCTTCTCCGCAATATGCTATTGGGGACCTCGTTTGGCTATCGACAAAAAATTTAAGGTTAAAGATCCCTAGCAAAAAGCTTGGACCTTTATTTCTGGGACCCTTCCCAATTAAGAAACTCATTGGAAAAGCTGCAGTGCAACTCACCTTACCGGCAGATCTCAGAATACATCCCATCTTTCATGTGTCGCTACTGAAACCACATGTTCCTAACCAAGGAATAAGGCCTACCATCTTGCCTCCACCTCCAGTACAAGTTGAAGGCGGAGAAGAATATGAGATTAAGGAGATTTTGGATTCTCGTATCCACAGAGGAAGACTCCAATATCTCATAAGATGGAAGAACTATGGACCCCAAGACGACACCTGGTTGGATACTTCTGATGTTCACGCACCTAGGCTTATACGAAGATTTCACTCTAAATACCCGGAGAAACCAGTGCTATAGGCCTTCCGGAGCCGGCCTTAAGGGGGGGTACTGTAAGATTCTGGTACCTTTGGTACCCTTATTGCCCATTTTCCTTTTCATATTGCGTCCCACCTTTTTAGTTAGGTGGAACGCATATACCTTTAAGCCGGACGACATCATCGCTGAGTGCCGCTCCGAGCGGCTATTTCAATCGCCGGCTTTCTCTCTCACATTGTTCGTTCAATGTTACCGCATGCTCACAAGCCTTGTCTTATGCTGCCGGAGCCTCCAGCGATGGAGACAGGAGGTGATGGAGGAATGGGGTGATGGGGGCAGGAGGTGATGGAAGGATGAAGTGATGGAGACAGGAGGTCTTTAGAATCTTTAGAACTGGGGACATAAATTCTGGTGATCCTGGTGGCTACCAGGAATGTACCCTCGATTTCTGTGGTGGCTATTGAAAACAGAAATTAAGGGAAAATTTCTCCAGTTGGACATAGGTAACAAAAACAGATAGGTTATAATAACCTGCCCTTACTATATAGAAATGAACATAAGAGATATGTTTTTTACCCTAATATCTACCTTAAAGCGGAGCTCCACCTAAAAGAGGAAGCCCCTGCTTTTTCGCACCCTCCCCCCTTCCATGGGCGTCCGTAGGTAGGGGCAAGGGGGGGGCAGATGCCCCCCCCCCCTGGATTCTCACCTTTCCCTTTAAAGTGGCTGTTAAGCCACTTTATACCATCCTGTGTGGTCTGTTTAATAATCCTGTGTACCCCTGTGTAAGATTCTGGTACCTTTGGTACCCTTATTGCCCATTTTCCTTTTCATATTGCGTCCCACCTTTTTAGTTAGGTGGAACGCATATACCTTTAAGCCGGATGACATCATCGCTGAGCGCCGCTCCGAGCGGCTATTTCAATCGCCGGCTTTCTCTCTCACATTGTTCGTTCAATGTTACCGCATGCTCACAAGCCTTGTCTTATGCTGCCAGAGCCTCCAGCTATTCTCTTTACCTGGAACAGACCGGAACCTCGCTACTGATCCCGTATCTCGCTACCGGATCACTCCCTCACTACCGGACCCCTCTACTTACTAACCTTACTAGTGATAAGTACCCCACAGGGGATTCCTCCATAACTAACTTACACTATCTATCTTCTGCACATTAAGGACTGTTACTATCTATGCATACTAATTCTATCATCTGCACTGTTACATAGATTGCTAGCTCTTGAGTCTACTACCATCTATCCTTGCACTGGGTTAGTCTATCCTGTATATGTCATCTACTGTCCTCACCACCTGTTACCATACATGATTACTAACCTATCTGCATTCTACCTATTACCATCTACTACTCTCCTGAACATTACTATCAAGTGCTTATCATTGCTGTCACTGCTCACACCTGTCCCTTCAGCACATCACCTCCATACTGTCATATACATCCCATCACTCCAGGAACATCTTATTGAGTGTGTGTATATCTGTATGCTGAAGCAGACAGGCCCACAGTGATGAGTCTGGAGAGTTGGATCTGGTATTTCAACACATCTCTACATGACTACTGAGTGGAGATTCTGCAGCTGCAAATCCAGCTTACTATAAAAACGCAGGAGCGTTACACCCTGTGTCTGTTTTTTAAAAAATAAGCTGTTCTTTGCCAGTTTTTAGAGTGCCGAGCGACGCTCTCGTTACCCGTCAGCTCTCTCCTTTCTCAGTCTGACAGCTGCCTGCCGCGGGCAGGCCGAGGATTTCCTGCTGACATCAGTGAGGAGGAGAGAGGCGGTGTGTAAAGTCAGCGACGATTTGCACTCTGAAAACTGGTAAGGAACAGCTTATTTTTATATACACAGACACAGGGGCACACAGGAATATTAAACAGACTGTAGACAGGATATGAAACTTTAAATGAAACTACAGCAGCAGAAGGGGAGGGGGGGCGGGCACTGATATAGAAGCAGACAGACAGGGAGGGGGGAGAGAGGACAGAGAAGGACAGAAAAGCTGCAGATGATGGAGGCACGTAAACTGACCACAATGTCAGGGCTCAGCAGCCATGGTATACTGTGGTCAGTTTACAGAGGGGAGGACAAAGCAAGGCAGGATCAGCCAGGCGTACGCTGCATGGAAGGCGTTTTTGAACGCAATTGGCGTGCATGTGGATCACATGTACAGCGATTTAGAAGAAACTGTTTCCAACGTGCTAGCCTCTGTCAGAGGCTGAAGGGGACTTAATCTTGAAGGAGCGGGGTATATCTGGCCCTGCAGTTTATAGGCTGATAAATGATAGGAAACCAGTCTCTAGAAACATTTATTACAGGGTCTGTAAATCCTACATTACCTGGTGTAAAGCCAGGAAATGACATCCCCGCAAATATATGATCGGGAGAATTCTAGCTTTCCTTCAAGCAGAGGTAGATATGAAATTAGCCTTGAGCACTATTAAAGGGCACATTTCAGCCTTATCGGTTTTCTTCCAAGAGCTGATTGCTTCCCATTCGTGGTTCAGACCTTCGTCCGCGGAATGTTACGTTTGCTTTCGCCTGTGAAGCCACCATTGTGTCCTTGGTAATTAAATTTGGTGCTGGCAGGTTTACAAAAACAGCCTTTTGAACTTCTGGGGCAGGTTCCCCTGGTTCTTCTAACCAGAAAACTGGTCTTTTTGATTGCGATAACTGCGCCTAGAACGGTATAGGAAATTTTTCATCAAGATATGGCGATTCTATGTCCACACCCAGATTTATTGCCCAAGGTGGTGTCTGCCTTTCATTTGAATCAGGACATTATACTACCTTCCTTTTTTCCAGATCCTCACTCAGAGGAAAAGTTATTGCATTCTCTTGATGCAATGCGTGTACTTAAGTTTTACTTGGAGAGATCAGCTAGTTAAACCGAGAGCTTGTTTGTCCTGCCAGAAGGACCCAGGAAGGGGTTGGCAGTATCTAAGTCTATGATTTCTATATAAAATTGAAAAGCAGCGCTATATAAGCCCAGGTATAGGTAGGGTCCAGCTGATTGGTCTCCTTGAAGTGCCACCACCACCAAAGAGAGAGAGTGACCCCAATCACACTGCCGCTTACCGTCCCACTAATAAAAGAAGGCTCAAATGATCCACCAAACTGCTCCTCCAGAAATCATCAGCAATTCCAGGATCAAGTCAATTAGGTACTCCAAACAGATGGTACAAGGCAGACTGATCACTCATATAAACTAGAAAAAAACAAAAAAGAAGACCATAGTGCAACACCTAATGAACCACCATTTATTTTCGCATGCCAAATAACTGCTTACAGGTAATAAGAGTAAAAAGAGCTTATCTGACGAAAATGTTTGACTGCCAATGAGATGACCGCTGCTTCACTCAGTAGTGACATCCCACGTCACAGGTCCCGCTAAGATTTCTATGATTTCTATGATTGGAATCGCCAGGTTATTACCCAGGCGTATGATTTAGAAGGGAAGGTTCCACCTTTTCCTGTAAAGGCACATTCTACCAGAAGTGTAGGTGCCTCTTGGGCACATTGCCATTAATCCTCTATGGCTCAGATTTGCAAGGCTGCGACCTGGTCGTTGGCGCAAACGTTCACTCGTTTCTATTGAGTGGATGTTTGGACCCAGGAGGAATCTGCATTTGGCCGCAGTGTTCTGCGGGCAGTGGTGTAATCCTTTTTTGTGGTCGGATGGCGGTATTTTTTGGTGTACCCCAACCCTCAAATGCATTGCTTTGGGACATCCCATATGTTATGATTTATGGCTCTGTGTCCCGTGATGTGCGAAAAGAAAAATGGATTTTACAGGTAAGTCTGTATTAAAAAATCTATTTTTTACACGACTGGTATGTTGTTATCATTTTCTCCCCAATGCCTCTCATTGCACTTTATGGACTTGATGTGGGGATTATTGCCTCCGAAGTTGGAGATAAACCCCCCCCTGCAGTTAGCAAGCTTGTTTTTCCTTAATAACAGGACTTAGTAAACGCATACTTTATCTACAATTCTTACTCATTTTTGAATTATCTAGCCCATCTAGAATTTTTGTATGAACACATATTACTCATTTATCTTTAGACGACACACCTGACTGTTGGGAATTTGGGCGGTTTGCCCGCCTTTGGGTCCTTGAGATTGCGACTTTGTCCTTCCCTGGGAGCCTGCTGGTTTACAATTACAAGGGATCTCTTTGTTTTCTGTGATCCCATTTGGCAATGGCTATCTATTACTCAGCTATGATGAGCAATGCATTTGTTGAAATTTGTATGTACAATTTAGCCTATGTAATGCTTTGACTGTGATATCATTATATATATTTTCTGAGATAAACTAACCAATTATTTACATTATTACTCATGATAGACATAATTATGTTACTAATATAATATATTTATGTTCTATAAAAGAATAATACCCCTTATTGCACCTCTGAAGAAGGGCTCTACTATATCAGTCCGAAACATGTTAGGTGTTCATACATAATCTATGGCAGCCAGCTGGATGGTACACCACGGGTGGCGCTCAATTGCCATACCTTTATGTTGTAATGGGTATCTATGTTTTACTTGTATCTATTTGTCTAATGATTGTAATGTTTGTATGTTTTCCTATACATTTTTAATAAATAATAAATATAATACCTTTTTTCAATTTTGATCTGTCTCTAAAGTCCCTGAGGGGTTTTGGTGCAGTTTCTGCACACCTTTTTATGTTCTCTTACAAATGTATTGGACATGACAGAACCTTTGCCTTAAAACACATATCATTTTGCCTCATACTATATATATATAATTTTCACTCATTATATTTTGTACTATACTGTATACGCCGGCATCTTCACTAAGGAAAATGTAAGTAAAGCCTTGCGGCTTCATAGCCTGTTTCCAACTGCGCATGCGCAAATCGCGCTGCGCTTTGTGAATGGTCCCACTGTTTTCTGGGGCCTGTGTGTCTCCCCTGCAAAAGTTGCCAAATGTGACAGTGGAAGGGGGAGGGTGAGCTTTTTCTTTTGGGTGGAGCTCCGCTTTAAGGTAGATATTACGGTAAAAAAAAAAACATTTCTTATGTTAATTTGTATATAGTAAGGGTGGGCTATTATAACATATCTGTTTTTGTCACCTATGTCCAATTGGAGAGATTGCCCCTTAATTTCTGTTTTCAATAGCCACCACAGAAAGTGAGGGTAAATTCCTAGTAGCCACCAGGATCACCAGAATTTACTGTATGTCCCCAGTTCTGAAAGATTCTAAAGACCTCCTGTCTCCATCACTCCATCCTTCCATCACCTCCTGTCTCTATCAATCCATTCCTCCATCACCTCCTGTCTCCATCACTCTATTCTTCCATTACCTCCTGTCTCCATCCCTCCATTCCACTATTACCTCCTGTCTCCATCACTTCATCACCTCCTGTCTCCATCACTCCATCCCTCCATCATCTCCCATCTTCATCATTCCATCCCTCCACCCCCTCCTGTCTCCATCACTCCATCACCTCCTGTCTCCATCACTCCATCCTTCCATCACCTCCTGCCTCCATCACTTCTTCACCTCCTGTCTCCATCACTCCATCACCTATTTCCTCCATCTCTCTATCAATCCACCCCACCATCCTTCTGGCCTTCGTTGCTCCATCGTTCTCTCTGATCATTGCTTCATCTGTTTCATCCAAAACTCCATCCCTCCATTACCACCACTCCCCCATCCCTTCATTATTTTCTCCCTCCATCTTTACATTAAACTACCCGTCCTACCTTTCCTCCATTGCAGGTCCCTCCAATCACTTTCATCCCTCTGTTACTCTATCCCTCCTTTCATTTTTCCATAACCCCATCATGCCATCTTTTTATCTCTTGCTCCATCCCTCCCTCACTTAATTTCTTTGTCCCTTGCTCTATCCCACTATCATACTGTCCATCCAACAATCCCTGTACTCTATATCTCAGTTCTGTCCCTCTGCATTCCAAAGTAGAGCCATTCTACCCCCCCCCCTCCCCCGCCGGGGTGAGTCGCTCCTTGCTCACACTCAGCAAATCATGTCTCAGATAGCTCCAGTCTGTCCTGGAGATGTGCATGCACAGTTCTGAGCCGACTGTCACAGGCTTTTTATCTGGCAGAAAAAAGGCAATTTTTTACTGGCTGCCTGTACAAATAAGGCCAATTGGCAACACTGAGCCTCAGCTACATACAATATACAGCTCTATGTTCTTGAAGCGGGAGTTGCTAACTTTCAATACATTTACAAACAGTTTGTAAAATCCATTCTTTTTGTATCTGTCAGTGAATGTCCTTTATGGGCATGCAGACTGCATGTCTATAACGGCCAATCATCGATAGATGAAAAAATTATGGATCACATGAAATTGCAGCAGCAAGTAACAGAATGTCTCATCTTTTCTGTACTATGGAAAAACTGTACAACACAGGTTGCCTGAAGCCAAGTCTTGAACCTCTTACAGGCAAGATGGGAAGATACCTTCTAGAGCCCAGTAATACAAACTCACATTCCATAAGCATTATAACACTTATAAAACAATTACAGAGACATTTTTTTTTTCTTTTGGGATAAAGGTTTTCACTAAATGATTAAAAATCTGACCTTTGTAAGCACCTTTGTGCTTACAAATGTGTTAAATAGTTTATCTTGACCCTCCAACTTCCAGTTTTGCAGCACAGCTTGGTCTGTTAAAGAAAATTGAAAAATGAGGTACTTTGTAACAAGGTTACAAAGGGAACTGTAATTCATGATTTTGTCTTTAGCACCACTGTAAAGCTAGTCTGTGGTGTAGAGCTAGAGCTCAGCTGGTTCAAATACTTTTTGTGAGGGAGATCACGAAGAGTCACAGCAGAAATCACTCACCCTCATCACTTCATATAGATTACAGGACTTTATTCTGTCACCAATGTTGTTTGCCATATCCATGGTTACACTGGGAAATATCATCCAACTGCATGGTCCTAGTTACCATTGTTAGCCAGATGATGCACAACCTGTCCTTTAAAACCAGCACTGGTGACCCAGTGACCAAGATCAACAGGTGTCTTGCTGACATAAAGTACACAAGTGGATTATTATTATTATACAGGATTTATATAGCGCCAACAGTTTGCGCAGCGCTTTACAGTGTGGGGAAGACAATACAGTTACAATACAATTCAATACAGGAGGAATCAGAGGGCCCTGCTTGTTAGAGCTTACAATCTGATTACCTGACTGAAACGGAACCCAGACGAGGCAGAAATGCTTGGGGGCTAATATCAAAGAGGCATCAAACAAGTCCAACTGATTTAAACCTTGGGGAATACAGTCCTTATGTTCTCAGACAATGTGCACAGCCTGGGCAGGATCCTGAACATTAACCCATCGAACAAGCATCAGGTATTAGCTGCCATCAGGTCCTCCTTCCCCCATCTCAGGAATATTACAAGAATCAAACATCTGATTTTCTTGGGCCCTGCCTAGCTGAAAAAACTTCTTGTTACCTACACTTTCCAATTATCAGGGAATAGTACATTATACGTTTCCAGAGTTGTTTTAAAATCTTTTGGATATTGTGCATTTTATCATAAAGCACCTACAATATGGTACTCATTGCCATCCACTAACTCTTCCGGATGTTCTTAAAAGCAGATTAAGGCTTATAGCAACACAATAGCTTATAGCTTGTACCTATTGTAGTGTGTTCTTGACAGTGGATCCATTATTTTTTCACTTCCTTTAATAGGATGACTACGCTGGCCATTCTCTAGTGAAATGAAACAGCAGCATTGTCACTCTGTGGGCAGGGTAGTCTTAAGATGGCCATACATTATACAATGTTCTTGTTCGATTTCCTTTAGATTTACCTTCAACTATGTAGTGCAAGGGCCTGCCTGATTGCTTACAAACTAAAAGTGTTTAGGTTTGACCTCCTATTATATGGTAAATCTAAAGGAAAATTATACAAGAAAATTGTATAATGTATGGCAAGCCTTTGATGGAAATGTCATTTTAAATGACCTTAATAGCAGATCTTTTACCCTGCTGCATAAAAAGGCACATTTGTATTTGTATTTACTTGATATATCACCAGTGCCTTCCACACAATTATTGGAGCTGAAGGGTAAGATCTTGGGTACTTCTGGGGTACTTCAACTAAATGGGGACGCCCCACAACCTTCCTGCAACCATGTATGATGTCAACAGTTGCATTGTGTTAGTGTGGGGTTCAAGGGGTTAAGGCAGACAGTGAGAAGGCGATGTAACCCCTTCTCACTGCCTGTCAAATGCTCTCTGAAGAGTGGTCCAATTGTGGATCGCTCTTCAGAAAGCATGGCTAGTGTAAACTAGCCCTTACTCTTACAACCTACACAAAAAGGAAAGCAGTCAGAAATAAACTAGGACACTAAGTTAGAATTACATTTTATTATATTATATTTTATATTATTTAAAATTAAAAAATAAATACATAAAAATAAAATGACATTCATTCACTTGCCAAACATAATGTATATTTTCCACTTGTCACAATCAGGCAATACGCTTGAATCTGCTTTTTTGCAATGCCATTTTGCTGCTCTAGTGAAAATAGCCTGAATAGCCTATGTGTAGAAAAATACATACAGGAATTTAAAACTTGCAAATATCAGTTTTTAAATGTAATAGCTTGTCACCTTGCAGCAGTGCTTATCTTACCATCCCTCTTAGAGGACCAAGCTGTATAAAGGCTTCAAGTGCTATAACCTTCATTCTAGTAATAGCCCACTCTGACATATACATAGGCAATCTATTTTATCTCACTTCATAGATGTCAGGGTTCTCTGCATCAAGACACTTCCACAGCTCCAGGCTGTAGCAGTGGTCGCACGCTTCTTGATACATTTGAAATGTCAGGCATAATTTTATAAATTAGTGAAATTGCAATGCCACTAGGGCCCCGCCCAACCTTTACAACAATGTCGCAGCTGGTTTAAAAACAATGGACTGCAATGATATACATTTCCTAACTATTAATTAAATATAATAAAAAATTAAACAATCTATTTTATAGCTCTGAACTAAAAAGAAAAAATACATAACACTGTACATTTTCCTAAATCAATCATTTTTTTGTTTATGTTCTAAAAGAATTGTTGGAATACAGAATTGTATGTTGTTCAACAATTGCTGTACATCAGTATGTAGTAAAGATATTTTCTCCAACCAGTAAATGGCAGTGTAGTTGCATCTATGGTATGCTCTGTGTCCTTTCCCTGAATAAAATGTTCCTGTTTTCTGTCTGCAGTTAACGTGGAGCTCCACCCAAAAGTGAAAGTTCCACTTTAGGCACTCCTCCCCCCACCTCCCGTGCCACATTTGGCATGTAATTTTTTTTGGTGGGGGGGAGTTGGTACCTTGTTTTGACAGCGATCCGAGCTGAAGTTCTGCTCTTCCCCTCCCTACCTTCAATTTTTTTTGGAAACGTCACAGGTCCCAGAAGATTGCCGAACCATTCAGCAGGTGCAGCGCCACTCATGCATGCGAAGCCGAAAATTGTCACAGCCAGGTGCCCAGAGTTGAAATGCCAGGGTCGGGGGGAGGAGAGGGAGAAAAGCGACGGTTCAGGTGACCATATTGCTGGATCCTGGGACAGGTGATTGTGTGTTTATTAAAAGTCAGCAGCTACACTTTTTGTAGCTGCTGACATTTTTTTTAACTGCAAATTTTTTTATTTATTTTTATGATAACAATACACAGCATTATTGACAATAGACAATCCTGTAAAAAAAATTCCTAAGTCCCGGTTCACACTAGGGCGACCTGTGAGGCGACCTGGTCGCCTCACAGGTCGCCGCAGGTCGCCTCCTATAGGGAAGCTGCGGACCTGTTCTAATAGGAACGACACAAGTCGCTCCGACCTAGAAAAAGGGTCCGGAGCTTCTTTGGGGCGACCAGGAGGCGACCGCCATAGACTTCAATGTTATGAAGTCCGTGGCGGCCGCTCCGAGGTCGCGGCGCACTGCTCGCACCGCGATCTCGGAGGTCACCCCGGGAAGTAGCGCCGCGTGTATGTGAACCGGCGCTAAGAGTGCTTGACATATTGCATACTATTGAAGGAAAGGAAACAAATAGTGAGAAGCAAACAAGGTAATGTCAATGTTCTTGGTAACTGAATCTCGCCTACCCCTATTTGGGCTCAGACTGTAAGCAGAGACTGGTTACCAAGCTAATAATGCCAACAAGGAAGAAAGATAAAAATGCTCAATAGTATGATGTATCAAATCTCAGTATTGGTAGCCAGATATTTCAGTCTTAAAAACAATGTTATAAGTTACAATTCTTTAGATAATTAGAAGCTCTATGATGATATATCCAAGCTTGCCATTTTTTTCAAAGCTAGTTGTAGAGTAGTTCTTGCATGCTAACACAGTTTGTATTGTGCTTGAATGTTCAATCTAATGATAACATTTGATAAAATAGGTACATCAGTATATCTCCACAGACTAGCAATATTAAGCCTTGCAGCTATCAATATATGAGCTACAATTGTTCTATACATTAGGGAGTGACCCGTATCAAATGTTTTCCCAAAAGTAAGTTCAATTAGGATACCAGTAAGGTCAGCTATAAATGTGGATATAGATTTCTAGAAGTTGTGTAGGTTTTACAGCTCCCCAAAGTGTGATGTAGATTACCAATTTGTTTGTTGCACCTCCAACATATAGGGGATGCGGAGGGATATATTTTTGATCATTTGTAAAGTACCATCTATTTAAAAAGTTTTGTGAATTATCCTAGTGTTCTGTACATGAGGAAGCCTTACTATTTATTAATATGGCTTTCCTCCATTGATCCCATGAAAAATTTTGAGATAATGAATTTTCCCATTTGATCATGTGGGAGTGTTTGTTTTCTGTGGAATAGGAGGCCATAGAAAACAGAAATTGCCTTCCTCCTCTGGTCATTGTGGTTTGTAAAATATTGCCATATTTCTGTGGGGATCTTTAAACTATTATTAGGATCAAAATCTCTCAAGCGGGAACATCTTGCATGACACTAAATTCTTATAAAGCATGGGCAAACACTTATACAGGTGACAACCCTTGTTTGATTCAATCTCCTACTGATGGGTGAATTTTGAAGAAGTCTAACATTTTTACAGGAATTAGTACCTTGGTACTCCTACCAAAGCTTTTAGTTTTAGACAGGATATTTTTCCATGCTATCAGGGTGGATCTGATGCTAAGAAAGTTTGGTACACAAATTTTTTTTGTGGAGTAAATAGCTAGCTATAGATAATGCATATCTGCTGACTTTTAATAAACAGAAAACTACGGGAGCTCCGCTTTATGCAGCAAAGCCAGTGTGGTCTGTGCACTGCAGGGCCGATCCTAGGGTCACAGACGCCTGGGTGCAGAAATATTTCTGGCGCCCCCACAGGGGCGTGGTCTTCTTACTAACTCCTCCCCTCCCCTAAGGAGTCTTCATTACCCTGGGATCCTCCCACGATCTCTTAACAATAAACAAAATACAGGAAGAGAAGCAGAGTACTCTAATAGGACCTGGAGGGAGGTCTCCCTAAAGGACACAGAGAGGGCCACTGTTATAGAGTCTGTTAGAAAGAGCCCCCACCTGGCCCCATTAGAGACTACAATGGGGTCCAATAGGACCTGGGGGGGTCTCTCTAGCAGAGGCCCTCTTGGAGTCCATTAGAGAGTCCATTATAGCCCCTACCAAGCCTCATTAGAGACTACAATAGTGTCTAATGGATCCTGGAGGGGGGTCTCTCTAACAGAGGTCCTCTCTGTGTCTATTTGAGAGTTTATGTTAGAAAGAGCCCCCATCAGTGCCCATCAGTGCAGTCTGATCAGTGCCCATCAGTGCAGCCTGATCAGTGCCCATCAATGCAGCCTGATCAGTGCCCATCAATGCAGCCTCGCCAGTGGCCATCAGCTCAGCCTCATCACTGCACATATAGTTATATAGTTAGTGAGGTTGAAAAAAGACACCAGTCCGTCCAGTTCAACCTATGGTGAGTGTGTGTGTGTGCTGTCAATAGTACATTGTATACCCCTTTATGTTATGGTTGTTAGGGTGCCCATCTTATAGTTTTTTGAAACTATCAATGCTCCCTGCTGATACCACTGCTTGTGGAAGAGAATTCCACATCCTTACCACCCATTCCCTGAAATGTTTGTTCCCTATGCTAGGGTCGCCACCAGTGCGGTATTTGTACATTGATATCATATCCCCTCTCAAGCGTCTCCTCTCAAGAGAGAATAAGTTCAATGCTTGCAGTCTTTCCTCATAACTGAAGTCCTTCAATCCCTCTGGACTCTCTCCGGTATCTCTGTAGTGAATCCCCTTTTTTATATATGCCAGTATTCTGTTGGCTTTGCTTGCAGCAGCTTGGCATTGCATGCCATTTCTGAGCTTGTCGTCAACTAGGAACTCCAGGTCCTTTTTCATCTTAGATTCACTCAAAGGTTCTCCCCCTAGTGAGTAACTTGCGTTCATATTTCTGGCACCCAAATGCATTACCTTACATTTTCCAACATTAATCCTTGGGGGACCCCACTTTCAACACCAGACCATTCCGAGTACTCACCATTTGTCACCGCCCTCTGGACTTGCCTCTAAAGACAGTTTTCAATCCAGGTTCTCACCCTATGGTTCATACCTATGTACCTTGGTTTGTACAGTAAACCTTTGTGGGGGACTGTATCAAATGCCTTTGCAAAATCCATATACACCACATCTACAGGCCTTTATCCAGATGGCAGCTCACTTCTTCAGAGAAAGGTAATAGATTGGTCTGGCAAGAATGATTCCTTATAAATCAATGCTGATTACTACTAATGATACCTTTTTTTTTTTTTTTTTTACTAAAACATTGTATATGGCCCCTTATCATCCCCTCCAATAGCTTACAGACTTTTGATGTTAGGCAAATTGGCCTGTAGTTCCCTAGGATATATCTGCACCCTTTTTTAAATATTGGTGCCACGTTGGCTTTTCTCCAACCAGCTGGTACCATTCCCGTCAGTAGACTGTTCATAAAAATTAGGAACAATGGTCTGGCTATCACCTGGCTGAGTTCCCTAAAGACCCTCGGGTGTAAGCCATCTGGTCCCCATCAATGCAGCCTTGCCAGTGCCCATCAATGCAGCCTCATCAGTGCCAATCAGCTTATCCTCACCAGTGCCCATAAATGCAGCCTCACCAGTGCCCATCAGCGAAGTCTTACCAGTGCCCATCAATGCAGGCTGATTAGTGCATGGGGATTAGAGAGAGGAGAGCCGCCGGGTTATACAGAGCTGGGACATGTGACGTCTATCAAAGGAGCTGTTCCAGGAAGCGGGAGTTTGAATGACCGGTAATTAATTCAAATCCATGCTGTGTCACAGTGGGAGATCCCCGCTGTGTGATCCAGCCCCTCCGAGGCAGTCCAACACTCGGACCCCTGCCCAGCGGGACCTATAGATCGCCCCAGTGCACCGTTTGTTTTGTAGGGCTATTTTCAGAATTTCTAACAGGTTATGGACCCAGACACCCACCCAGAGAAAAGCTGAGAACCCAGTTAGAGACTGCTAGAGCAAATAAGTGCAAATAAGTGCAAGATACAGAAGCAGCAAGAAGACTGCAACAGAATAAAAGAAAATAGCCAGTAACACAGCTGAAACAAAGCTTTGATTTGCAAATCAGACAAACCAGATTTTTTGGAAATTCAAGATGAAAATGCTGATAATAAGAGAAGGTACATGGAAATGTATAAATTAACCGCTTGCCGACCGCCGTACGACTATTTACTGCGGCAGTCAGCCCCCTACAGGCAAAACAACGTAGGACTATGTCGCTCGCCCACGAGCCTCTAGGGGGCAAGCGCGCGCTTGTTCACTAACATCCCCGCGCGAGTGACCGTTGGCTCCGATGTCCGCCAGTCACTCGCGATCTTCCGCTGGAGAGGGAGAAAGGCAGGCGGCTAATGTAAACAAAGCTGCCTGTCATTCTCCCTGGTGTAACTGCAGAGATCATACGATCCTGCTATGCAGGATTGTATGTCTCTGTGGTTACATCACAAGCCATGCCCCCCCCCCCCACAGTTAGAATCACGCCCCTAGGGATACATTTAACCCACTGATCACCAATAAAGTTAACCCCTTCCCTGCCAGTGTCATTTTTACAGTAACAGTGCATTTATAGCACTGATTACTGTAGTAATGTCACTGGTACCCCCAAAAGTGCCAAAAATGTCAGTCAAGGGTCCGATCTGTCCGCCGCAATGTCACAGTCCCGCAAAAAAAAATCACAGATCGCCGCCATTACTAGTAACAAAAAAAAACAATAAAAATGATATAAATCTTTCCCGTAGTTAGTAGACGCAATAACTTTTGCGCAAACCAATCAAAATACACTTATTGCAATTTTTTTTACCAAACATATGTAGCAGAAAACAAATTGGCCTAAAATGTTAAAAAATTTTGATTTTTACATTTTTTTTTTTGGGGGGGGGGGGAATCGCAAAATAGGCCCGGGTCTTTGAGCAGCCAAATCCTCCAGGGCTTAAGTGGTTAAGTCAGGCCAGAACACCCTTTAGATGAGTGGATAAAGACCAAAAAGCTCAAAGCACAATCTCTCTTAGCATAGAAGAAGATAAAACTGCTAAAGAAATGTGGGAAGGATTACAAAAGGTGCATGAAAGTGCCTTTTTTTTCTGTAGAAGGGGGGTGGGGGTACAGAGGTGGCTGTGGACAGGTGGGGGTACAGAGGTGGCTGTGGACGGCGGGGTGGGGGGGTAAAAACGTGGCTGTGGACAGGTGGGGTACGGAGGTGGCTGTGGACAGGGGGGTACAGAAGTGGCTGTAAACGGGGGGGATACAGAGGCGGCTGTAGCCTGGGGGGGTACAGAGGTGGCTGTGGCCTGGGGGGGTACAGAGGTGGCTGTGAACAGGGGGGTAACAGAGGTGGCTGTGGATGGGGGGGTACAGAGTTGGCTATGGACGGGGGGGGGGGTACAGAGGTGGCTGCCGATGGGGGGGGGGGTACAGAGGTGGCTGTGGATGGTGCGGGTACAGAGGTGGCTGTGGACAGGGGTGATACAGAGCTGGCTGTGAACAGGGGGGGTTCAGAGGTGGCTGTGGACAGGGGGGGGTACAGAGGTGGCTGTGGACAGAGGGGGGGACAGAGGTGGCTGTGGACAGTGGGAGGGGGTACAGAGGTGGCTGTGGACTGGGGGGGGGAGTACAGAGGTGGCTGTGGACAGGGAGGGTACAGAGGTGGCTGTGGACAGGGGGGTACAGAGGTGGCTGTGGACAGGGGGAGTACAGAGGTGGCTGTGGATGGGGGGGTACAGAAGTGGCTGTGAACGGGGGGTACAGAGGTGGCTGTGACCTGGGGGGGGTACAGAGGTGGTTGTGAACAGGGGAGAAACAGAGGTGGCTGTAAACAGGGGTTTAACAGAGGTGACTGTGGATTGGTTAGTACAGAGTTGGCTATGGACGGAGGGGTACAGAGGTGGCTGTGGGTGGGGGGGTACAGAGGTGGCTGTGGACGGTGTGGGTACAGAGATGGCTGTGGACAGGGGTGATACAGAGCTGGCTGTGAACAGGGGGGTACAGAGGTGGCTGTGGACAGGGGGTGACAGAGGTGGCTGTGGACTGGGGAGGAGTACAGAGGCGGCTGTGGACAGGGAGGGTACAGAGGTGGCTATGGACAGGGGGGGTACAGAGGTGGCTGTGGATGGGGGAGTACAGAAGTGGCTGTGGACAGGGGGGTACAGAGGTGGCTTTGGACAAGGGGGTTACAGAAGTGGCTGTGGACGGTGCGGGTACAGAGGTGGCTGTGGACAGGGGTGATACAGAGCTGGCTGTGAACAGGGGGGGGTTCAGAGCTGGCTGTGGACAGGGGGTGTACAGAGGTGGCTGTGGACAGGGGGGGGGGGGCAGAGGTGGCTGTGGACAGTGGGAGGGGGTACAGAGGTGGCTGTGGACTGGTGGGGGAGTACAGAGGTGGCTGTGGACAGGGAGGGTACAGAGGTGGCTGTGGACAGGGGGGTACAGAGGTGGCTATCGACAGGGGGGGTACAGAGGTGGCTGTGGACGGTGGGTACAGAAGTGGCTGTGAACGGGGGGTACAGAGGTGGCTGTAAACAGGGGAATAACAGAGATGACTGTGGATGGGGGGGTACAGAGTTGGCTATGGATGGAGGGGTACAGAGGTGGCTGTGGGTGGGGGTGCTGTGTTACAGAGGTGGCTGTGGATGGTGCGGGTACAAAGGTGGCTGTGGACAGGGGTGATATAGAGCTGGCTGTGAACAGGGGGGTACAGAGGTGGCTGTGGACAGGGGGGGCTCAGAGGTGGCTGTGGACAGGGGGGAGACCGAGGTGGCTGTGGACAGTGGGAGGGGGTACAGAGGTGGCTGTGGACTGGGGGGAGTACAGAGGTGGCTGTGGACAGGGAGGGTACAGAGGTGGCTGTGGACAAGGGGGGTACAGAGGTGGCTGTGGACAGGGAGGGTACAGAGGTGGCTGTGGATGGGGGAGTACAGAGGCAGCTGTGGACAGGGGGGTACAAAGGTGGCTGTGGACAGGGGGGGTAAAAAGATAGCTGTGGATGGGGGGGTACAGAGGTGGTTGTGGACAGGGGGGATACAGAGGTAGCAGTGGACGAAGGATACAGAGGTGGCTGTGGACGGGGGGGGGGGGGGGGTACAGAGGTGGCTGTGGACAGGGGGGGGGTACAGAGGGGGCTGTGGACAGGGGGGGTACAGAGGGGGCTGTGGACAGGGGGGGTACAGAGGTGGCTGTGGACAGGGGGAGTACAGAGGTGGCTGTGGACAGGGGGAGTACAGAGGTGGCTGTGGACATGGGGGAACAGAGGTGGCTGTGGACAGGGAGGGTACAGAGGTAGCTGTGGATGGGGGAGTACAGAGGTAGCTGTGGATGGGGGAGTACAGAGGTGGCTGTGGAAAGGGGGGGTACAAAGGTGGCTGTGGCCAGGGGGGTAAAAGATGGCTGTGGATGGGGGGGTACAGAGGTGGCTGTGGACAGGGGAGGATACAGAGGTAGCGGTGGACGAAGGATACAGAGGTGGCTGTACACGGGGGGGGGGTAAAGAGGTGGCTGTGGACATGGGGGAGATACAGAGGTGGCTGTGGATGGAGGATACAGAGGTGACTGTGGACAGGGGGGAGTACAGAGGTGGCTGTGGGTGGGGGGTAACAGAGGTGGCTGTGGACAGGGGGTCAAAAAGGTGGCTGTGGACAGTGGGGTAAAGAGGTGGCTGTGGACGGGGGGGATACAGAGGTGGCTGTGGACAGGGGGGTATAGAGTATGTGTTTGTTTTTTGGGATTTTGGGCTAGAGGGAAATTTCATGCGGGGGGGGGGGGCCAAGAAAATGCTTGTCCAAGGTCCAAAAGATATTAAAGATGGTCCTGGAGGTATAGGAAAAGAAATAAAAGATTTCCTTGTCTCAATACTATTACTCAGTGGTTTACCAGAAGGTTATGAAACACTTGTCACAGCACTTGATGCTCATCCAGATGATGAACTGACATTGGAATATGTTAAGGGCAAGCTTGTGGTTGAATAGAAGAGTGAAACAGAAAGTATTAATAGTCACTTTGCTTCTGTCGCAGAATCTGCTTTAAAGACCAAAAATAGGAATAAAAACAGTATCAGGCCACAAGAGGCTTCAATCAGGAAATGCACCAGAAGCAATAAAGGCATCCCAGCCAAACGTCTGTCCCACGTTGCTCGTGTAGCGTTAAAACCAGAGCCAGATGGGGCGTGGCCTGGGCATGGATAAGTGAGGCAGCAGGACACCGGAGCTCCGTCCGCACACCAACACAATCAGCCTTAATCGGGGGTTTTATACAGCCAGAATGGCAGGAGAGCCTCATTTCAGCCTCGAGGGACTGCGACTCCGTACCTGGGCAGCATAGACTCCTTCTTCCCCGAGGCTGGATGGACACGTGGAGGAGCCTCCAAGATGGGGGAAGGACAAGTCATCCGCGGCGGCAGCTTAGCCTAGCAGATGGCTGCATCGCTGAACCTCTCTTCCAAGATGGTGAGTGACCCAGCTCCCCCTGTGTCCCCCTCGCTCCAACACCGCCCAAGACCTGGTAACAGACATATCTGACATTATTGGGGATAGAGACCTTAAACAGCATATGTGGTCTCTCCCCACTAAGGAGGACTTAGAACGCTTTGCCACCACGGTGTTAAAGGTCTTCAAGCAGGATATTGCACAACTCAAAGTGGATACATCCAGAGGCGTAACTAGAACCTTCAGGGCCCCAATGCAAGAAACCATGAAGGGCCCCCCAGACCCCTGGCCGGGGCCCTTCCCTTCAAGCCCGGGGCTCTTCCCACTAATCCTGGGGCTCTTTAATCTCATTGCATGGCCTTTTATTATGGTCCCGCATCAGGATCCTTTCACAAGTTCTGCAGTGGGCCACCTTCCTGCAATCTTGGGGCCTCCCCACAGTGGTGGAATGCCAGGGCCCGGTCGCAAGTGTGACCTTTGAGATCCTAGAAGTTCACCCACTGGTTTGCTACCGGGCCCCCTGGAGCATGGGGCCCGGTAGCGATTGCAACCCCTGCAACCCCTGTAGTTACGCCCCTGGATACATCCCAACTGGGCAATAGTTTAGAGTCACTGGAACTGAAATTTGAGGAGGTTTTTTCTGGAATTGTTCGCAGTCGTCGGGCTAAAATCCAGATCAGAGGGCTACATGAAGCCACTGCACCCAGAGATATAATCCCAAACTTGCAAGGCATATTCAGGGATATCTCTGAACTTTCCGCCACGGACCCTGTGGAAATTGACAGAGCGCGCTAAGCACTCCGCCCTCCATTGCAGGAGCTAGATAACCCTAGAGATATACAGTGGGTACGGAAAGTATTCAGACCCCCTTAAATTTTTCACTCTTTGTTATATTGCAGCCATTTGCTAAAATCATTTAAGTTCATTCTTCTTCCTCATGAATGTACACATAGCACCCCATACTGACAGAAAAACACAGAATTGTTGACATTGTTGCAGATTTATTAAAAAAGAAAAACTGAAATATCACATGGTCCTAAGTATTCAGACCCTTTGCTGTGACACTCATATATTTAACTCAGGTGCTTTCCATTTCTTCTGATCATCCTTGAGATGGTTCTACACCTTCATTCGAGTCCAGCTGTCTTTGATTAAACTGATTGGACTTGATTAGGAAAGCCACACACCTGTCTATATAAGACCTTCCAGATCACAATGCATGTCAGAGCAAATGAGAATCATGAGGTCAAAGGAACTGCCTGAAGAGCTCAGAGACAGAATTGTGGCAAGGCACAGATCTGGCCAAGGTTACAAAAAGATTTCTGCTGCACTTAAGGTTCCTAAGAGCACAGTGGCCTCCATAATCCTTGAATGGAAGACGTTTGGGACGACCAGAACCCTTCCTAGAGCTGGCCGTCCGGCCAAACTGAGCTATCGGGGGAGAAGAGCCTTGGTGAGAGAGGTAAAGAAGAACCCAAAGATCACTGTGGCTGAGCTCCAGAGATGCAGTCAGGAGATAAGAGAAAGTTGTATAAAGTCAACCATCACTGCAGCCCTCCACCAGTCGGGGCTTTATGGCAGAGTGGCCCGACGGAAGCCTCTCCTCAGTGTAAGACACATGAAAGCCCGCATGAAGTTTGCTAAAAAACACCTGAAGGACTCCAAGATGGTGAGAAATAAGATTCTCTGGTCTGATGAGACCAAAATAGAACTTTTTGGCCTTAATTCTAAGCGGTATGTGTGGAGAAAACCAGGCACTGCTCATCACCTGTCCAATACAGTCCCAACAGTGAAGCATGGTGGTGGCAGCATCATGCTGTGGGGTGTTTTTCAGCTGCAGGGACAGGACGACTGGTTGCAATCGAGGGAAAGATGAATGCGGCCAAGTACAGGGATATCCTGGACAAAAACCTTCTCCAGAGTGCTCTGGACCTCAGACTGGGCCGAAGGTTTACCTTCCAACAAGACAATGACCCTAAGCACACAGTTAAAATAACGAAGGAGTGGCTTCACAACAACTCCGTGACTGTTCTTGAATGGCCCAGCCAGAGCCCTGACTTAAACCCAAATGAGCATCTCTGGAGAGACCTAAAAATGGCTGTCCACCAACGTTTACAATCCAACCTGACAGAACTGGAGAGGATCTGCAAGGAGGAATGGCAGAGGATCCCTAAATCCAGGTGTGAAAGACTTGTTGCATCTTTCCCCAAAAGACTCCTGGCTGTATTAGATCAAAAGGGGGCTTCTACTAAATACTGAGCAAAGGGTCTGAATACTTAGGACCATGTGATATTTCAGTTTTTCTTTTTTAATAAATCTGCAACAATGTCAACAATTCTGTGTTTTTCTGTCAGTATGGGGTGCTATGTGTACATTCATGAGGAAGAAGAAGAATGAACCTAAATGATTTTAGCAAATGGCTGCAATATACCAAAGAGTGAAAAATTTAAGGGGGTCTGAATACTTTCTGTACCCACTGTAATTTGTAAATTACACAAATATACCCTTAAGGAGCGAATTATGCAGCAAATGAGGAAGAAGCTCCTTTATGATTTTGATAGGGCGCGTCTTTTTTTCTTTCAAGCTCTCTCTAGACGCACGCTAATGCAACGTAGGGCACTGCGCCCTCTCCTCGAAGCACTAACTAAGGCAGGAGTTACCTACACGTGGAGATTCCCCTTTAGCCTTCAAGCACTGAAGGATGGACTGTTCGTTACCTTACACACTAAGGATGACTTGCCACACTTCCATTCCCAACTGGGCCTTGATCCTGTGGATTTCCCAGACTGGTGCCTCTCCATGGACATTCACCTACCTTCGGCTATCCCACCATGGCTGCCGGCCCGATCTACAGTAAAAGGCGCTCAAGGGGTCAAGAGGCAATCCTCTACCGCCACCTCACCTCCCTCTGTGGGTGACTAGGCGACACTTCCTGCCCTTTCTTTTTTCTGTTGCTCCCACTATGGCTTATGGACACCCGTGCTAACTCGTCTGACTAGGGACACTATCGACCCAATGCGGAAATCCACTACCCAAGGAGGGGCTCTTTTTTCCCTTTTCTCCTTGAGCCTCGCGACCCCGTATACCTTGCGGCAGAGCCTGGGCGACCCTGAGGTCGTGGTGGACTAACTATTTTTTCATATGAGAAGCCCTAGCGAGGCAGGGAGATATGTCTATTGCACCCCCAATTCGTATACATTTGTATACATAAATACTACCTTACATGTTGTGCGGTGTAGGAGCTCAGTCCTGACCTACATGGCGGACCGCGTTTCCCACGTAGGTCTTCCCCACAGAGGGGACCGCCCTGCTATGGGCATCTTGCTTGCCCCCGGATGGCCAGCCTTTATTGGGGGGACTCCGGGGTCAATCTCCCAGTTTCCCTATGGCCTTTGGCTGTATATATCTGTTGAATGTTTGACAGTTGTCTTTTATATATTCCTTCTGCATATATACGTTACTTACTTTGTTTTTACTATTTTAGGCAGCATGTTTTTTTTCCCATCGCATCTCACTTGGAGGTTCTGGTTTGGTCATCTGGACATCCACTACATTGGATCCCATGGCTACAGTTAAGATAGTGTCATACAACATTCAAGGTCTTTGTTCTCCTAGCAAACACAATAGATTGTGGTTGGAGCTGTAGGGGCACAGGTCACACTTTTACCCATTTCACACACACTTCTGTCCCTAAACTCCCCACCCATCTCTACTCCCAATGGTTCCTTATTACCTCTCCAGTGGCGAAGTCTAGAGGCCTCACAATCGCCTTGCATAAAAACTGCCCTTTTCAACCTCAGGAACACTGTGTAGACCCCCAAGGTAGATATGTTTTTCTGAAAGGCACCATTCAAGGACAAAAATCCACTTTTGCAACTCTCTATGCACCAAATTCGCACCAACTCACTTTCCTAGATTCTACTTTAGAACGCCTGGCAGATTTCCGGAAAGGTAAACTCATTCTGGGTGGCAACTTTAACATTAGCCCTGATCCCTCTCTAGATGTCTCCCACAAATGCCCTACACACTCTTGCGCTTTTCTGAAACATTTTCGTAAGGCTCTACAGACGAGTCTTCTAGTGGAAAGCTAGAGGGCTATGCATGCTTCCGAAAGAGACTTTAGTTACTACTCAAAAGTACATAACACTTACACCAAAATCGACCTGCTATTGATGGATCATAACACCCTAGATGGCTTGACTGACTCTATAGAACAGATCACCATATCTGACCATGCTGCTATTACGGTTTCTCTCCTGTTGCCAGGTTCGGTTCCTAAGACCTGGTCCTGGAGACCTTATGAGAACCTCTTAGATGACATCTCCATAGTTACAAAGTGACAGAGACTCTTGCACATTTTTTTCTCTGAAAACTTCACGGAGGGGGTCAGCGATGGTATCATCTGGGAAAGCCACAAGGCAGTGGTTCACTGGGTATTCGTCGCACTTGGTACTAAGCTCAAAAAGGAAATAAAGGCAGACTTCAACAAGGTCCTTGTGGCTTATGCAGCCTGAGAAGTGCCCATCCAATGCAGCCTGACCAGTGCCCATCTAATGCAGCCTGACCAGTGCCCAGTAAGGCAGCCTGAACAGTGCCTAGCAATGCAGCCTGACCAGTGCCCATCCAATGCAACATGACCAGTGCCCAGCAAAGCAACCTGACCAGTGCCCATCCAATACAGCCTGACCTGTGCCCAGCAATGCAGCCTGACCAGTTCCCATCCAATGCAGCCTGACCAGTGCCCATCATTGCAGCCTGACCAGTGCCCAGCAATGCAGCCTGACCAGTGCCCATCCAATACAGCCTGACCAGTGCCCAGCAATGCAGCCTGACCAGTGCCCATGAAATGCAGCCTGACCAGTGCCCATCCAATGCAGCCTGACCAGTGCCAATCCAATGCAGCTTCACCAGTGCACAGCAATGCAGTCTTACCAGTGCCCATCTATGCAGCTTCACCAGTGCCAATCTATGCAGCCTGACCAGCTTACATTCAATGCAGCCTGACTAGTGCCCAGCAAGGCAGCCTGACCAGTGACCAGCAATGCAGCCTGAACAGTGCTTAGCAATGCCGCCTGCCCAGTGCCCAGCAATGCAACCTGACCAGTGCCCATCCAATGCAGCCTGACCAGTGCCCATCCAATGCAGCCTGACCAGTACCCAGCAATGCAGCCTGACCAGTGCCCAGCAATGTAGTCTGACCAGTTCCTATCCAATGCAGCCTGACGAGTGCCCAGCATTGCAGCTTGACCAGTGCCCAGCAATACAGCCTGACCAGTGCCCATCCAATGAAGCCTTACCAGTGCCCAGTAATGCAGCCTCACCAGTTCCCAGCAAAGTAGCCTTACCAGTGCCCATCTATGCAGCCTAACCAGTGCCCAACTATGCAGCCTCACCAGTGGCCAGCAATGCACCCTCACCAGCGGCCAGCAATGCAGCCTCACCAGTGCCCATCTCCAATGCAGTCTTACTAGTGCTCAACTATGCAGCCTCACCAGTGCCCATCCAATGCAGTCTTACCAGTGCCCATCTATGCAGCTTGACCAGTGCCAATCTATGCAGCCTGACCAGCTTACATTCAATGCAGCCTTACCAGTGCCCAGAAATGCAGCCTGACCAGTGCCCAGCAATGCAGCCTGACCAGTGCCCCTCCATTGCAGCCTGACCAGTGCCTATCTATACAGCCAGACCAGTGTCCAGAAATGCAGCCTGACCAGTGCCCAGAAATGCAGCCTAACCAGTGCCTAGCAATGCAGCCTGACCAGTGCCCATCCAATGCAACATGACCAGTGCCCAGCAAAGCAACCTGACCAGTGCCCATCCAATACAGCCTGACCTGTGCCCAGCAATGCAGCCTGACCAGTTCCCATCCAATGCAGCCTGACCAGTGCCCATCATTGCAGCCTGACCAGTGCCCAGCAATGCAGCCTGACCAGTGCCCATCCAATACAGCCTGACCAGTGCCCAGCAATGCAGCCTGACCAGTGCCCATGAAATGCAGCCTGACCAGTGCCCATCCAATGCAGCCTGACCAGTGCCAATCCAATGCAGCTTCACCAGTGCACAGCAATGCAGTCTTACCAGTGCCCATCTATGCAGCTTCACCAGTGCCAATCTATGCAGCCTGACCAGCTTACATTCAATGCAGCCTGACTAGTGCCCAGCAAGGCAGCCTGACCAGTGACCAGCAATGCAGCCTGAACAGTGCTTAGCAATGCCGCCTGCCCAGTGCCCAGCAATGCAACCTGACCAGTGCCCATCCAATGCAGCCTGACCAGTGCCCATCCAATGCAGCCTGACCAGTACCCAGCAATGCAGCCTGACCAGTGCCCAGCAATGTAGTCTGACCAGTTCCTATCCAATGCAGCCTGACGAGTGCCCAGCATTGCAGCTTGACCAGTGCCCAGCAATACAGCCTGACCAGTGCCCATCCAATGAAGCCTTACCAGTGCCCAGTAATGCAGCCTCACCAGTTCCCAGCAAAGTAGCCTTACCAGTGCCCATCTATGCAGCCTAACCAGTGCCCAACTATGCAGCCTCACCAGTGGCCAGCAATGCACCCTCACCAGCGGCCAGCAATGCAGCCTCACCAGTGCCCATCTCCAATGCAGTCTTACTAGTGCTCAACTATGCAGCCTCACCAGTGCCCATCCAATGCAGTCTTACCAGTGCCCATCTATGCAGCTTGACCAGTGCCAATCTATGCAGCCTGACCAGCTTACATTCAATGCAGCCTTACCAGTGCCCAGAAATGCAGCCTGACCAGTGCCCAGCAATGCAGCCTGACCAGTGCCCAGAAATGCAGCCTGACCAGTGCCCAGCAATGCAGCCTGACCAGTGCCCCTCCATTGCAGCCTGACCAGTGCCTATCTATACAGCCAGACCAGTGTCCAGAAATGCAGCCTGACCAGTGCCCAGAAATGCAGCCTAACCAGTGCCTAGCAATGCAGCCTGACCAGTGCCCATCCAATGCAACATGACCAGTGCCCAGCAAAGCAACCTGACCAGTGCCCATCCAATACAGCCTGACCTGTGCCCAGCAATGCAGCCTGACCAGTTCCCATCCAATGCAGCCTGACCAGTGCCCATCATTGCAGCCTGACCAGTGCCCAGCAATGCAGCCTGACCAGTGCCCATCCAATACAGCCTGACCAGTGCCCAGCAATGCAGCCTGACCAGTGCCCATGAAATGCAGCCTGACCAGTGCCCATCCAATGCAGCCTGACCAGTGCCAATCCAATGCAGCTTCACCAGTGCACAGCAATGCAGTCTTACCAGTGCCCATCTATGCAGCTTCACCAGTGCCAATCTATGCAGCCTGACCAGCTTACATTCAATGCAGCATGACTAGTGCCCAGCAAGGCAGCCTGACCAGTGACCAGCAATGCAGCCTGAACAGTGCTTAGCAATGCCGCCTGCCCAGTGCCCAGCAATGCAACCTGACCAGTGCCCATCCAATGCAGCCTGACCAGTGCCCATCCAATGCAGCCTGACCAGTACCCAGCAATGCAGCCTGACCAGTGCCCAGCAATGTAGTCTGACCAGTTCCTATCCAATGCAGCCTGACGAGTGCCCAGCATTGCAGCTTGACCAGTGCCCAGCAATACAGCCTGACCAGTGCCCATCCAATGAAGCCTTACCAGTGCCCAGTAATGCAGCCTCACCAGTTCCCAGCAAAGTAGCCTTACCAGTGCCCATCTATGCAGCCTAACCAGTGCCCAACTATGCAGCCTCACCAGTGGCCAGCAATGCACCCTCACCAGCGGCCAGCAATGCAGCCTCACCAGTGCCCATCTCCAATGCAGTCTTACTAGTGCTCAACTATGCAGCCTCACCAGTGCCCATCCAATGCAGTCTTACCAGTGCCCATCTATGCAGCTTGACCAGTGCCAATCTATGCAGCCTGACCAGCTTACATTCAATGCAGCCTTACCAGTGCCCAGAAATGCAGCCTGACCAGTGCCCAGCAATGCAGCCTGACCAGTGCCCCTCCATTGCAGCCTGACCAGTGCCTATCTATACAGCCAGACCAGTGTCCAGAAATGCAGCCTGACCAGTGCCCAGAAATGCAGCCTAACCAGTGCCCTGCAATGCAGCCTGACCAGTGTCCATCCAATGCAGCCTGACCAGTGCCCAGCAATGTAGCCTGACCAGTGCCCATCCAAAGCAGCCTGACCAGTGCCCATCCAATGCAGCCTGACCAGTGCCCAGCATTGCAGCCTGACCAGTGCCCATCCAACGAAGCCTGTTCAGTGCCCAGTAATACAGCCTGACCAGTGCCCAGCAATGCAGCCTGACCAGTGCCCATCCAATGCAGCCTGAGCAGTGCCCATCCAATGCAGCCTGACCAGTTCCCACCCAATGCAGCCTGACCAGTGCCCAGCATTGCAGCCTGACCAGTGCCCAGCAATGCAGCCTATTTTAGGCAGCATGTTTTTTTTCCCATCGCATCCCACTTGGAGGTTCTGGTTTGGTCATCAGGACATCCACTACATTGGATCCCATGGCTACAGTTAAGGTAGTGTCATAGAACATTCAAGGTCTTTGTTCTCCTAGCAAACGCAATAGATTGTGGTTGAAGCTGAAGCAGCTAGGGGCACAGGTCACACTTTTGCAAGAAACCCATTTCAAACACACTCCTGTCCCTTAACTCCCCACCCATCTCTACTCCCAATGGTTCCTTATTATCTCTTCAGTGGCGAAGTCTAGAAGCCCCACAATCGCCTTGCATAAAAACTGCCCTTTTCAACCTCAGGAACACTGCATAGACCCCCAAGGTAGATATGTTTTTGTGAAAGGCACCATTCAAGGACAAAAATACACATTTGCAACTCTCTATGCACCAAATTCGCACCAACCAGTGTTGGGATAGTTACTCAAAAAATGGAACTAGTTACTACTAGTAACTTCTGTAAATTGTAATGAGATTACTTTACTAGTTACTGCATTTGAAAAGTAACTTCACTACTTATTACTTTACATTACTTTTGAAAAAAAATATGAACAAATTCCAATGTGCATATTTATTTGTAGTGCACAAAAAAACAATACAATATTTTTTGTTTTATTTATATACTAGACATTAAGCCCGTTAAATTAACGGGCGCTAGAACATATGGGGGCAAACATTATGCGCAGAGTTGACTGAGCGGCTCTCGCTTATCTCTTTTTTTTTCTAACAACGCAAGAGCCGCATGACGTAGCCAGCTCAGCGCATAGCGTCCCTGTTGCCCTAGCAACATCGGGGACACGCACAGAGCTGACAGAGCAGCTCTCGCGTGCGAGCGCGCACGCGCCACGTGCCCGCGCACACCCGCTGCTTCAACATTTTTGCCCGGCCGCTCGAAGTCTCTGCGCTCCAAGTCCCAACGGCTGTCCGTGGGGCACATGCGCAGTAGCGCAATCCCACGGACACAGGGACTGGACGCAGAGACACTTGTACTTTATATAGTAAGATATGATTTTTATGGGGTATGATGTTGTTTGTTATCCTGTAATCCAGTTCTTCAGAAACCTACAGGAACGCCCATTTCCTTCTCCGCCCCTCCTCTCTAATAATATCTCCTTGTTCCACTCCTCCTCCATCCCTGCCCCTTTCCTCCTCTGTCCCCGCCCCACTCTTCCTCTCGCATTCATCCAGCGGCTGCTATCTTGCTCGTAGGCTCCTCCCCCTTCTCCGACTCTTTCCCCAGAGCTGTCAATCGATCTCTCGGCGCTCAGCCTGGGTCAGGTGGCCGGAATCGCCGATCTGTGGATTTGGGAGTGACAGCCATGGCGTCTGGCAGAGAAGGAGGAGGGAGGGACGCCAGGCAGCGGGGTATGACAGCACCGGGAGCTCTCACAGTGTGCTTTCATGGGAGCACCGAAAAGGGCAGACAAGAAGAGGGGCCCAGAGTGTGGGGGGGAGGGGTGTAACATTTTCGCCCGACCGCCCAAAGTCTCTGCGCTCCAAGTCCCAACAGCTGTCTGTGGGGCACATGCACAGTAGCGCAAACCCACGGACACAGGGACTGGACGCAGAGACGCTTGTACTGTATATAGTAAGATAATGCTGTAAATGGTACGTAATATGTCACCAAAACTGCATTAGAGGCTTTTTATGATCAAGGTAATTTTTGTGCCTGAGCCTCTCGCCATCCCCTTCATTTATTTGCTGTATGCTGATTTTATTTGCTGTATGCTGATTAGTGTATATATGCCACTCGTCCGATCTATTCTCTCCTCTTCCCTTTCTTATAGACATTGTTGTTGATAGGTTGCCACGGCAACATTATTACATGCATCATGGGATTTGTATGCCCGGGACTCCCTGGGCCTCTTCAAGTTCCACCCTTGTCCGCATTCAATTGGGCTGTGACTCAGCTGGGTGGGTCTCTGGCTCCACCCGTTGCACTTAGGCCATCCCCCCGTGGGATCTCCCCCGGGTGGATGGCAGGATCAGGCTAATGCGGTCCACCTCTGCGACCGCCGCGGCCCGCCACTTTGTGCGTCGATGGGTGTCCGATGCACCCCCCCGGCTTCCTCTCTCCTCCCCCTTCAGTGCACCATGACAACCTGGCTGACGCTGACCACGATATGTAGGGGTGGCCCAGCGGGAGGCTAAGCCTTTATGGGCGTGTTGGTGTAACGTTCATGCGTTTTTGTTAGTGGATGGATTTACAGCTGCAGAATTATTACACTCAGATGCCTTGTAGAGATTCTGTTGAACAACATATCCAACTCTCAGGACTTCATCATAGTGCACAGCCTGTTATGCAATATATATATATTCAATCAGATGTTAATGGAGAGATAGAATATATGAGGATGTAAAGATGAGAGACAGGCTATTATATGGTGAGCAATAGGAGTAATATGAGGAGAGTTGCAGGTGATGGTAAAGCAGATAGGTTCTGATGTCAAGTATAGTGCAGATGGTAAGAGGACACAGATGGAGTATACTTTAGACAGAGTAACCTAGTGCAAGGATAGTTGAAGGTAGTCCCAAGAGCTAACAGTCTATGCAGATGATAGGGAATAGATAGATATAGATAGTCCTGGTAATTGTAGTAAATGACAGTAGGAGATTGGTTAGTAAGGAATCCCCTGCGGGGTACTTATCACTTAGATAGGTTAGTAGTAACAGTGTCCATTAGAGAGAGGTGATCCCGTAGCGGGATACGGATCACCAGCGAGGTTCCGGCTTCAGTTCAGCAAAGGGAATCGTCAGCAGCTCCGACTTCACAGGAGAAGGTGCGGTGAATATGTGGTTTGAACGAGCGATGAGTGAGAGAAAGCCGGCGATTGAAATAGCCGCTCATAGCGGCGCTCGGCAATGATGTCATCCGGTCTTAAAGGTATATGCGTCTCTTGTTACACAAGATGGGACGCAATTAGTAGAGGAGAAATATGGAAACAAGGGTACCAGAGGTACCAGAACATTACAGTACCCCCCCCTTAAGGCCGGCTCCGGAAGGCCTCTAGAACTGGTTTTTCTGGATATTTCGAGTGGAAATTGCGAATCAGTCTAGGGGCATGTATATTGGAGGTATCCAGCCAGGTGTCATCTTGGGGCCCATAGTTCTTCCATCGTACAAGATACTGAAGTCTTCTTCTATGGAAACAGGAATCCAAAATCTCTTTTATCTCAAATTCTTCTCCACCTTCCACTTGTACAGGAGGTGGAGGTGAGATAGTAGGCCTTATTCCTTGGTTTGGAACATGGGGCTTCCGTAGCGACACATGGAATATGGGATGTATCTTGAGGTCCGTTGGTAATGTGAGTTGTACTGCAGCTTTTCCAATAAGTTTCTCTATTGGAAAAGGTCCCAGAAATAGAGGTCCAAGTTTTTTACTAGGGATTTTTAATCTCAGATTTTTTGTAGAAAGCCAAACAAGATCCCCAATGGCATATTGGGGAGAGGGTTTCCTACGGAGGTCGTAGTACTTCTTTTGTTGGCTATGAGCATGAGATATGGTATTATTGAGTAATCCCAGAGAATCCTTTATCTGGGTAAGATAATCAGATGCCACTGGATTACTTGATGGCAAGATACGTGGAGGAAGGAGTGTGGGATGAAACCCATAATTCAGGTAAAACGGACTTTGTCTAGTAGTGCTATGAGTCGCGTTGTTATAGGCGAACTCCGCCAGCTGGAGGAGATCTGCCCAATTGTCCTGTAGGTACGAAGTAAAGCAACGCAGATACTGTTCAATGCACTGGTTAACTCTCTCTGTCTGTCCGTTGGTCTGAGGGTGGTAGGGAGAAGTAAGTTTACGCTCTATTCGTAGTATCTGACATAGAGCTAACCAAAATTTTGAGATGAATTGTGAACCACGGTCAGACAGCAGTGTTTTGGGAATACCATGTAACTTAAAGACATGTTTCACAAGTAATTCTGCTGTTTGTTTGGATGAAGGTAGTTTTCGGATAGGAGTGAAATGTGCCATCTTGGTCAGATGGTCCACTGACACCAAGATGGTGTTGAATCCTTTGGAAGGTGGTAATTCCACTATGAAGTCTAAGGATACCACTTCCCACGGAACCTGGGGTATCGGTAAACTACAAAGTAACCCCGATGGTTTTGTGTTGTCAATTTTAGATCTTGCACAAATCTCACAAGATGAAACAAACTTTTTTACGGTTGTCTTCATGTCTGGCCACCAAAACTGCCTAGTAAGTAGGTTGAAAGTTTTAGTCATACCCATATGTCCTGCCATAGGTACATCATGCGACAATTCTAAGATCTTGGTTCGCATAGTAGGGGGTATGTATAATTTATCGTTGTAGTAGAGGAAGCCTTCTGCGTCAGTAGTTCGTTGTGGTGGAGGTGAGTCCAGTCCTATGCTATGCAAAATCTCCTCCTTCAGGGAGCGAACGACACCGACAATACGTTCAAGCGGTATTATAGGAACTGAGGGAACCTCGCTGCAATCCTTCTCAGCTAGTCGTGAAAGTGCATCCGCTTTTTTATTTTTGTCTGCGGGCGTGTAAGTCACTAAAAAATTAAATCTCAGAAAAAATAACGACCACCGTACCTGCCGGTGGGAAAGAGTTCTATTAGTCTGAAGGTATTGAAGGTTTTTGTGATCAGTATATATTAGGATTGGCAATTGAGTGCCCTCAAGTAGATGTCGCCAATTCTCTAACGCCAATTTTATGGCTAGTAACTCCTTTTCACCTACTGGGTAGTTCACCTCGGGGCTGCTTAATGACTTTGAGAAGAAAGCAACTGGGTGAAGAGGTGAGGTGTTTGTTTGTCGTTGTGAGAGAACTGCTCCTACTGCCATATTTGACGCATCTACCTCCAAGATGTATTGAAGGGATGGGTCTGGATGGCATAGTATGGGGGCAGTAGTAAAGCTTGATTTCAGCAGACAGAATGCTCCATTTGCTTCTTTTGACCAAATAAATGGTTTCTTTGTGCTTGTGAGTTGTGTGAGAGGTTTCACAATCGCAGAGAAGTTCTTTATGAATTTCCTATAGTAGTTAGAGAATCCTAGGAACCTTTGTAATGCTTTGCGAGTGGTTGGCACAGGCCAATCCAGAATGCAGGATATTTTGCTCATGTCCATTTTGATTCCATCTTTAGATATAATATATCCTAGGAATAGTACTTCCTCCTTATGAAACAAACATTTTTTGGATTTAACATATAAGTTATGTGCAAGTAGTCTTGACAACACAAGTCTCACATGTTTTATGTGCTCAGGTAAGGAATGAGAGTAGATAAGTATATCGTCCAAATATACTACAACACAAACATCAAGCAAGTCTCTGAATATCTCATTTATAAACCGTTGGAAGGCTGCAGGAGCATTACATAGCCCAAATGGCATTACAAGGTACTCAAACAGTCCGTATCTGGTTCTGAATGCCGTCTTCCATTCATCCCCTTTACGGATTCGAATTAAATTATATGCCCCTTTTAGGTCCAATTTTGAAAAGAAAGAAGCTCCACGCACCTGTTCGATAAGTTCAGGAATGAGAGGTAAAGGATAACGATCCTTTATTGTAATGGCATTTAATTGTCTGAAATCAATGATAGGCCTAAGGCTAGAATCCTTATTGCGGACAAAGAAGAGTCCAGCAGCAGTGGAGGAAGTAGAAGGTCGGATGAATCCTTTTGCCAAGTTCTCATCCAGATACTCCTTAAGATGAGAGAGTTCATCCTGTGAGAGAGGATAAACATGTCCGAAAGGCAACTTGCTATTAGGGAGTAGATCGATACAACAATCATAGTCCCTATGGGGAGGTAGCATTTGAGCGTTTTTCTCAAGGAAAACCTCCGATAAATCCTGATAACACTTGGGTATAATGTCATCCGGCAATACGGACAGGATCCTATCATATGTGGGGAGTTTACACGTCGTTTCACAATAGTGAGAAGAAAAGGCTAGCGTTCTTGTTTTCCAATCGATGATTGGTTGATGCATGTGTAACCAGGGAAGTCCTAAAATGATTGGAAAATGTGGAGAAGTTAATACATCAAAGGTGGTAGTCTCCACATGAGACTCGTCAGCAGTTACAAGAAGTGCCTGTGTCTGACTGGTGATAGGACCAGAGGATAAAGGGGTACCGTTAATAAAACTAACGGAGACAGGTTTGGGTTTTGAAACAATAGGTATTTTATTAAGGGAGACAAAACAAATGTCAATGTAGTTTCCACAAGATCCTGTGTCGATCATAGCCTTGGTGGTGATCCTAGTTTGGTCCCACTGCAATGTTAAATGAACAAAAAGATAAGGATTAGAAAAGGAAGTTGTGAGTCTCCCTAGCAAGACATTTGAACACTCACCCTCTTTACTGCGGACAAGGGGACAGCCGCTTATCAAATGATTCGGGGATGCGCAGTACATGCAAAGATGTTCGGTTTTCCTCCTGGCACGTTCAGAAAGGGTCAAAGGTGGCCGTATCATTCCTACTTCCATAGGAGTAGGGTCAGCAGGCAACATCCGAGAAGGACTGGAAAATGGTGAGCCCATCTTCTCAGCCTTTCTTTCTCGTAGTCGTCTGTCAATATTGATACTGGTCTGTATCAGTCCCTCCAGAGTGCCAGGTAAATCCGCTCGGGCGAGCTCGTCTTTAACGGCCTCAGATAGGCCGAGTCTAAACTGCGTTCGCAAAGATGTGTCGTTCCACCCTGAATCAGGGGACCATCTTTTAAAATTTGCCACAAAATCTTCTACAGGTCTCCTTCCTTGTTTTAAGGCCCGTAATTGGGTATCAGCGGTACTCTGTTTATTGGGGTCTTCATATAAACTAGCGAGTTGTGCTAGAAATAAAGGGTAAGAATTAAGGAGTGGATCATCCTTTTCAAAGAGAGTGTCTGCCCAGTCCCGGGGTTCACCTGTTAAATAGGAGATGACGGTACAAACCTTAATTTGGTCAGTGGTGTAGGTTAGAGGTTTTAACAAAAAAAGCAATCGACATGCGTTTTTAAATTCACGAAATTTGCTCCGATCACCAGAAAACACTAAAGGAGGGTTTATCTTAGGCTCACGGGGCTGAGTAGCAGAAAGCTGTGTGAGACGGCCAACCTGCTGTCTCAAGGTCTGATTTTCGTTTTGTACCTCTGTAAGCGCAAGGATCAATGCATCTACTTGCTGTTTTAATTGTAGTACCTGAGCGGGTAATTCTGCTGAATACATTTTTTTTTTTTTTAAGGCTCGTTCAATCTGTAACGTTCATGCGTTTTTGTTAGTGGATGGATTTACAGCTGCAGAATTATTACACTCAGATGTCTTGTAGAGATTCTGTTGAACAACATATCCAACTCTCAGGACTTCATCATAGTGCACAGCCTGTTATGCAATATATATATATTCAATCAGATGTTAATGGAGAGATAGAATATATGAGGATGTAAAGATGAGAGACAGGCTATTATATGGTGAGCAATAGGAGTAGTATGAGGAGAGTTGCAGGTGATGGTAAAGCAGATAGGTTCTGATGTCAAGTATAGTGCAGATGGTAAGAGGACACAGATGGAGTATACTTTAGACAGAGTAACCTAGTGCAAGGATAGTTGAAGGTAGTCCCAAGAGCTAACAGTCTATGCAGATGATAGGGAATAGATAGATATAGATAGTCCTGGTAATTGTAGTAAATGACAGTAGGAGATTGGTTAGTAAGGAATCCCCTGCGGGGTACTTATCACTTAGATAGGTTAGTAGTAACAGTGTCCATTAGAGAGAGGTGATCCCGTAGCGGGATACGGATCACCAGCGAGGTTCCGGCTTCAGTTCAGCAAAGGGAATCGTCAGCAGCTCCGACTTCACAGGAGAAGGTGCGGTGAACATGTGGTTTGAACGAGCGATGAGTGAGAGAAAGCCGGCAATTGAAATAGCCGCTCATAGCGGCACTCGGCAATGATGTCATCCGGTCTTAAAGGTATATGCGTCTCTTGTTATACAAGATGGGATGCAATTAGTAGAGGAGAAATATGGAAACAAGGGTACCAGAGGTACCAGAACATTACAGTTGGGGCATGTGAGGCAGTTGGGTGCATCCAGTTCTTCAGAAACCTACGGGACTGCCCATTTCCTCCTCCACCCCTCCTCTCTAATAATATCTCCTTGTTCCACTCATCCTCCATCCCTGCCCCTTTCCTCCTCTGTCCCCGCCCCACTCTTCCTCTCGCATTCATCCAGCGGCTGCTATTCGCCCGGCCGTCCGAAGTCTCTGCGCTCCAAGTCCCAACGGCTGTCCGTGGGGCACATGCGCAGTAGCGCAATCCCACGGACACAGGGACTGGACGCAGAGACACTTGCACTTTATTATATTAGATATATGACCACAGCGTGCCCCCTTTCAATGCCAGAGTGACCACAGTGTGCCCCCTTTCAATGTCAGAGTGACCACAGCGTGCCTCCTTTCAATGCCAGAGTGACCACAGTGTGCTCCCTTTCAATGCCAGAGTGACCACAGTGTGCATCCTTTCAATGCCAGAGTGACCACAGCGTGCCCCCTTTCAATGCCAGAGTGACCACAGTGTGCCCCCTTTCAATGCCAGAGTGACCACAGTGTGCCCCCATATTGACCACAGTGTGCCCCCTTTCAATGCCAGAGTGACCACAGCGTGCCCCTTTTCAATGCCAGAGTGACCACAGCGTGCCCCATTTCAATGCCAGAGTGACCACAGTGTGCCCCCAGATTGACCACAGTGTGCCCCCAGAGTGACCACAGCATGCCCCCAGAGTGACCACAGCGTGCCCCCAGAGTGACCACAGCGTACCCCCAGATTGACCACAGTGTGCCCCCTTTCAATGCCAGAGTGACCACGCCAGAGAGACCAGTTCACTTACCTGCAGTGGCGGGCGTCTTCTCCTCAGTCCTCCGGCCTCCTCCTCGGCCACACGATCCCCCGCGTCTCCTCGAGTCCGTCCTCCCGCCTCCTCATCGGCCACACGATCCCCCGCGTCTCCTCGAGTCTGTCCTCCCGCCTCCTCCTCGGCCACACGATCCCCCGCGTCTCCTCGAGTCCATCCTCCCGCCTCCTCCTCGGCCCGCGCGAGATGTCAACGGCTTGGGTAACGCAGGAAAGCGCGTTACTCAAGCCGAGTAAAGTAATGCAGTTACAAATGCTACGAATGTAACGCGTTTCGTTACTACGTTACCAAAAAAAGTAACGTAGTTAACGTAACGCGTTACATTGTAACTCGTTACCCCCAGCACTGGCACCAACTCACTTTCCTGGATTCTGCTTTAGAACGCCTGGCAGATTTCCGGGAAGGTAAACTCATTCTGGGTGGCGGCTTTAACATTAGCCCTTATCCCTCTCTAGATGTCTCCCACAAATGCCCTACACTTGCGCTTTTCTGAAACATTTTCCTAAGGCTTTGCAGACGAGTCTTCTACTGGACAGCTAGAGGGCTATGCACGCTTCTGAAAGAGACTTTAGTTACTACTTGAAAGTACATGACACTTACACCAAAATCGACCTGCTATTGGTGGATCATAACACCCTAGATGGCTCGACTGACTCTATAGAACAGATCACTATATCTGACCATGCTCCTATTATGGTTTCTCGCCTGTTGCCACTTTCGGTTCCTAAGACCTGGTCCTGGAGACCTAATGAGAACCTCTTAGATGACATCTCCATAGCTACGAAAGTGACGGAGACTCTTGCACATTTTTTTCTCTGAAAACTCCACGGATACGGTCAGCGATGGTATTATCTGGGAAAGCCACAAGGCGGCGGTTCGCTGGGTATTTATTGCATTTGGTACTAAGCTCAAAAAGGAAAGACAGGCAGACTTCAAAAAGGTCCTGGTGGCTTATGCAGCCTGATCAGTGCCCATCCAATGCAGCCTGACCAGTGCCCAGTAAGGCAGCCTGACCAGTGACCAGCAATGCAGCCTGAACAGTGCCTAGCAATGCAGCCTGACCAGTGCCCATCCAATGCAGCATGACCAGTGCCCATCCAATGCAGCCTGAACAGTGCCCAGCAATGCAACCTGACCAGTTCCCATCCAATGCAGCCTGACCAGCGCCCAGTATTGCAGCCTGACCAGTGGCCAGCAATGCAGCCTGACCAGTGCCCATCCAATGCAGCCGATCCAGTGCCCAGCAATGCAGCCTGACCAGTGCCCATCCAAGGCAGCCTGACCAGTGCCCATGCAATGCAGCCTGACCGGTGCCCATCCAATGCAGCCTGACAAGTGCCCATCCAATGAAGCCTGACCAGTGCACAGCAATGCAGCCTGACCAGTGCACAGCAATGCAGCCGGACCAGTGTCCATCCAATGCAGCCTGCCCACTGCCCAGTAATGCAGCCTGACCAGTGCCCATCCAATGCAGCCTGACCAGTGCCCATTCAATGCAGCCTGACCAGTGCCCAGCAAGGCAACCTGAACAGTGCTTAGCAATGCAACCGGACCAGTGCCCATCCAATGCGGCCTGACCAGTACCCATCCAATGCAGCCTGACCAGTGCCCAATCAATGCAGCTTGACCAGTGCCCAGCAATGCAGCCTGACCAGTGCCTACGTATGCAGCCGGACCAGTGTCCAGAAATGCAGCCTGACCAGTGCCCAGAAATGCAGCCTAACCAGTGCCCTGCAATGCAGCCTGACCACTGCCCATTCAATGCAGCCTGACCAGTGCCCAGCAAGGCAACCTGAACAGTGCTTAGCAATGCAACCGGACCAGTGCCCATCCAATGCGGCTTGAACAGTACCCATCCAATGCAGCCTGACCAGTGCCCAACTAATGCAGCCTGACCAGTGCCCAGCAATGCAGCCTGACCAGTGCCTATCTATGCAGCCGGACCAGTGTCCAGAAATGCAGCCTGACCAGTGCCCAGAAATGCAGCCTAACCAGTGCCCAGCAATGCAGCCTGACCAGTGCCAATCCAATGAGGTCTGACCAGTGCCCATCCAATGCAGCCTGACCAGTTCCCAGCAATGCAGCCTGAACAGTGCCCATCCAATTCAGCCTGACCAGTGCCCATCCAATGCAGCCTGACCAGTGCCCATTCAATGCAGCCTGACCAGTGCCCATTCAATGCAGCCTGACCAGTGCCCAGCAATGCAGCCTGACCAGTGCCCAGCAATGCAGCCTGACCAGTGTCCATCCAATGCAGCCTGACCAGTGCCCAGTAATGCAGCCTGACCATTGCCCATCCAATGCAGCCTGACCAGTGCCCATTCAATGCAGCCTGACCAGTGCCCAGCAATGCAGCCTGACCAGTGCCCATCCAATGCAGCCTTACCAGTGCCCAGAAAGGCAGCCTGAACAGTGCTTAGCAATGCAACCGGACCAGTGCCCATCCAATGGAGCCTGACCAGTACCCATCCAATGCAGCCTGACCAGTGCCCAACCAATGCAGCTTGACCAGTGCCCAACCAATGCAGCTTGACCAGTGCCCAACCAATGCAGCTTGACCAGTGCAGCCTGACCAGTGCCCAACGAATGCAGATTGACCAGTGCAGCCTGACCAGTGCCCAGCAATACAGCCTGACCAGTGCCCTCCCAATGAATCCTGACCAGTGCCCAGTAATGCAGCCTCCCCAGTTCCCAGCAAAGCAGCCTCACCAGTGCCCATCTATGCAGCCTCGCCAGTGCCCAACTTTGCAGCCTCACCAGTTGCCAGCAATGCAGCCTCACCAGTGGCCAGCAATGTCGCCTCACCAGTGCCCAACTAATGCAGTCTTACCAGTGCCCATCTATGCAGCCTGACCAGTGCCAATCTATGCAGCCTGACCAGTGTACATTCAATGCAGCCTGACCAGTGCCCAGAAATGCAGCCTTACCAGTGCCAAGTAAAGCAACCTGACCAGTGCCCAGCAATGCAGCTGGACCAGTGCCCATCCATTGTAGCCTGAACACCCTATCTATGCAACCGGACCACTGCCCAGAAATGCAGTCTGACCAGTGGTCAGCAATGCAGGATGACCAGTGCCCTGCAATGCAACCTGACCAGTGCCCATCCAATGCAGCCTGACCGGTGCCCAGCAATGCAGTCTCACCAGTGGCCAGCAATGCAGCCTCAACAGTGGCCAGCAATGCAGCCTCACCAGTGCCCATCCAATGCAGTCTTACCAGTGCCCATCCAATGCAGTCTTACCAGTGCCCATCTATGCAGCCTGACCAGTGCCAATCTATGCAGCCTGACCAGTGTACATTCAATGCAGCCTGGCCAGTGCCAAGCAAAGCAGCCTGACCAGTGCCCTGCAATGCAGAATGACCAGTGCCCATCCAATGCAGCCTGAGCAGTGCCCAGCAATGCGGCCTGACCAGTGCCCATCCACGGCAGCCTGACCAGTGCCCATCTAATGCAGCCTGACCAGTACCCATCCAATGCAGCCTGATCAGTGCCCAGCAATGCAGCCTGACCAGTGCCCAGCAAGGCAACCTGACCAGTGCCCATCCAATGTAGCCTGACCAGTGTCCAGCAATGCAGCCTGACTAGTGCCCAGCAATGCAGCCTGACCAGTGCCCATCCAATGCAGCCTGACCAGTGCCCAGCAAGGCAGCCTGACCAGGGCCTAGCATTGCAACCTGACCAATGCCCATCCCATGCAGCCTGACCAGTGCCCATCATTGCAGTCTGACGAGTGCCCAGCAATGCAGCCTGAACAGTGCCGATCCAATGCAGTCTGACCAGTGCCCATCCAAAGCAGCCTGACCAATGCCCTGCAATGCAACCTGACCAGTGCCCATCCAATGCAGCCTGACCGGTGCCCAGCAATGCAGTCTCACCAGTGGCCAGCAATGCAGCCTCAACAGTGGCCAGCAATGCAACCTCACCAGTGCCCATCCAATGCAGTCTTACCAGTGCCCATCTATGCAGCCTGACCAGTGCCAATCTATGCAGCCTGACCAGTGTACATTCAATGCAGCCTGGCCAGTGCCAAGCAAAGCAGCCTGACCAGTGCCCTGCAATGCAGAATGACCAGTGCCCATCCAATGCAGCCTGAGCAGTGCCCAGCAATGCGGCCTGACCAGTGCCCATCCACGGCAGCCTGACCAGTGCCCATCTAATGCAGCCTGACCAGTACCCATCCAATGCAGCCTGATCAGTGCCCAGCAATGCAGCCTGACCAGTGCCCAGCAAGGCAACCTGACCAGTGCCCATCCAATGTAGCCTGACCAGTGTCCAGCAATGCAGCCTGACTAGTGCCCAGCAATGCAGCCTGACCAGTGCCCATCCAATGCAGCCTGACCAGTGCCCAGCAAGGCAGCCTGACCAGGGCCTAGCATTGCAACCTGACCAATGCCCATCCCATGCAGCCTGACCAGTGCCCATCATTGCAGTCTGACGAGTGCCCAGCAATGCAGCCTGAACAGTGCCGATCCAATGCAGTCTGACCAGTGCCCATCCAAAGCAGCCTGACCAATGCCCATCCAATGCAGCCTGGCCAGTGCTCATCCAATGCAGTCTGACCAGTACCCAGCAATGCAGCCTGACCATTGCCCTTTCAATGCAGCCTGACCAGTGCCCATTCAATGCAGCCTGATCATTGCTAAGCAATGCAGCCTGACCATGCCCATTCCAATGTAGCCTGACCAGTGCCTATCCAATGCAGGCTCACCAGTGCCCATCTAATGCAGGCCCACCAGTGCCCATCCAGTGCAGCCTCACCAGTGCCCAGCAATGCAGCCTCACTATTGCCCATCCAATGCAGCCTGACCAGTGCCCATCCAATGCAGCCTGACCAGTGCCCATCTATGCAGCCTGACCAGTGCCCAGCAATGCACCCTGACCAAGTCCCCACATCCAATGCAGCCTCACCATTGCAGGGGATCAGAGAGAAGAGGAGAACTGGCCGGATTGTTGTCCGCTATGTCAGCTTTAATTTGAATCGCTGTGTGGCCCCTCTCACACAAGTCCCGCCTCCTCCATTGGCTCCTACCTATGATAGACAGCACATGTCCCGGCATTGGACAAGTGTGCTGTCTTTTATAGGAGCCAAAACAGGAGGCGGGACTTTGTGTGATGGCAGGCCTCTGGCGATTCAAATTAAAGCTGACACAGCGGTCGAAACCGGGCCTGACGTACCTCATTATGTGGCACACGGGGCGGACCGCTCCCCCCTTTGCTTTGCCACTTACTTCGGCACCCCCCTCTGCCTCAGCACAAGCCCAAGATGGGATCTGCATCTAATGCCACCCCTGCACTCCGGTAACAAATCTGGGAACAGACTGGCCTCAGAGGACAGTGTCCTCAGTCCGGGACTGTCCCCAGAAACCGGGGACGTCTAGTCACCCTACTTGACTTCTACTTTTCTATTTTCTATTCATTTCTAATGAAATGAATTTGCATGTATTGTAACACTGTCACCTAGAACAGCCTTTTTCAGCCAAGGCGCCCAGGCACCCTGGGGTGCCTTCAGGGGTGCCTTGGCAAAATGCCTTAAAATTACCCAAAAACTGTGTACAAGACAGTGAGCAGATCAAGCCTGCCTATTAGTTACATAAAGCCACAAGATTTCACCATTACAACCTTCCAGCTGCGAGTGTCCGAACAACCAATGACATTATCAGTTGATAAGGAGGCCCCTTCCCTGCCTCTCTCCATCAGCACTGGGGCTCACATTAGCTGAGTGAGAGAAATAAACTGAGGTAGAAGAGAAACATTGGAATACTAATTAGGACCAGTGTGCAAAGGTGTGTTTGCTTTGGAAGAATAATCTCCTCTAACGTTGGGCGTCCTAACGTTGGGTGGTTGTTACTGCGTTATGTAAAACTATAAGTTTGATTTTTAAACTTTTAAAACGGGGTGCCTCAAGATTGTGCAGAATTTTAAAGGGTACCTTGACTGCAAAAAGGTTGAGAAACACTGATCTAGAAGCACAAGCGATCACAGTGCAATACTCCACACCACATAAGGTTTGTAGCAGTTGCCATTAGGTCAACTTGTGAACCTAGTTCGGTCATTGCTTCAGCTCTTACCACCTCCCATCCTATCACAGGAATGTAATAGTAAATTATCATGCTGAAAAGATGGAGGAGTTAACATTAGTTTAGCACTGGGAACGATGTAAAAAACATAAAAAGAAAGCAAAGACAAAAGCATTGACAAGAGACGTGCAAAGATACAGTGGGTACGGAAAGTATTCAGACCCCCTTAAATTTTTCACTCTTTGTTATATTGCAGCCATTTGCTAAAATCATTTAAGTTCATTCTTCTTCCTCATGAATGTACACATAACACCCCATACTGACAGAAAAACACAGAATTGTTGACATTGTTGCAGATTTATTAAAAAAGAAAAACTGAAATATCACATGGTCCTAAGTATTCAGACCCTTTGCTGTGACACTCATATATTTAACTCAGGTGCTTTCCATTTCTTCTGATCATTTCTGCTGCACTTAAGGTTCCTAAGAGCACAGTGGCCTCCATAATCCTCAAATGGAAGACGTTTGGGACGACCAGAACCCTTCCTAGAGCTGGCCGTCCGGCCAAACTGAGCTATCGGGGAGAAGAGCCTTGGTGAGAGAGGTAAAGAAGAACCCAAAGATCACTGTGGCTGAGCTCCAGAGATGCAGTCAGGAGATGGGAGAAAGTTGTAGAAAGTCAACCATCACTGCAGCCCTCCACCAGTCGGGGCTTTATGGCAGAGTGGCCCGACGGAAGCCTCTCCTCAGTGTAAGACACATGAAAGCCCGCATGGAGTTTGCTAAAAAACACCTGAAGGACTCCAAGATGGTGAGAAATAAGATTCTCTGGTCTGATGAGACCAAAATAGAACTTTTTGGCCTTAATTCTAAGCGGTATGTGTGGAGAAAACCAGGCACTGCTCATCACCTGTCTAATACAGTCCCAACAGTGAAGCATGGTGATGGCAGCATCATGCTGTGGGGGTGTTTTTCAGCTGCAGGGACAGGACGACTGGTTGCAATCGAGAGAAAGATTAATGCGGCCAAGTACAGGGATATCCTGGACAAAAACCTTCTCCAGAGTGCTCTGGACCTCAGACTGGGCCAAAGGTTTACCTTCCAACAAGACAATGACCCTAAGCACACAGCTAAAATAACGAAGGAGTGGCTTCACAACAACTCCGTGACTGTTCTTGAATGGCCCAGCCAGAGCCCTGACTTAAACCCAATTGAGCATCTCTGGAGAGACTTAAAAATGGCTGTCCACCAACGTTTACCATCCAACCTGACAGAACTGGAGAGGATCTGCAAGGAGGAATGGCAGAGGATCCCCAAATCCAGGTGTGAAAGACTTGTTGCATCTTTCCCAAAAAGACTCCTGGCTGTATTAGATCAAAAGGGGGCTTCTACTAAATACTGAGAAATGGGTCTGAATACTTAGGACCATGTGATATTTCAGTTTTTCTTTTTTAATAAATCTGCAACAATGTCAACAATTCTGTGTTTTTCTGTCAGTATGGGGTGCTATGTGTACATTCATGAGGAAGAAGAATGAACTTAAATGATTTTAGCAAATGGCTGCAATATACCAAAGAGTGAAAAATTTAAGGGGGTCTGAATACTTTCCGTACCCACTGTATATTCAGTATCTAAATATACAGCGAATCGGCCTCATTTAGTTAATTGTTTTTTGGCCAAAGAGAATCAAAGATGTCCTTGTAAATGAAAGTGTTAAATATTTTATGGTTATCATCATAATTTGGTGCATATGTGCCCAGTGTATTTTTATTATTAGACACATGCAGTTGAAGCTTGATGCATTGTTTAAATATTAGCTGAAGAAATGAATGGAATGTCAGTTTTGTTGAGTGGTATGAACAGATACATGTAAAATGGAAGAAATGTGATTAAAAATGTAATGGAAAAGAAATCATAACAAAGCATTTATTCAAAATAAAACGTTAAATGCAATTTTACCACTACCTCTTTTTTTCCTATTGCAGATAAATGGAAATGCTAGTGGTTTGAGGTCAATTTAATTTGAGTTGTTTCTGAGTGCCGGTTTATATCTACGTGGCTTCAAAGCCAACATCCTGTGCAACTTCATTGCGGCTTGTTTGCAAATTCATTAACAGACGGCAATGCAAGTCGCGATGAAGTCGCCCCAAAGTAGTGCAGGAACCTTTTTCGAAGCTGCTGCGACTTGAGTCGCACTGGTTAGAACAGTTGCATTGTAGTTAATTGGGTGCGATTTGTCATGTGACTTTGACCTCTCAAGTTGCATGACAAGTCGCTGTAATGTGAACCGAGCCTGAAAGTTTATTTCTCTTTCAAACTGTTATTTTATATCTGTTTTGCTACTATCTATACACAGTCTATATACCCCATATTTATAAAATATTTTGTAAGGAATTCATCATACATCTGCCAAATATTCACTCAACCCTCACTGAGCAACATTCATCCTATTTATAAAGGACATTCACTCTATGTATATACTACAGTAATATACTGCCCGAAAGTCAGCAACAGCTGTTCTTCCATAAAAAAAAGGTACTTACTGTAGGCTGCTTTCATACCACTTCATTGGAAAAATTGATCAAAAAGGCATATGCATTTGTACACGTTTCCGGCACTTTTCTGGTGCTTTTTCTGGTTTCCTTATGCATAGCATGCACAGGTGAAACATGGACATGTGAATCAAAGAACGTGCTAAAAACACAACCATGATGCATTTTTGATGAGTTTTCTATTCATTTCAATATGGAGCTGTGTTTTTGGTGCAGTTTTGAAAAGCGCACAAAAAATGCAGCATGCGGGACTTTTAAAAAGGCAACTGACTGGTGTGAAGAGTTCCATAGCATTTAAAGGGATGTACTTAACAGAAAAACTCATCAAAAAATGATCAGTGTGAGAGGGCCCTAACATTCACCCTATTTAAAAAAAAAAAAAGGTGAGTGTTACCTTCTGTCTTCTTCTCTCTTTTACTTGACATTCATTGAACACAGTTAAATAATTTTTGTCAGGGTTGAGATCTTGAATCATTGCATTTTATATAAAAAATAATAATTCATAAATCAAAATTAAAAAATGAATCTCTATCCTTTCCAGATATAACCAACTCAATAAGTCAGGTATGTGGGCTGGTATCCCCATACCAAGTGCAATGCGCTTTCAGCCCCCTGCCAGCTGGCATGCCCTTAAACATTAAAGAGTTCCACCCTAAAAAAAAACTTTGCAGTATGAGGTAGAGTAAAAAAACCTGAAAAGAATTGGATAGTTAATATTTTTTTTTTTGTTTCACTTACCTTGTTTTTAATGAAAATTAACTTACCTTCCTTCCTCTTCCTCCATATGCGGCCGCGGCCCCCGACGTCACTTCCTCCTTTCCATTGCGTACTGGGAGATGAGCGTCATCAATCCCAGGATGCAATGGGAATGGCCGGCCGCTACTCTGATTGCCGATCACAATCTACTGCGCATGCGTGAGATTGCGATCGGCATTCTGGGTAGCTAAAACCAGGAAGAAGGACACAGTGGAGGACACAGCGGCTTCAGACGCCCACACTGGAGATGGCCGCGCTCTTCAATCAATTTTAAAGGTAAAATTTTATCTATATTCCTTTACTGTACACTACTGTAATGTGGGGTTAGTGTTAGTATAATCGGGGTTAGCTTAGGATTAGGGGGGTATTTTTAGGTAAAAAATGTGTATGTGGCCAGAACTCCACTTTAAGGAGGATTTTTTGAGAGGTTTTTCCCCCCAAAAAATGAGGGCACCTCTGTTCCCATGCATGCCCAGTGCTCAAAAGAAGGCGATGACAAAGAGAGGGCTTGAAGTCCAACTACCTGGTTATCATTATTGTTTATGCCCCACACACAAGGTGATCTAGTTAGCACTAAAAAGAACCCCTAAAACACAATGAAGTAGTGGCGACCTAATTGCATATGAGCCCTTTCCTTGCTAGCACCCTCTCCTGTTCGCATCAACATCAAGTCCAGAGAGATGTTTTTCTTTTTTTGGGAAATCCTCTCAAAGCACCAGCCCGATTCTGAGGAGCACTAACCTCCTTGCTGTAAAGATATTCAGACCAGCAGCACCATGCATACAGCCCCCTGCCATGTTGAAGCCAGCCTACATGCTGGTCAATGCCCGTATTGGGCCATAAAACCAATATCAGTACCTGGGATACCCTTCCCTTTTCAACCAGTTTTTTTTTTTCAAAATTGTATTTTTATTGAAAATAGAAACAGATACATTTCAACAGACAAGGGGTGAACCACCCTATAAACAGGACATTGCAAAGCACTACATAGCAATCCCAGTAGGTGTAAGCATATAAAAAAGAAAAAAAAAAAAGTACGCCAGAGCATGTAACAGACCATAAGAACAATTTGCATACAAGAAGGAATGAGAGATGAATCAATAGTGTACAAAAGCACAATCATGTCAAATTAGAAACATGAAGGTCCCAATCTGCCCAGATAATATTGAAGCGAGAAACTTCATCATGGGCCGTAGCCGTCAGGAATTCCATTCTCCGTATCTCCATCACCAAGCGGTGAAAAGGAGCCACGTCAGGAGGTCCCGGCTGACGCCAGCACAACGGGATCGCTCTCCTGGCCGCAACTAGAAGGTAGGAGATCAATCGCCTGGTGGGTTTGGAAACCCCCAGGGAAGGGAAGGCCCAAGAGATAATGAATAGGGTCAAGCGGGAAAGACAGGCCAGTTACCGACTGTATCTTAGACCCTACCATGTCCCAAAAAGGTTGTATGAGAGGACATTGCCAAAAAATGTGATACAGCGTGCCCAAACTAGTGCTGCAGCGCCAACAAGTTGCCGGACACGATGGGTCAATTTCATGCAATTTAGCCGGAGTCCTGTACCAGAACAGCAAAATTTTCAACGTCGTCTCTCTCTGTACCACACATCTGGAGGACTTAAAAGCAGAAGGCCATACCTTATCCCAAAGCTGCAGAGAGATGGGCTTCTGTAATATTTCAGACCACTTACGCATATAGAGGTGAGTGTCCTCCGCCAGCGGGTGAGCATCATGCAATATATTATAAATAGTAGAGACCAGGTGCCTCTGGTGAGGTCCCTGCGCTGTCAATTGCTCAAAGGCTGTGGGCCTCTCCAGGGTCAAAGACCTCGTCATGGAATGAAAAGGTGACAAATTTGCAAATAAAAATAAAAAGTGTGCTTAGGAATGTTAAATTATCATTCCATATGAATTTCAGAAAACTACGCTGCAAAGCTTTAAGCTGTGTCATTGGAACCTGAACCGGTAGGGTGTCAAAGTAGTAAAGCAGTCTAGGCAGGATGGACATTTTAAGAACCTTTGATCCGACCCAAGAGCGAAAGGGGGTACCCCATCCACTGGTGCAGGGACCCCAAAATCTCCTGAAACAGGGGGACAAAATTGTGTTGATAAGGAGTATCGTATGAGGGCGTAAGTTTAATCCCCAAATATGAAAGGGTTGACATGCACCATCTATAGGGGTAGGACCGTTGCAGCTGGGAGAGGAGATCTGGGGGCATATGGAGTGGCAAAGCTTCCGTTTTCGTAGTATTAACTTTATAACCGGAGATGGCGCTGAAAGAGGACAACACAGTATGGAGGGATGGCAAAGACAGCAACGGATTAGTCAAGGTCAATAGGACGTCGTCTGCAAATAATGATAAAGTGTATTCCCTCTGTCTCATCAGTACCCCGCTGATGTCTGGATGCTGTCTAATGGCCTCCGCCAGGGGCTCCAAGCAAAGTATAAAGAGTAGGGGGGATAAAGGGCACCCCTGGCGGGTACCATTGTGCATAGCAAAGGAGGGTGACATAAAAGCAGATGACATCTGTACCTGAGCCGTAGCTGGCGAGTACAAGGCCTCCAATGCCCTGAAAAAGGGGCCTTGAAAGCCAAATCGCTTCAGAGTCGCAAAAAGGTACGACCAGCTCAAGCGATCAAATGCCTTCTGGGCATCCAAACTCAGCACCAACGCTGGAATCTGTTGAGGAGGTCTATCAGGTCTAGAGTACGTCTAGTATTATCACCCGCGTGTCGGGACAGAACAAAGCCCACCTGATCTCTATCAATCAATTTGGGAATAAGGAGAGCCAATCTATTTGCAAGAATTTTTGTGAAAATTTTGTAGTCTGAATTTAGCAGTGCTATAGGACGATAATTGTCAGGGAGGGAAGGATCCTTCCCGGGCTTCGGGATAACGGAGATATACGAGTGGGTGAATTGGGGGTGGGGAATTTTCCCCTGCAGCAAGGAGGCATATAACTCTAGCAGATGGGGCGCTAAGATAGGCTGGAAAGTTTTGTAATAAAGGTATGGTAAACCGTCCGGGCCAGGGGACTTATTGGACGGAAGCTCCTTGATTGTAGCAGCAAGTTTCTCCACAGTTATGTCAGCGTTCAGCTTAGATAAAGCAGAGACGGACAAACTGGGGAGGGACAGATCCTTAAAAAAATCATCAAAAACGCTCCTGGGTGAAGGTAAAGCGATTTTCCGGGGTGAGGCAGTTATAGAGTTTGCTGTAAAAGGTACCAAACACTTTAGCCATTGTATAGGGACAGTGCGTAGGGGTACCATCGGGCTGGACCAGAAGGTCAGGGACAGAGTGGAAGGGACGGGGTCTAAGTTTATTAACTAACATCCTATGTGGTTTGTTTGAGAATTCGTAAAATTTTTGCTTCGCCCAGGTCAAAGAATTGGCAATCTTCGACAAGTCCAGGGACTTAATATGTTCCCGAAGATGTAAAACTTTTCTGAGCTTCAACACTGAGGGGGAGCCCACAAGCTGGGTTTTCTGCCAACCGCAGATTGGCCAGCAGGGAGGTCCTAAGGCTTCCGGCCTCCTTCTTCATCCTGGAGCTCTCAGCGATGCAAGAGCCCCAGAAAACAGCCTTGTGTGCCTCCCAAAGCGTGAAAATATCGTCCAAAGGGCCCTCATTAAGAGCAAAAAAATCCGCCAGGCCAGTGGCCAGTCGATCACGAATGACCGGGGTCTGGAGAAGGCGACGTTTAGACTCCAATGACAGGCCCTCGTGGAAGAGGGGGCGAGAGACAGGTCCAAGATCACAGGTGCATGATCCGACCAAGTGATTGGGAGTATTTCACAGTTTACAGTGCAGGGAATCAGGGGAGAGGAGACAAAGAAGTGATCCAATCTGGAATGCATTTTATGGGCTGCTGAATAAAAGGTAAACCTTTTAGATGTGAGATGTTTAATTCGCCGGGAATCAAAAAGTTTATGTGTCTGAACGCTTTTTAGGAAGGCCCCTGACTGGGTCAACAGGCGGCGGGAGGGGGTGTGCCGGACAAGGAGCTGCCTATCACGGTGAGGGGACATTACCGAATTAAAATCCCCACCAACTATCATGAAGGGCTGGGCGAGGCGGGAAACCTTCTCCAGCAGTGCTTCTAAGAAGGATATCTGACCTGAGTTGGGCGCGTAGACATTGAGCAGAGTAAAGGAGGTAGACTGATAGTCACAAACCAAGGCTATGGCACGTCCCTGAGGATCCAGGTACGAGTCCCGAATTCTGAGTGGACAAGTTTTCCTAATCAAGATCGCCACTCCCCCCTTACCTGAAGGGTCACTAGCAGTGTAGGAGGTGGGGAAAAACCTGGAAGCAAACTTAAACGAACCTCCAGCGCGGAAGTGTGTCTCCTGGATCAGGACGACATCCACACCCGAGGAGCGAAACTCCTTAAGAGCCAGCCAACGCTTCTGTACTGAGTTTAGTCCCTTAACGTTATAGGATAAAATTTTCAAAGCCATCTATAAAAGGAACATGAACAGAGGAGAGAAGCATTGAACACATTATGCCCAACATATACATACAGAGAAAACAAGGTGTAGATACCAACATTCCCTTCAGCTGTCTGTGACAGGTCTGACGACCAGGCACAGAGGCACCACCCCAACGGCACCACCCCAACGTGTCTACCGCTCCCAGAGGGAGCATCCTGCAAACAGGCCCAACTAGGACTAGAAAGCAGGTAATACATTGCAATGACCAGGACACAAGAACGAAAACATAATAATAAAAAAAAGAAGAAAAGAAAAAATATAAACAACAGTCCTCAAAAATCATTGAAGGAGAACCTGAGGCGCCGTAGCACCTCAGGGCACCGGGCAACAAATCCCGGGCACAGTAGGGCAACATGGGAGCTCCCGGGGGCGAACTCCAAGAAAAGGAAAAAAGAACATGATCGGGAAACCCGCCGACACTCCAGCAATTGAAAACTTTTAAACTGATGAAGTAAATGGCACCAGGACCCCCCAAGGAGGTGAGATAAAGTACAGTGTCTACCTGTTAAGACCAGGACATCGTGGAGATCCAGGGGAAGTCCAAAGTACCACTCCGAATGTATGGAAAAAAACAAATATCAAAAAGAAAAAGAACAGTTACCCCATGGGGGGGGGGGGGTCAGAGCTACCCAAAGCACTGCACAAACAGACTGAAAGGCCACATAAGGCACAACTCCCGGAGGGGAGAGAGAGATACCGACAGCTATCCACGATAGTTGCTTCAGATGGGGGGTCTGGACAGCCTTGAACGCTGAGGAGTGGAAGACGATCTCCGTTGCTGGCCCTTGGCGGGGGTCCACATTCGATTTGGCGTCACTGGCAAGGGACAGACAGAAGGAGGTAGTTGTGGCATCTCTTCATCTGGGAGCGGGGGTATGCCCAGACCCTTTATGAAGGCCTCACTCTCATGAAGATCACGCATACTATGTTAAACCCCATCTTTGGAAACAACAAGGCGAAAAGGAAAGCCCCAATAGTAGGGGACACGATGACGTTGAAGATGAGTGGTCACAGGCCTGAGATTCCTTCGCTTGCCAAGGGTTAGCGGGGAGAGATCATTAAAAATCTGGATCCGGGCTCCCTGGTAATCCACCTGAGATCTGGTGTGGGTGGCCAAAGTCAGGGCCTCCTTACTATCATAGTAATGGAACCGGACAATTACATCACGTGGCCTAGCTCCCGCCGTGGGTTTAGGGCCAAGGGACCTATGAGCCCGATCCAATCGCCAGTCTATATCCACTATGTTAGGTGCCAGATTATTAAATAAGCCAAGAAGATATGCACGAAGATTATTGTCCCCCACCATCTCAGGGATACCCCTGAATCTGAGGTTTTGGCTTCTCTCCCTGTTCTCCAGGTCTTCTTGCTGTAACTGGAGCTGTGTCACTTGCTTCAGGGCCGCATTTTCATCCTCCAAAACTTGTACATCCTGCACCATGTCATCCATTTTGGTCTCTAGGGCTCTGTGGCCATCCCATTTCCCTCCCTGTGGTCCGCGGAGGAGAACGGGTCCAGCTGGGAAATCGAGGCCGGGGATTGCGGCCTAGTAAGGAACCGATCCATGGCGGCCTGTGAGCGCGGCTCCAGCGGCGCATAGTATGCCTGCTTTTGCTGACCAATCTTCCCCATGGGGTGCCCCAGAGGTTCAGGGTGTGGAGGAGCTTACCCCTGTAGCTTGTAAGTGCGACTGGAAGCAGAGCAGGGGCACGGATAGTCGGCGGGGTCCGGAGCTCAGGAGTTACGCGTCCGCCATGTCCAGAAACCGCGCATGCTCCTTCAACCAGTTTTGTGTATGGTGCGACCTACATGTATGGTGAACTTGTTACGGGGTTCAAAGGACTTCTAAATCCACCTACAGTATCTCACAAAAGTGAGTACACCCCTCACATTTTTGTAAATAATTTGTTATACCTTTTCATGTGACAACACTGAAGAAAGGACACTTTGCTACAATGTAAAGTAGTGAGTGTACAGCTTGTATAACAGTGTAAATTCGCTGTCCCCTCAAAATAACCCAACACACAGCCATTATTGTCTAAACTGCTGGCAACCAAAGTGAGTACACCCCTAAGTGAAAATGTCCTAATTGGGCCCAACTTGTCAATATTTTGTGTAGCCACCATTATTTTCCAGCACTGCCTTAACTCTCTTGGGCATGGAGTTCACTAGAGCTTCACAGGTTGCCACTGGAGTCCTCTTCCACTCCTCCATGACGACATCAATGAGCTGGTGGATGTTAGAGACCTTGCGATCCTCCACAGATGCTCAATAAGGTCTGGAGACATGCTTGTCAATCCATCATCTTTACCCTTAGCTTCTTTAGCAAGGCAGTGGTCATCTTGGAGGTGTGTTTGGGGTCGTTATCATGTTGGAATACTGCCCTGCAGCCCAGTCTCCGAAGGGAGGGGAATCATGCTCTGTTTCAGTATGTCACAGTACATGTTGGCATTCATGGTTCCCTCAATGAACTGTAGCTCAGACCATGACACTCCCACACCATGCTTGACTGTAGGCAAGACACACTTATCTTTGCACTCCTCACCTGGTTGCCGCCACACACGCTTGACACGATCCGAACCAAAAAGGTTTATCTTGGTCTCATCAGACCACAGTACATGGTTCCAGTAATTCATGTCCTTAGTCTGCTCATCTTCAGCAAACTGTTTGCAGGCTTGCTTGTGCATCATCTTTAGAAGAGGCTTCCTTCTGGGAGGACAGCAATGCAGATCAATTTGATACAGTGAGCGGCGTATGGTCTGAGCACTGACGACAGACTGACCTCACCCCTTCAACCTCTGCAGCAATGCTGGCAGCACTCATACGTCTATTTCCCAAAGACAACCTCTGGATATGACGCTGAGCACGTGCATGTTAAAACCGTTGTATGGTCTTGGCCACCAAGCTGCAGCTCAGTTTTAGGGTCTTGGCAAGCTTCCTATAGCCTAGGCCATCTTTATGTAGAGCAACAAATTTTTTTTTCTTCAGATCCTCAAAGAGTTTTTTCCATGAGGTGCCATGTTGAACTTGCAGTGACCAGTATGGGAGAATGGGAGCGATAACACCAAATGTAACACACCTGCTCCCTATTCACACCTGAGACCTTTTAACTAGGGATGGGCTTCGCGTTCTGTACATCATATCAGACAGTACAGCGCCAGTGAGTGAGAAGCAGTGTAGGGAGGGCCAGGTTCCTGTGTGAGGTAGGGAGAACTTTCTTTCTTTACATCAGATACCATTCTTTAATAGTCACAGACCTCTAGGAATAGAGTAATCATTGCTCAGTTGTAGAACATTCTATAGGCATCACAGACCTCTAGGAATAGAGATCACTTCAGATATCAGCCAGAGTAATCATTGCTCAGTCGTATAACATTTTATAGGCATCACAGACCTCTAGGAATAGAGATCACTTCAGATATCAGCCAGAGTAATCATTGCTCAGTTGTGGAACATTCTATAGGCATCACAGACCTATAGGAAAAGAGATCACTTCAGATATCAGCCAGAGTAATCATTGCTCAGTTATGGAACATTCTATAGGCATCACAGACCTCTAGGAATAGAGATCACTTCAGATATCAGCCAGAGTAATCATTGCTTAGTTGTGGAACATTCTATAGGCATCACAGACCTATAGGAATAGAGATCACTTGAGATATCAGCCAGAGTAATCATTGCTCAGTTATGGAACATTCTATAGGCATCACAGACCTTTAGGAATAGAAATCACTTCAGATATCAGCCAGAGTAATCATTGCTCAGTTGTAGAACATTCTATAGGCATCACAGACCTCTAGAAATAGAGATCACTTCAGATATCAGCCAGAGTAATTATTGCTAAGTTGTGGAACATTCTATAGGCATCACAGACCTCTAAGAATAAAGATCACTTCAGATATCAGCCAGAATAATTATTGTTCAATTGTGGAATATTCTATAAGCATCACAGATCATCCATCTATAGGATTATAGATTACATCAGATATCAGTGAGAGTATTGATAATCGGTCACTTGCATACATCTGTAAACACAACAGCTCATCTATAGGGCTATCAATTACATCATATCAGGTCATTGAGTATCTATTGGTCAGTTGCGTATACCCTATATTGATCTGTATCAACATCATATTCGAAAGGCCAACAAGGAGAGGCTGACGCTCACAAGCCACAAAAAGAGGGCAAGCAGCCTCTGTATCCATTGTGAACAGCGGTGGTCACAGTCGACATAGTGCATCCTCTGCAGGCGGGGCACACCCATCCTTTATTTACGGTACTGCCCATGCTATTCAGGCACAACATGTGGAAGAGTTGGTGGAGTGGATCAATAAGCCGTCCTCATCCTCCTCTGACACCCACCCTCCCAATAGTTTGCCTTCCACCGCAGCTGCCAAAGCAGCCCGTTCCACAGGCTCCTTTTCCACAGCTACTCCTTCAGTCGCCCCACCATCATGCATGGAGGAGTCACCTGAACTATTCGATCATAGTGTCAGTAACATGCTCCTGGAGGATGCGCAGTAATTCGAATTTCCCAGGTTGATGAAGGGAATAACGTGAGCCTAGAGAGAGGGGGGGTGACAATGACGGACAAGAGACCAGCAGTCATGTTGCCACAATAGCAGTAGCCAACCTATTGTCAGGATTTGAACCTGTGACCAGCCACATCCCAGGCGTTAGCCCTGCTTACTAGGCTACCGTCCTCTCTGGACATTCCTCCCTGAACATTCCTCCCTGAACATTCCTCCCTGAAGCCTATTATTTCAACCTTAGTCTTGCCAAGCCTTGCTCGTCACCCTTGATTCCCCACACCTGGTACTTCCCTATATAAGTCCAGCCCCTTGCACTCCAGCTTGCTGATTATTGAGCTCCTGAGCCTTGATCAAGCTACTCCTCACCTGCTGCTCTTATCTACTACCACAAATCCAACGCTGACCAGGAATTGACTACCGACTACTCTTCTGCTTTGTCCCTACCTACTGAACTGCTACTTCTGTTGCCGATCCGGATTGTCTGACCACGCTTACTGCTGCCCGCCCCGACCTTTGGCTCATCTGACTTCTCTCTGGTTATCCCTTGTCTGCTCCTCTGCCTTCGAACCTGCACTCTGCCTGGCTGGGTGAACCTGAGGACCGCGTCCTGGTGTTAGCTTGCAGCGCAGTCTATCCCCACCATCAGGGGTTCTAGTGAAAACCAGCTAGCACTTAGTTTCCGCACCTCAGGTGAACCCGTGTCCTCATCAGAGTACTACGCGGTGTCCATCCGGTATCCAGCACCTACTACCTGCCTGCGGTCTTTGCCACTGGGCTCCACTCCTACCTCCGGCCAGCAGTCCTCTGACTCAGGTGAGCCTGTAGGATTGTTACACCTATTGTGTCACAGCACAGAGCTCCACAATTGCAGGGTGCTGCAAAATCCCAGCGGACTCCAAAAAGTTCATTATTGTGGGCTTTTTTCAGCACCTGTGCAGTAGACCGCAGCGTTGCTGTTTGTAACATCTGTCTAAAGCTGATCCAGTGTTGCCAGGACACCAGCCGCTTGGGCACCACATACTTGACAAGGAATATAACGACCTGCCATGCAGTCCGTTGGCAACAGCACCTGAAAGAGGCACCAGGACAAAACAAGCATACATCACCTTGCTCCTCATCTGCGATCTCTAACCCTACTATACCTCATGCAATCTCAAATACCAGCATTGAGAGGGATGATGGTATAGCAATGAGTGGCACAGAGACTCGCACCCAATCTGTTAGCAGTACACCACTGTTTGATTTGAGCAGCAGGCAAATTTCACTACCCCAGTTGCTGAACCATAAAAAGAATTACTGTCCCAGTCATCCACATGCTCAGCGTCTTAATGCTAGCTTGGTCAAATTGCTAGCATTACAGTTGCTGCCTTTTCATCTGGTAGACTTGGTTCCCTTTCGTGAATTTGTGGAATGTACTGCACCACAGTGGCAGGTCCCAAAACGGCATTTATTTTCGCGTAAGGCCATTCTGGCTCTCTACCATCATGTGGAAGATAGTGTTTTGGCCTTGTTGGACAAAGCGGTCAGCAGGAAGGTGCACATTACTGCTGACTCTTGGTCCAGCAGGCATGGACCGTTACATTTCTTTCACTGCGCACTGGGTAACTCTGCTGGCAGCTGAGAAGGATGCCGGACAGGCTTCGGTGCTGGAGCTTGTTTTGCCAGGAATGGTTGTATGTGATAATGGCACCAACCTTCTCTCCGCCCTCCGACAGGAACACTTGATACATGTTCCATGCTTGGCACATGTTCTGAATCTGGTGGTGCAGCATTTCTTGAGCAGATACCCGGGCTTCCAAGATCTCCTGAGGCAGGCCAGGAAAGTCTGTGGCCATTTCCGCCGTTCGTTCAATGCCAGTGCTCGCTTATAGGACATTCAATTGGAATTCAACCTGCCCACCAACCGCCTCATTTGTGACATGCCAACCAGGTGGAACTCAACGTTGGCAATGCTGCAGTGGCTGCACATGTGCACATGCAGCAGAGGGCCATCAATCAGTACCTGTGTGAGTATGGCACAAGGACAGGGTCAGGGAAGCTTGGCTTTTTTTTCGCCACACCAGTGGCTTTTGATTAAGGATGCATGCATCGTCTTGTCACCATTTGAGGAGGCCACAAGGATGGTGAGCCGGGACGATGCATGTATCAGTGACACTATCCTGCTAGTCTACCTGCTGGAGCACACACTGTGTGGAATCATGGACAGGGCACTTGAGGCAGAACAGCGGCAGGAAAAGGAGGACTTCCTTTCCTCACATGGCCCCCTTTATACAGATATTTTATTCCTGCAGGGCCACAAAACACACAGGAGGAAGAGGAGGAGGAGGATGATGATTACAGCAGCATGAATGTAGAGGAAGAGGATAGCATACAGCAGTCTTCAAGGGATGGTTTTGATTCCCCAGAAACCACAGGAGTTGTACGTGGTTGGGGAGAGGTTGCCCCTGCTGACAATGTCATCCTTAGTGACCCAGAGGACTCAGAAGCTCATGTCTCTTTCAACTTACATTGCATGGGCTCCCTGATTCTGCAAAGCCTGCGAAAGGACCCGAGGATTCGTGCTATCAAGGAGAGGGATAATTACTGGTTGGCAACCCTTTTTGATCCACTTTACAAGGGTAAAGTTGCCAAGCTCATCCTTCTTTCGCAGAGGGAGCAGAGGATGAAACATCTTAAGGAGGCCTAAAAAAAAAAAATAGTGTACTGCCTTTCCAGACACTGGGAGGTCAACATTCTCCGGACGTGTTTCTGAGGCATTGTTCAGCCAAAAAAGGAGCGGTGGAGAAGGCGGCTGGCTGACCCATGCCTTTAAACAGTTCTTTTGTCCTCAGCAGCACCCAGGGCTGTTAGTTTTAAGCAACCATCGCCAGCGTCTCCATCATATGGTGCATGATTATCTAGGCACAAGAGCAGACTTGGAGACCTTTCCAGCTGCGCATCCACTGGCTTACTGGGTCTTGAGGATGGACCACTGGCCAAAACTGCTCAATATGCAATGGAGCTAGTGGCCTGTCCTGCTTCCAGCGTGCTTTCCAAACAGACGTTCAGTGCTGCTGTGTAACGCTCCTGCGTTTTATGTATGATGTGGATTTTCAGCTGCAGAAATATTCCACTTCAGTAGTCATGTAGAGAAACGCTGAGACACCAATCCCAACTCCCAAAGACTCATCATGTGTGGATGATCTCAATTCAGCAAGTAAATACACACACTCAATAAGATGTTTCCTAGAGTGACTTATGTATATAGTAACACAGTGATGATAGGCTGAAGAGACAGGTTGGGTAGAGATGGTAGATGACAGACACTTGAAAGGAAATGTTCTTGAAAGTAAGATAGTAGCAGATGGGATGCAGATAGGTTTAGCAATCATGTATGGTAGCAGATGACAGAGTAGCAGGTGGACATACAGGAGAGATCAACCCAGTGCAAGAACAGGTGGTAGTAGGCTCAAGAGCTAGCAATCTTAGATAATGCAGATGTAGTAATAGTCCTTAGTATGCAGAGCTAGATAGTGTAAGCTTTAGTATGAAGGTTATAGAGGTTTCCCCTGTGGGGTACTTATCACTAGTAGCAATGTAGCAGAGGAGAGGATCGGCAAGAGCGGATGATCCGGTAGCGGGATACAGGGATCAGCGCAGCGTGGTTTCCGACAGCGGGGTATGCTTGCAAGCATGAGAGCTTCAAGACAGGTTAGCATCAAGGCACAAAGCAGTTTGAACGAACACATGTGAGTGAGAGCCGGCGATCTAAATAGCCGTCCAGTCCGGCGCTCAGTGATGACAGCATCAGTCTTAAAGGTGTATGCGCACCTTACCAAAAGAGAATGGTGGGGCGCATACACTTATGAAAGAGTAATTAGGGTACCCAAAGGTACCAGAACATTACAGTACCCCCCCCCCTTAAGGCCGGCTCCTGAAGGCCTCTGGAGCTGGTTTGTCTGGGTACTTCGCATGAAAATTGCGGATTAATCTAGGGGCATGTATGTCAGAGGTGTTTAGCCAGGTGTCGTCTTGGGGCCCATAGTTCTTCCATCGAACCAAGTACTGAAGTCTTCCTCTGTGGATACGAGAATCCAGAATCTCTTTTATCTCATATTCTTCTCCACCTTCAACTTGTACAGGAGGAGGAGGTGGGATAGTAGGCCTTATTCCTTGGTCAGGAACATGGGGCTTCAGTAGCGACACATGGAAAATGGGATGTATTTTGAGGTCTATTGGCAATGTAAGCTGTACTGCAGCTTTTCCAATAAGTTTCTTGATTGGGAAAGGTCCCAAGAACAGAGGTCCAAGCTTTTTGCTAGGGATTTTCAGTCTTAAATTTTTCGTTGAGAGCCAAACGAGGTCCCCGATAGCGTACTGAGGAGAAGGTCTTCTGCGAAGATCATAGTACTTCTTTTGTTGACTATGAGCGTGTGCAATGGTAGTATTAAGCAAACCCAGAGAGTCCTTTATTTGGGTAAGATAGTCTGAGGCTACTGGGTTATTTGAAGGAAGGATGCGTGGTGGAAGAATAGAGGGATGAAACCCATAGTTCAAGTAGAACGGACTCTGCTTGGTCGTACTGTGGGTTGCGTTGTTGTAGGCAAATTCTGCCAGAGGGAGAAGATCCACCCAATCATCCTGTTGGTAAGAAGTGTAACAACGTAAATATTGCTCGATGCATTGGTTGACTCTTTCAGTCTGTCCGTTGGTCTGCGGATGGTAAGGAGAAGTGAGCTTCCGCTCGATCCGTAGTATGTGACATAGTTTTTGCCAGAACTTGGAAATAAATTGTGATCCACGGTCAGACAGAAGAGTTTTTGGGATACCATGTAACTTAAAGACATGTTTCATCAGGAGTTCTGCCGTTTGTTTGGACGAAGGTAGTCTGCGAATAGCAATGAAATGTGCCATTTTTGTCAGATGGTCCACTGACACTAAGATGGTATTAAATCCTTTGGAAGGAGGCAATTCTACTATAAAGTCCAAGGACACAACTTCCCATGGAGTTTGGGGTATTGGTAGACTGCATAGTAGACCGGATGGTCTCGTAGTGTCAATTTTGGACCTGGCACAGACATTGCATGAAGAGACGAATTTTTGTATAGATGTTTTCATGTCAGGCCACCAGAATTGCCTGGTAATCAGATTAAGAGTCTTTGTCATACCCATATGTCCTGCCATAGGCACATCATGCGATAATTCCAAGATCTTGGTGCGTATGGTAGGTGGTATGTAAAGTTTGTCGTTGTAGTAGAGGAAGCCTTCTGCATCAGTATTTAGTTGTGGTGGGGGTGAATCCAAACTTATACCATGCAAAACCTCTTCCTTCAAGGAACGGACAACTCCAATAATGCGTTTGTGAGGTATTATAGGAACGGAAGGGATTTCGAAGTAGTTTTCTTCAGTTAGTCGTGATAGTGCATCCGCCTTTTTGTTCTTATCTGCAGGTGTGTAGGTCACTAGGAAGTTAAACCTTAGAAAGAATAGTGACCATCGTACCTGTCGGTGAGAGAGAGTTTTGTTAGTCTGAATATATTGGAGATTTTTATGGTCCGTGTATATAAGTATTGGTAATTGGGTGCCTTCGAGTAGATGTCGCCAATTCTCCAGAGCCAATTTTATAGCAAGCAGTTCCTTTTCACCCACGGGGTAATTTACCTCTGGACTGCTTAAGGATTTAGAAAAAAAGGCGACTGGATGAAGTGGTGAAGTGTGAGTTGGTCGTTGGGAGAGTATTGCTCCTACTGCCATGTTTGACGCATCTACTTCCAGACCTTGTCTTTAACAGGTGAAAAGCTTTATTTGCTTCATCTGACCATTTGAATGTTTTTTTAATGCTAGTGAGCTGTGTGAGGGGTCTCACAATGGCAGAGAAATTTCTGATGAACTTCCTGTAGAAATTCGAAAATCCAAGAAATCGCTGTAGCGCCTTGCGTGTGGTTGGTGTAGGCCAATCCTGAATGCAGGATATCTTACTCATGTCCATCTCGATTCCTGTTTTGGATATGATGTAGCCTAGAAACAGTACTTCTTCTTTATGAAACAAGCATTTTTTCAGTTTCACATAAAGGTTGTGTGCAAGCAATCTCGATAATACTAGTCTTACATGTCTTATGTGTTCAGACAGGGATCGTGAATATATAAGTATATCGTCCAGATATACCACAACACAGACATCTAGTAAGTCTCTGAAAATATTGTTTATAAATCGTTGAAAAACTGCAGGGGCGTTGCATAGCCCGAATGGCATTACAAGATATTCGAACAATCCGTATCTGGTTCTGAATGCAGTCTTCCACTCGTGTCCATCACGGATTCGAATGAGATTGTATGCTCCTTTCAGGTCCAATTTTGAAAAATAGGTAGCTCCACGCACCTGCTCAATGAGCTCAGGGATAAGCGGTAGAGGATAGCGATCTTTTATTGTAATAGCATTCAATTGCCTATAGTCGATGATAGGCCTGAGACTTGAGTCCTTATTGCGGACAAAAAAGAGTCCTGCTGCTGTGGAAGAAGTGGAAGGTCTAATAAAACTTTTTTTCAAATTCTCATCCAAATAGTCTTTGAGATGGGAAAGTTCATCCTGTGAAAGAGGATAAACATGACCGAGCGGCAATTTGCTATTTGGGAGTAGATCAATACTACAATCATAGTCTCGATGGGGAGGTAGTGCTTGAGCATTTTTCTCAAGAAAAACCTCAGAGAGATCCTGATAACATAGTGGTGCAATCTCATCTGTCACCACAGACAGGATCTTCCCGAAAGACGGGAGGTTACACGTACCCTCGCAATAGCAAGAGAGGAAGGCCAGGGTCCGTTCCTTCCAATCTATGGTTGGTTGATGTGTGTGCAACCAGGGAAGTCCCAAAACAATGGGAAAGTGGGGTGAAGGTATTAGATCGAAGGTAGTGGTCTCCATATGAGACCCGTTAGTAGTGACTAGGAGTGCCTGTGTCTGATCAGTGATCGGACCAGAGGATAAAGGAACACCGTTAATAAGACTCACTGAGACAGGTTTAAGTTTAGAAATAATAGGAACTTTATTTAAAGCAGCAAAATAATTTCCACAAGATCCTGTGTCAATCATGGCCTTAGTAGTAATCCTGTTCTGGTCCCACTGTAATGTTAAGCAAACAGAAAGGTAAGGGTTAGTGATTAAAGTTGTCAATCCCCCTAGGAGGACATGTGAACACTCACCCTTCTTTTTGTAGACTAGGGGACAGACGTTTATCTTGTGATCCGGGGATGCACAGTACAAGCAGAGATTACCAGATCGTCTTCTGGCTCTTTCCATAGTTGATAGAGGTGGGCGTATGGTTCCTACCTCCATAGGAAAGGGGTCAACGGCCGAAATCCGAGAAGAACTGGATAATGGCATTCCCATTTTCTCAGCCTTTCTTTCTCGTAGTCTTCTATCTATGGTGATACTGAGTTGTATCAATGCATCCAGGGTTTTTGGCAGATCCGCTCGGGCGAGCTCGTCTTTAACGGCCTCTAATAGGCCAAGCCTAAATTGGGTTTTCAGAGATGCATCATTCCATTCTGAATCAAGGGTCCATCTCTTGAATTCTGCGACAAAGTCTTCTACAGGTCTCCCACCTTGTTTCAAGGATCTTAATTGAATTGAATTGAAGATCGGCAGTACTCTGCCTATTGGGATCATCATATAGGCTAGTGAGTTCTGCTAGGAACAAGGCATAGGAGTTGAGAAGCTGATCGCTTTTCTCAAAAAGAGAGTCTGCCCAGGCCCGAGGATCGCCTGTTAGGTAAGAAATAATAGTACAAACCTTAATGTGATCAGTAAGGTAGGTACGGGGTTTTAGCAAGAAAAGTAACTCACATGCGTTTTTAAATTCGCGAAATTTTTTGCGATCGCCTGTAAATACCAAAGGAGGATTTATTTTGGGTTCAGGGGACTGAGCAGTGGTAAGTTGTGTCAGTCTAATTACCTGCTGCGACAGAGCCTGATTGTCTTCTTTTAATTCAGCAAGTGCGTGTATTAACGCAGTTACTTGCTGTTTTAATTGTGTCATCTGAGTGGTTATTTCTGCTGAATCCATTTGAGGTTCGTTCAATCTGTAACGCTCCTGCGTTTTATGTATGATGTGGATTTTCAGCTGCAGAAATATTCCACTTCAGTAGTCATGTAGAGAAACGCTGAGACACCAATCCCAACTCCCAAAGACTCATCATATGTGGATGATCTCAATTCAGCAAGTAAATACACACACTCAATAAGATGTTTCCTAGAGTGACTTATGTATATAGTAACACAGTGATGATAGGCTGAAGAGACAGGTTGGGTAGAGATGGTAGATGACAGACACTTCAAAGGAAATGTTCTTGAAAGTAAGATAGTAGCAGATGGGATGCAGATAGGTTTAGCAATCATGTATGGTAGCAGATGACAGAGTAGCAGGTGGACATACAAGAGAGATCAACCCAGTGCAAGAACAGGTGGTAGTAGGCTCAAGAGCTAGCAATCTTAGATAATGCAGATGTAGTAATAGTCCTTAGTATGCAGAGCTAGATAGTGTAAGCTTTAGTATGAAGGTTATAGAGGTTTCCCCTGTGGGGTACTTATCACTAGTAGCAATGTAGCAGAGGACAGGTTCGGCAAGAGCGGATGATCCGGTAGCGGGATACAGGGATCAGCGCAGCGTGGTTCCGACAGCGGGGTATGCTTGCAAGCATGAGAGCTTCAAGACAGGTTAGCATCAAGGCACAAAGCAGTTTGAACGAACACATGTGAGTGAGAGCCGGCGATCTAAATAGCCGTCCAGTCCGGCGCTCAGTGATGACAGCATCAGTCTTAAAGGTGTATGCGCACCTTACCAAAAGAGAATGGTGGGGCGCATACACTTATGAAAGAGTAATTAGGGTACCCAAAGGTACCAGAACATTACATGCTGGAGGTTTTGTGACAGACAAAAGAGTGCGTCTGTCCACAGATTCTGTTGACCAGCTGACTTTTATCAAAATGAACCAGTCCTGGATCAACAAGAGCTATCAGGCCCCTGATTCTGATGTAACTGATTGAATTTGCTAGGGGTCTGCCATCCCTTGAAGACTGCATATGCTGCCTATCCTATTCCTCTACCTTTATTCTGCTAGCTTCCAACAATGATTTTGGTTTAGGTCACTACCAACCTTCAAGGCCTAATTTTTCTGCACTTGTATGACAGGTGCCTACAATTGAAATGTTGTATGTCATTTTTAACAACAGGCCCTTTCCCTGTTAACTGTGGTGGGTTACGGTGTTCAGGCATCACCAACACCAAAAAAAAAAAAAGGCCCAATTTTGGGCACCTGTGTAGTACATGCAATTTCAAATTTGCATGGAATTCTTACCAGCAGGTCCCATTCCTGCACCCAGCAAGAGTTATTGTGAGGCCTTGGTTACGGTGTTCAGGCACCACCTACCGCAAAGGCCCAATTTTTGGCACTTGTATAGCACATGCAATTTCAAATTTGCATGGAATTCTTACCAGCAGGTCCCATTCCTGCACCCAGCAAGAATAACTGCGAGGCCTTGGTTACGGTGTTCAGGCACCACCAATAGCAAAGGCTCAATTTTTTTCACCTGTATGACAAGTACATGCGATTTCAAATTTGTATGGAATTTTTAACAGCAGGGCCCGTTCCTGTGCCAAGCAAGAGTAACTACGAGGTGTTATGGTGTTCAAGCACCACCAATAAACAAGGCCCAATTTTTGTGCACCTGTATGAGAAGTACATGTGATTTGAAATGTGTATGTATATTTGTACATGACATTTTTTGCTTTATAAATGTCAGTATTGCTGCAGCAGGCTACATACATCGTAGAGATGCACTACTTTACAGGCAAATTCAGGGGACCCCCCCAGGCATGATATTTGAAGGAATTTTTCATTTTTATAGTTTCACTTTAAGCCTCATTAATATTAGTAAATCAGTGCTCCTTTAAAAACAATCGTTTTAAAACCATTTTGAACATTTCCACTTAGGGGGTGTACTCACTTTTGTTGCCAGCGGTTTAGACATTAATGGCTGTGTGCTGAGTTATTTTGAGGGGACAGCAAATTTACACTGTTATACAAGCTGTACACTCACTACTTTACATTGTAGCAAAGTGTCATTTCTTCAGTGTTGTCACATGAAAATATATATTAAAATATTTACAAAAATGTGAGGGGTGTATTCACTTTTGTGAGATACTGTATGTGTCTCCTATTGGAAACAGCTAGGTGGCACAGAGGCCTACCCCTTTCCAGAAGTCTTTCTTGGGCACTGGGCATACCTACCCAATTTTCTGAAATGATAAAAAGGAAAGACTTTTAACACACAGTGAGGTATGTAGGTAAAGGACATGTCCCTATCACAGCCTCAGTTACACGGATCACAAAGATCTGATATGCAGTAAATAATTGGTTAAATCACACATGTACTTTTTTTACCTCTATTTTTCTTTTGAAAAAAGGGGGAGGCTAGATCATAAATAGAAGTAGCTCAAAAGATGCCCACATCCCGGAATTGATACAAATTGTTATTTTGTACTAATAAAATTATATTCTTTTTCATTTATCTCAGTGTGATGCCCGTTTAAAGTCCCAACAAGAGGGTTCTTTGTTGCTATTTTTCTTTTATATTGGCTTTTTGCAAAATAACAAATGCAGTAATAATGGTCGGATTAAAAGTTTAGTGCAGTCTAACACATTTGGTAGTAAAAATAACTTTTAGCTCCCCCTATAGGTGACTGTAGCATTTTCAATATAAAATGTAATGAATTGACATCTTAAGCTCCGTTCACATTTGGGAGATTAGAAATCAAGAGCAGAATCAGCAAAATTTAAAATCGCAGCAAAACGTGTCTTCCTGAATGGCACTGCAAACGCAGTGCGATTTTCTCGTGCATGTGTAAAAACACACCTGGCTCAAGGCCAAAATTTGGTTCCTAAGCTTCTTGAACATGACAATCGTTCACAGGGCAGCTCATTCAAGTAACTAGGCTGCTCTTTGTGCAACACACGGAAATGCGTGTGAATCACGCTTTTTAGGCTCCATGTACACGGGACGTTAGAAAAAACGTGCTGCAAAGCTAGTTCTGACGCCGGGAAAAAGCAGCTGTTAAACGTGCTTTCAGTAGCTTTTTCCATTTGCGTTATTGCACGTTTGGCCACGTTGCTTTCAGCAGCGTTTTTTCTGCCTCCATTCAAAATCAATGGTTCCCTATGGGAGCCTATTGATTTGAATGGAAGTCGCACCGCAAGTCGGATCAGGATGATCCGACTTGCGGCGCTACTTGCGCTGTGAGAATCTTGAGGGGGAAATCCACGCCAAAAATGGGAAAAGAACTGCGTGGGGGTCCCCCCCAGGTTCCAGATTTTTAATAAAACGTCTCCTGTCGTTATTTACATACACTGCCTTTTATGGGGTGAATGGGTAGGGGTACAGTGTACCCCATACCCATTCACATAGGGAGGGGGTCCGGGATCTGGGGGGCCCCCTTGTTAAAGGGGGCTTCTAGATTCCGATGAGCCCCCTGGGGCAAGGTGCAAGGTGCTGCCCCAAAGCACCAACACCCCCCCCATGTTGAGGGCATGTGGCCTGGTATGGTCCAGGGGGGGGGGGGGGGGGCGCTCGTCCCCTCCCCCTTCCTGCCCTACCGGGCTGCATGCTCGGATAAGAGTCTGGTATGAATTTTGGGCCGTTTTTCGGTGTGGGGCTACCCTCAAATTCCATACCAGACCCGAAGGACCTGGTTTGGAACCTGGGGAGGACCCCCACGCAGTTTTTTTCCCATTTTTGGCGTGGAGTTCCCCCTCAAGATTCTCACAGTGCAAGTCGCGCCGCAAGTCGGATCATCCTAATCCGACTTGCGGTGCGACTTCCATTCAAATCAATAGGCTCCCATAGGGAACCATTGATTTTGAATGGAAGAAAAACTTATAACGTTCATCACGTTCGGTCACGTTTGGTCACGTTCGGCCGCGTTTCCGCGTTTAAAACGCCAGGAAACACATGTTCGAACGTAAATAATTGCGTTCCAAAAAACGTCCCTGAACTCAACTGCCTGCAAATAACTGTAAACGACCCTGTGTACATGGGCACATAAGATAACATGTAGATGGGTTCAGGGGCTTCTGAAAAAAACGCCCAACTGCTCCTAAACGGCCATTTACAACGTCCCGTGTACATGGAGCCTAAATTTACAAGCAGGAACCTGCATTTTCGCTACAGGATATGTAAACAGAATGTAATAATTCATTAGATGCAGCCACCACATCTAAAGCTGCGATATATTTCCTTTTTTGCTTTTGGGCTTATAATTGCTTTAAACAAAATAAACTTTTCTTTATTTTGAATGAAGCACTTAGAATGATAATGTACATCTCAGCTCTTCAGTAATGATCTAGCTCTGAGAATTGTATGCATCAGGGCTGTTTTTTTTTTTTACAAAACGAACAGAAGCAACTGCTGGGAAATGAATGATAATATATCCTTCAGTATCTTCCTGTTGTGCCTATGCAGACTGAAAGAAAGCTGGCAATCATTCAAGCCTTTTGTCTGTTGCAGGTTTGTATATCTCATCTAACTATACAACTGGCATTTAAAGAATTACTGTGATCTTAGAATAAATCCTTTGCTGTTGTCCATGAAGCCTCTAAGAAAAACTCACTCAGTGTTAAAGCTAGTGGTCTAGCTGCCTGAAATTCTTTGAACATGCCTATCTGATGCTATGGGAAACTGCTCCAAAATGCCACTAGAGGGTGGTGTTGGGAGGCAGGATCTATCTTTTTTTACAGATACTTATATAGCGTTGTCAATTTACATAGCACTTTACATATTTATTATGTGTTCACATCAGTCCCTGCCCTCAAGCCCTCAATATGTACACTACAGACTGCTGTGTATACTGAGTCTGAAGCAAGTTAGAGAGAAGGAAGTGTGAAATTTCAGATCTTCATTGGGACTATACAGATTCTTAATAACAATCAGAAATATGCTGCCAGCTGTCTAATTTTGGGTAGTATTTGTATAGATGACGTGATGAAGTCTTAGATCCTGCTGCACCCATCAATATGTGATGATGGCACTGTGATCCTTAAAGTGATTGTAAAGTCTCCTTTTTTTTTTTTTTTTAAATAACAAACGTTATCCTCTGTGTAGTGGTTTTGCAGAGGGCAACCCAAATCCTTCTTTTCTCAGGTCCCTCTTCACTGCTCCTGGCCCCCTTCCTCCTGTTGAGTGCCCTCACAGCAAGCAGCTTGCTATGGGGGCACCAAAGCCGAGCTGCAGCTCTGTGTTTCCATTCAGACAAGGAGCTGCGATTTGGCCCCACCCCCTCTCCTGATTGGCTAATTGACTTTGATTGACAGCCGCTGGAGCTAATGGCATCGCTGCTGTGTCTTAGCCAATTAGGAGGGAGAGTTCCATACAGCCGACGGACTTGTGGACATTGCTGGACAGAGATGGGGCTCAGATAAGTATTAGGGGGGGCTGGGAAGGCTGCTACACACAGAAGGCTTTTTAAGCTTCTTAAGATAAAAAACCTTCTGCCTTTACAAACACTTTAAAGTGTTCTAAATGTAGCACCCTCCTAGGTAGGAGCTAATGAAAGAGTATAGCTTTTGGCTCTGTCTGCCTATCAGAGAAGCAGCAGGCAAATCTATATTGCTTTCTGCCTACCAGAGAGCAGGATCTGTGAGATAGGTCTGCTCAGTGTGTGATTCATTGGGTCTAGATAGTGTTTCACACTGGTCCAATAGGGAGGCATGTTGGACAGTTGGGGGAGACCTGACCAATGGATGCACAGGCTTTGATACAGTCATGGTGATTGGCAGAGACTGGCTGTCTCGGTGCATTGTGGGATACTGTATAAAAGCCAGGAGCACATGTGCTGTAGGGTCCTTGGCTGGTAAGCATAATCCCAGAGGGAGGGTGGCGGCTGCCTCCTCCCCTGTAGTGGTGGCACATGGCCGCAGGCGGTCGGCCTGGGGATTAAAGGAACGGAGCTGAACCCAGAGGTCCAGGAGAACTGACTAGAGGGGGACAGACACCTTTAAAAACAGTATCGTGAGTACAGGGGATCATGTCAATGGGCCTGACCTGAGGGGGGCCACCCCGGAGTAGGATAGTCAGAGGACGGATGTCAGTGTGTCAAGTAAAAGGGGATACCAGGAGAGTATCCTGAAGAGAATTAGTTCATAAAGTCTTCTGGATAGAGACTTAACCCAAATTCACCTAGTGGCAGGGTGAATCAGCAGCATGGCTGCATCATCAGACAGGAGTCCTCATATCTTGTGAATAGTTAATCTGGAGTATCCCACTATTCCCTTCTCCCATCCCTATTTAAAATAAAACACCAAAAACAACTACAAACCCCTGGACTGATCATTGACTGAGCCAAGAAGTAAACTGTTAAACTGTGACTGTCAGTGTTGCTAACGGTAACCCAGGGGGACCCGAAAGTATGTTATCCAGCAGTCCTCAAGGGGGCAGTGCTACATAAAGGCAGAAGATTTTTTTTTAACTTAATGCACTCCATGCATTAAGATAAAAAACTTCTGTGTGCAGCAGCTCCTCTCAGCCCCCTGAATATTACCTATACCTGTGGTCCGGGACTCTCCCTCCTGATTGCCTGAGACACAGCAGCGGCGCCATTGGCTCCAACTGCTGTCCATCAAAGTCAGTCAGCTAATGAGGAGGGAGAGGGGGCAGGGCCGAACCATGGCCCCATGCCTGAATGGACACACAGAGCTATGAATTGGCCCAGGTGCCTCAATAGCAAGCTGCTTGCTATGGGGGCACTAGTCAGGAAAGAGGGGCCAGGAGCACTGGTGAGGGAACCGAGAAGAGGAGGATCGGGGCTGCTCGGTGCAAAACCACTGCACAGAGCAGGTAAGTATAGCATGTTTCTTCATAAGAAAACAAAAACTGAGACTTTAATATCACTTTAAAGTAGAACTATAGGCAAAACTTTTTATTTTTATTTTGGATAGAGTAAGGGAGGGTTATATCTCCTGTAAGGTTTATTTTTGCCATCTGTGTCCCATTGGGGGAATTCACCTTCACTTCCTATCCCATAGCCAAACTAAGGTAATCTCTTGAGGGGACCCAATGTCACCAGAACTAGTGTCCCCATTGGAAGATTAAAAAACATTAATGTATACCTGCGCTGCTACCAAAACAAACTAATAAATAAATCTCAATAATTATTGTGTATAAATAGTCTGTGTAAAGTGCTAGTGCTCAACTTAAAATACACAATCCTATATCTTAAATACCAATCAATATAAAAATATACATAAATACAAATTTTTTTACACGTGAAATAAATAAATGTGAATAAAAATCCTTCAATTAACAACGTGCTGAAATAGTGACAGTCTTTGTGCAAAGTATAAGTCCAAAGTGCTGCGTGCTCATAAAACAAGTGCCGGTGCTCTCTCTACATGGGTAGGTGCTCCCCTCCTGGACCCCTACTCACCAGAAGCCAAATAATACACCGCCTTCAAAAAATATCCTTAGGTGGGACGAGCCTTATTGGACCATCAACTCAATAGCTTTACTGTAGATCACATCATCCAGGTATTTGCTCAAAAAAAGGAAAGAGATGCTGGCATCGTGAAGTATGTAACTACTTTATTCGATGCACACAATACAAGATACACTTACAATATGGCAAAGGTTCAAACGCCTAAAAGTCATCCCACGGGTTGCCAATCCAAACGACTGTACTTACTCCCCGTGTCCCCGTAACTCGGAAGGTGGATGTATTCCGGCGTAGTGCGTACTCGGACGGACAGCTTGACGCGTTTCGCTCCTCACACAGAGCGTTATCAAAAGCTACACTTTATGAAGGTACATCACCTTTTATACCAGCAGCAGCCCACTATACAGTGGTATCAGTATAATTATAAGTATAATTATAATCCTCAGCGCTAGCCTTTAATCCTTAAAAAACATTAATACTCACCTGCTCTGTGCACAGAGAGGCCTCAAAACTCTGCTTCTGGGGTCCTCCACTGATGATTTTGGCTCCTCCTCTTCTGTGTCTGCTCCTTCCTGTATAGGCTAGATCCTGTATATTATTGCATTTTATTTTTAATGTATTGCACACTGCACTCACTGTGCACAAGACACTAATAATGTTTTCATTACATGTTTGCATTCTTTCGAGACCTGATTAGAATTAGCCTGCCTATGTCACGCCCCTTGTTACTATAAAAGTACGATTGTAATAATATTGCGATACCTACGTAATCATGTGTATAAGAGCCGGTTCACACTACTCCGACTTGTAGCTCCCAATGCTGTGCAATAGAACCATTCTAATCAGAGCGACTCAAGTCGCTCCGACTTAGAAAAAGGTTCCTGCACTATTTTTTGGCGAAGTCGGAGCGACTTGCATTGACTTCTATTATGAGAAGTCGTTTGCAAGCCGCGATGAAGTCGCGCTGCATGGGGACTTCAAAGTCGCCCAAAGTGTGAACGGGCTCTTAAAGCCTTTAATTGCATCAAATGTAACAGAACAGTTATTTTGAAAAAATGCAGAGTGTATCTTTTTGTGTCTGTTCCCTACTGCAGTAGTTATTATTTGGAACCAATAATCAATATGAGGATAGGAGTTGCCTAGCTATAAAATGTCCAGAACAGATGGCGAGCCTTGCAAAGGAGGGAATTTACAGGTGACCCTGAGAATCTTAAACGAGGAGCTTGAAACAATCTGGGAATTTCTGATAATCAGCTGGCTGAGGTAGGCCTTTTGCTTACTTTGGGGTTATCAGACTTCCTTAATCGGTACGGCATTTTTCGGGACAAAGGGCACCAATTTTACCCCCCTGAATTGAACTGTATTGATTGGTGGTTATATGGTATGTCGTCTATGTCTACTGTCCATCTGAGTTTTATAGATAAGAAAGGGAAGAATAGTGCTTTTAACAGGGAATATGAAGCACACATCCGCGGTAATAGTAGTTTAGAGGCAAGAGGGTATAGGCACGTGTAGAGAAGAGAAAAAACTGGCCAGTCTTTATGGGTATTAAATTAAGTAAGGGAATGAAGGGTAAGAGACCCTCAAAACTGGCCAGCACAAGAGGAGCACTAGAAAATTAAAAGGAGGGGGCATGACCGGATGTGAAGCGGACCAGACGTGCCTGCCTGGAGCTCCGGGGACCCTGACTTATCTTTCTCCCTACACATCCTGAATCCCACTTTTTTCCCCCTTACCGGACCGGTGGAGGATCGGAACACTTGCGGGCTACCTCTGGAATGCCTGGGAAGTCCAAGTCTGCGGCCGCCGCTGCGAAGCGGAAGCCGTCTTCCCCGCCGGCGGTGCCTCCGGACGCCATCTTGGAAGGCCTGCGTGCTCTGCTCACCAACATGGAGCTCCTGGCGGACCCGGCTGTCGTGCCATCCACATCCATCCCGGGCCAGGCAAGTGACACTGCAATGATTCTGTCTGCCATTGAGCAGAGCAAAACCTCCTTACTGGCCAGGATCGATCACTTGGCTGAGGAGTGTAACTTTATCCGGGCTGATTTGGATAAAATCAGGGGGAGGCTTACAGACACTGAGCAGCGTATCTCCTCGGCTGAGGATCTCACTGTACAGCATTCTGCTTCTCTGTCCTCCCTCCAGCACACAGTTCAGGTACTGTAGGCCAAAGCGGATGATGCTGAAAACCACCAGCAGCGGAATAATGTGAGGGTGCTGGGACTGCCTGAGGGGGCTGAGGGGGATAGGCCTGCTGACTTTGCCGAACAATTTTTCAAGAACCTGCTGCATCTTACTGATCTGGTGCCCACCTATGTTTTTGAGAAGGCCCATAGAGTTCCCACAGGCCGCGTGATCCCTGGGGCCCCCCCCCCCGCCCCTTCTTAGTCTGGTTCCTGAATTATCGTGACAGAGACCGCATACTAAGTGAAGCCCGCAAGCATGACACCTTGCCTTATGAAAATGCTGCAGTCCACCTATACCCTGATTTCTCTGCGGAACTCCAGAAAAAGAGGAAGACCTTTAATGATGTGCGGCGGAGGCTCCGTGAGAAGGAAATTAAATATTCCATGCTTTATCCTAGCCGACTCTGTGTGCAACATGCCGGATCCGTCAAGTTTTTTGATTCTCCTGATGATGCGGATGCCTGGTTGCTCACCCTGCGGTGAGCCTCATCATCCCTGCTCTGCTGAATCTGCGGTTGCTGGATTCCCCCTTCCCCCCTCCGTCCCCTCCTTGGGCTGTCTTGTTGGACTGTGAATGGCGGAGGCCCCCCTGTTCCCGGATGACTGCTGACTCTCTTCCAATACCAGTACCCCTGAGCTATTTTTTTGCCCTTTTTTTTTTATTATTATTATATGCTGCTTTCTTTTTGCCCATGTGTCCCTGGAGCTAGGGCTGGTGACAGCCTCTTATTGCCTTTTGCCCCAGGACTGCTGTATCTGGTTCCCAGGACTGTTGAGGCCGTCGGCTGACCCTGCCTCTGGTTAGACCTCCGGGTACCCTTTCCTGGCCTTGTGCCAGATGACTGTTGTCTAGGCATTTTTCCTAGTCAGTAGTGTGTTTTTTTTTTTTTTCTCTTTTTGGGATGAAGTTGGCCCGAATCACAGTTGCTTTCTGGTCGACAGGGGTTTCTATGTGTTTTCGTTTTTTTTCAATTTTTACAGTTTTTTTGTTTCTGGCTGCATACCCGTGCTATACTATGACATTCCTTGTGCAATCTGATGTTTCACTAAGTTGTGCTGTTTCCCCTTGGGACGTAGTCTGGGCTGCCTACTTTCTTGTACTTGCGACATTTGAGGGGTAGCGTGGTTGGTCTCTCACCCGGCCCCTGGCTCCCCCTCCGATGTTCCTATTCCTCCTGCTTTATTTTCCCTACCTATACCATGGCTGACCGCATTAAAGTGCTGTCTTGGAATGTGCGGGGCCTTAATAGTAAATTCAAACGTGCACTTTTATTTAAATATCTCCAATCCTCCAAACCACATGTGGTCTTCCTCCAGGAGACCCATCTGACGGGGAGTGCTATATTAGCCCTTCGCAGGCACTGGGTGAGTCATACCTTCCACGCTACCTACTCCACTTATGCCAGGGGGATCTCGATTTTGGTGCATAGGGCTTTGCCCTGTCGTGTCGAGAGAGTCATCACGTACCCCAAGGGTCAGTATGTTATCCTGGCACTCGAGATTGTGGGCAAATTGTTTCTTTTTGTCAATGTGTATGTCCCTCCACCCTTTTCTAGTGTTGTTTTATACCACATCTATGATCGTTTGGCCGAATTTTCGACCCAGCGCATCTTTGTGGCTGGGGATTTTAATAACATCCTGGATGGTGACTTGGACACGTCGAATTTGAATCGTCAGTCCTGCTCGGAGCTGTGCACCTGGGCCTCGACCTTACAGCTCACAGAACTGTGGAGGTGGAAACACCCGCAGGATCGGTTCTATTCTCATGTGTCCTCGTCGCATCACTCTGGCTCCCGCATAGATTTAGCATTCTGCTCCCCCTCAGTCCTGCCATTTGTACTGTCGGCTGATTATATCTCCGCTATTAAGTCTGCCCGGGTGGAGTGCGCCGCAGCGTGGACGGAATTGGAGGCGGCAGTTACAGAGTCCGAGGCGGTGTTTGCCTCGGATCCCTCCCCTGGGGCGTACTCCTCCCTGGCGCAGGCTAAGAGAGCTCTGCACTTGCATGTGTCATCGGCCGCTGAGGCGGAGGTGGGGTCGCTGCTGGCCAGAATCTTTGAGTCCGGGGACAAAAATGGCAGACTTTTGGCTAACCTGTCTGCGGACTCTAGATTCCAAACTGTGGTCCCTGTTATACAATCTGCAACTGGCAGTATCCTCCGGGATCATGCTGAGATTCTTTTGGAATTCCGTAACTTTTATGAGAGTGTGTACGGGTCGGACCCTCCCCCGCCGGGGGTTAGGGACCTGGGGTCTCTTGGGGAGTTGGCATTGCCTACTCTGTCTCCGGAGGTCGTGGCTCTCCTGGAGGCAGAGTTTACGCTGGAGGAGGTTGAGCTGGCCATTCGCTCCCTCCCTCCCGGGAAGACCCCTGGTCCTGACGGCCTGCCGGGGGATTGGTATAAGATGTACATCTCTGAACTGGCCCCTAGGCTTTTGAAGACCTATGCCTCTTGCCTGGATTTGGGGGCTCTTCCAGAGTCCATGTCTCAGGCGCACATAGTTTTAATTCACAAACCTGGGAAAGATCCCACGTTGTGCTCGGCCTACAGGCCTATTTCTCTTTTGAATTATGACTTGAAAATACTTACCAAACTGCTTGCTACCAGGTTGATGAAGTTCCTTTCTTACTTGATCAATATAGACCAAACTGGCTTTATGCCAGGCAAATCCACTGATATTAACATACGTAGAGTGTTTACACATTTACAAGTCCCAGCGGAGGCACAGAGTACACATGTGATGGTGGCGCTTGATTTGGAAAAGGCATTTGATTCGGTGGACTGGTCCTATATGACGATGGTGCTGGAGACATTTGGCTTCGGTCCCATCTTTCGCAAATGGGTTGCCATGCTTTACGCCCACCCTTGTGCTCAGATTAAGTTGGGGGGGAGGCTGTCTTGTCCCTTTTCGATCGCGCGGGGCACCCGTCAGGGGTGCCCACTCTCGCCTGCCTTGTTCTCCCTGGTGGTTGAGCCTCTGGCGGCGGCTATTCATGGTTCTGGGGTGATCGGGGGGGATCCGGGTGGGGTCCTTGGAGGAAAAGTTGGCGCTTTATGCTGATGACATTGTTCTCTTCCTCCGGGACCCCGGCCAGTCGCTCCGGTCGGCCCTGGATCTGCTGGCAGCCTTCTCCACTCTGTCTGGCCTGTGAATGAACTGGGACAAGTCAATTATCCTTCCGGTGGACGCGGGGGCCCGTCTTTACCCTTGTGTTGGACTGACAGGCTTAAATATCTGGGTATAGTGATTTCCCCCTGACATACGGGACTTTTGCGACCTTAATCTGTCTCCCCTTCTGTCGAAATTCGGGGCTAAGCTGCGTTCCTGGGCTAATCTGCGTTCCTGGGCTAATCTTCCCTTGACCTTGATTGGCCGCATCAACCTAGTCAAAATGAAATTGCTACCGCCTTTCCTGTATGTGCTGCCCCACTCCCCGGTCTGGATACCGAAGGCTGTCTTTCGTCGGCTCAACTCTTGCATCCTATCTTTTCTTTGGGGATCTCGCCCTCCTAGACTTCGAATGATGGTGTTACAGCGACCCTGGACTCGAGGGGGGTTGGCGTGCCCTGATTTCTTTCGGGAACTTCGTGGCAGGACTTTTTGACACATGCCCACAACTGGTTGATCTCGGATACCTCCAATACTGCGGTGGCCTTGGAGGCGGCCCTGGTGGGCTCCTATGAGGCACTGCGCAATTTGCTGCTCCGTGGACCGAGAGCCCCGTACCCTACAGTCTCCCTATGTCTGGACGGGACCTGGTCGTCGCTCCCCGAATTCTCCACTATGGATGAATCCGGAGTTGCCGGAGTTTTTCTCCATTCAGGATACTTCTGTGTGGGCCACCAAGGGAATACTCTATTTATCCCACATTTGCCGGGGGAGATGCTTGCGACATTTGATCAATTGAAGACGGACTTCTCCTTGCCCAATTCCCACTTTTTCCGCTACCTGCAGCTCCACCATGCCTTTCACAAACAGTTTGGTGACTCTCCCTGCGACTTTACCCTAGCTGACTTGGAGGCTATTCTCCGGAATGAGACGTTGCAAAAACCTCTCTCTACCATTTATAGTACCCTACTCCCTAGCGTGCATTCTGGGTTGGAGGCTCTGCAGGCCTTTTGGGTGGCGGAGGCTCCCGACCTGGATGCGGAGGATTGGGAGGATGTCTGGGATTACCCATTCCGTCACTTGGTGGCCACCAGAGACCGCTTGGTGCAGTTTAAAATCCTCCACAGGTTTCACCTGACTCCGACTAGACTGCATAGGGCCTTCCCTGACACGCCCGCGACCTGCTGGCGATGCGGTGCAATGGACCCCGCCTATACCCATATGCTCAGGCATTGTCTGCCCTTGGTTGCATACTGGACCAAGATTCTGGACTTTGTAGCTCGAGTAACCACCATCCGCGTGCCTCTCAAACTTGAATATTGCATTCTGGGACTTGTAAATGATTTGGCTCATTCTGTGGCGTCTCGCACTCTTCTGGGCCTTTTGCTGTTTTACGCAAGGTAATTGGTGGTTCTCAGATGGCGGAAGCCGGATGTGCCCACCCTTTTCTCGTGGAAACCCCTGGTAAATTCGGTGATCCTGCTTTACAAGGCAACTTATGTCAACAGAGGCTGCCCACAGAAGTTTGCGAAGGTTTGGGACATTTGGTTGAATCTGGTGACACAACTAATGATGCTGAGGGCTCTGATGGGATGACCTCGGAACCTTGATTGGTATAGATATTTGTTCCCCCATGTGCAGTGGAACCTGGACTTTTGCCATCCTTCTAGACTTCTGGACTATCCCACGGTGAATGGACTGTTACTGTTCGCATGATCCTTGAGCGTGATGCGAATCATTCCGTAGCAACTGGGTGCAGCCTTGTTTGGGGTTGTGTTTTCTACTTTTTGTTACTGTATGTTTTATTTTTTTGTTGTTGAGCCAGGGAATGCCCAGCGGCTCTGTTTTGTATGTTGTTCTCTTTTCTAAAACGAATAAAAAGAATTTTCAAAAAGAAAATTAAAAGGAACCGAAGGTGCGGTTCTGCCTATACTGAGCCCTAGATAAAACGTTAAAGTGCACAGGGATCCATAATGGGTAAAAGGGTTACCAAAAAGTCAACGGGGACTAAGAATCATGCTGATTAAACAGCTAGAGGAATAGCTATCTATTTGAGCAAGATGGATAAAGGGTGACAGACAAATTAACACTAGACATAAAGGGAAATTTTGATGTTAAGTTGCGTGATGAATTTAGGGTCAGGTACTACAACTAGTAAATTCTAAAACATGAGAAAAATCCAAAACAGACAAATGAGAGACAAACTCTATAGGAATAACAATTTTTGCCCCCCCCCCCCACTTAACCGCTTGCCGCCCGCCGCACGACTATTTACTGCAGCGGTCAGCCCCTCACAGGCAAAGCGACGTAGTACTACGTCGCTAGCCTGTGAGGGTCTAGGGAGCGAGCGCGCACCCCCGGAGGTGGGCTCCCACGCAGTCACGCGTGTGACCGGCGCACCCGATCTCCGCTGGTCACTCGCGATCGTCTGGTGCAGAAGGAGAAAGGCAGGCGGCTAATGTAAAGCCGCATGTCATTCTCCCCTGTGTAGGAATAGTGATCATACGGTTGTACTATGTAGGACCGTTGATCACTGTTCCTACACCTCAAGCCACAGCCAATCACAGTTAGAATCACGCCTCTAGGGACACACATAGCCCCTCCCTCTCAAAAAAAGTTAACCCCTTCACTGCCAGTGTCATTTTACAGTAACAGTGCATATGTATAGCACTGATTACTGTAGAAATGTCACTGGTAACCCCAAAAGTGTCAAAAATGTCAGTTAAGGGTCCGATCTGTCCGCCGCAATGTCGCAGTACCGCCAAAAAAATCGCAGATCGCCACCATTACGCGTTAAAAAAAAAAAAACAACAAAAATGACAAAAATCTTTCCCTTTGTTAGTAAACGCGATAACTTTTGCGCAAACCAATCAAAATATGCTTTTTGCGATTTTTTTTACCAAACATATGTAGCATAAAACAAATTGGCCAAAAATGTTAAAATAAATTTGATTTTTTTGGGGGGGAATTTCATATAAAAAAATGTGAAAAATATTGTTATTTTTGCAAAATTTACGCTCTTCTTTTTGTTTATAGCGCATGATCAAAAAATCACACAGGTGATCAAATACCACCAAAAGAAAGCTCTGTTTGTGGGAAAAAAAGGACGTCAAATTCGTTTAGGTACAGCGTCGCACGACCGCGCAATTGTCCGTTAAAGTCACATAGTTCCGAATCACAAAATAGGCACTGGTCAGGAAGAAGGTAAAATCTTCCGGGGCTTAAGTGGTTAAACAAAATACTTTGTATATGGTCAGAAAGGGAACATGGGATAAGCATTTTGGCTGCCCGTCTGATCATAGGAGCTAGAGTAGGTTAAGTACAGGATTACAGTACATTGGATGCAAGAGATATCAGAACAAAATAAGGAAAGCAGATTTTAGGGAGGTAAAACTAACTTAAACAGGGAAATAGGTTAAAAGAAAGTGAGAGAACGATATGCATGTGTTGTGTACAAATGGGAAAAATGTAAGCGATTTTAGAGAGATAATTGTGTATGTGTGTGAATGCTGGAATTCTTAGTTCTACATCTTGCGTGCGTCATGTTAGCTGTGTGACGTGACCCTCTCCCTTGCCCCCCTCCCTTTTCTCTTTCTCATAAAAGGAATGTACTAGGATGAGACATTAGTGATATCTGGCAAGGTCACCCATGATATGACTACACGTATATCATAACAATATGTGTGGGGTTAATTAATCTAATGATTAACAATGTGATCACAGTTATTTTCCCAAACAGAATGGTAAATGGAAGGTTAAATTGAGAGAAGTGCACACAGTATAGAATAACACATATTAAACATCCTTTGTTAGTGGAAACGGTGCATTTAAAAAAAAAAACCAAAAGAGCGAAATTAAGTAAAACGGAAGGAGATATTTCTGTGGGAATATAAAGGAATTTGGTGGTGATATTGAGATTATAACTCGAGTATTACTTTCTGACGTGATGTTAACAATTTTAATAATAATATAGATATATTTTAAATGATTTAGATAACCTTTTGGTTGAACATAAAATACAGGTTATTGGGAAAACTTGTAATATGGGGTTAGTTTAGATTAGGATGAGGTTGATAAATAAAAAAAAGCTGCTATAATACTGAACAAAGCCAAGATGGATGGGATACATTGGAATTTTCTACAAAAGATGAAATCTAAAGATCTGATAATAATTTGATGTGCGGTCCATGATGTGAGAGTAATAAATACAAGAGAGTGAGATGTGAGAGTTAAATAAAATATAACAAATCCTTCACATCAAGTCCACACACCCTGTTAGGATAGATTCCACCTGCAGCCAGCTGTTTTATAGTTTTTGATCTGACTGATGATTGTTCTCTTCTTTTATATACAGTTTGCTGGTACTTTTTGTTTTTATTTATATTTGAATTCCAAAGCAGAATGTGTGGATTGTGAAATTATGTGTTCCTTTTTCTTGTAAGAACAGTGGTTAACTGCTGCATTACTGCACGGTATTGTTCTAATTTTGAGTTGAGCGGACACCTCAATTTCCGTGTTCGGGGAGTTCGGCCAAACTTGAAAAAAAAGTCCGGTCCGTGTCCCGGACTTTTTCCGAACTTTACCCGGACACTGAACCCCATTGAAGTCAATGGGGACCCGAACTTTCAGGCACTAAAATGGCTCTAAAACACCAATGGAAAGGGCTAGAGTGCTGCAAATGGCAGCAAAATGTAGTTAAGAGCATGGCAAGTGCTCTGCAAACAAATGTGGATAATAACTTAAAACAACAAAACAAACAGAAAAATAAAACAATTTTCTTCATCTGTGAAGGACGAGGCCCATATGGAGTAGGAGGGAGGTTGAGGTGGCGGTGGAGGGGGACGAGGTAGCCAACACTGCTTTTTTTTAGTCATTTTAAATTAGGGTACACCCCAAAAGAGTGAGAAAGATCAAAAATATAACAATGGCTGGGTAAGGTCGGTATCCATCTCTATTCTTCACAAGGTACGGAAAAGTCCTGTGGGATCCATGCCTGGTTCATTTTAATGAACGTGAGCTTGTCCACATTGTCTCTGGACAGGCGGCTGCGCTTGTCTGTGATAACGCCCCCAGCCGTGCTAAATACACGTTCAGATAATACACTGGCTGCAGGGCACGCCAGCACCTCCAAGGCGTAAAGGGCAAGCTCAGGCCATGTGCCCAATTTGGAGACCCAGAAGTTTAAGGGGGCAGACCCGTCATTAACTACATGTAGGCGTGTGCACACATACTGCTCCACCATGTTGGTGAAATGCTGCCTCCTGCTAAGACGTTCCATATGAGCTGCTGGTGCTGCTGTTTGTTGTGGCGTGCTGACAAAGCTTTTCCACATTTCGGACATGCTAACCCTGCCTTCCGAGGTGCTGGCGGTGCCCTGGTTGCGTTGGCGACCTCTTCCTCCTCCTCCTCTGCCTTGGCCTTGTGCTTCCACTGTGGCCCCGCTGTCAGGTGGGAATGCCAGCAGCATTGCGTCTACCAGCGTGCGCTTGTACTCGCGCATCTTGCGATCACGCTCCAGTGAGTGAATTAAGGACGGTACGTTGTACTTGTAACAGGGATCCAGCAGCGTGGCCACCCAGTAATCAGCACAAGTTAGAATGTGGGCAACTTGGCGGTCGTTGCGCAGACATTGCAGCATGTAATCGCTCATGTGGGCCAGGCTGCCCAGAGGCAACGAAAGGCTGCCCTCTGTGGAAGGTGTATCGTTTGTGTCCTCTGTATACCCCCAGCAACGCACCAGTGATGGCCACGAGCTGGCCTGGGTGCCACCCTGCTGTGAACATGGTTCCTCCTCCTCCTCCTCCTCATCCATCATCCAGCAATTTTTCAAAAAGGTATACAAGTGGGATAGGAATGCTGAGAACGGTGCCATAGGCACTGTCCATGTTGGTGGAGTACTCGAAACAGCGCAACAAGGCACACAGGTCTCGCATGGAAGCCCAGTTATTGGTGAAGTGGTGCTGTTCTGCAGAGCGACTCACGCGTGTGTGCTGCAGCTGAACCTCCGCTATGGCCTGCTGCTGCTCGCACAGTCTTGCCAGCATGTGCAGGGTGGAGTTTGTAAGATTTCCTCTTCTTCCTGCTTGCGTTCCACCCCTTGGTCAGCTGGAACGCATATGGGCGTGGTGACATTGACGTCGTGCGTGACGTCATTCTCGAGCGCCGCTCACGGCGCCTATTTCAACTAGCAGGTTGCACGGACAGATTGTTCGTGCAACCGCTCATAACAGCCACCTTGCCGGAACGCTGCTGTGCCTTACCAGTGACCCCACACCTCTGTCTATCGATCCGACCAGAGCATCGCTTATCAGCTGCTGCCAGTCTCCTCTCCTGGACCCCTGCTTGCCGCTGCCGCTTCTATCCTGCTACTATTGGTAAGTACCCCACAGGGGACCCCATATCAACAAGAGTATTTCTACCATTATTATACCTCTACCCTGCTCATATACACTTTGACTTTAAGTAGGATACATTCTCCTGTAATGTCTGCTTGCTAAATTCTGTGCATTAACTACAAGGTTTTATTACCAACCAATATTGCCTACTAACCACACTGCTGCATATTATTACCTGCTGCGCATACTGCTGCATATATTCAACCATTACTACCTGCTAATTACACTGCTGCTTATTAGTGACCTGCTGTGCTTTTGCTAGCATTTGTGCTTTGTGTGTCCAGACTTATTCCAACCACTGTGGTGAGTAAAGAGAGTTAGGTCGGGTGACTTAACATATTCTCTACAATACTACTGAGTGGTTTTCTGCAGCTGAAGATCCAAACCCCTAAATTCTAGATACCAGAGCGTTACAGATTGCACAAACCCAAAAATGGATCCAGCAGATATGGCCACTCATGTTATGCACTTAACTCAAAAAGTGGAGGCACTTGTACATACTGTTACTGAAGTACAAAAAGAGAACCAGACCCTAAGACAGCAACTTGTCCGGGTTTCACAGCTTACTGCTGCTCAACCCCGTGAACCTAAAATAAATCCTCCTCAAGTGTTCTCTGGTGATCGGAAGAAATTCCGTGAATTTATAAATGCATGTCAATTATTGTACAGCCTGAAACCCCGTACTTATAACACAGACAGCATTAAAGTCTGTACTACTATTTATTACATGACTGGTGAACCACGCGCTTCAGCAGACTCCTTTATTGAAAGTGATGACCCGTTACTCAACTCCTACACTGCATTTATAGCAGAATTCTCTCGGTTATATGAAGATCCCAATAAACAAAGTACTGCTGATAGTCATCTCAGAGCATTAAAACAGGGTAGGAGACCTGTTGAGGACTTTGTTGTGGAGTTCAAAAGATGGACCCTTGACTCAGGGTGGAATGACGCATCTTTACGAGCCCAATTCAGACTTGGGTTGTCTGAGGCTGTCAAAGATGAGCTCGCCTGGGTAGATTTACCTGACACCCTGAATGCATTAATCCAGCTCAGTATTAATATTGATAGACGATTGCGTGAAAGGAAGGCTGAGAGAACTGGAGTTTTACCACCTATTCCACCTCGCTACACCACATCTGAACCTACACCTATGGAGATTGGCACCATATGTTCCCCACTAACATCTATTGAACGGGCTCGACGGAGATCCTTAAACCTCTGTATGTATTGTGCCTATGCTGAGCACTTGATAAGTGGCTGCCCACTTGTTCGCAAAAAAGAGGGTGAGTTCTTACATACTTTGGTGAGGGGCTTAACAATTCCATCATCTAACCCATACCTTTTTGTTCATTTAACCTTGCAGTGGGACTAAAATAGGATCACTACCAGGGCTATGATTGATTCCGGCTCTTGTGGAAATTTCATTGATAGTACTTTTGTTTCCTTAACCACTTAAGCCCCGGAAGATTTTACCCCCTTCCTGACCAGGGGGTATTTTGTGATTCGGCACTGCGTGACTTTAACGGACAATTGCGCGGTTGTGCGACGCTGTACCTAAACAAATTTGGCGTCCTTTTTTTCCCACAAACAGAGCTTTCTTTTGGTGGTATTTGATCACCTGTGCGATTTTTTGATCATGCGCTATAAACAAAAAAAGAGCGTCAATTTTGCAAAAATAACAATATTTTTCAAATTTTTTTATATGAAATTCCCCCCCAAAAAAAATGTAAAAATCAAAATTTTTTAACATTTTCGGCCAATTTGTTTTATGCTACCTATGTTTGGTAAAAAAAATCGCAAAAAGCATATTTTGATTGGTTTGCGCAAAAGTTATCGCGTTTACTAACAAAGGGAAAGATTTTTGTCATTTTTGTTGTTTTTTAATTTTTGTAACGCGTAATGGCGGCGATCTGCGATTTTTTTTGCGGTACTGCGACATTGCGGCGGACAGATCGGACCCTTGACTGACATTTTTGACACTTTTGGGGTTACCAGTGACATTTCTACAGTAATCAGTGCTATACATATGCACTGTTACTGTAAAAATACACTGGTAGTGAAGGGGTTAACTTTATTAGAGAGGGAGGGGCTGTGTGTTACCCTAGGGGCGTGCTTTCTACTGTGATTGGCTGTGGCTTCAGATGTATGAAGAGTGATCGACGGTTCTACATAGTAGAACCGTATGATCAGCCTTCATACACCAGGGAGAATGACAGGTGGCTTGTTTACACAAGCCGCCTGACTTTCTCCCTCCCCCCCGCCGATCGCCGAGTGACCAGCGGACATCGGGTCCGCTGGTCACACGCGCGGGGGGGTCCGTGACCATGCGGGAGCGCGCCTCCGGGGGCGCGCGCTCGCTCCCTAGACCCTCACAAGCTAGTGACGTAGCCCTACGTCACTTTGCCTGTGAGGGGCTGACTGCCGACGTAGATCGGCGTTAGGCAGTCGGCAAGTGGTTAAATAAAATACCTACTATTGCAAAACCTTCACCAGTCTCAGTTAGCTTAATTACTGGAGTCCCATTATCCTCTGGTCCAATAACATCACAAACCCAAGCACTCTTAATCACTGCAAATGACATTCATACTGAAACTAATGCCCCGTACACACGTGCAGATTATCTGAAGACTTTTGTCTGCAGACTTACCTTTTCTATGTAGTGCAAGGGCCTGCCGGATTGCATACAAATTGAAAGTGTTTAGGTTTGACCTCATATTATATGGTTTTGGTAAGTCTGCAGACAAAAGTCTTCCGATAATCTACACGTGTGTACGGGCGTTACACTTTTGATGTGCTCACTTCACCACACTTTCCAATTATCTTAGGACTTCCTTGGTTACATCTGCATTAACCTAAAATCGATTGGGAAAAACAAACCTTATCGTTCCCTTCCCATTACTGTGACACTACATGTAATTCCCAGTCGTATCCTAAAACACTCCTCATGGTATCTAACCAAATCACACCACCTTCATGTTACCAAGATTTGGCTGAGGTTTTTCTAGAGAAAAATGCTCAGGTATTACCACCACATAGAATTTATGATTGTGCTATTGATTTACTTCCAAACAGTAAATTACCATTTGGTCATGTGTACCCTGTAGTATGGTAAGCAACGGGTTAAGTTGCTGTCTGCAAAATGTTACAATTATGTATATGTCTGGGAGCTGGGTGTGGCGGAAGTTAGTTGCATGGGTGATGTTCAGTGAATAAAGAAGCAACCTGTACAGCCTGTCTGTGTTAATACACTACATTTTGGCGATGAGGATGGCTAGCTTTCTGGATTTACCGGCTATCGGACCGTTTGATGTGTCTGGAGACCACACTAGTCTCTCACAGCGCTGGGACAAGTGGAAGAAGGGATTTCAGCTCTATGTTATAGCCACAGGAGTGACTGCACCTGCTCAGAAGAGAGCCATGCTGCTGCATCTAGCTGGACCTCAAGTTCAGGACATTTTTGAAACCCTGGGAGCAACAGGGGATGATTCAGACTATGAGACAGCCATGAATAGACTGAGTGAGTACTTTGAGCCAAAGAAAAATATTCCCTATGAAAGATATAAGTTTAGACAGGCTGTGCAAGAACTGGGAGAAACCACAGACAGTTATGTGACTAGGCTGAAATATCTGGCAAAGTCTTGTGATTTTGGGACTGTAACTGAGGAGATAATCAGAGATCAGGTCATAGAGAAATGCACATCTGTGCACCTCAGGAGGAGATTATTGAGAGAACCTAGTCTCACACTTACTAGTCTGCAGGAGATTGCAAGAGCCATTGAACTGTCTGAGCTCCAGGCTCTGCATATTGAAACCAAGAACACTGCATCTGTCAATACAGTCTCCAAACCTACCTATAATAATAGGAATATCTGGAGTAGGAAAGAGAGTTTTCCACAGAGGACTTTACATATCACCTGCAATAAATGTGGCAGGGCGGGACACACAAGTCAGGATTGCACTGTGGTACAGAATAAAATGTGCTATGCTTGTGGAAAGACAGGTCATTTTGCAGCTGTGTGTAGAAGTACAACCAGAGATAACAAAACCAAAGGACAATCTGCACAAGTAAATGTTATAGCTGAGGATAAAGAGAGTGCTCCTGACTGTGAATTTATATTCTCCCTGTGTTCTCTGCAAGCTGGGACATTAACCATTAAGATTGGAAATACAGATGTGTCAGTGTTGATTGACTCTGGAGCTACATGCAATGTTATGGACTTGGCTTCTTGGCACAGTCTTAATGGCAGAGAAAATCACCTAAACAGATTTATACTTATGGCTCCAGTACACCACTGCAACTTAAAGGCAAATTTTATACCTCTGTTCAAACACATGAGACTGGTCCTCCATTGCAGACCGAATTCTATGTTGTAGATGGCACAGGGTCGCCTCTGCTTGGTCGTCAAACCGCAATGGCACTAGGGGTGTTACACATTGGCCGTGATGTAGGCAGCGCAAGAGTGAATATGGTGTCTCCTGCTATTTCTGCATTGAAAGAGGAATTTAAAGATTGCTTCTCTGGGTTTGGAAAATTAAAGGATTTTCAGTTGGAGCTTCACATTGATCCACATGTAAAGCCTATTGCACAGCCAGTACGCAGACTTCCTTATAGCCTGAGATCACCTGTTGAGCACAAACTGGCAGAGCTGCTAGACCTTGACATTATTGAACCTGTGGAAGGGCCCACTCCGTGGGTATCGCCGTTAGTTGTTGTACCAAAGGGCACAGATATTCGGATTTGTGTGGACATGAGATGTGCTAACCAAGCTGTGCAGAGAGAGAGACATCCAATTCCCACTATTGAAGATGTTCTGCATGCAATGAATGGGGCAAGTGTCTTCAGTAAACTGGATTTGAAATGGGGTTATCATCAGATTGAATTGACCCCAGCATCTAGAGTCATCACTACATTTGCAAGCCATAAAGGTCTTTTTAGATACAAGAGGTTGATGTTTGGCGTATCGTCCGCACCGGAGGCCTATCAACATGTGATTCAGCAAGTGCTACATGGTTGTGAAGGCACGCATAACATTTCTGATGATATAATTGTGTGGGGAACACACACACAGGAGCACGACGAACGTCTCCGTGCAGTGCTAAATCGCTTGAAGGAGAAAGGGTTGACATTAAATGAGAAGAAATGCACATTTCAAATGAATAAAATGACTTTTATGGGCCATGTGCTGTCTGACAGGGGCATTGGTCCAGAGGACTGTAAAATTAAAGCTGTGTCTGATGCCAGAAATCCTGAAAACCCTGCAGAAGTACGCAGTTTTCTTGGGTTAGTGAATTACTGTGCCAAGTTTATTCCAGATATGGCGACTGTCAGTGAACCTTTGAGAGTGTTGACTCGCAAAGCAGTCCCGTGGAAGTGGGGCTCTTTGGAACAAGGTGCATTTGATGAACTTAAGAGACGGCTGACTTGCGCCACAACTTTGGCTTATTTCAATCCTACTGCACACACCCAAGTTATTGTCGATGCTAGCCCTGTGGGGTTAGGCGCCATCTTGGTTCAGAGACAATGCACAGGCGATTACAGGCCTATTCAGTATGCAAGCAGATCCCTCACTGATGTAGAGAGACGTTATTCTCAGACCGAGAAAGAAGCTTTGGCTGTTGTTTGGGGATGTGAAAGGTTTCACACCTATCTCTACGGCCTTGATTTTGAAATCATCACAGACCACAAGCCTCTGGAAGTGATATATTCGCCACGCTCAAAACCATCCGCCAGAATTGAGAGATGGGTTCTCAGATTGTTACCATATCGCTTTACAGTGCGGTACAGACCTGGACCGACTAATGCGGCAGATGCACTTTCCAGATTGCCTCAGTCTTCTGCACCTGTTCATAACCTGGCAGAAGAGTACATTCGTTTTGTGGCTACTAACGCCATGCCTCAGGCATTGACACCACGGGAGGTTGAAGAATTGTCATCTGTGGATCCGGAAATTGCTCGGTTGAGAAAATGTGTAAGACAAGGGGTTTGGGTGGATTGTGACCCAAGCTATCACAGAATCAAACAAGAGCTGAGTATTGCAGGACAACTAGTTCTACGTGGCAATCGTATTGCGATGCCTAAAGATTTACGGAAACGTACATTACATTTAGCCCATGAGGGCCATCAAGGCATTGTATGCACCAAACAAAGATTACGTGAGAAAGTCTGGTGGCCAGGAATTGACAAGGATGTGGAACGTTTGGTTTCTTCATGTCGAGCATGTCAGTTGGTGGGCAGCAAACCTAAACCAGAACCAGTAACTCACACTGTTCTACCTGAGGGACCATGGGAAGATTTAGCCATTGATCTGTGCGACATTCACTCTGGACACCATTTTTTAGTTGTTCATCCATGCATTTTGTTAATCTTATTAATACGTTGTGCATGTTATGTTTTATTCAAAGAGAGGAGGGAATGTAGTATGGTAAGCAACGGGTTAAGTTGCTGTCTGCAAAATGTTACAATTATGTATATGTCTGGGAGCTGGGTGTGGCGGAAGTTAGTTGCATGGGTGATGTTCAGTGAATAAAGAAGCAACCTGTACAGCCTGTCTGTGTTAATACACTACATACCCCCTATCTCAGGATGAACTCTCCCATCTCAAACATTATCTGGAGGAAAACCTGCCTAGAGGATTCATCAGACCCTCTACATCTCCAACAGCTGCAGAACTTTTCTTTGTCCGCAACAAGGATCAAAGCCTTAGGCCTATTATTGATTATAGGCAACTAAATAACATCACCTTGAAGGATCGTTATCCTTTACCTCTAATACCTGAACTAATTGAACAGGTACGAGGAGCCAGATACTTCTCTAAATTAGATTTGAAAGGTGCATATAACCTTGTGCGAATACGTGAAGGGGATGAATGGAAGACAGCTTTTAGAACCAGGTATGGTTTATTTGAGTATTTAGTAATGCCGTTCGGACTGTGCAACGCCCCCGCAGCATTCCAGTGATTCATTAATGATATTTTCAGGGATTTGCTGGATGTCTGTGTGGTGGTATATCTGGATGACATACTTATATACTCTCAATTCTTGCCTGAACATGTGAGACATGTACGCATAGTTCTCTCCAGATTACTAACTCACAATCTTTACGCAAAATTGGAGAAGTGCCTCTTCCATATGGAAGAAGTCCCTTTTTTGGGATATATCATATCTAAAAATGGCATCAAGATGGATAAAAGTAAGATTTCCTGTATATTGGATTGGCCTACTCCTACTACACGTAAGGCATTGCAGAGGTTCCTTGGCTTCTCAAATTTTTACAGAAAATTCATTAAAAATTTCTCTACCATTGTCAGACCTCTGCATCAACTTGCTAGTGTGAAGAAGATTTACAGTTGGACAGAAGAAGCTAATCGAGCTTTTTGCCTATTAAAATCAAGATTTACCTCTGCTCCCATACTTCGTCACCCTGATCCAGCTCTGCAATTTATTTTGGAAGTGGATGCATCTAATACAGCTGTTGGTGCAGTCCTCTCCCAAAGACCAACAAGTACATCTCCCCTACATCCGGTAGCATTCTTCTCTAAGACACTAAGTGCTCCCGAGATCAATTATCCAGTGGGTGAGAAAGAATTACTTGCCATAAAATTGGCCCTTGAAAACTGGCGACATTTACTTGAGGGTACTCAATTACCAGTGATTATATACACTGACCATAAAAATCTTCAGTACCTACAAACAAATAAAACCCTCTCTCACCGCCAAGTTCGCTGGTCCTTGTTCTTCTTACGATTTAATTTCCTAGTAACGTACAAACCAGCAGAAAAAACTAAAAAAACTGATGCATTATCCTGTTTGGCCGAAAATAGCTGTGTGGATATCCCTCCTCGATCCATAATACCTTCTGATCGCATTGTTGGGGTTATTCGATCCCTGAAGGATGAAATCCTACACAGTCTAAAAGCGGATTCACCACCACCTCAATTACACCCTGATTCAGAAGGATTTCTTTATCTTGGGACTAAGCTCTATATACCCCCCGATGTTCGTACAAGAATTTTAGAGCTAACACATGATGTACCCATGGCTGGACATATGGGAATGACCAAGACATTAAATCTCCTCACTAGACAATTTTGGTGGCCTGGTATGCGTAAAACGGTGCAACAGTTTGTTTCCTCTTGTGAAACCTGTGCTAGATCCAAGTCTGACACTACAAAACCATTCGGACTACTTTGTAGTCTACCCATACCTACGGTTCCATGGGAGGTGTTATCCCTCGATTTTATAGTCGAGTTACCTCATTCTAAAGGTTTCACTACAATATTAGTGTCTGTAGACCATTTAACCAAGATGGCACATTTTGTTCCTGTTCGGAGGTTACCCTCCTCTAAGGAGACGGCTGAGTTACTCGTAAAACATGTATTCAAATTACATAGTATTCCTAAGACTCTCATTTCAGATCGAGGGTCACAATTCATTTCAAAATTTTGGCAATCTTTATGTTGTATTTTACACATTGAACGGAAATTAACTTCACCATACCATCCACAAACTAATGGTCAGACTGAGCGAGTTAACCAGTGCATAGAACAGTATCTGCGTTGTTATACTTCATACCTGCAAGATAATTGGGCAGATCTACTTCCTTTGGCAGAATTTGCCTATAACAATGCAGTTCATAGTACTACCAAGCAAAGCCCTTTCTTCCTCAACTATGGGTTCCATCCAACACTTCTCCCTCCTCGTATTCTACCTTCTAGCAATCCAGTAGCTACTGATTACCTAAAACAAATCAAAAATTCACTGGATCTACTCAACACCACTATTTCTCACGCTCATAGTCAACAAAAACGTTACTATGATCTCCATAGGAGTCCTTCTCCTCAATATGCTATTGGTGACCTTGTTTGGCTATCCACAAAAAATTTAAGATTCCGGATTCCCAGTAAGAAACTTGGGCCTTTGTATTTGGGACCCTTTCCTATTGAAAGACTTATTGGAACATCTGCAGTTCGTCTTACCTTACCAACAGACTTAAAGATACATCCCATATTTCATGTATCATTACTAAAACCCTATGTTTCAAACCAGGGTATTAGAAGTACAACCATACCTTCACCACCTGTGCAGGTAGATGGAGGTGAAGAATATGAAGTACAAGAGATTTTAGACTCTCGAAGTTATGGAGGAAAACTACAATATTTACTAAGATGAAAGAATTATGGTCCCCAAGATGACACCTGGTTGGATGCCTCAGAAGTTCATGCACCTAGGCTTATTCAGAGGTTTCATACCAAACACCCTGAGAAACCGAGCTTATAGGCCTTCTGGAGCCGGCCTTATGGGGGGGGGGGGTACTGTAAGATTTCCGATTTCCTCTTCTTCCTGCTTGCTTCTAACCCCTTGGTCAGGTGGAACGCATATGGGCGTGGTGACGTTGGAGTCGTGCGTGACGTCATTCTCAAGCGCCGCTCACGGCGCCTATTTCAACTAGCAGGTTGCACGGATAGATTGTTCGTGCAACCGCTCATAACAGCCACCTTGCCGAAACGCTGCTGTGCCTTACCAGTGACCCCACACCTCTGTCTATCGATCCGACCGGAGCATCGCTTATCAGCTGCTGCCAGTCTCCTCTCCTGGAACCCTGCTTGCCGCTGCCGCTTCTATCCTGCTACTATTGATAAGTACCCCACAGGGGACCCCATATCAACAAGAGTATTTCTACCATTATTATACCTCTACCCTGCTCATATACACTTTGACTTTAAGTAGGATACATTCTCCTGTAATGTCTGCTTGCTAAATTCTGTGCATTAACTACAAGGTTTTATTACCAACCAATATTGCCTACTAACCACACTGCTGCATATATTCAACCATTACTACCTGCTAATTACACTGCTGCTTATTAGTGACCTGCTGTGCTTTTGCTAGCATTTGTGCTTTGTGTGTCCAGACCTATTCCAACCACTGTGATGAGTAAAGAGAGTTAGGTCAGGTGACTTAACATATTCTCTACAATACTACTGAGTGGTTTTCTGCAGCTGAAGATCCAAACCCCTAAATTCTAGATACCAGAGCGTTACAGAGTTCCACCTTGTATGCACGTCACATATGAGGCGGTGAGCGGGAAAGCCGAAGTTACGCTGCAGCGCTGACAGGCGAGCAGAGGCAGGGTGGGAACGCCGAAAGTGCGCACAGGCGGCCCGCACTTTCTGCAGCAGCTCTGACATATCGGGGTAATTTTTAAGGAACCTCTGCACCACCAAATTCAGCACATGCGCCAGGCAAGGGATGTGCGTCAAACCGGCTAGGCCCAGAGCTGCTATGAGATTTCGCCCGTTATCGCACACCACCATGCCGGGCTTGAGGCTCGCTGGCACCAAAAACTCATCGGTCTGCTGTTCCATGCTCCTCCACAACTCATGCGCGGTGTGGGATTTTTCCCCCAAACATGCACGTTTTAAAACTGCCTGCTGTCGTTTACCCCTGGCTTTGCTGAATTTGGTGGTGAAGGTGTTACGCTGACCGGATGAGGAGGCGGTAGAGGATGAGGAAGTGGAGTAGGAGGAGTTAGGAACAGGATGTAAACTGAAGCGCCCTGCAATCCTCGGTGGTGGAAGGAGATGCGCCAAACAAATTTAAAAGGTGTATCTCACACGTACCGATACAGACTATGCTGCAATTTAATTTTTTTTACCCCAAAAGGGTGTAGATTGAATAGCGGAATAGAAAATATGATACAAAAAGGTGTATCTCAGACGTACAAACACAGACTATGCCGCAATTTAATTCTTTTTACCCCAAAGGGTGTAGATTGAATAGCGAAATAGAAAATATGATATAAAAAGGTGTATCTCACACGTACAGACCCAGACTAGGCCCTGATTACAATTTTTGTACCCTAAAGGCAGGATGAGGAGTAGGAGGAGTTCGGAACAGGAGGCAAACTGAAGCACCCTGCAATGCTCGGCGGTGGAAGATGCGCCCCAAAAATTTGGAAGGTGTATCTCACACGTACCAATACAGACTATGCCGCAATTTAATTCTTTTTACCCCAAAGGGTGTAGATTGAATAGCGGAATAGAAAATATGATATAAAAAGGTGTATCTCACACGTACAGACCCAGACTAGGCCCCGATTACAATTTTTTGTACCCTAAAGGCAGGATGAGGAGTAGGAGGAGTTCGGAACAGGAGGCAAACTGAAGCACCCTGCAATCCTCGGCTGTGGAAGATGCGCCCCAAAAATTTGAATGGTGTATCTCACACGTACCGATACAGACTATGCCGCAATTTAATTTTTTTTTACCCCAAAAGGGTGTAGATTGAATAGCGGAATAGAAAATATGATATAAAATGGTGTATCTCACACGTACAGACCCAGACTAGGCCCCGATTACAATTTTTTGTACCCTAAAGGCAGGATGAGGGGTAGGAGGAGTTCGGAACAGGAGGCAAACTGAAGCACCCTGCAATCCTCAGCGGTGGAAGATGCGCCCCAAAAATTTGGAAGGTGTATCTCACACGTACCGATACAGACTATGCCGCAATTTAATTTTTTTTACCCCAAAAGGGTGTGGATTGAATAGCGGAATAGAAAATATGATATAAAAAGGTGTATCTCACATGAACAGACCCAGACTAGGCCCGATTACAATTTTTTGTACCCTAAAAGGCAGGATGAGGAGTAGGAGGAGTTCGGAACAGGAGGCAAACTGAAGCACCCTGCAATCCTCAGCGATGGAAGATGCGCCCCAAAAATTTGGAAGGTGTATCTCACACGTACCGATACAGACTATGCCGCAATTTAATTTTTTTTACCCCAAAAGGGTGTAGATTGAATAGCGGAATAGAAAATATGATATAAAAAGGTGTATCTCACATGAACAGACCCAGACTAGGCCCGATTACAATTTTTTGTACCCTAAAAGGCAGGATGAGGAGTAGGAGGAGTTTGGAAAAGGAGGCAAACTGAAGCACCCTGCAATCCTCGGCGGTGGAAGATGCGCCCCAAAAATTTGGAAGGTGTATCTCACACGTACCGATACAGACTATGCCGCAATTTAATTCTTTTTACCCCAAAAGGGTGTATATTGAGTAGCGGAATAGAACATTTTTTATAAAATGGTGTATCTCACACGTACAAACACAGACTAGGCCCAGATTAAAAATTTTTGTACCCTAAAGGCATTATGAAGAGTAGGAGGAGTTCGAAACAGGAGGCAAACTGAAGCACCCTGCAATCCTCGGCGGTGGAAGATGCGCCCCAAAAATTTGGAAGGTGTATCTCACACGTACCGATACAGACTATGCCGCAATTTAATTATTTTTACCCCAAAGGGTGTAGATTGAATAGCGGAATAGAAAATTTGATATAAAAAGGTGTATCTCACACGTACAAACCCAGACTAGGCCCCGATTACAATTTTTTGTACCCTAAAGGCAGGATGAGGAGTAGGAGGAGTTCGGAACAGGAGGCAAACAGAAGCACCCTGCAATCCTCGGCGGTGGAAGATGCGCCCCAAAAATTTGGAAGGTGTATCTCACACGTACCGATACAGACTATGCCGCAATTTAATTCTTTTTACCCCAAAGGGTGTAGATTGAATAGCGGAATAGAAAATATGATATAAAAAGGTGTATCTCACACGTACAAACCCAAACTAGGCCCCGATTACAATTTTTTGTACCCTAAAGGCAGGATGAGGAGTAGGAGGAGTTCGGAACAGGAGGCAAACTGAAGCACCCTGCAATCCTCGGCGGTGGAAGATGCGCCCCAAAAATTTGGAAGGTGTATCTCACACGTACCGATACAGACTATGCCGCAATTTAATTCTTTTTACCCCAAAAGGGTGTATATTGAGTAGCGGAATAGAAATTTTTTTATAAAACGGTGTATCTCACACGTACAAACACAGACTAGGCCCCGATTACAATTTTTTGTACCCTACAGGCAGGATGAGGAGTAGGAGGAGTTCGGAACAGGAGGCAAACTGAAGAACCCTGCAATCCTCGGCGCTGGAAGATGCGCCCCAAAAATTTGGAAGGTGTATCTCACACGTACCGATACAGACTATGCCGCAATTTAATTCTTTTTACCCCAAAGGGTGTAGATTGAATAGCGGAATAGAAAATATGATATAAAAAGGTGTATCTCACACGTACAGACCCAGACTAGGCCCCGATTACAATTTTTTGTACCCTAAAGGCAGGATAAGGAGTAGGAGGAGTTCGGAACAGGAGGCAAACTGAAGCACCCTGCAATCCTCGGCGGTGGAAGATGCGCCCCAAAAATTTGGAAGGTGTATCTCACACGTACCGATACAGACTATGCCGCAATTTAATTCTTTTTACCCCAAAAGGGTGTATATTGAATAGCGGAATAGAAAAAATTTTACAAAACGGTGTATCTCACACGTAGAAACACAGACTAGGCCCGATTACAATTTTTTGTACCCTACAGGCAGGATGAGGAGTAGGAGGAGTTCGGAACAGGAGGCAAACTGAAACACCCTGCAATCCTCGGCGGTGGAAGATGCGCCCCAAAAGTTTGGAAGGTGTATCTCACACGTACCTATACAGACTATGCCGCAATTTAATTATTTTTACCCCAAAGGGTGTAGATTGAATAGCGGAATAGAAAATTTGATATAAAAAGGTGTATCTCACACGTACAAACCCAGACTAGGCCCCGATTACAATTTTTTGTACCCTAAAGGCAGGATGAGGAGTAGGAGGAGTTCGGAACAGGAGGCAAACAGAAGCACCCTGCAATCCTCGGCGGTGGAAGATGCGCCCCAAAAATTTGGAAGGTGTATCTCACGCGTACCGATACAGACTATGCCGCAATTTAATTCTTTTTACCCCAAAGGGTGTAGATTGAATAGCGAAATAGAAAATATGATATAAAAAGGTGTATCTCACACGTACAGACCCAGACTAGGCCCCAATTACAATTTTTTGTACCCTAAAGGCAGGATGAGGAGTAGGAGGAGTTCGGAACAGGAGGCAAACTGAAGCACCCTGCAATCCTCGGCGGTGGAAGATGCGCCCCAAAAATTTGGAAGGTGTATCTCACACGTACCGATACAGACTATGCCTCAATTTAATTCTTTTTACCCCAAAGGGTGTAGATTGAATAGTGGAAAAGAAAATATGATATAAAATTGGTGATTTTTTAATAGCACATGTGAACACAGCAGTGTCTTATGTTTTATGTCACGATCAGCTCAGCAGCAGGCTATGAAGGGGAAAAAAAAATTCCCCTTTAACTTTGTAATTTTTAAATAGCAGATTAGTACAGACTATGCCACAATTTAATTTTGTTTAACCCAAAAGGGTGTATATTGAATAGTGGAATAGAAAAAAGTATATAAAATTGAAAATCACTCAATAGCACATGTGAACACAGCAGTGTCTTATGTCACGGTCAGCTCTGCAGCAGGCTATGAAGGGAAAAAAAAAAATTCCCCTTTAACTTTGTAATTTTTAAATAGCAGATTAGTACAGACTATGCCACAATTTAATTTTTTTTTTTAACCCAAAAGGGTGTATATTGAATAGTGGAATAGAAAAAAGTATATAAAATTGAAAATCACTCAATAGCACATGTGAACACAGCAGTGTCTTATGTCACGGTCAGCTCAGCAGCAAGCAGGCTATGAAGGGAAAAAAAAAATTCCCCTTTAACTTTGTAATTTTTAAATAGCAGATTAGAACAGCAATCTGTAGTAAAATATAGCTGAACGCTGCACACAACAGACTGATAAAAATATATTTTTTTCTCCCTCCTCCTCCTCCTCCTCAGTGGGCTCAAATGAGGGCAAAAAGATCGTTCACTGCACCACCCCCCACACTGCAAAATCGATGTAGATCACTAACGGACGATTGTTCTGTCCCTGCCTAATCTCTCCAGCCTGTCCCTAAAATGCTCAAATAAATTTCCCTGCCTACACTCCGACCTGTCCCTGCATTCTTTTCGGGCACAATTTTTCACTGTATGTCCCTAATCAGCAGCCAGCACGTATGATGTGTGCTCTCTCCCTACACTACAGCAGAATGACGCACCGCGCTGTGTCTCTCGAACTTATAAAGACATGGGTCACATGCTTCAGATGGCCAATCACAGCTACTAATACATTAGTAGGCATGGCTGGGATGGCTTAAGGCACACCAGTTAAACGCTTGTTGATTGGCTGTTGAAAGCCTGCCATTAAAAGTGCGCCATTACATACAAAACAGGAAATAGAATTACCGAACACGGATTTTAAACCCGAACATACAGTAAAGTTTTCGGGTCCGTGTCCGGGTAGCAAAAATCCAATTATCCGGTACGAACCCGAATAATACAGTCCGTGTTCGCTCAACACTATTCTTATTTATTATGAAATATATTATATTGTCAGATGGAAACGAGGACTTGTGTTATCTTGCTAAAACTAAAAACAGTACAAGCAATGAGGAAATATAATATTGCCAGGAAAATGTTGTATTTTTGAAACATGAAACTGAAGTTTTTACACAAACAGCATGATAGAAAAAACAAGCCATCGTAATATATCTCATGTAAGCTGGACCCAATAATCAGAGTAGTAGTAGCAAGGTGTTACTGGACAAAGTTACAGACATTATTTTGGTCAATTATTTAACTTTTAATGGTCCCACATTTTGTGCAGCAAATATTGCAAACAGCCAAACTAAATATTTGTTTAATGAAAGGTTTACAAAATATGAATTTGTATTGTTGTTTATCTAACAATGAAAAGTGCGTACATTGAAATCCAGCCACCTTTATTGCCTTTATTGGAGAAGGCTGGAGAAAAAGAAAAACGACATGCTTTAGTGCCGGTTCACACTAATGCGATCACAGACATCGCATATGATTGGGAGCGCACTGCTCCTAAAATCACATGCAATGTCTGTGCGGTGCGAGTTTAGCCATACAGTTTGTATGGCTGAATGCGCACCGCAATTGCAGTGAACACGCACAGAACCCTTTTTTTGGTCTGCAGCAGAATCGGATCGCATGGTGGTTCACACCAGTGCGATCCAATTTCTGTGCGAACTGTCAGATCGCACTGCGATATGCGATCTGATCTGGGGGTGTCGTTAACTTTGAATTGACACCCCCAGCGTATCATATATGGCAGTGTGAACTGCCTGTGCTGCAGATGCGATGCGGGAACATGCAGTATATTTGCAGTGTTCCCGCATCGCAATAGTATGAACCGGCACTTTAACTAATGAGGTAGGAATCAGCTGCTGTGAGTCCAGTGCAGGACACACTCCCTGAAGACTCAGTTATTTTATTTTTTTGTAGATTTGATCCCAGTTTTATACTGAGGATGGGAATACTCATACTGAGTATACAATTATCAACCAAAAGGACGCTTTGTATTCTGAGCCATTGGATCCTTCTTCCCAAGCTCAAGAAGCAGAGCTCCATGCTTTAGCAATACCTGTGAGCTATCAAAAGAGTATACATTTATATAGATAGTAGAGATTTACAGAGCTTCCGTTCCATTTGAAGGGCCAGAAGTTTGTTTTTACTTCGGCAGGTAAAGCAAGCATGTGTAGCAAGATTCCCAGCCGTTGTGCTGGATATGGGTCCCCCTGGGCCAATGGGTGCAACAAAAGTACCCTTGTGCATGTTCCTCCAAGTGTGAGTGCTGAGACAATGACCAGTCCAGTATTTTTGGGTTTTTAGGTTTAGGCTCTCTAAGCCTTCTCCTCAGGATAGCTGGCTCCTGGATCCCCTTGACCTTCTGGAGTGGTCCCCCTCTCCAAGGCAGACCCCTGTGCAGTCTCAAGTACTCACGATACTGTTTTTCCCTGAAACTTCTGCCCAGCAGCTCCACTCAGTCCACAGCACTCTGGATCCCTCTCTGCAGCCCAGCTCAACCTTCGTCCTCTAGGCCGACCGCCCAGGACATTTGGGCTGACAGGAGGAGAGACGGCCATCACCCTCCTCCTGGGACTCTGCTTCCCGCCAAAGACACTCTGTCATGTGCTCCCCTCAGACTTATACCCCATCCCAGGATGCATTGCGACAGAATCTGCCCTCTGCGATAGATACAAGCCCTGGTATACTATTGGCTAGGTTTCCTCCACTGTCCAATGAGAGCCCTCATTGGACATAGTGGGGAGACTCCCCAGACTCAACAGACACCCTGAGTAACACATGACAGCCTAACAAATTGATCAGGCCCTCCTGATATGCAGACAGGGCTACCCATATGCTTCTTCCTAGCACCTACCTAGGAGGGTGTCACATCCAGCCCCACACCAAAAATGAGCCATGTCCCCATTGGCTCAGAGGCAGCCGCCTCCTACAAAAATTTGCCAAAAAACATCTGGAGTATCCCACAAACTTGGAAAAGGGGAAAAGGGAAGAAACTAATGTACAAATAATTTACGTGAAAAAATATACAGACATCTTTATGCTGTACAAATATGCAAATCATTTTAGGTGCATGAAAGCATGCACCCCCACCAAACAAATCTGCTTGGTGGAGATTTTAGGCAAAAATACATTTCCTACCTATCCGTCTCTACTGTGAGTCCACCTGTAGAGAAATGAAAGGTTAGTCACACTGCATAAATATCCATTACAGGACTAACTATCTGAACCGTTGAGTGAGAAGACCCTCCCCGCAGGGGTGACCTTCTCACTCCATTCCCTGACTCCTCTGTTATTCAGTGCTTGACACGCCAGATCCAATCCTCCCCCTCCTCCTGGGGAATCTGTGCCCTACCACTGACTACCTATGCAGAGTCCTTGAAGAAGATAAATACAGCATCTTCCCGCTGTCACTCAGAACACTTCTCCTCTTTGGAAACAGGTCAAACCACTGGAGCCTTAGTGGCCTGCAGTTCTGCTGAGTCAGGGAAATGTAAGGGGTCTTTCAGAGCACCCCCCACGAAGCTTGCTGGACGCACTGCACATCACTGCGACAGTCACCTGTTTTAATTCAGTTCTTTTCCGAGCAACAATTGTAATCCAGAAATCCTGGCCCATTGGCCCAAGGGATCTTGCAGAGTTAGAGTTCCTCTTTAGGACCCTGGCCCGATGGCCCAAGGGGTCTGTAGAACAAAGTAGCACTTCAACAGAAACAGTAACTGTGAAATTCAGCATTGTATTTTTTTTTCTTTGTGATGGCTAGCCAGCCTTAAATGCACAGTCTTGTAAATGAAGGAATCTGGTCAGATATAGTATTCTGGGTGTTGGACCCTGACAAGGGCTCCCTGGCTGTCTCGCACTCGGATGGACCAAGCCTGGCCCGATCCGTCTGGACGGCGAACTTCCACCCTGTCAATGTAAATAGATCATCCATATAGCCACTGTGTTTTTTTATTGCATCCAATTTCTCTTTGAGGTCTGTCCTGGGTGAATCTTGGGACAAAAAGAAAGTCCCATATGGCTTTGTCACACCAGAAGTCCCTTGTCTCTTCATAGTTACATAGTTAGTGAGGTTGAAAAAAGACATAAGTCCATCCAGTTCAACCTATGATGTGTGTGTGTGTTTGCTTTTAACCGTACATTGTATACCCCTGTATGTTGTGGTCTTTAAGGTGTCCATCCAATAGTTTTTTGAAACTATCAATGCTCCCCGCTGATACGACTGCTTGTGGAAGATAATTCCACATCCTTACCGCTCTTACAGTGAATAACCCCTTACGCACTTTAAGGTTAAACCGCCTTTCCTCAAGTTTTAGTGAGTGGCCACGTGTCTTATTGTATCTCCTTTCTCTGAATAGTTTGTTCCTTATGCTAGGGTTGCCAGTACAGTATTTGTACATTGATATCATATCCCCCCTCAATCGTCTCTTCTCCAGAGAGAATAGGTTCAGTGCTTGTAGTCTTTCCTCATAGCTGATGTCCTCCATTCCCCTAATTATTTTTGTTGCCCTTCCCTGGACTTTCTCCAGTTCCAGCACATCCTTCCTGAGGACCGGTGCCCAGAACTGGACAGCATACTCCAGATGTGGCCGGACCAGAGTCTTGTAGAGTGGAAGAATAATCTCTTTATTTCTGGAGTGAATCCCCTTTTTTATACAACCCAGTATTCTGTTGGCTTTGCTTGCGGCGGCTTGGCATTGCATGCCACTGCCAAGCCTGTTGTCTACCAGTACCCCCAGGTCCCTTTCCATCCTAGACTCACCCAGAGGTTCCCCCCCCTAGTGAGTAGCTTGCTTTCTGGTTTCTGGCCCCCAAGTGCATTACTTTACATTTTTCTACATTAAATCTCATCTGCCATGTAGTTGCCCACCCCGTTATTTTGTTCAGGTCTGCTTGCAAGATTTCCACATCCTGCATAGAAGATATTGGCATGCCTAATTTAGTATCATCTGCAAATACTGAGATTGTACTAGATATCCCCTCCTCTAGATCATTTATGAATAAATTAAACAGGATTGGTCCCAGGACAGAACCCTGGGGGACCCCACTTTCCACACCCGCCCAATCCGAGTACTCCCCATTAATCACCACCCTCTGTACTCTCCCCTGGAGCCAGTTCTCTATCCAGGTACTCACCTTATGGTCCATACCTACCTTCCTTAGTTTGTACAGTAAGCGTTTGTGGGGAACGGTGTCAAAGGCCTTTGCAAAGTCCAGATACACCACATCCACAGGCTTACCTTTATCTAAGGGGCAGCTCACTTCATCGTAGAAGGTTAATAGATTGGTTTGGCACGAACGATTTTTCATGAATCCATGCTGATTACTACTTATAATACCGCTTTCATTACTAAAGTCTTGTATGTGGTCCCTTATCATCCCCTCCAAAATTTTGCAGACTACTGATGTTAGGCTGACCGGCCAATAGTTACCCGGGATATACCTCGGCCCCTTTTTAAATATTGGTACCACGTTGGCTTTTTTCCAATCAGCTGGCACCATACCCGTCTGTAAACTATCCTTAAAGATCAAGAATAATGGTCTGGCAATCACCTGGCTGAGCTCATTAAGAACCCTTGGGTGCAAGCCATCCGGTCCCGGGGATTTATTTATGTTACGTTTCTCTAGTTTAGCTCTAAGTCTATCCTCTGTTAGCCATGGCGGCACTTCCTGAGGTGTATTATTTAGTTCGGCCTTACAAGCGGGGTTCGTGTAGCCCCCCGATTCCTTTGTGAAGACTGAAGAAAAGAAATTATTTAACACTTCCGCCTTTTCTCTGTCCTCTGTGGCCATTTTTCCTTTATCATCTTTTATGGGGCCAATGTGCTCTGGCCTCGCTTTCCTACTGTTTATATACTTAAAGAACTTCTTGGGGTTCTTTTTACTCTCCTCCGCTATATGTCTCTCGTGTTCTATTTTAGCCGCCCTGATTTCGTCTTTACATTTCTTATTACACTCTTTGTAGTGCTTAAATGCTGCCAATGACCCCTCAGTCTTGTATTTTTTGAAGGCCTTTTCTTTAGCTCTAATATACATTTTTATGTTGGAGTTTAGCCACCCAGGGTTTAGTTTTGCTCTTTTAAATGTATTTCCCTGTGGAATGCACTGGCCCACCCCCTTGTTAAGTATGCTCTTGAAGCACTCCCATTTTTCCTCCGTGTTCTTTGTTCCCAGGGTTCTATCCCATTTGATATTTTCTAGCAGCGAGCGCAGTTTAGGGAAATTGGCTCTTTTGAAATTCAGTGTCCTTATATTACCCTTGTGTTTCCTATTACTGTAATTAATACTGAAACCAATTGACCTATGGTCACTGTTCCCTAAGTTGTCCCGTATTTCTATATCCGTGAGCAGGTCTGTATTGTTGGTAATCAGTAGGTCAAGTACCGCATTGTTTCTTGTCGGTGCATTCACCATCTGACCCATGAAATTGTCCTGCAAAACATTTAGGAACTGCCGAGCCTTGGCTGAATGCGCGGTTCCTTCTGCCCAGTCTATATCAGGATAATTAAAGTCCCCCATTATAATGACATTTCCCATCCTTGCTGCCAATCCTATCTGTAACATGAGGTCCGCCTCACCCTCCTCCCTCTGGTTGGGGGGCCTATAGCATACGCCCAATATTACCTTCCCCACCGTGCCTTTCCTTTGAAGCTCTACCCATAGGGATTCTGCCTCGTCCATAGCTCCATTATTAATATCATCCCTCATATTTACCTGTATACTGTTCTTAATATACAAACATACCCCTCCCCCTTTTTTACCCTCTCTATCTCTGCGATAAAGGGAATACCCCTGAATGGTCGCCATGCAGTCATGAGAGCTGTCAAACCAAGTCTCAGTTATCCCAACAAAATCTAAGTCCTCCTCAAACATCAGCAGCTCCAGCTCTCCCATCTTGTTGGCCAGGCTTCTGGCATTGGTATACAAGCCTAGTAATTTTGATCGGTTACATTTATCCTCATTTGATGTTTTTAGGCTGCTCTCTTGATTTTTACCCGTACCCACCCTGGGTATAGGAGCTCCGAACACCCTACCGCTAATGCCCCCATTTCTGCCCTCTGAAACTTGCTTTCCACTGGCTAATTCTACATCTGTACCCTCCCCCCCATTCCCTAGTTTAAAAGCCCCTCTAACTTTTTGGCCATCCTCTCACCCAGTACGGCTGCACCCACCCCATTTAGGTGCAATCCGTCCCTACCAAAGAGCCGGTGACCGACTGAGAAGTCGGCCCAGTTCTCCAGGAACCCGAAACCCTCCTTACTACACCAGCTCCTCAGCCACTCGTTAACTTCCCTAATCTCCCGCTGCCTCTCTGGTGTGGCTCGAGGTACAGGTAGTATTTCGGAAAATACTACCTTGGAGGTCCTAGTCCTCAACTTAGCGCCTAAGTCCCTGAAATCGTTTAGGACTCTCCGTCTTCCTCTGCCTATGTCATTGGTACCCACGTGTACCATGACAGCTGGGTCTTCCCCAGCCCCACCCAATAATCTGTTCACCCGATCCGCGATGTGCCGAACCCGAGCGCCCGGCAAACAACAGACTGTTCGGCGCACACGGTCTTTGTCACAGATTACACTATCTGTCCTTCTAATAATTGAGTCCCCTACCACCAGCACCTGTCTTTCCTTTCCCTTTCTCCCAACCTCACTGGAGGAGTTCTTCCCCTGGCAGCTAGGGGCGTCGCTCTGCTCCAGCAATGCTGGTCCCTGACTGGTTTCCCCAACATCACACAACGGGGCGTATCTATTGGGGTGCTCCAGCCCAGGATCAGCCTCCTTGCCTTGTCCCCTTCTACCCCTCCTAACTGTCACCCCTCTACTCTGCTCTGATGCCTGCACCTCCAATACTCCGCCCACCTCTGTGCAGGCCCCTGTCTGCACCTGACTGGTACGATCCTGGCTCTCCTCCGGTATGGACATTCGTCTCAGTGTTGCCAGCTGCTTCCCTAGATTCAGGACCTTAGCTTCCAGGGAAGCAACGTGCTTACATTTTGCGCATTTGTATTCGCCCTCGATCACATGTCTGAGGAACGCATACATATTACAAGATGTACACCGAATCGCATCTCCACACCCGCCGGGCATTGTACCTACTATCTAATCTAATGGGGATTCAGCAATTTAAGTCTATCCTATGTGGCTATTTCCTGGCTTCCTAACGCTACCTTCTCACCCTCTGGTATTTCGCCCCACTCACTTGACACCGGTCAGTCACACAACACTCACAATCTCACAGCCCGGTCAGACGCACAACGCTGAGTCGCACAGCCCGGTCAGACGCACAACACTAAGTCGCACAGCCCGGTCAGACGTACAACACTAAGTCGCACAGCCCGGTCAGACGCACAACACTAAGTCGCACAGCCCGGTCAGACGCACAACACTAAGTCGCACAGCCCGGTCAGACGCACAACACTCAGTCGCACAGCCCGGTCAGATGCACAACACTAAGTCGCACAGCCCGGTCAGACGCACAACACTGAGTCGCACAGCCCGGTCAGACGCACAACACTGAGTCGCACAGCCCGGTCAGACGCACAACACTGAGTCGCACAGCCCGGTCAAACGCACAACACTGAGTCGCACAGCCCGGTCAGACGCACAACACTGAGTCGCACAGCCCGGTCAGACGCACAACACTAAGTCGCACAGCCCGGTCAGACGCACAACACTAAGTCGCACAGCCCGGTCAGACGCACAACACTAATTCGCACGGCCCGGTCAGACGCACAACACTCAGTCGCACAGCCCGGTCAGACGCACAACACTGAGTCGCACAGCCCGGTCAGACGCACAACACTGAGTCGCACAGCTCGGTCAGACGCACAACTCTGAGTCGCACAGCCCGGTCAGACGCACAACACTGAGTCGCACAGCTCGGTCAGACGCACAACTCTGAGTCGCACAGCCCGGTCAGACGCACCACCCTGAGTCGCACAGCTCGGTCAGACACACAACACTGAGTCGCACAGCCCAGTCAGACGCACAACACTGAGTCGCACAGCCCGGTCAGACGCACAACACTGAGTCGCACAGCCCGGTCAGACGCACAACACTGAGTCGCACAGCCCGTTCAGACGCACAACACTCAGTCGCACAGCCCGGTCAGACGCACAACACTCAGTCGCACAGCCCGGTCAGACGCACAACACTCAGTCGCACAGCCCGGTCAGACGCACAGCACTGAGTCGCACCGCCCGGTCAGACGCACAACACTCAGTCGCACAGCCCGGTCAGACGCACAACACTCAGTCGCACAGCCCGGTCAGACGCACAACACTCAGTCGCACAGCCCGGTCAGACGCACAACACTCAGGTAGTGATAGGTACTCCCAGACACTCAGGTAGTAACAGGTACTCCCAGATACTCAGGTAGTAACAGGTACTCACAGATACTCAGGTAGTAACAGGTACTCACAGATACTCAGGTACTCACAGATACTCAGGTACTCACAGGTACTCAGGTAGTAACAGGTACTCACAGATACTCAGGTAGTAACAGGTACTCAGAGATACTCAGGTACTCACAGATACTCAGGTACTCACAGATACACAGGTAGTAACAGGTACTCAGGTAGTAACAGGTACTCACAGATACTCAGGTACTCACAGATACTCAGGTACTCACAGATACACAGGTAGTAACAGGTACTCACAGATACTCAGGTAGTAACAGGTACTCAGAGATACTCAGGTACTCACAGATACTCAGGTAGTAACAGGTACTCAGAGATACTCAGGTACTCACAGATACTCAGGTAGTAACAGGTACTCACAGATACTCAGGTACTCACAGATACTCAGGTACTACACTACACCCTCAGTCAGTGTACAATCTCAGTCACCAGTCTTACTTACCTAGTGTGTGTCCCTTTAAGTCTGTCTTTTTTTTTTCCCTCAGACGGTCAGTCTCCGCTCTGCACCTGCCTCCCTCTGTCACTTCCCGGTCAGCCTTTGCTCCGCTAGTCTCCTCTGCTCCCTCTCTGTCTGGGGGGGGGGTCCGCACCACTCGCCGCCCGCCGCAAAAGGGGGGGGGGGGTTTACTGTACCGCTCGCCACCCGCAACAAGAGAGGGGGGGTTACCGACCCGCTCGCCGCCCGCTCGCTTCTGGGGGGGGGTTCGAGCGCCGCTCCCCGCCGCTGCTCTCCTGGGGGGGGGGGTTACTCACAAACTCACACGCGGTCGGTCACGCACACACTCCTCACACACTCCTCTCTCCTGCACGCCCTGACAGCCTCTGATCCCACGCTCTGCTCCTCTGCTCCACAGCACCACCTGCTGGCACTGGCTTCTTGACCAAGAGACTCTTCAATAGTATCATGACCTCCCTGGGAGCATATGGATAATCGTATCCGTACTCCGTTGCCACCTTATGCTGCATCCATCTCTGCATCCGAGATAATCGGGGGAGGGTTTTCCTATTGCCTCTCCCTGGCAAAGAAAAAGGAGTTACTTCTCTTATGATCAACGAGCTGTATGCCTCGTTCTGGTCCCTAGCCCGGGCATAGTTTGTAGGTGGGGTTAGGTCCGGGCCCTTTTTGTGTAGGCCTCACAGAACCCCAATATTTTAGCCAACTCCCCTCTTTATATCCACTCTTGAGTCTCTTTATCTGGTACAGGAACAATCTCAGGGCCTGGTGAGCTGCTCCCAGCTTTAGAACCCCAATCCCACTCCGTCTCGTCTTTGGATCTCCAATCATCCATCTCTTCCTCAACGGATCCATACTTGTACTAAAAGGAGGACGATCCCACATTAATGACTCCAGCTTCTTCCTCATTAATCTGACTGGTCAGTGAGGCCTTGATGGCCGCGGGCCATTCCTGCTGGGATATAGGAACAGGGGCAAACCCTATTTCTGCTGCGGTAGATTCCGGTGCATCCTCTGGCTACCTTCTGGCCCGCTGGATTGGCATGCACCCTCTTCCTAGTGACTGAGTCCCTTGCACTGATAAACCTGGACCACTGTCAGTCTGCATGGTGTCCAACTTCATTAGCATCCGAATCATGCCCTTCCCGCCTCCGTGGAGGAACCTGGACTCCATGCCTGTCACTTCTCGGGTGAGCCCCGACTCCCAAGCCACACACATTCGCAGCAGCAGATAGCCGCAATGCCCGCACTGACTCCACGCTTGCACTTTCATAGTGACTCGCTCACACTGAGGACATACCATGCCAAGGTACTCCAGGCCTCCTCCCGTGCACAGTGCCAGTCCTCCTTCGGGCACCATCCATATGCCTGTGTCCCATACGAAGGTCGGGCTCGGCTTCCCGGTCGGCTCCTGGATCTGCCCAGCAGGTTCTCCGCCAGTGGGTGAGGCGATCGTGGTTGTGCACTTCTGCTCTCCAAACAACTCCATCGTGCTTTTCCTCACACGTGTCTCCCTCTCAGCCACACCCCAAGGGGGGAGTATTATATGGGCTCCCTTTGTCACTCCTGATTGGCTGGGCGCGACCGATGTCTCCACCCTTACTCCTTGTTTGGCGGTGGCTCCTCCTGCTAGGCAGTGCTTTGTGGATCGCCCTTTCCCGCGCGGTGCAGTAACCCTTCCCATGCCTTGCTCTCTCTCTCTCTAGCCCGCAGGGAAGTTACTGTAAAGCGGACCATGCCCCTCGCCAGACATGCATCCGCTCTTCTTACTTGCAACAGGGCCCCAGCTGCGCCTCCCTCTCCCGGAGCCAGTTGTCCCTCTTTGCCAGGCAAGAGAATTGTCCCGCTGTCACATGCACGGTCAACAGTCCTCTCCACGGCACATGTGCAAGTAAGGCCCACCATACTGTCTCCGAAGATAGTCCCACTGCCCCTCCCGGCATTGCCGACTGCAATCTTCACAGTATCACTGCAATTGCTGTATAGAACAAATGTCCCGCTGTCATAAGCACGGTCAACATCAGTCCATATAGCCTGCACACACACCTGGCCCCTGGCACCTTACTCCTCGTGCCCCTTGCCGCCATTTTCTTCCCCCCCCCCCCCCGGGACCTTTTTCTTTTAAGCAGCTACAGCTTTTATTCACTGACATAGATCTTTTCCAGGCTCTCCAATACTTGAAAGCAGAGTACATCTCATAACTGAAGTGGAAGGTTCCCACCATTTTTCAGTATTAACTGGAACAGTTCCATTGCCACGGGCAACCTTCCATGTGCACATTAATCTTCATCTCACTCTCCCTGTCTCCTGCAGAGCTGACCTCACACTTGTCTTTGATTTTGGAATAAAGTCCCGGGCACAAAAATGGAGATTTTGACTTTCTGTTGCTGCTGTTGCCATTAGCAACCAGCCTGGTAACCCAGGGTGAAATCCAGGATGAGCCCCCAAATGTAGCAAGATTCCCAGCCGTTGTGCTGGATATGTGTCCCCCTGGACCACCGGGTGCAACAAAAGTAACCTTGTGCATGTCCTCCAAGTGTGAGTGCTGAGGCAATGACCAGTCCAGTATCTTTGGGTTTTTAGGTTTATTTGAGAACTTGGATGGGAGAAGGGAATAAGTGGGATACTCCTCTGGCTCAACTATGCACAATTTTCTAGAAACAATTGAAAAACGCTTCTTGGCGCTGACTAGATGCCAGTCAACGCCAGTTGACGCTGGCTAACGCTGGCTTGCTGCCTGTTAACTGACCTGTTAACTGACCTTGGACTGCTTTTTCACTTATGGCACTTTTCCACTGCAAGTACCGGCTAGTACCGGCTCGGCTCTACTCGGCCCTGCTTGGCCCGGTTTGCTTTTCCACTGCGGTACCGCATGGTATAGTGTCGGAACGGTTCGGTACGGTACGGTATAGGTTTGCTTTTCCACTAAAGTAGTACTAAAGTTAAGTGGGTGGGATAACAACGGGGTGGGTGTGATTCTCTGACCAATGAGTGGCTAGTAGTGACTGCATGCAAAGGATTGTGGGATATGGTACCAGTTTGGTACCTGTTGGAACCACAATCGAGTAGGTACTGTTTTTTCAGAGCCGTACCGTACCGTTCGGTTCCATGCAGTGGAAAAGCAAACCTATACCGTACCGTACCGAACCGTTCCGACCCTATACCATGCGGTACCACAGTGGAAAAGCACAAAAGCGTGCCGAACCGGTACGGTTCCATGCAGTGGAAAAGCGCCATAAAAGAAGTCCTTTCTTTAGCTCTCTAAGCATTCCTTTCTGAGGTAGCTACTTGTACTGCTGCTGCGCTGCTAAACACTTCAAGGCCCACACTGGCACCCCCTTTCTCTCTTATCTTCAGGGCTTCAACACTGGCACCCCCTTTCTCTTAACCTTCTCCTCAGGTTAGCTGGCTCCTGAATCTCCTTGACCTTCTGGAGTGGTCCCCCTCTCATAGGCAGACCCCTGGGCAGTCTCAAGTACTCACAATACTGTTTTTCCCCGAAACTTCTGCCCAGCAGCTCCACTCGGTCCGCAGCACTCTGGATCCCTCTCGGCAGCCCAGCTCAACCTTCGCCCCCTAGGCCGACTGCCCAGGACACTCTCACTTGCGCTGACAGGAGGAGAGACAGCCATCACCCACCTCCTGGGACTCTGCTTCTCGCCAAAGACCCTCTGTCATGTGCTCCCCTCAGACTTATACCCCATCCCAGGATGCATTGTGGCAGAATATGCCCTCTGGGGTAGATACAAGCTCTAGTGTACTATTGGCTAGGTTTTCTCCACTGTCCAATGAGAGCCCTCATTGGACATAGTGGGGAGACTCCCCAGACTCAACAAACAACCCTGAGTAACACATAACAGCCTAACAAATTGATCAGGCCCTCCTGATATGCAGACAGGGCCACCCATATGCTTCTTCCTAGCACCTACCTAGGAGGGTGATACACATGCTAATTTAATTGATTGTCTGTCTTTAGCCTTCCAGCTTCTTGCTATGGTAGCCATACTAACATTAAAACTCACACATGGATGCAGACCAGGCGACTAAGGATACTACATTACAGCCCCGGACACTTGCTGGGTCTGTGCAACTCACAAATGGCACCCTAGTTCTGGCCCAGTACAGCTGGGAATAATATTTAAACTTTAAGGACCCCAGAACGAGAAGTTGCCCCTTATTCCACAGGGGGCAACTTCTTATGAAACAAGAATTTAGAAAAAGGTGACCTATGTTTGCCAGCAACTCTTTTTCCTCCAGCTTGACACATGGACCCATGGCTATCTTAGTAAATGAGTGTGGGATAGTGCCAGGGTTCACCACAGTTGTTTTTTTATGACCGTTTCTTGTTTTACCTGTTACCAAAGGTGTTACCAAATGCTTAACATCCCTTACAGAAATTACCAAAAGTTATATCCAGATGCCTAAATCAGGATCTTACGAGTATGCATTTTATCTGTATGGACATGTTTTCTGTCCCAGAAGCTAGAGAGAATAACAGAATTACAAAAAGTTTTGAGGTTTTATTTTACACCTCTTACCATCTGCAATGTAATGGAAAAAGTAGAGTAAGAAACTAGAAAACTATTGCCTGAATGTCTTCATATATATTTTTTTTTAGTCCTGTAAGGGGATAGATTTGGTTAGGGAGTGAGTTGCTCACTTGCTTCTGTTTGTCTCAGCAGCTGAAGGCCTCCACTCAGATCTCACAGAGAATGTTGCTGATCTTTCAAGATTTTGACAAACTCATTTATGTGCTTTCTTCCCAATTCCAGATCCTTAAAGCTGGAAGGATCTCATAAACTAAAGCCAGGTGACTTGTGGATTGTTGTTGTGATTTATATATAAGGAAATGCGCAGAGACACAATACGGCGTCTATTTCATGTACAATTTACAAAACTTGAAGGTAAAGTCACTTGCATCCACACCACACACTGCAAGAATAAATAAATGAAAGTATCTCTGCTTGATTTGTTTTCCTCTTGGAATTACAGTTTAGGGTACTATTTATTCAAATGCTTTAATTGTAAGGGATATAAATATATATATTTAATGTGATTTGAAAAGTAGTTATGTCATGTTGAAGTCATATTGTCTTCTATACGTCTTCCATTTTATGTAAAATTGTCTGTGTTTACTTATGCTAATAAGTCAGTATGTTCACAATTAAGCTAGAAGGCCATTCCGGCCACAGGAGTGTACAACCAATTACTCTGTAAATATTTTTTATCTTTTTTTTTTTTTAACAATGAAAAGTCATTTTGTAATGAAAAAGCTGCTCCCAACTAATATATTCTCCACAATGGAGTTTGCCCCTTTGACCGGGAATACCTCCGCCTAATCATGTGTTGGTGGTCCCAGGTTAAAGGTGATAGCAGGTATGGTTAGTGATCAAAATTTTGATCAAAAGAGGGGAGATTGTAAAGTAAATGTGTACATCCTGTATATTATTGTATTTTATTTTGTATGTATTGCACACTGCACTCACTGTGCACACGGCACTAATAATGTTTTCATTACATGTTTGCATTCTTTCAATTACAATTAGCCTGCCTAGGTTATGCCCCTTGTTACCATAAAACTACAATTGTAATAATAATGTAATACCTACGTAATCATGTGTATAAAAGCCTTAAATTGCGTCAAATAAAACAGAACAGAAATTTTGGAAAGATGTGTAGTGTATCTTTTTGTGTCTGTTCCCTATTGCAGTAGTTATTATTTGGAACTGTGTAAAAAATCCCAAAATAGATGGGATAATATAGCGCTTGCTGGTGTGTGCAGGGAGCTGTAGGAATCCACTAAAAAGTTATTTTAAAACTCTATAAAAACTGTACCCTTAACCACTTTACGACTGCTCACAGTAATATTACTGCGGCAGAGTGGCTCGTTATCGTCTGACGACGTAGTACTACGTCGTCAGACACTCCCCCTTCTGGGCGGCGCTTGCTCCCGCTGTTTTCATTCACAGCGGGAGTCGGGCCAGGGGAGGAGCAGCGGCGATCGCCGCTGCTCTTACCCGATCGTCGGGGATCGAGTCTGGAGATCCGCCCGCTGTGTGTAAACACAGCGGGCGGATCTCCATAGTGACAGGGAGTGACAGATCGGACTGTTCAGCATAGCTGGACATCCGATCTGTCCATGACTCACTCAGTCACCTCCCCCCCCCCCCACACGTCAGTAAGCACCAGGCATACATTAACCCCTCCCTCTCCAATAAAATTAACCCCTTCCCTGCCAGTGTCATTTTTACAGTAACAGTGCATATATATAGCACTGATTACTGCAGTAATGTCACTGGTACCCCCAAAAGTGTCAAAAATGTCAGTCAAGGGTCCGATCTGTCCGCCGCAATGTCGCAGTCCCGCAAAAAAAAACGCAGATCGCCGCCATTACGCGTTAAAAAAAAAAAACACCAAAAATGACAGAAATCTTTCCCTTTGTTAGTAAACGCAATAACTTTTGCGCAAACCAATCAAAATACGCTTATTGTGATTTTTTTTACCAAACATAGGTAGCAGAAAACAAATTGGCCAAAAATGTTTTAAAAAATTGGTTTTTACATCTTTTTTGGGGGGGATTTCATATAAAAAAATGTTAAAAATATTGTTATTTTTTCAAAATAAATGCTCTTTTTTTGTTTATAGCGCAAAAAGTAAAAATCGCACAGGTGATCAAATACCACCAAAAGAAAGCTCTGTTTGTGGGAAAAAAAGGACGTAAATTTCGTTTGGGTACGGCGTCGCACGACCGCGCAATTGTCAGTTGAAGTCGCACAGCGCCGAATCGCAAAAAGTGGCCTGGACGGAAGACAGCAAAATCCTCCGGTGGTAAAGTGGTTAAAATATAAATACCATAAGGATTAATATAACAATGTAAGTAATGTACCAAATCTGGAGGTGAACCTCTGAAGGCGTCACTACGCTCTGACGAAACGCGCGTCAGGTGGAACGCACGCCGTCAGCCCGGAAGTTAGCCTGGAACGCAAGCCGCTCTCCACGCTACAGACACTTACAAGCAGGCTCTGTACAGCGTTCGTGTATCTATTGTTTTCTTTTAAAACTTAATAAACTAACCTTAATGGTACTGCACCATCCGGAGCCTGTCCTTTTTGTTCCCTGAATTGAATTTGGAGGACCGTGAGGAACCCTTATACCCCACGTGGGGGATTCCGGCCGGGAGGGATTGGAGCCTAGCAGTCACCATCGTTTTGACCTGGAGGGTCAATAAAGCGTTATGGGTCTCTTTGCCGTAAGGCAGTTGAGACCCACCTTATCTGGTGAGTTTACATCTTACCTCTTACCATCTGCATGATTGGACTCCCTGGTCCATTGGAGGGTCCAGCACCAAGCACTTGCACTTTTTTCCTTTTTTTGGCATTTTTTTGGAATACCCATCACTGAGTCACCTATGAACTAGTTTTCAGTTTCACTCAGCACTTTACCTTTACTGTGATTTATTTTGATATTTTACACTGTGTAATTTTGATGGACTTGATTTGGCACATTACTTACATTGTTATATTAATCCTTATGGTATTTATATTTTAAGGGTACAGTTTTTATAGAGCTTTAAAATAACTTTTTAGTGGATTCCTACAGCTCCCTGCACACACCAGCAAGCGCTATATTATCCCATCTACTTTGGGATTTTTTACATTCACTTTGCACTTTATAGCAGCTGCTTATCCAATTAATATATCACCTTTTATACAGTAGCCACATCACCTATCCTATTAGGTACTCCTAGGAGCGAGGAATATATTCGATTGAATATATACATTTGCATTATTTGGAACTACTAATCAATATGGAGAAATGAGTTGCCTATCTATAAAATGTTCAGAACACTCCCAAGCAGGGCTGTGTGTGTCCATAGACACACACAGCATGGCTTGGCCCTGCCCCCAGCTCTCTGTTCACAGGTTTTGACTGACAGCAGCAGAAGCCAATGGCTTCAACTGCTGCCTGATCCACCTGTGAGAAGAGAAAAATGGGAGAAGAGCTACAGACAGGCACATCACTAGATCAATATAGGACTCAGGTAAGTATTTGGGGAGAGGGGGGAGGCACGTCAATGGGCAAAATGTTTTTTTACCTTAATGCAGAGAATGCAATAAAGTAAAAAAAAAAAACATTTTCGCTTTAGAACCACTTTAACCTGCACTAAGATTTTCACGCTGCTAGCAATCAAAGTGCTAGCAGACAGAGTCATCATCACTGGGGAGTGATGTCTCCACAGTTAACAAATTCCTGTAGATTTACCTTCAACTATGTAGTGCAAGTGCCTGCCTGATTGCATACAAATTTAAAGTGTTTAGGTTTGACCTCATAATATATGGTTTTGGTAAACCTATAGGAAAATTGTAAAAGAGAATAGTGTAATGTGTGGCCAGTTGAACAATTCTGACCTGCGGGAAATGTCTGTGACAATTACTGCCACTTATAAAGGGCAGAAACTGAGTTTAGAGCATTGATAACATTCAAGAGGCAAGGATTTTTTGGGGTTAATTTCTAAAGTCAAATAGACAGTGCCATTTGCAAGTGCAATTTTACTCATGTTCCCCAGAGCTTAGTGAATGTGGTGAAGCTTCAATCAGGGTCAAGGTAAAAAAAAAAAAAATAATCATTTTGCTATCATATGACTAAATGATGGAAATCAGCAGACCTTCCCCACATTCACTAAGCAATGGGGATAATGAGTGCAAATGCACTTGCAAAGTGCACAGTCTAGTTGCCTTTAATAAATCAACTCCTTTAAGTCCTCATTTAGAGCATTTACAGAATTATCTTAACATTTTTTTTTTATACTGTTTAACCACTTGAAGACCAGACTGTTTCTCTCCCCCCCCCCCCCCCCCCTCCCCTGCATTCCAGTCCAGGCCATCTGACTACTTCAATACCGGACACTTTCACCCTCTTCCTGCCCAGGCCAATTTTCAGAATTCAGTGCTGTCACGCTTAGAATGCCAATTACTCAGAAATGGAACACTGTACCCAAATGAAATTAATATCATTTTTTGAAACAGATAAAGCTTTCTTTTGGTGGTATTTAATTACCACTGGGTTTTTTTATTTTTTTTGCTATATAAATGAAAAATACGGAAAATATTGGAAAATGTTTTTTTTCTTAGTTTCTGTTATAAGATGTCTTCATGAATTTAGGGCAAAGTGTAGTCTGTTACATTTCTTTAATAAAAATAACCCAAATCAGTGTATATCATTGAGTCTTTGTGAAAGTTACAGAGAGTCTACAATCTATTGTGTATATATATATATATATATATATATATATATATAGCACCCTCCTAGGTAGGTGCTAGGTAAAACACATATGTGACCCTGTTCTGCTTATCAGGAGGGTCTGATCTGTCAGTTAGCCTGTCACATGTTTCCAGGTGTGTTCTGTTGAGCCTGGGGAGTCTCCCCACTATATCCAATGAGGGACCTTGTTGGACAGTGGAGGAAACCTAGCCAATAGCACACCAGGGTTTATGACTGTCCCAGTGGGTGGGCATTGCTGCAATGCATCCTGGGATTGGGAATAAATCTGGAGGGAGCATGTGACAGGGTGTCTTTGGGTGGGAAGCCAGGTCCCAGGAGGAGGGTGATGGCTGTCTCGCCTACTGCTGCTGAGGAAGGTGGTCCAGGCAGTCAGTCTAGGGACCAGGGGATGAGCTGTGCTGTATAGGATCCCGTGTGTGCTGACCAAGTGGAGCTGTGGGGAAGGATTCTTCCAGAAAACAGTATCGTGAGTACCTAAGCATCTGTCCAGGGGTCTGCCTAAGAGAGGGGACCACTCCAAAAAGGTCAAGGGCATCCAAGAGCCAGCTACCTGGAGTGTTACTGTAAAAGGGGGTGCCAAGTTGTAAAGCCCTGAAGATTAGGGGGTAAAGGGGGCGCCAGGAAGGGCCCTGAAGTTGCACAGCTGTACAGTCTACTTTAGAGGACAGCTACCTCAGGAAAGGAGTGCCTTAGGAAGCTAAAGGACTCTTTCACAGTCAAAAGGCAAAGTAAATTAAGCGGCCTAGCTGTGACTAGCTCAACTCATCGTTACTCAGCATTTAACCAGCGTTAAGCAGCATTTAACCAGCGTTAAACATCATTTATCAGATCGTCCCTGCTCATTGTGCATAGTTTAGTTCTGTTGGAGTATCCCACTCATCCCTTCTCCTATCCAAGTTCCTAATAAAACATAAAAACCAAAGAAACTGGACTGGTCCTTGTCTGAGATAAAATCACTTAAAACATGTCTGAATGTTCTACTGTTGCTAATAGTAACCCAGGGGAACCTGTCTTCAGTAGCTCCCTTGGGAGTAGTGCTACATATATATATTTGAAAATGTAATAATCCTGATGTACTGACTGTCTCTCTCATTTCTTGAGGTCCTACAATACCAGGACAGTACAAATACCCCCCAAATTACCCATTATTGTAAATTTGACACTGCAAGGTATTTTGTAAGAAACATTGTTTTTGAAAATTAAGAAATGTTATCATTTTTTTTTTCTTCACAATTCTTTTAAATATACTGTCATCAGAGCAGTGCAGCATCTCCAAATGACTGGTGTGGCAGTGATCAGGGACACTGACTAGTGACATTATTTAAAAAAAAAAATTTTTTAAAAATTACATTTTTTGCATTTTCTTTACATACTGTGACTAGAGCACCATAGTGACACTGTACTGCTCGGGGGGGTTAAGTCCTTTTTTTCCCCCACTGTTATCGCTTTTTATAGACATGATCACTGTATATAAACAATCCTTTTTATGAATAGCATCCATTTATCTGCCATTTTGTCCTAGTTTCTCCTGCTGACCTCCACATCAATACTGTCAGGGGCGGCCCCTCCATTAGGGGCGCAGGGGCACCGCCCCCCCCATCCATGCGTCTGGCGCCCCTGCATGTAGATTAGGAGTTCAATGGGGATTTTTTTTTTTGAAGCACCTGATTAGAGCCAGAGGCTCTAATAGGCTTCAGAAAAGGGTGGGCCCTGCGCCGTGTACCCACCCAGTTGTGTGACAATAGCGAATGAATATTCGCTATTATCACACTGACTCATCTCCCAGCCAATCAGGAAGCGGGTCGTGAGACCCCTTTCCTGATTGGCTAAAAAGAGACGTGATTTTACTGGCCATTGGCCAGGAAGAGGGAGGGGACATACGGCCAAGGAGAAGACACAGCGGCGCTCGGTAAAGGAGTAGGTATGAATCCGGACAGCCAGCCAGCCATCCATCCAGCCATCCATCCTGGGAGGGGGGGAGGAAGGAGGGAGGGGGTGGTAGAATATACTGCAGGCCAGCCATCCGTCCCGCGGGGGGGTTGTTGGTTTTGCCGCCGCCCCCCCCCCCCCCCAAATTTTTATTCACCAGCCGCCACTGAATACTGTATCCTATAATGTGGAGAGATTGCTTATTAAACAGTTTCAACCACCAGCCCTGATAGGTATTTCCCCAAGACAGAGAGACAGGATACTTTAACCACTTGCCGATCTTCTGCGGCAGGGCGGCTTGGCTGTGCAAAATCATGTTGATCTACGTGATTTTGTGCACAAGATCTCCGCGGCGCATGCGCACTGTCAGAGCCGGCCTTATACGATCGTCAGAGAAACTGACAGAAGACCTACCTGCTTTGTAAACAAGCAGGCAGGTCTTCTGTCACACGGCAGAGAGAGATCATGAGTTTCAGCTGAGCTACAACCCCGATCTCTCTGTGCCTGTTACAGACCCCTTCCCCCCACAGTCAGTAAGCACAGTTAGGCATACATTAACCCCTTTGATCACCCAGTGTTAACCCCTTCCCTGCCAGTGTCATTTATACAGTAACAGTGCATATTATTTAACACTGATTACTGCATTAATGTCACTGGTCCCCATATAGTGTCAAAACTGTCAGTTAGGGGTCCAATCTGTCCGTTGCAATGTCGCAGTCCTGCTAAAAATCGCTGCTCGCCACTATTAATAATAAAAACAAAACATAAATAAAAAGTCCAAAAATCTATCCCGTAGTTTGTAAACGTTATAACTTTTGCGAAACCAATTAAAATACGCTTTTAGGGATTTTTTTTTACCAAAAATATGTAGCAGAATACAAATTGGCCTAAACTGATAAGAAAATTTGATTTTTTTATTTTTTTTATTGGTATTGTTTAATAGCAGAATGTAAAAAAAAAGTGTGTTTTTTCAAAATTGTCGTTCTTTTTTTGGTGATCAAATACTACCAAAAGAAAGCTCTATTTGGGGGGAAAAAAAGGACATCAATTGTATTTGGGTACAGCATCGCACGACCGTGCAATTTTTCATTAAATTAACGCAGTGCTGAATCGCAAAAAATGGCCTGGTCATTAATGGGGTAAATCCTTCCGGAGCTGAAGTGGTTAAAGTGAGCAGTAGTGAAGATAAGAAAAGCTGCAGGTATGCAAAGGAACAAGATATCAGCTGGAGAGAGCACAAAAATGTGGCAAACAGGAAGTGCAGAAACATGGCTTAAATCAAGAAGTTGATTCAAAGAATTCAAGGTTCACTAGAAACAAGAGACAAGGCAAGATTGACCTAAGAGATCAGACAGGGAGCCAGGGGCGTACCAAGGGCTTGGGCAGACCGGCGCCCACCAAGAGCGCAGGCCAAGGGGGGCGCAAAAAAATTGTCAGTGTTAGCGGTGATTGTTGCGCCCTCCACTAGGCCTGCACCCCTGGCATGCCCAGGCAGCGTGCAGCTCGCCACCAAGATGGCGGGGGTCGGAAGCTGGGACTGGCTGATCTGCCGTCTGACCCTCTGCTGCTGATCCTGTCCTACCTGGATATCCGGGAGCTGCTGTGTGTCCCCCGGGGAGCTGTGCTTAACATGTGTCCGCCCTGGATATACTTCCCCACCACCGTCAGCTGATTTCCAGTCTTCACCATCACAGGTTATAATGTGCGGGGTCACCTGTGTCTGCATTGTACCTCTCTCGCTCTCTCTGTCACCCCTTCTCTCTCCCTCTCTCCCTGTCACCCCCCCTCTCTCCCTGTCACCACCCCTCTCTCTCGCCCTCACCCCCCTCTCTCTCCCTGTCACCCCCCCTTTCTCCCTCTCACCCCCCTCTCTCTACCTGTCACCCCCTCTCTCTACCTGTCACCCCCTCTCTCTCCCTGTCACCCCCCTCTCTCTCCCTGTCACCCCCCTCTTTCCCTGCCACCCCCACCTCTCTCTCCCTGTCACCCCCCCCTCTCTCTCCCTGTCACCCCCCTATCCCTGTCGCCCCCTCTCTCTCTCTCTCCCTGTCACCTCCTGTCTCTCTCCCGGTCACCCCCCTCTCTCCCTGTCACCCCCCTCTCCTTGTCACCCCCTCTCTCTCCCTTTCCCCCCCTCTCCCTATCACCCACCTCTCTCCCTGTCACCCTCCCTCTCTCTCCCTGTCACCCTCTCTTTCTGTGTCACCCCCTCTCTCTGTGTCACCCCCTCTCTCTCTCTGTCAACCCCCTTCTCTCTCTCTCTGTCACCCCCCTCTCTCTCTCTCTGTCACTCCCCACTCTCTCTCTCTCACCCCCTCTCTCTCTCTGTCACCACCCTCTCTCTCTCTCTGTCACTCCCCCTCCTCTCTCTCTCTCTCTGTCATCCTCCCTCTCTCTCTCTCTCTCTCTTTCACTCCCCCCTCTCTCTGTCACCCCCCCCTCTCTCTGTAACCCCCTTTCTCTCTCTGTCACCTCCTCTCTCTGTCACCCCCCCTCTCTCTCTCTCTCTGTGTCACACCCTCTCTCTCTCTCTCTGTCATCCCCCTCTCTCTCTCTGTCACCCCCCCCTCTCTCTCTGTCACCCCTACTCTCTGTCACCCCCTCTCTCTGTAAAACCTTCCCCCTCTGTCTCTCTCTGTCAAACCCTCTCCCTCTGTCTCTCTGTCAAACCCTCTCTCTTTATTGGGGGGGGGGGGGCACTGATACAGCCCCTCGCCAGTGCGCTGGAGACCCTAGGTATGCCTCTGCAGGGAGCTGTTCAGCATCTCAGGTGGCACACAGAGAAGAGCCACAGTCAGACACCACAGATGGGTTACTAGGCAGAACTAATCAATATATATAAACATTTAATATTGCAGGTTTTAACTTATTTCAAACACATTGTAGGCATATTTTTCCATGAGCATAATTATATTATTAGGAATAAATTATTATTTTGCCCACAGCGTTCAGAGTTTTTATTATTCACTTATCACAGTCAGCCAGATTTGGTATTTAAAAACCAAATAAATTTCACCCCTCTGTTTAACAACTTTACCTTAAGACCATTATATCATTTGCACTCACTAACCGTAATATCCGCTAATGTGTCAGAAATGCACTCAGCTTCTAAGGCTTGTTGTAGGCTGACAACAAAGAGCATTTTTGCACACTAAGCCTGGCCATACATTTTATATTTTCTTGTACACTTTTCCTTTAGATTTACAAAAACCATATATAATGAGGTTAAACTTAAACACTTTTAATTTGTATGCTATCAGGCCGGCCCTTGCACTACATAGTTGTAGGTAAATCTAAAGAAAACCGAACAAGAAAATTGTATAATGTGTGGCCAGCTTACAAGTGGTGTAAGCTTTTTCCACTTGTCTTGTGCTAAACTACTCAAACCCCCCATTCCATAATTCATAAAAACGCATATTTTGGTCTTTGTTTTGTTACTTCCATATCAGGGCTCCTTTAATTTGGACTTCAGCTGTCCAATAGGTTCCACCTGAGGTCTTACCCTTGGTTGAGCTACTGGGATACACCCCCCCCCCCTTTTTTGGACGCATGTTTTCACCCTGACCCACCACGCAGACTCTCACAGCTCGGTTTGTTTTTAACATACTTGCAAACAGAATAAACGCCACACAATGCAGTTGATGTAAGTGTATGAAAGCAAGAATCAATGAATGTGCTTTTTGTATATTTTTTGTTTTCCCATGACAATTTGATACATTAATTATTTGTTTATTGTTATAGAAAGATACTGTAAGGCTCCGTTCACATCTTAGCGTATGGATCACGGGCAGAACCGCCGCGGTTCCGCCCGCGATCCGGAGATTATTGCAAATCGCGGGACCCCCAAACGCTGAGCGATGTTGCCGCGATTTCCGCCTGCCGAATCGCGGTAACATCGCGCAAAAAAAATTGCGGGACGCAATACGATCCAAAGAAGCTCTTGTACTTTTTGGTCGTAATGCGTCCCGCGATTTTTTTTTGCGCGATGTTACCGCGATTCGGCAGGCGGAAATCGCGGCGACATCGCTCAGCGTTTGGGGGTCTATTGCAAATCAACGGGCAACGCACGGGCGTCCCGCGATTTGCAATAATTTCCGGATCGCGGGCGGAACCGCGGCGGTTCTGCCCGTGATCCATACGCTAAGATGTGAACGGAGCCTTAGGGCTCTTTCACACGGCCGCTCCGTGTGAGAGCTCCGCTGCGGTCCTTTTTTTTTTTTTTCCACGGAGCGGATGACATTTCTGTCATCCGCTCCATATGCCCGCATATCATCCCATCCGTTTGCGGATGATATGCGGACATAATGTAAGTCTATGGGGGTTTGCGGATGTCAGCGGATGACACCGCTGACATCCGATTTTCCTTCCTTTCCGTTTTTTGGACGGAACAAAAATAGGGTTTTGTTCAGTTCCAAAAAACGGAACAGAACTGACAGGAAGAAAATCGGATGTCAGCGGATGGTATTCCGCTGACATCCGCAATGCCATAGACTTACATTATGTCCGCAAATCATCCGCAAAAAAATAGGACGATTTGCGGACATACGGAGCGCCCGTGTGAAAGGGCCCTTTGTCAGAAATTACCCCTGAAAAAGAAGTTGTTTACTTCGAAACGCGTTGGGTTGTTTTCTACCACAGTACTCATGTCACCTGCATTATATGTATTGTTATCACTGTTTGCTTCTCTTTTAAACATATCTATTTTTTTCAATTAAATTACCCTTGTATAATAATTTTTGTAAATTCATTGGAGTGCCTGTAAAGTCCCACCAATAGGGGAACCTATTTCTTTGCTGTAAATGGAGTGTATATAGACTGTATATAGGAAAGTTGTCCCTCAAGAGTTGTTTTAAGTCAAGTGGGCATCTCATAATAACCTTATCCCCATCCAAGTTTTATCCCCTCAATAAAATACTAAAACAAAGTACTGGACTGTTTTCTGACTCTGGACTGTGGAAATTCCGTGTGCCTGGCTGTGCAGGGTTGGGTTTCCCAATTCACCTGCAGAACCCACGTGGGGTGCGCTACAAATGGAAACTATTTTCTCTGTGCTTTTGGGGCACTGTGAACATATGTTTAGTGCAGTTACAATGCACTGGTGTGAATGGGCCCTACGTTACAACAGTCCTTGAGGAAACAAAAGTTTACAGCATGGAACAGGAGCTTCACGCATTGTAAGATTAAGGCAGGTAATTTAAAGTGATAATAAAGCCCTACATATGTCCACTGAAGTGATTAGCCTCGGGTACAGTAATACACAGCGATGAATTTAAACTTTCCACATGAGCTGTACCTGTTTATCTGCAGCCTTTTCTCCTCTGCAGCCTTATAAATTACACAGATTAAAAGGTATTTCTCAGCTTCCAGACGGCATAGGGCAGAGATCTGATGTCACACACTGCATAGAATAAAGTACAGCTGAGCTGAGTGTAATCTGAAACCTAAGTAAATGGAAAGAACACATCCACCCCTACATAGTCTTACTGGGAAACATGTACATCTGAGGCTTTTAATCACCTGCTGTGTGCTCGGGGGGGGGGGGGTTGGATTGCCTGGTGTCCAGAGAAAACTGTCAAAATTGACTCAGACAGCAGAGTAGAGAGAGAGCAGACAGGATCCATACTAATGCCTCGTACGCACGCATCGATAGTTGGCCGTGAATTTTCGGCCAACGTCCGATCGGCTGATTTTCGGTTTGTTAGTATGATGCTTTCGACAACCGACTGCGACTTTTCGGCCAAATAAAATCTGGTGTGCAGGCTATAAAATTTTTGTTGGCCGTCAACACAACGCTCGATTTTCCGTCAGTCAGTACAGATTCAAATCTACAAAGGAATGGTTCACAAATAAACATATCCAGGTGTTAGAAGGGCCAAGTCAAAGTCCAGACCTGAATCCAATCGAGAATCTGTGGAAAGAACTGAAAACTGCTGTTCACAAACCCTCTCCATCCAACCTCACTGAGCTCGAGCTGTTTTGCAAGGAGGAATAGGCAAAAATTTCAGTCTCTCAATGTGCAAAACTGATAGAGACATACCCCAAGTGACTTACAGCTGTAATCGCAGCAAAAGGTGGCGCTACAAAGTATTAACTTAAGGGAGCTGAATCATTTTGAAAGCCCAATTTTTCAGTTTTTTATTTGTTAAAAAAGTTTGAAATATCCAATAAATTTCGTTCCACTTCATGATTGTGTCCCACTTGTTGTTGATTCTTCACAAAAAATTACAGTTTTATATCTTTATGTTTGAAGCCTGAAATGTGGCAAAAGGTCGCAAAGTTCAAGGGGGCCGAATACTTTCGCAAGGCACTGTAGTTGTATATAAAATGCGCTTTTTATCTTTCAAAAAGTGTTTCCCAAAGCAAAACCTTTCATCCAATTTCTAAATTGCTACATTTGTAAATTTTAAAAGCCAGTATAAAGGAATAGAAGTGGTAAAAAAAAAAAAAAAGCACTGGTGTGTTCACCTAATCATTTTCTTTTGTATAATATTCCTTTAAGGAAGTATGGCAGGGGGTGTGTCCTATTGCTACATACTTTTGCTCATAGGTGTCCCTCGTTCCCATCTCAGAAAGTTGGGAGGTATGGGTTTTGTCCCTTGAAATATGCTAGTTGGCAAGTCTCGGTGACACCAAGCTCATGTTAATACTCTACCTTATGAAGGTTATCCTGCCACTCAGGTCTGGTCTATAATTCTGTTTTAGCCTTTGGCTATTGTGAGCATGCACTCATGCACTCATTACATTTTCCTTTTCCAATAACGCTGTATTTGGTAATGCACTAAGCATCTGCACCCTTTCTTCCTTGTCTGTAATTATAGAATAGATTTAGGGTACAAGGACTATATCATAGATATGATACTGTGTTCACAGTGGGTAGGCTCCAGTTTTAAGCGCTACTGTTTGTGCAAAAAATATCCACAGCCCTGCTTGGAGTCCAGTGTAATGTTTGTACCCTGCTGCAAATGTTTATTTCTAAAACAAAGATGTGCATGAATAGTACAACCACATACATAAAACATACGTTTAAAGATTCACTTAACCATTGTAGCTCAATTCACCCGTTTGACTCACTGTCTTTATCTAAAATTAATAGAAAGAAATCTAAAATCCTAATCTGTCAAATAGCAGCAAATAGAAAAGGTAATTCCTGGTGAAGAGAAGCAAAAAAGGCCCCGCCCCTGACCTACTGAGTGTGGGTTGAAGACTAGGACAAAGCGAGGCTCCCCCCCCCCCCCCCCCCAGCATGGATGGTGTAAACTGTGCCTGAGCAGAGGCTGGTTCCATGCCCCACTGGAGACTCTTCTGCCCCAGCCAGCCCCAACCGAGCTGTCCCAGCTCCCCCCAACCCCCCCCCCCCTGCTGGCTAGGTCAGGAACCCGGATTCAGCCGGCCAGTAGAGAGAATCTGGAGCAGGGCTTCAGCTTGGAATGGGGGTCAGGCGGAGGATTGGTAGAGTGGGAGTGGGGCCCAGTTGCTGCATCATGGGCCTCTAGTTTGTACTTGCCCCTTGGGCCGAAAGTTGCCAGTCTGCCCCTGGTTCTATCTAGGGAGTCTCTTTTTCTCTCTAAACTGAACTTTACACCATTCCTTATGGCTTTCAGCAATTACACTTGGCCAAGAAACAGAAATTTCTCTATCGTCCATTGACAGACACAGCTCCATATCTTCTTAGACCATTAGGTTTGGCTCCTTCCATCAGGAATAGGACACTAGGCAGGAAAAAGCTTTACCATGCCTATGAGGCTGTCCCTGCAGGCAAAACCCCACACACTCTGCTACAGCTTCCAGTTTGTTTCTGCCTAGTTTAGGAGTAGGACCTAGTTCCCTGCTGGGACTTCAGTCTTAGCTATATAAAAGGGAAAATGTTGTTATTTGTAATATTTATTTTCTAGTTAGAAGTTCCTGGAAAACGACAAGCAACAGCCGGCTGAGGTTTTGAACTGGATAATCTAGATCCTTAAGGTCTCCCAGCCTGGCCAGCTAGTGTGAGCAGGTTATAGTCCAGCACCAGGCCTTGCCACAACAGAGCCCCGATGGATGGGGATGAGACTGCAAGTGGACCGTCTCACTGGGACGTGACAACCTGGAACACCCTGAGTCGCAACATACCCCCCGGCTGACAGCACCCCCACCCTGGGTGGGAGGTGGTCTGCTTGGAGTGGTGCCAACCTGGTACTATGGTATGGTGAGTAATGCTGTCCCCCCAATCCTCTAGCAGTCTTGGGGTGGACGTGGGCCCCCTCTTGGGAATGGTTGGACCCTTGGGAGATACCTCGGTTCCCCTGGCCTCTCGGACATTCCAGCCCCCCAGTTACTCCCCTCCCTTCCCCTAGTAGATTCCTACCTTGGGGGGCAGTAATATTACAGCCGCTGCTGCGTTCCTGCGGGGGGGGGGTGACTGTCCTGATGGGGTCTTTTGTTAAGTACCTTCCAATGCCACTTGTCTGGGGTCTGAGAGACGAGATGGCACGCCGTGGGGGGGGGGGGGTGGTCACCATTTTGCTGTAGATTCATGCTTATTATTTTCCATTGACAATGTATGGGCAGCCACTTTCTGTTAGTTCCCCATAGGAATGCATGGGGCAGCCATTTTCTTGTAGTCCGGATCGCTGAACAGGCAGCAGGCATGGCACACTTAATCTAGCAATGACCCAGGCATTTTTCTCTGTTTCTATTGCCTGTGTCAGAACGTTTTTACTTTCTGTTTTAAAGAACATTCCAACAAGCCTCCTGAGCGGTTGGGTAATGTTTTTGGGGTCCCCTATAGGTTTTCCTTACTCACTTACTTATCAGATTGTACTGGATTGGGATTTGTGATACCGCTAGTGTGGCGGTGGGATCGCGATTTGTGATCTTTTTAAAGTGACACTGTATTATTTTTAATCAGTGAAAAATGGAGTCCCAGGACAATGTTTTACCTACAGTGCAGCTGGGGGACCCTCTGGGTCGCAGTCTCTGTCTGCTTTTACAGCAGTCCTGGAAAGCCTGGTGTCAAAGGTAGATTTTGTGTTCAAAAGTATTGATAGCCGCAAATGTCCGCTGCCTTCACCTCCATCGCTGGTATCCCCAGATTCTGAGGTAGATATGCCCGCTACAGACGCCCCCCATCCTGATGGATCGGTGTCCTCGCATTCTGATGGTGAAGAGGACCTGTTTTCAGCCGCCACGCGGGAAAGCGCATTGGTGGAAGCACTCATAGTTTCCATGCGGGAAACTTAAAAAATGGCAGATAAATCTACAGCGTCAGGTATGCAGATGTCTTTTTTACCCCCTTGAGACTGAAAAAACTAAAGTAGTTAATAATTAAGTCTGGAGCGTTAACAAATTTTAAAATAAAAATTATTTAATAAACTGTTTATTTGAAATGAACATATTTACAGATTATAGACTGTATATTTATTATTGAGAAGGGAATGGGAAGTGATTGGCGCTGCCTAGTGGGGTGCTTAGGGAATAAGATCTTACTGTACTGGAGGTGGGTTGTTGTATGGGGATCTATACAAACTCTGCTGGTAGGATCTGTGCGTAATATGTTTGTATAATTTGGCGTGGCAAATATCAAACTACTATAAATCTAGACAGGTTGATGCGCAAAAAACTTTAGGTAAAAACTTATTTAAAATATATCAGCAGAAATATATATTATAAGTGCAATCGTGCAAAAAAGGTGCAAAGGTGAGTGGCAAATGTGAAGTAATAAGACAAATATTGCAATGATGGTGTTCAATAAATAACAACCAATAGTAAATAAATATCCATAAAAACGAAAATCAATAAATATGATCTTAGGGGTACCAATAAATATAAGTGCAAAAATAAATATATATATATGGCTATCAAGTGAGTGCGAAAGTGCAAAAGTGCAAATGTCTATTGACAAATAAAAGAAATGATAAAGAAAAAAAAAAAAAATATATATATATATATATATATATATATATATATATATATATATAGCGGTATCAGAGATGTGTCCGTATAATTAGTCAAATAAATAAGTCCAAAGGCATGTGCAGTCTCAGTGGCTTTAAATCCAGAAAGAGTCCTAAATAAGTGCAATCCGTATATGGTGAAAAAAAGTGCTCCTTTATCCTTTATCTATGCCCAAAGGTATGGTGAGTGGGCGGAAAGAAGAAGTGTTCCCCTGAGCCTGGGGTCCTGCGCTTACCAGATTCCCTTACCCCTACAGGGGTAAACAGCGGGTCGATTATTAGGGGATCGCTCCCACACTCTGGCAATCAAGATGTTCCCAGATCTCTGTTCCTCTCCTTATTGGTGTGTAGATGTCAGCTCAGTATATATGTATAGAAGTCCAGTGCAGTACCGGGTATATGGGAGAAAAGGGAAGCAACCTCCAATAGTGTAATATAGTTTGTAAAAAGGCTTTATTCAAATAAAAGACAAGTACTCACATATTATAAAAGTAAACAGTATGCCCGTCTGGCATAGGACCCTCAACTTCCTCTTTTGTGGTGCACACTAAGGGATAGCGTGCGTCCCAACCGCCGGATGTGCGTTCCAAGCCTCGGGTGTGTAAGGCGGAAATGACGTGGTCACGCTCTCTACCGGTTTCGTTTCAAACATGATCTGAACTTGTAGTTATATTGTTCGTCAGGGACTATTCCCAACTCTTACTGCTGTAAGGTAACAGCATTGGATGAAACTTTGTTGGCTGCACCTTATCTCCCCACATATCTATAGATAGAGTTCAGATCATGTTTGAAACACGTTGGATCTTCCCAGTGCTAAACCTTTCATCCAATTTCTAAATTGCTGCATCTATACCATATGATACATGATCGAGTCAGCAATAGAGTTTTCTCCTGGTGACATCTGCTCCGTGGATTGGCTTCTGGAGAGAGTGTTTTAACCCATGTTTCTGGGAGAGCCTGACATAATTTGGAAGGACCATTAGAGCTACTGGCTCCGGGGATTGGATGACAGTTTGTGTGGCTCTCACTAATTTATATCTGGTAAGAGGCAGTGGTGTCGGGAAAGGGCTCTGTGTGGTGCTTCTATTTCCAATCATTACCTTTACTATCTGGTAAGCATTTGGGACTTAAGGTCACTGGTGTTTCCTACTATTAACCATCTGGTGACGGTGTGCACTCCTCTGGGTGATGAAATAGCATTCAACAGTATTACGCTATGGATTGCCTATTTATTTTTACATATGGCCATCACCTGTGGATGTGAGGACTTCTGATCATATTGACTGAAGGCTGAGGTTTTAAATCCGACTAGAGTTTTTGGGCGAACTCCATTCTGCTTTCCGGTAAGGAGATTTGAATGTTGGTTTAACCATCCACCATTGGAATTACTCAATTTTGGACTGTGCCTTTTTCATTTTGGACACGGACTTGTCATTACTGTGGACTATCATTAGTGTGCTTCATCTGACATTTATTTGTGGATTTAGTACCCGTTAGCGCAACTTAGCCCTTACACTTACCTATTTTGCTTGTCACAATTTAAGTTGCTGCTGTGTTTCATAGTAGTTAGCGCAGTTATATTTTCTTCTTTTAAATCTAAAAATAAGGATAGTGGGATTTGGATCGTTGCTGGGCAGAAGTAGTGTGTGGACAGGCATAGAAGAAGAAGGCTGTAGGGGGCTAAAAATGATACGATGTATATATGTGTTAATCAATTGGTAAAAAATATATATGTGTTAATCAATTGGTAAAAAATATATAGGTAAATATAATAATGTCTGGTTAAAAAAAGGGGAAAAGGGGTTGTGTATGGCAAACTCATATCGTTCATGAACACAAAATCTATATATATTCTTTTACAAGTCCCATAAGCTGAATTCATATATAGGTTTTGAAGTGGGCAGCAGCCAGGTGTGGTGTTAATCCTTACATATATACCCATCCTAAGCGCGGAATTACATCCACCCTTTCTCTGTATATTTATTATGTTGTATCTCCTAGCTCCACGGAATCGACTGAAGAAGCTGCGATTCTCTGGTTACGCTTCCACCACAATTGAACCCTGCATACTTTAAAAACTGTTAAGTCTGACCTTTTTATGGTACGAATCCTATATATCTAATATGTTATGTCTGTTATGCATAAGGGTTCCCTTGATTTAGGAGCATACTGTTATATGACCATTTATGTATGTTTGTACAATGGTTTTTATGAATTTATTTGAATTTTTTTGTACAATAAACTTGTTTTTAAACATATTAATTTAGGTGTCAATTCCTCTTGAGATGAGTCGAATAGATGTCTTTAAAGTCCCATTGTTTTGTAAGGGGATAAAGAGTCCATCTCTTTCTCCCCTTCCAGTTTTTTTAGTATATACACTTTTTTGGGATGTGGCATCACTCTATTGAGATCGTGTCTCAAATACTTCTACTATCGGCTGATTTATGCCTTTCCTCCACTAAAACTCCTGCCAAGGCTTCTTTGCAGGATAGAGGTGGAAGGGATTCTAGTTATTCTGGTGGACCCAGACTGGCCTCGTCGGTCTTGGTACGCAGACCTAGTAAGGGTGGTCATCGATACTCCATTTATATTTCCTCTCAGGGAGGATCTGCTGTCTCAAGGGCCGATCTTCCATCCTGCTTTACAGTCGCTGGCTTTAACGGCTTGGCTGTTGAAAGCCAGGTGTTGAGAGATAGGGGTCTTTCTGACTCTGTGATTCCTACACTATTGATGGCCAGGAAGTTGACCCCCAGGAATATATATCATCGTACGTGGAAATCGTACATTTCATGGTGTGAATCACTGAAGGTGCACCCTCTCTTGTTTTCAGTAGCTAGGGTTTTGGCCTTTCTGCAAAAAGGGGTTGAACAGCGGTTGGCTTTGGGCACTATCAAAGGCCAAGTGTTGGCTTTGGCTATATATTTCCAACACCCTTTAGCTACGCATGCCTTGATTCGCACTTTCATTCTGGGAGTGCGCCATATGGCTCCCCCGAGATGTTCCCCACCACCTCCATGCGATCTGAATTTGGTATTGTCTGTTTTTCAAGATCCTCCTTTTGAGAACATTCAGGCGTTTTCTCTGCTTTCATTGTCTCAGAAGGTTGCCTTTTTGGTGGCTATCACTTCTGCCCGCAGAGTGTCTGAGTTGGCGGCGTTGTCCTGCCGCTCACCTTATTAGGTGGTCCACAGAGATAAGGTGGTACTCCAACCTAATCAGTCTTTTCTTCCTAAGTTGGTTTCTGATTTCATTTGAATGAAGACATTGTGCTGCCTTCACTTTGTCCCAAGCCCAAGCATCCCAAGGAAATTGCCTTGCATTCTTTGGATGTGGTTCAGGCGATCAGGGTTTACCTGGGGGCTACTGAGTCTTTCAGAAAATAAGATGCTCTTTTTGTCCTTACCGAGGGACCTCGTAAAGGATTGGCTGCGTCTGCTGTGACCATATCCAGATGGATCAGGCTTATTCAATGAAGGGTCAGGTTCCTCCTTTTCCTGTGAAGGCGCATTCTACTAGGGTGCTCTTGGGCTTTTCGCCATCAGGCGTCAGTGATGCAAGTTTGCAAGGTGGCAACTTGGTTGTCTGTGCATATGTTTACAAAATTGTACAAGGTAGATGTGTTGGCATCCTCGGAGGCCTCTTTTGGATGCCTTTTTTTTTTTTGTTTGATCTCTAGCTTTTCTAGGTGAGCTGCAGTTGTTCCTAGTTGGGCTCCATGTTACCTGGTTGGCTAATTTTAGCCTTTGGGGAATTATGTTCTTCTTTGCGTTGTTTTTCCCACCCCTCATGCATATACTGCTTTGGGACGTTCCAATTGATCCAGTGTTGTATCTGTCCCCCGCTGGCTCTGTACTGAAAACTGAGCGATCCAAGACCACTGATTGTTTGGTTCTCAGCATTCTGTAAGCAGACAACTGGGGACTGTCAAGCTCCGGCTCTCTGCACTGCCCCTCCAGCGCTCACAAGATCCCTGGGCTGTGGAGGGGGCAGGAGAGGCTGGTGGAAAATGGGTCGCTGAGAGCCTGAGCTAGCTGTTGGCCATATGGTTGGAATCTTTTCAGAGCCTGGACCGGCTCTGTGACATCACCCTTCAGACACTTCAAGACGAACTGCCCTCCTGTGATCGATAGGCGAAGTATAGCCAAAATAGCTTTGGCTATACTTCTCCTTTAAAACCTTAACCAATTTGTAAGAGAAACTTGGCAGCTTCCCATTCAACCTGTGGAATTACAATCCACTCCAATACTTTTTATGTCATGGCTTGAATTTGAGACACTGCGATAAGTTTAAATCCCACTCAAACATGCACTTTACCTTTAAAATGTTGTTAGAGAGGTATGCAAGCACTCTCCCCATCAAATTATAACAAAAAGGGTGAAACAGTAGTTATTTCACAAAAAAGATAATATTATAAAACTGATCCATGTCTCCTCCCCAGGCCAGTTCTATAGTTCAGTAGTCTTGATACATGCTTTCTAAAAGGGAATATTAAACTTCTCAAAGACTAGCACATTTGGGCCTCATGCCCCAACTTTGAGTTCAGAGAGGAGTTTTCCAGCGTAATTTACACCCATACATGTGTAAACACATGTAAACGCACATAATGCACCTAAACGTGTCCTTATGTGCGTACATTTATTGTAGTTGCTAGAATAAATGAATCTACTAGCCAATATAATCGGTTTACATTCCTACGCATCTAAGCACAATACACTTGTAAATGTGCATACTTACAGGCATTTGTTCTGCCAACATCTACCAGCATATTTAGGGCATTTTTTCATACGTCTGTGTGCATGAGGCCTTATACCATTTATGCAGATTAATGTGCTGAAGAGGAAGTGGCCAAGTTTTAGGGGAAGGGTGGAGGGTTAATTACAAATATAACTACAGAAAAGCTAGCCTTCACTAATCTTTCTTTTTTATTGTGATGCCGTAGGTAAATGTAAGCAACCATACCAGGGCCATACCTTTTGAAAGCATCAAAAGCCTTATCCAAATTAACTGGCGTAAAACTGAGCTTCTGTCACTCACAGCCTGGTTTACTATTCAGGAAACTAGAAAGCTAACATATGTGCTGAAAGATAAATATGGTAAGTAATATGTTATTTGGGCTGTGTGGAAAGATTTCAAAACGAAAACACTGTACAAGCATATTTTAACGTTAGATATCTCAGAGTAAGTGCCGGTTCACATTTGTGCGATTCGGGAACGCTGCGAATATGCAGCGTGATCCCGCATCGCATCCACACCTCTGTCAGTTCACACTGCCATATGCGATACGCAGGGGGTGTCAATTAAAAGTCAAAGGCACCCCCAGTTGCGATCGCATATCGCAGTGCGATCTGCAAGTTCGCACAGAATCGGATCGCACTAGTGTGAACCACTATGCGATCCGATTCTGCTGCGGATAAAAAAAAGCCTCATGTCCGAGTTTAGTGCGGATGCGATGCGAATTCAGCCATACAAAGTGTATGGCTGAAATTTGCACCGCACATGAGATCGCATGTAATTTAGTAGCAGTACGCTCCGAATTACATGCGATCTCCTCGATCGCACTAATGTGAACCGGGGAGATACTGTTGCACTCTCACAAAAATTAGGACAAGCACACAAAGAGACATACAGTCAGGTCCATAAATATTAGGACATTGACACAATTCTAATCTCTTTTACTCTATACACCACCACAATGGATTTGAAATGAAACAAACAAGCTGTACTTTAACTGCAGACTTTCAGCTTTAATTTGAGGGTATTTACATCCAAATTAGGTGAAAGGTGTAGGAATTACAACAGTTTGTATATTTGCCTCCCACTTTTTAAGGGACCAAAAGTAATGGGACAATTGGCTTCTCAGCTGTTCCATGGCCAGGTTCCCAATCACCTGATTGCAGTGATAGCCTCTGATACATTGTATTTATTTCTCCTGCTAGAGGAAAAAAATCTAAACAAAAACAAATGTGTGTAAAAATAAAATAGGTAGATCAAGGTTTAATCTAGGTCAGTGTAAGGGTAAGGGTCAGGATCGGGGTCAAAGGTCAGGGTCAGTGTATTTTAGGTAGGTTACCGTTAATCAATTTCAGTGTCTGTTAGTGACACTGTCAGTATGTTTAAGGTAGGATGAAAAAAATGCAAAATGCGCACCATTTTTTCTTTGGGTACAAACAGCATATAACATACACATGCGTCAAAGAAGGAAAGGGGGTGATCCCTGTAGCCACACATCCATATGCTCCTATGATCAGTGTGAGAGTGGCAACTTCAGCCTGGCCACGTCCCCCACGCATTTTGCTCCACTCCCCAGAGCTTAGTCAGGGGATGAGGATCCCATGTGTGTGGGGGAGTATTTAAGCATCATCGGCAGTCACTCAGGTGTGCAGCGGGCTGACAAGGGTGTGTGAAGGGTATAAATGTTGCCTTCATGTGTAAGGGACAACCTATGTGATTAAAATGAGTGGTGAAAGAGTGAAAGGTGGAGATAGTGAAAAATTTATGAACAAAGAATAAATAAAAAGTGTATTTCTATAAAAGGAACATTTTTTTAAAATAAAATCATATGGAAATAGAATTCAAAATAAGAAAGGTGAATGTCTAAAGGTGAAGTTGTCAGACCATCTAAGATCAAAAATGATATATGAAAATTAATTGTGTAATGTGATTAATTTAAATGTATCAAGAATGCTGATGTACCAGTATTAAACAACGTTTAACATTGTCAAAGAGCCAAAAGGCGAATACTCCCTCCTAAAACCCATTAGGAAAAAAAACCTGGGTGCGTGGTCTGGACACTAGAGACTCCTGTCCCCTGAGCTCCTGGCCATGTTCTATCTGCTCCAAATTTGACAGTATGCTCTCAACAAAGAAGCGTAAGGCGAAGACCACACAGAACAAGACCCATATGACCAGATCGAGACGCTTTTTTCCAGGCTTCCCCCGACCCCAAGATGGCGGAACCACGCAGCTCATTGCATGAGGCCTTGAACTCACGGGATCCTCCCGTCTCACCCGTTACCTTCTTAACACCTGAAGCTTATGCGGACACTCCAGCAGCTTTCCGTACTGAGGTACAGAGCCTCTCTCCACACCCTCTGACCCTCTGGGCAGACGCCGAGCTACGGTCGCTTCTCCAGGCCCTTCCGACTAAGGCAGACATAGAGGCGCTCTTTGGCTGTTTGGAGGAAACACATTGTCAGGAGATACAAGAGGTAAGAAAGTACGTACAATCCCTTTCTTCCCAGCTGACATCAGAGGAATCCTCATTACTAACCCTAGAAAAGAGGAGATCAACCCTGGAACATTTACAGAACTCTCATGTTGACACTCAAGTGGCTCTCCAGCTACATATGGAGGATCTGGAGGACCAGAGCCAGTGTAACAACCTGCAGCTCTGGGGGCTGCTGGAGGATACTGGTGCAGAGAATTTGCCAGAAACAGCAGTAGCAATTTTTCAAAAAATCATGGATGAATCCCTCCCTACACGACTGGAGTTTGACCGCATTCATAGGGCCCTGGGTCCCCGTTCCTCCGATCCGAATAGACCGAGGGATATCATATGCTGGTTACACCATTATGCCCATAAAGAAACTGATCTACGTAAGGCGTGGGAAGCTGGGGAAGTCAATTTTGCGAGTGCCCATCAAGATTCTTTCTGATCTTTCTAGAGTGCCATTACAGCAATGGGCTGTCCTTTGCCCCCTCCTGGACCTTGCTTGCCAGCTGGGCCTTACCTACTTATGGGGTTTACCCCTCTCTGCCACCTACCATGGGGACCAACAGTCATTCATCCTACACACACCAAAGGATCTTCCAGCGCTCTTTGCCTTCATGGAGACTGAACCCATTCAGGTCCCAAATTGATTGATGCTCCTCCAGAGGCCGGCTGGCCGGTCAAGTTTGTTAACATCATGGAGAAATACCCCGCCAAGACCACAGTACACTAGACGGAGATCTTGGATGTCATGACCAGAGGGTTCATGTGAGGCCGGAATGATACATGCAGTCGCTGTTCTCGATAGTTACATTGCCTGCGGGTGATTGCTCGGCTTAGATGTACCCATCTACTACCCATGACTGATATTCTTTCTTTTTTTGCCTCAATATTTTCCCATTAAGGAACCTTGGAGCTTACAAGTTCTCACAAATGGTTATGCTTATAAGAAATCAAGGTCTTAGTGCCTTAATGTTTTGTATACTGCATTTATAATACCATTAGATGCAGCTAGACTTTCCTGACATCTTGGTGTATCATATGCCGACTATTATATTTCTATACAACCTTGAAGGTATAGCTGACATGTTGAAGTGACATAATCACATAATTGCTCTTTGGTTCCGTGGCTTCCCCCTCCGCCCTCTGAATTCTGGGGGGGGGGGGGACGGGGACGGTATTCACCGTCACTGGAAGTTAAAAACAGATAATTAATGGTTTGAATTGCTTTGGATGGGACAGTCATGTTTGTCAGGAGTGTCTCCATATAGAAATGAAGATTTATTCCCATTGCCATGAAATCTGTAATTCCTAAATGATGTCTGTATTACATATCCCTCAATGTCCCTATTGTTTGTGGATTGGGAGGGAATGTGGAGTGTGCCTGTCTCATTGATGAATGTTAATGGCCTCGCATTGTTCTGTCTGTCTGCCTTAAGAGAAACTTATTATGGGATGTATATATGTATGTGGATTGGATGCTGGGGGAGGGGGGATTGTCCCACATTGTATACTTTTGTGTACAGTGTATGGAAGTGTAAAACCCTGTTTCTATTGGATTGTGAATGTCCCGTCCAGTCCTCAACAAGGTCCACCTGGGCGGTAACCTTGTGGGGAAGACTGTATATAAGTCTGTTTCTTGTTCAATAAAGATGTTCTAGAGTTAGTTCACCCTCAATCTTGAGTCCTGTCTCTTATTGGGGGAATATGCTACAAGGGATTGCTATGGTCTTCCATACTCCCTTGGATAAACACTAAGCTCTTGTAAGAGCTTGTGTAGAGCTTGTTCCTGCTGCCCTCTCTGGGGAAAGAGAGGTTCACCCATGGGAACCTGGAGCCTTGTCGTAGGTCCAGGGTGGGTAGGAGATGGCGAGACCCTAACCAAGCTGCGGCGGTTCGTGGGGTCTGAAGTGGTTATGATGTCTGGTGGAGTGCTTAGAGCCCTCGGGAAGCACAAGGAGCATCCGTTAGCGGAGGTGCCCGGTCAGGGTGCGGTTGATCCGTTACAGGGGGGCGGCGGAGTATTATGCAGTGGCTGTTTTCTTTCACTTTTCAATGGTATGGTTTATTTGCTGTCAGCTTCTCCCTATTGGGGACTCCCCCCTTGTTCCTATACTGGTGGAGGGGGGGCTCGCCACAGTGACAGGTGAACTTATGTGGCTTTTTGCCTATATACAGCATTATATTGTTAGATGTTTTTTTGTTTCTTCCCCCAGTTTGCTTCTCTACCTTAATGTTTTTAATCTTGGCTGGGTGGTTGGGGTGGGGTGGGCTGGGATGGCTACTTCTGGGCTTTTTCTAATCACTCCCCCACATCGGACAACACACACTAGGATTCCACTCTAGTCAAAGTTTGTCTTTTGCAAAGTCGATTTGCTACACTAAAGTGATTGGCTAAATTCATGTTTTTATTGTTTCCGATATCTGAAAAATGATCTGTCATTCTGCCACTGAATCGTCTGGAGGTTCTTCTTATATATTAGATGCTGCATATGGTACAAGTGGCCATATATATAACATATTTTGTGGGACAGTTTATCAGTTGTTTAATGGTTAAAAGACAAACCATTGGAGCAAGAGTTTAGGATATTAGGATCTCCTAGATGCTTGCAAGTAGAGCATCTATTAGCACCACATCTAAACAATCCTGTGGTATTTAACCATGTACGTGTAGTTTGATTGGAAGTGTACATACTGGGGGAAACCATGTTACCTAAGATGTGTGCTTTTCTCACAACGTATCGGACCCCTTGCCCCAAGATAGTCTTGTAGCTGTCATCACTGTATAAAGCAGGGAGATGTCTGGAAATTATGTTTTTTTATCTTGAAATTGTGAACTGTAATTGGTTGAAAACACAAGTGAATCACATGGTCTGATTTACTGTAGGTATTGGCTGGTTAAAAGATTAGTCCTATCTAGACCCCTGACTTGGGAACTGACTTTTTAAACTTGTGATTTGCAATGGCCACGTTTACAGAGTCTTTGTTCCAGTAGAGAAGATTCTTTGTCATAATCCATTAGGTGAGAGCAATGTTGTCTTATTCAAATAAATTGACCCCGAAGTATCACTTTGATAGTGTGGGAGGAGTGGCAACTTGATGCATGTAAAAGGGCATTTTTAAAGGTAGTTTTCCTGTATGCCTGTACGATGACTACTTTATGCCAGATAAAGTAAGATCAAGGAAGTTTGTCTCAGTTAGGTGTTCTTCTTTAGTGAACTTTAGATTTAATTAGTTCATGTTTAGATGATCCAGAAACTCAGTGACTGACAACTCCTGTTTGGGGATGAAAATCAAGTCATCAATGTATCGCAAATATGAGATAATGTGGCCTCTAGGGAGGTTATGTACATTGTAAATATGCTGTTGTTTCCACCAACCCATGTATAAATTAGCATAGGTGGGTGGGAATCTAGCTCCCATGGAGGCCCCCCGTCTCTGTATGTACCATAATTGTGATGTAGGCGATAGGAAACTGCCTCCAAGATAAAACATTTAAGTTCTGGGGAATATTCCGTATGCAAATCCTTATGGTGTTTGAGTGACTGTAGCCTAAATCTTGAGGTATACTATGATATATAGAGATCTTATATCGCACACAATCCACTTATTGCCTTTACTCCATGGGAGGCACTCTAGAACTTGTATGGTATGTTTTGTATTTTGCAGGTGGGATGTATTCTAGCAAACAAAGTTTGCAATTGAATGTCTTCTAGATTTCACAATGGTTCTCCTAGAGGGCCAATGCTAGTCAGAATAGATCTGCTCTGAATAGGGACATCATTTGTATGTGTTTTAGGTAAGAGATGGAATATTGGTGTCACTGGGTGAAGAGGAATTAGATTACTAGCTTGTGAGTTGTTCAAAATTCCAATGGAAACTGCTTCATCTACTATGCATTTTAGGTGTTGTTTGTATTGCTGAGTGGGGTCTGAAGGTATACAAGTATAGTGTTTATGTCTGAGAGTTGTAACTGCTTCACTGAGATAGCCCTGGGAGTCAAGTATCAACACTGCCCCTCTCTTATTAGAATGTTTTATGACGATGCTAGAGTCATCTTGTAGACTCTTCAGAAGTTCTTTCCTTTTTTTTTTTATAAGATTTTGACAGTGTTTAGGGGTATTGTTAATATACTTGGCAAGGGCCACGAGGTCATATTCCACCGACTTTTGGAAAGTATCTAGTTGTTTACCCCTAGTATGTATGGGGTAAAAGTCTGATTTTTAGTAAGAGGGAGTGGTGAGATGATCTGGTTGTTTAATTTTATCATCAATTTGAATTCCTGAGTATCCAAAGATATCCAATGTGCTCATATCGTGAATAAGACAAAAGTTTTGAAAGTCAAAATCAGTGGAGGGTAGTGAGCAGCTATGGGAAGAGGGTGTTACAGAAGAAGAGGAATCTGGGTCTGTATAAGGAAAATGTTTCTTGAGGTAAGTCGGCGAGCAAAGTTGTTAACATCTATTAAAGGTGGAAAATCAATCGATATTGGTGGTTGGTGCAAAATTGAGACCCCGGGATAGGACATCCAATGTTTATTTAGATAATATTCGCCTAGAAAGGTTCAGACTATTAGAACTGTCAGAACATCTGGTGAAATCAGGGGCTGTGTTTCTTACGTCTTGTTATTTATGTCTTTTGTTTAAATTGATGTGTCCCCCCTTTTCCTTGGGGGTCTCTGACTATTTTATTAGGCAGGGATCACTATCGTCAGAGAAGGTATCTTTAAGTTTTCTTTTTCTTTCTTGGAGGCTAGTCGTTATAGTTGAGGGAGCAGAATTTTCTGCCTCGGTGCTTTGGGTGAGCTGGTGACAGCTGATGGTGTCCTTAGGATGGTATGTCTTAACCCTCCTCGTCTATTTCTTTTAAAGTGTTGATTGTGAGTTTTTTCCATCTGTACACCATCCCTTCCTCATAATCAGTCGTGTCCCTTAGGAATTTTGATCTTTTAGTCTGTGTTATTTCATTTTCTAATGTATCCAGGGTATTGATAAGTCGCTCTTCTTTTGATTCACAACTCAACTCAAGTCCCAGGTCTAAAACAGTTCTTATTACGAGAAATATGTACATATATAAAATACCACAAGATAAAGGAAATGGTAATGAGTGTTGAGAAATAGTAAAAGGGATAGGAGCTAAAGATGTTTCTATTTAAAAGATATACTGTGTGTAGCACCCTCATAGATAGGTGGTAGGTACAGTAAAAGCATTTTTTCTCCATCTGCTTATCAGGGGAGCCTGATCAGTAGTTTTGCCTGTTACATGTGTCCATGTGTGATTCACTTGGTCTGAAGGAGTGTCCCCACTGTATCCAATAGGGGAGCCTGTTGGACAGTGGAGGAAACACAGCCAGTGACACACAGGCTTTTGTTGCTGTCCCAGTGGGAGGGCAAAACAGTGGTGCATCCTGGGATAGGTAATAAAAGCCAGGAGCACATGTGGCAGGGCATCTTTGGGTGGGAAGCCAGGTCCCAGGAGGAGGGTGATGGCTGTCTCTCCTCCTGTCAGTGTGGAAAGTGGTCACAGGCAGTCGGCCTAGTGGACCAGGAGTGTGGTGCTGAGCCAGGAAGTCCGGTGGTGTAATGTTCTGGTACCTTTGGGTACCCTAATTACTCTTTCATAAGTGTATGCGCCCCACCATTCTCTTTTGGTAAGGTGCGCATACACCTTTAAGGCTGATGCTGTCATCACTGAGCGCCGGACTGGATGGCTATTTAGATCGCCGGCTCTCACTCACATGTGTTCGTTCAAACTGCTTTGTGCCTTGATGCTAACCTGTCTTGAAGCTCTCATGCTTGCAAGCATACCTCGCTGTCGGAACCACGCTGCGCTGATCCCTGTATCCCGCTACCGGATCATCCGCTCTTGCCGAACCTCTCCTCTGCTACATTGCTATTAGTGATAAGTACCCCGCAGGGGAAACCTCTATAACCTTCATACTGAAGCTTACACTATCTAGCTCTGCATACTAAGGACTATTACTACATCTGCATTATCTAAGATTGCTAGCTCTTGAACCTACTACCACCTGTTCTTGCACTGGGTTGATCTCTCTTGTATGTCCACCTGCTACTCTGTCATCTGCTACCATACATGATTGCTAAACCTATCTGCATCCCATCTGCTACTATCTTACTTTCAAGAACATTTCCTTTCAAGTGTCTGTCATCTACCATCTCTACCCAACCTGTCTCTTCAGCCTATCATCACTGTGTTACTATATACATAAGTCACTCTAGGAAACATCTTATTGAGTGTGTGTATTTACTTGCTGAATTGAGATCCTCCACACATGATGAGTCATTGGGAGTTGGGATTGGTGTCTCAGCGTTTCTCTACATGACTACTGAAGTGGAATATTTCTGCAGCTGAAAATCCACACCATACATAAAACGCAGGAGCGTTACAGATTGAACGAACCTCCAAATGGATTCAGCAGAAATAACCACTCAGATGACACAATTAAAACAGCAAGTAACTGCGTTAATATACGCACTTGCTGAATTAAAAGAAGACAATCAGGCTCTGTCGCAGCAGGTAATTAGACTGACACAACTTACCACTGCTCAGTCCCCTGAACCCAAAATAAATCCTCCTTTGGTATTTACAGGCGATCGCAAAAAATTTCGCGAATTTAAAAACGCATGTGAGTTACTTTTCTTGCTAAAACCCCGTACCTACCTTACTGATCACATTAAGGTTTGTACTATTATTTCTTACCTAACAGGCGATCCTCGGGCCTGGGCAGACTCTCTTTTTGAGAAAAGCGACCAGCTTCTCAACTCCTATGCCTTGTTCCTAGCAGAACTCACTAGCCTATATGATGATCCCAATAGGCAGAGTACTGCCGATTTTCAATTAAGATCCTTGAAACAAGGTAGGAGACCTGTAGAAGACTTTGTCGCAGAATTCAAGAGATGGACCCTTGATTCAGAATGGAATGATGCATCTCTGAAAACCCAATTTAGGCTTGGCCTATCAGAGGCCGTTAAAGACGAGCTCGCCCGAGCGGATCTGCCAAAAACCCTGGATGCATTGATACAACTCAGTATCACCATAGATAGAAGACTACGAGAAAGAAAGGCTGAGAAAATGGGAATGCCATTATCCAGTTCTTCTCGGATTTCGGCCGTTGACCCCGTTCCTATGGAGGTAGAAACCATACGCCCACCTCTATCAACTATGGAAAGAGCCAAAAGACGATCTGGTAATCTCTGCTTGTACTGTGCATCCCCGGATCACAAGATAAACGTCTGTCCCCTAGTCTACAAAAAGAAGGGTGAGTGTTCACATGTCCTCCTAGGGGGATTGACAACTTCAATCACTAACCCTTACCTTTCTGTTTGCTTAACATTACAGTGGGACCAGAACAGGATTACTACTAAGGCCATGATTGACACAGGATCTTGTGGAAATTATATTGACATACGTTTTGCTGCTTTAAATAAAGTTCCTATTATTTCTAAACTTAAACCTGTCTCAGTGAGTCTTATTAACGGTGTTCCTTTATCCTCTGGTCCGATCACTGATCAGACACAGGCACTCCTAGTCACTACTAACGGGTCTCATATGGAGACCACTACCTTCGATCTAATACCTTCACCCCACTTTCCCATTGTGTTGGGACTTCCCTGGTTGCACACACATCAACCAACCATAGATTGGAAGGAACGGACCCTGGCCTTCCTCTCTTGCTATTGCGAAGGTACGTGTAACCTCCCGTCTTTCGGGAAGATCCTGTCTGTGGTGACAGATGAGATTGCACCACTATGTTATCAGGATCTCTCTGAGGTTTTTCTTGAGAAAAATGCTCAAGCACTACCTCCCCATCGAGACTATGATTGTAGCATTGATCTACTCCCAAATAGCAAATTGCCGTTCGGTCATGTTTATCCTCTTTCACAGGATGAACTTTCCCATCTCAAAGACTATTTGGATGAGAATTTGAAGAAAGGTTTTATTAGACCTTCCACTTCTTCCACAGCAGCAGGACTCTTTTTTGTCCGCAATAAGGACTCAAGTCTCAGGCCTATCATCGACTATAGGCAATTGAATGCTATTACAATAAAAGATCGCTATCCTCTACCGCTTATCCCTGTGCTCATTGAGCAGGTGCGTGGAGCTACCTATTTTTCAAAATTGGACCTGAAAGGAGCATACAATCTCATTAGAATCCGTGATGGACACGAGTGGAAGACTGCATTCAGAACCAGATACGGATTGTTCGAATATCTTGTAATGCCATTCGGGCTATGCAACGCACCTGCAGTTTTTCAACGATTTATAAACGATATTTTCAGAGACTTACTAGATGTCTGTGTTGTGGTATATCTGGACGATATACTTATATATTCACGATCCCTGTCTGAACACATAAGACATGTAAGACTAGTATTATCGAGATTGCTTGCACACAACCTTTATGTGAAACTGAAAAAATGCTTGTTTCATAAAGAAGAGGTACTGTTTCTAGGCTACATCATATCCAAAACAGGAATCGAGATGGACATGAGTAAGATATCCTGTATTCAGGATTGGCCTACACCAACCACACGCAAGGCGCTACAGCGATTCCTTGGATTTTCGAATTTCTACAGGAAGTTCATCAGAAACTTCTCTGCCATTGTGAGACCCCTCACACAGCTCACTAGCATTAAAAAACCATTCAAATGGTCAGATGAAGCAAATAAAGCTTTTCACCTGTTAAAGACAAGGTTTACTTCTGCTCCCATATTACGCCATCCAGACCCATCCCTCCAATACATTCTGGAAGTAGATGCGTCAAACATGGCAGTAGGAGCAATACTCTCCCAACGACCAACTCACACTTCACCACTTCATCCAGTCGCCTTTTTTTCTAAATCCCTAAGCAGTCCAGAGATAAATTACCCCGTGGGTGAAAAGGAACTGCTTGCTATAAAATTGGCTCTGGAGAATTGGCGACATCTACTCGAAGGCACCCAATTACCAATACTTATATACACGGACCATAAAAATCTCCAATATCTTCAGACTAACAAAACTCTCTCTCACCGACAGGTACGATGGTCACTATTCTTTCTAAGGTATAACTTCCTAGTGACCTACACACCTGCAGATAAGAACAAAAAGGCGGATGCACTATCACGACTAACTGAAGAGAACTACTTCGAAATCCCTTCCGTTCCTATAATACCTCACAAACGCATTATTGGAGTTGTCCGTTCCTTGAAGGAAGAGGTTTTGCATGGTATAAGTTTGGATTCACCCCCACCACAACTAAATACTGATGCAGAAGGCTTCCTCTACTACAACGACAAACTTTACATACCACCTACCATACGCACCAAGATCTTGGAATTATCGCATGATGTGCCTATGGCAGGACATATGGGTATGACAAAGACTCTTAATCTGATTACCAGGCAATTCTGGTGGCCTGACATGAAAACATCTATACAAAAATTCGTCTCTTCATGTAATGTCTGTGCCAGGTCCAAAATTGACACTACGAGACCATCCGGTCTACTATGCAGTCTACCAATACCCCAAACTCCATGGGAAGTTGTGTCCTTGGACTTTATAGTGGAATTGCCTCCTTCCAAAGGATTTAATACCATCTTAGTGTCAGTGGACCATCTGACAAAAATGGCACACTTCATTGCTATTCGCAGACTACCTTCGTCCAAACAAACGGCAGAACTCCTGATGAAACATGTTTTTAAGTTACATGGTATCCCAAAAACTCTTCTGTCTGACCGTGGATCACAATTTATTTCCAAGTTCTGGCAAGAACTATGTCACATACTAAGGATCGAGCGGAAGCTCACTTCTCCTTACCATCCGCAGACCAACGGACAGACTGAAAGAGTCAACCAATGCATCGAGCAATATTTACGTTGTTACACTTCTTACCAACAGGATGATTGGGTGGATCTTCTCCCTCTGGCAGAATTTGCCTACAACAACGCAACCCACAGTACGACCAAGCAGAGTCCGTTCTACTTGAACTATGGGTTTCATCCCTCTATTCTTCCACCACGCATCCTTCCTTCAAATAACCCAGTAGCCTCAGACTATCTTACCCAAATAAAGGACTCTCTGGGTTTGCTTAATACTACCATTGCACACGCTCATAGTCAACAAAAGAAGTACTATGATCTTCGCAGAAGACCTTCTCCTCAGTACACTATCGGGGACCTCGTTTGGCTCTCAACAAAGAATTTAAGACTGAAAATCCCTAGCAAAAAGCTTGGACCTCTGTTCTTGGGACCTTTCCCAATCAAGAAACTTATTGGAAAAGCTGCAGTACAGCTTACATTGCCAATAGACATCAAAATACATCCCATTTTCCATGTGTCGCTACTGAAGCCCCATGTTCTTGACCAAGGAATAAGGCCTACTATCCCACCTCCTCCTCCTGTACAAGTTGAAGGTGGAGAAGAATATGAGATAAAAGAGATTCTGGATTCTCGTATCCACAGAGGAAGACTTCAGTACTTGGTTCGATGGAAGAACTATGGGCCCCAAGACGACACCTGGCTAAACACCTCTGACATACATGCCTCTAGATTAATCCGCAATTTTCATGCGAAGTACCCAGACAAACCAGCTCCAGAGGCCTTCAGGAGCCGGCCTTAAGGGGGGGGGGGACTGTAATGTTCTGGTACCTTTGGGTACCCTAATTACTCTTTCATAAGTGTATGCGCCCCACCATTCTCTTTTGGTAAGGTGCGCATACACCTTTAAGGCTGATGCTGTCATCACTGAGCGCCGGACTGGATGGCTATTTAGATCGCCGGCTCTCACTCACATGTGTTCGTTCAAACTGCTTTGTGCCTTGATGCTAACCTGTCTTGAAGCTCTCATGCTTGCAAGCATACTTCGCTGTCGGAACCACGCTGCGCTGATCCCTGTATCCCGCTACCGGATCATCCGCTCTTGCCGAACCTCTCCTCTGCTACATTGCTATTAGTGATAAGTACCCCGCAGGGGAAACCTCTATAACCTTCATACTGAAGCTTACACTATCTAGCTCTGCATACTAAGGACTATTACTACATCTGCATTATCTAAGATTGCTAGCTCTTGAACCTACTACCACCTGTTCTTGCACTGGGTTGATCTCTCTTGTATGTCCACCTGCTACTCTGTCATCTGCTACCATACATGATTGCTAAACCTATCTGCATCCCATCTGCTACTATCTTACTTTCAAGAACATTTCCTTTCAAGTGTCTGTCATCTACCATCTCTACCCAACCTGTCTCTTCAGCCTATCATCACTGTGTTACTATATACATAAGTCACTCTAGGAAACATCTTATTGAGTGTGTGTATTTACTTGCTGAATTGAGATCCTCCACACATGATGAGTCATTGGGAGTTGGGATTGGTGTCTCAGCGTTTCTCTACATGACTACTGAAGTGGAATATTTCTGCAGCTGAAAATCCACACCATACATAAAACGCAGGAGCGTTACAGGTGGATGCTTACCAGTGGAGATCAAGGAAGAGTGATCCAGGAAAAAACAGTGTCTGTGAGTAACGGGAAGCTTGCCAGGGGTCTGCCCAGGAAGGGGACTGCTCCAGAGTCAGTGGACAGGGGCTAGCAAACACAGCAAGTGAGAAAGGGGGTGCCAAGTTGAGACCCTGAAGAGTAACTTTAATAGGAGTATATTCAGCTATCTTTACTTCTTTGGCAAAGGTGAAGCAGTGGCCTTGCCGCATACACTGCAGCTAGTTGTCCTCTATATTTTGCATAGTTCAAAATTGGAGTATTCCACTTATCCCTTCTCCCATCCAGGTTCTAAAATAAAACACAAAAACCAAATCCCCTGGACTGTTCATTGTCTGAGCCAAGCCTTAAAGTGATAAGTTTTACAGACTGTTGCTATGGGTAACCAAGGGGAATCCACACTCAGCAGCTCCCTAGGAGGCAGTGTTACATGTATAATATAGATAGATCTCAATTAGCTCCACTAATCCTCCAGGAAAGTTGAGATTGTCAATAAGAAAGTTCCCAATTTTTTGTCAATGTGTGTGAGTATTTGTTGCTGTGTATAATAAGCTGTGAGAAAAATCTAGTGAAAATAAAAATAAAAAGTGAAAAAAATTAAAAATGACAATGAGTGTTTAATATTAAAGTTAGAACTTGGAAGCAGGTATTCCATGTAAATATCTCAGATTCTGGATATAACGTGATTCAAAAGGACTGTTTTAGCTAAACCTGAGTGCAGCCTTTCTAGTAAATTTTTGAGAATGCTAATGTAAATGACCACTAAGTCGCATTCATTAAAATGCGGCTTCTCCTCTCAGTTTGTAAAGACGATGTTATGAATGGCCAATAAGTATTACATAAAGATAGAAAAAAAAAGCATATGTAGCACCCTACAGGTAAGTACTAGGTAAATGCATAGTGGGCCTTGCCTGCCTAACAGCAGGGCAGTGTTTCTTTTTGCTAGGTAGGTTGTAATGGTTTCCAAGTGTGTCTCCTGAGAGGGGAGTCTCCCCACTGGCTTTATTAGTGGTTTCTGATAGGGCAGTGGAGGAAACCCAATTAGGGGACTGGGGACACATCCAGGCCAACTACCTCAGAAGGCAGAATATGCTGCAAAGGATTCTGGGAGTGGGTATAGGTTTGGGGGAAGTGCGTGACACAGTGTCTTTGGTGGGAGCAGAGTCCCAGGAGGGAGAGAACGGATGTCTCTCCTCCTGTCTGAGGAAGTGGATGTTTTGGGGTGTCGTCTGAGAATCCAGAGAGAGAGCTGAGTTGAACTGAGGGGATCTGGTGTGCCGAGAACCAGCGGAGAGCGAGAGGGGTCCAGTCCCAGGAAAGCCTACACAGGTTGTGAGTACTGAGGATTGCCCCTGGGGGTCTGTTTGAAGAGTTAGAGGAGACCACTCCGGAGGAGGTTCTGGGATCCAGTGTCAGCTAGCTGTAAAGGGGGTACCTAGGTTGAGGACCCTGAAGTAGTAAAGGGGGTACATAGCCAATGGACCCTGAAGAGCTTAAAGTGTAAAGGGGGCGTCTGCGGTTTGGGTCCTGAATTGTACAGAGTACCAATTGAGAGTTGCAGCTATACAGAAATTCACAGCAAGCTACCTCCAGTCAGTGCCAGGTTGGAGAGAGTGATCAGACACTTTGCATTGCAGCAGTGTCAGTAGTTCTATGCTTCACAGTCCTGAGTCTTTTGGACCTAGAGTCGAGGATTCAGCACTTCTTTCAAGTTACAGTGTGTTCCAAACGTCAGTGAGCGCTGGCTAGCTTCGGCTGGCGTCAAGGCAGCGCTAACAGACATTTTTCCGGATAAAATCCCAAATTGTATCTAGTTAAGCCTAAAGGAGTATCCCACTCATTCCCTTCTCCCATTCCCTTTATCTACAATAAAACTACAAAACAAAGATGCTGGAGTTGTCAATGTCTCAGTTCTCACACCCAGGGTCGCAGCTCACATGGACTGGAGAGGTAACCGGTAACAATGGCAGACCCAGAGCCCTTACTATATATTTGAGTAGGATAGAGCTGGCAAGATGTGAAGGAAATTGTTTAATCGTGCTGTGGATGGGGTAGGGACTTCATCAGCGATTAATTCCCACAAACATACACATGTGTGGTATTGCTGTGATTGTCAGGGGCAGGATAATTTATTTTGGGTTGTTCTTGGGTTGTAGGTTATGGCAATAGCAAGAAATATACAGCTAAATTCTAAAAAAAAAAATTACATTTTTAGACTATTTTGTGCCAGTTTTACTTTGATAATAAAAAAAATCAGGAGATATCCATTACTATATATGATGAAAAAAAAGCCCAATTTGTCCTGAAAAAAAAACAAGGTATAATCCACCTGGATACACGAATTAGTTGATGATATGTACAGGTTTACTAACATATGTCAAAGTTGCAAAACTGTGTTCAGGCTTTTGTTTTGCCCTCATTATGAAGCGTTTAAGGGGCCTTAACAACCACCAAAAACATGTAAAAATTGCACGTATGTCTAAAATCGCACCAAAATTGCTCCACAAACGCACAGTGCTGTGCTGCATAGTGGTGACTAGGAACCATAGAGAATAATGTGATTTCCATTGTCATTAGATTCTGTGTTCAAGCTGCATCTGAAATCACACTAGTGTGAACCTTGCCTGCAATTTCAGATGCAACTTCGGTTGCACAGAATTGCATTACAATGGAAATCACACTATTTTCCACAGTGCCTATTCACATTCAATTCATTATCCATGGTAACGATGGTAAATGGCTCAATTGTGTAGTTTTACAGCCCCCTACCTCCCCAACATTATGTGTGAACAAGCCCTTGGTTACATCTGTGCTGCTGTGTGCAATGCAGGCCAGTCATTTCAATGGGCTTTTCCACTTCAGAAACTCAGGGAAAGAAGTCCCTGACCCTTTTGTCTAAATCACACCATACCGAAACTGCACTGTGTTTGCTAATGCGTGTGGGTACCTTTAAGAATTAATAATACCCCAGCATGCTAAATAGCAGCATGTTTGTCTCCATGTCAAGAACCCATGCAACTTTGCGCACATACCCCCACACACTGTAATGTGAACCAAGCCTTAGACTGGGGTACCTCAAGACTGAAAATACTTTTCAAGGGCGCCCTAAATGGACAAAGGTTGAGTGACACTGGTCTATACTTTATGTCAAATAATATTTATTCTCTTCTTATAACATTTTTTTTTAACCTTGCACCAATTCTAATAATTAATTAGCAGTGCATCTATTGCTGTGTTACACTTGTGCATGACCCCTTTTTTTATGGTTTTGAGCTTGGCCCAGGCACCAAAATAGACCAGAATATCCCCCGTTTTAAGTATCTGCAATTGGCACCAGAAATATTAAAAATAATAAAAAAAATGTTCTTCCCTATGAATCTGCTATTGATGGTTGTCAATAAGAGAATCCATCCTGTAAAGGGATGAGTGTGGTTAGAATGGATCCTGACTGCTCTCACCAAATCCAAAAAGTAAAGAAAGAGCTCTTTCAGGTGTGAAATTTATTGGAAAAAGGAGGTCATTAATGTGGCAAGAAAACACTACTTTGGGAGAAAAAGTGAGTCAAAGGACCATCTAGTCCTTGCAAAGCATCCGGGAGGGTGAATTGCAGGAGAGGGTTGCCGTTTTGCACATTTTCCTCACCAAGTTGATGGGGGTGGATCAGGGAAAGTACCTCAGGGTACCTCAAGGGAGGACGCAGAAAGGCCATCAGGACCAGACTGAGAGCCTGCTGAGCTGTAGGAGGATTAGGGGGTTGAGTAATTGACTCCATGTAAAATGGATGTATCAAGGAGTGGAATATCAACAGCCATTGGAAAAGAATGAACAGAGTAGAGATTTGTCTCTTGATGGTGTTCAGTACCAGTTTGAAGTCGAATACCTCATGCAAAAAGCATAGGGACCCCAGTGATAGAGAAGAACCACGGCAGCGCACAATTGAAACAAGAATGATGAAAAATTTGGTGAGTTGGGAGTTTGTTTGTGAAGCAGGTAAACTGGTATTAGGGTATCTACTTATCTTTGCGTTTATATTTTTTAAATGATCTTTTACATTTTTTTCTCTCTCAAATGTTACACAGTGCATTTGCACAGTGAAAGTTCTGAAGTAACATATGAACCTTTGGGTGGAACCACAGCAGCTGATGGAGAGCAAGTATTCTACACACTCAAATGTGTAGCATAAAGACAGCGGCTTGGGAGTGAAGAAGTCTCCACATATGGGTCCCAGAAAGGTACATACAGTATATTACTCCTTTTTTTACAGGTGGTCTATTGAGTAAAAGAAACCCTGTGGTGACAATGTAATTTTAAATACAGCTCTATACATTGCTCCCATCCTACCCAATCTCTACTCGCTACCATACGGTACCTACTGTTTTCATTCAAAAGTCAGACTAGACAAACATGGCTTGAATTTCAAATGATTCCTGCTGAATTGATAGAAATACTAGCTCTGAGTAGCTCTGTTGGCACCATCTGGTTAGACAAACTTCAAATGAAAAATTGTTGGCCCAGTAGTGACTGCATCCAATAAGATACAGTCACTGTTTGGGTATTAAGACAGCTGGCAAGGGTAGATTTCTCCATTCACACTAAATAGAATTGAGTGTTAAAACGCTAGCTTTAGGCTAACTATAAAAAACATAGATTTTTTTTATTGTTACCTGCTGAATCGGCCAAACTATGGTCTTTGACTGGCCTTTCTACCACCACCCAGCCCAACAAATATTATTCTGAAGATTAGAAGGGCCAGGCAGAAAATTGTGGGTCGAACAGGAACTGCAACCAATTAGCCTTATTGTAAAGAAACAGCGTGAATGGGGAAACTGAGTGACGTTTCTTGTTCAGCCCCTTTAGGCAAACCATACACACACAGGTTTCTTTTGTTCAGCCTGCAGGTGGCATGCTAAACAGCATGGATGAAGAAATCTATTACTGGCTGTTGTAATCTGACAGCTAGCACTAATGTAGCCATATTAGGTCATTGATGTCAAAAGTATCCCTGTATGTGCAGGCGTGGGGTGGAGAGTGCCTTGGTCACACAGTTGATTGAACGGGAGTGACACCTTCCTTCATGATCATAATGTTCAAACAATGAATTGGAAACAACTCGCCATCATAAAAGCCCTGTATAAAAATGTATTGTTTTTTCCAGGATGTAGGCTGTTCCACCTGCTCCTCTGCCCTCTAATGCATTTCACTCTATTAGGAGCTTAATCATAGAGTTAAGGATAGCAGGGTAAAAGGACACTGTTATTACAACCTGATGCCATACATTTGTGCATTGTAACAGGTAACTATTCTGCAGGCTCCAAGCTTTTACAGTTCAGGCTCCACAGATACTTACAAACACACCTACATTTGAGAAGGAGGTGATATGTAACATTATATTAAATCATTCAATTATATCAATCTTTCATCATCTACCAAAACTACATTAGGATATCACTTAAACCTAGAACACGCAATGAGAATATTGGATGAATGGTCGTCTGTTTTTTTTTTTTTTTTGCATGCTAGTCGTATGTCATAAACAAATAAGTTACAAAAATTCTCGTAAGACAGAATACAACTACAGAACTTATGTAATGTGTTCTATTGTAGTGTAATGTATTCTTTGGTTTTGGAGAATGCGTGGTCTTGTTTACACAATTTTTTTTTACGATGCTAATTACACGAAAATCGTTTGTTCTGTTATCTTACAAGAACAATTTCCGTGCTTGTCCCTTCTGATATTTTCCCATGAACTGTCGTGATCGGCTCTCAAAAGCTGTGTACTAACAAATAGATTATCGGACGATCGCTCCAAATGCGTTTTTTTGTCCGATATTCTCATTGTGTGTACTAGGCTTTATACTAAAGGGAGACCTAATATGGTGAGTATAGGATGCTTGTGTGAAGGGTTGGGTGATTAAATTATTTGTTACAACCGTTAGTACAAAGACTTCCTTCCTACCTCGGGCATACAAAACATTCAATGCAGAAATTGGAAGGAATGAGGTGACAAGGAAATGGGAAATTGACAATTTGTGATGTATCCTGCTTTATACTGTACTCTCTGATCACTCAAGCTTGGTATAAAATCATTTCAATATCATCTGGGTCAGTATTTGAAGAAAGTGATCAATGAGGGCATGCGTTTCCAGTTGACATATAGCTTTCAGTTTCATGAAGTGTTCTATCTCAAGAAAAGTGTCACCTTGATAGGCATAAAATATATGGCAACCTTTTTATAGGCTGGTGGAAGAAGTGTCATATCTCTGGGGATGAGAATCCATTAATCCATTCTTTATCTAAAAATATTACAGGTATATAACTGACATGATTTTTGTTGTGAATGTGGATCTTGATGTTCAGGATCTTGTGAAGTATTTGAACATACATTATATTACTTAAATTTGAACTTTACATGTGAAGAACACTTAAATACCATTAACTATCTGGACCTCATAATACAAGCAGATCTAAAGGAGGGTATCTCTTACAAAACATATATAAATCCCATAACCAGAAACACCTTGTTAACCACTTGCCGACCGCCGCACGACTATTTACTGCGGCGGTCAGCCCCTCACAGGCAGAGCGACGTAGTACTACGTCGCTAGCCTGTGAGGGTCTAGGGAGCGAGCGCGCGCCCCCGGAGGCGCGCTCCCGCGTGGTCACGGACCCCCCCGCGCGTGTGACCGGCGGACCCGATGTCCGCCGGTCACTCCGCGATCGTCGGTGCAGAGGGAGAAAGGCAGGCGGCTAATGTAAACAAGCCGCCTGTCATTCTCCCCTGTGTATGAATGGTGATCATACGGTTCTACTATGTAGGACCTTTGATCACTGTTCATACACCTCAAGCCACAGCCAATCACAGTTAGAATCACGCCCCTAGGGACACACATAACCCCTCCCTCTCAAAAAAAGTTAACCCCTTCACCGCCAGTGTAATTTTACAGTAACAGTGCATATGTATAGCACTGATTACTGTAGAAATGTCACTGGTAACCCCAAAAGTGTCAAAAATGTCAGTCAAGGGTCCGATCTGTCCGCCGCAATGTCGCAGTACCGCAAAAAAAATCGCAGATCGCCGCCATTACGCGTTTAAAAAAAAACAACAAAAATGACAAAAATCTTTCCCTTTGTTAGTAAACACGATAACTTTTGTGCAAACCAATCAAAATACCCTTTTTGCGATTTTTTTTACCAAACATATGTAGCATAAAACAAATTGGCTGAAAATGTTAAAAAATTTTTGATCTTTACATTTTTTTTGGGGGAATTTCATATAAAAAATGTGAAAAATATAGTTATTTTTGCAAAATTGACGCTCTTTTTTTGCTTATAGCGCATGATCAAAAAATCGCACAGGTGATCAAATACCACCAAAAGAAAGCTCTGTTTGTGGGAAAAAAAGGATGTCAAATTCGTTTGGGTACTGCGTCGCACGACCGCGCAATTGCCCGTTAAAGTCACACAGTGCCGAATCGCAAAATAGGCCCTGGTCAGGAAGGGGGTAAAACCTTCCGGGGCTTAAGTGGTTTTAAATGTGCATAGTTGTCACTCCCCGCATACTATTAGAGTAATTCCTAGGAGACAATATATTAGCTCAAGGAGGAATATATGGTTTTAAAGATTTTCTAAACTGAATCTGCTGACCTTAATATTAAGTTTTAAAAAAGGGGTTATAGCAAAAAAAACTATTACATCAACATATCATGTTGGGAATAAAAGCAGGAAAGACATTATTAAAGATAAGATAAGAAAGATAAGAGAGATGGGAACAAGAACCAACAAGAGCATTTAAAGAGGAATTCCAGGTATGACATTTTTTACATAGTTACACTTGTCCAGCTTGGAGCAATGTAACTATGCATATACCATACATTTGGGATCCCTCTAGAAGCTGGAAATCACTGTAGTAGACATGGCTACTCCAGGATCTCCATTAGCTTCCAGGTGCCCTGCTGCATTCTGAACACAGGAAGTTGGCCGCCTGGAACAAGCACCATTCAAAGAATGCTTTGCATTTTATCAATCAATACTAAACATTCTCTAATTGGACGAGGTGGATTGTGCTCTATGTGAGTGCATCAGGATAAAAGTGCAGCAGACCAAAGTACATAGTTTGAAGAGCAGTAGTTTGTAAACAGCAGGAGGTTGGAGAAAGCCAACTATCTTTGGTTAGTATCTATGTTGGATTTTAAAGTGATATTAAAGGTATTTTTCTATTTTTTTTTTTTTAAAGAACAAACATCTTATACTTACCTGCTCTGTGAGCCCTGATTCTCTTCTTGGATCCCCTGCCAGCGCTCCTGGCCCCTCTCTTCTCCAAGTGCCCCCATAGCAAATGGCTTGCTTTGGGGGCACTTGTACGTTCTCGCTCCCGAGCCCCGCTCTGTGTGTCCATAAGAAACTAACGTGGCTTAGCCCTGCCCCCCACTCCCTCCTCAATTGCTGAGATGGCAGAGACCTGGGCGATTCAGCACTGGATTATGATCAGGCTTGGGTATTAGGGGGGCTGTGGGGGGAGTTGCATACTGAAGGTTTTTTTACCTTCACGCATAGAATGCAAGAAGATATAACACCTTCAGCCTTTAGAACTACTTTAATGTAAAATTAAAGTCTCATTTTTTTTGTTTAAAATCAACAAACATGTTATACTTACCTGCTCTGTGCAGTGGTTTTGCACAGAGCAGCCTGGATTCTCCTCTTCTCGGGTCTCTCACTGGCACTCCTGGCCTCTCCCTCCTGTCGAGTGCCCCCACAGCAAGCAGCTTGCTATGGGGCACCCAAGCTAATCCGCAGCCCTGTGTGTCCATTCAGACACAGAGCCATGGTTCGGCCCCACCCCCCTGTCTCCTGATTGGATAATTAACAGCAGGTCAGGAGGGAGAGTCCCAGACATCTGAGTCATTCGTGCAACATCGCTGGATAGATATGGGCTGTTGCACACAGAAGGTTTTTCTTTTTTATCTTAATGCAAAGAATGTATTAAAATAAAAAATAAAAAAACTTCTGACTTTACAACCACTTTAAGTAAACATTTTTTTAAATGTCTGGTTTAGTTCAGTGCAATACTTGCTTGGCATTTGTCTTTTGTGGTACTTTTTGGAAGCTGGGTTGCTGTCCCATCTGTATGCAGATTTCTAATCTAAATAGTAACATTGCTTGTCTAAATTTCTTGGTATGTGCCCTCGCAGTCTGAGATCAGGAGGCTTTGTAAGCAAATTTGTTCTGTTGAGCTGCCTTGCAAAAAGCCATCTCTTCCTCAAAGAATGCTCTGGGGAAGAGCAGTATGGACAATAGGGATGGGCTCCCCATATTGCACTGTGCTGTTGCAGTGCATTGATTGCTAATGATTGGCCAAAGCATGCACCTGACAACTATGCTTTGGCCAATCACAGCACAATGTCCTGTCAGAGCCATGATTGGCCAAAGGCAGGGTGCCTTTAGCCAATCATGGCTTAGGGCTAAGTCCGTGCCCCACACTATATAAGGCTGCCGCTTATACAGTGTGACAATAGAGATTAGGCAGGTACTGTAGTTAGTGGATAGTGTGTTGAGCTAGTTTAGTGCAGTCAGTGTAGTGTAAAGGCATACTCCACTTTTCAAATGTATAGATATGTTGTAGTCCTGGGTCCCCTCTCGGTGCTCCCCAAGTTTTTGTCCCTGTCACTTATAGTTTGAGAGCAGTGCCATGCCAAGCTTTCCAATATTTTCCATAGATGCCAGTATTAAAGAAAGGGAATGGTGCTATGTCAAGCTGACCAATACTTCCCATAGACGCCAATGTTAAAGACCGGGAGCAGTGCAGTGTCAAGCAGACCAATATATAGATGCCAATGAGCACTGAAAGCTGAAAATTGGTCTAGGCAAGAAAGTGCCCTGTATTTAAGTGGTTAAGGGGTACCCTATGAGAGAATAAAAAAAAAAACACATGCCCCCCCCCCAAATCTATACCAGACCAGGCAATGATTTAGTCATTGCCACCGCGGTGGGCAGGACTAGGGGGCAGTAGGTGAAGGTGCTTGTCCAGTGGGGCTATGTCGCGGCCGACCTAGCGTGGAGCTGTGGTCGGGTCGTACTCGCTGGCCAGACTGGGAACACCGTAAGGATCTAGGATATCCAGTGCGTCGCCCACACCAGAAGTTGATTGTAGTTCTCACTGGAACAGACTTAATTGTAGTTCAGAAAAATAATAAAAGAAAAAAATTGTGTTTAAAAAGGAAAAAAGGCCAGGACCAGAGATACCAGCAAGGATCTAAGTCCTTAATCCTGACTAGGCAGAAAAAACTGAAGTCCTATAGCAGGAAGTGGGAGTATACCCCCAAGGACTGCCCTATAAGCGTAGTTAATTTTTTCCCACCTAGTGTCCTACTCCTGTAGGGGGCAGCATAATCCAAGGGTCAAGAAGATATGGAGCTGTGTACATCAATGAACAAAAAAGAAATACTGATTTTAACTTGTAAGCAACAAGTATCAAAAAAAGGCTTAGTCCTTATGTGGTTAATTACGTATTGGTAATTTTAGAGATCTTATCTGGGGAAAAAAAGTACTTAAAAAAAAAAAGTACTTAAACTCAAGCTACCCCAAAGAGAAGCCAAGCAGTATGGAAAAGGGATGAGCTTCGAGTTCGAGTCGAACATAAGTACGACTCGAAAATTGGCTGTTCGCTCGTTTGTTGTATGACGAACAAATGTGCTTCTTCGCTGGAAATTCGAGGGCCCACATCCATAATGCACTGTGTGCGTGCGGCGCGTGCAGTGCATTATGTGATTGGCCAAAGCATGCACCCGGACCTCCATGCTTTGGCCAGTCAAATCATCTCTGCCATGATTGGAAAAAGGCAGGCTTCCATTAGCCAATCATGGCTCAGGGGCTAAGTACACGCCCCACACTATAAAAAGGCTGCTCGCACAGCAGCCTTGTGTAGTGTGACTTTGTGGGCGAGATAGCAAGTAGTTGAGGCAGGGAGAGGATCATGTTTGAGGCAGGGAGAGGACAGTCATTTGCAGTTTATCAGACAGTGCAGTGTAGTCTAATTGGAGACATTGCTAGCAATGAGTTAGGCAGGGAGAGGATCATGTTTTTCAGGCAGGGAGATGATCGTGTTTGAGGCAGGGAGAGGAGAGTCATTTGCAGTTTATCAGACAGTGCAGTGCAGTCTAATTAGAGACATTGCTAGCAGTGAGTTAGGCAGGGAGAGAGATTTGTGCTTTTTACAAGTTAAGAGATCAGATAGTGAAGTATATTCAGTTGTGCAGCATATACCATAGACTATATACCAGCCGTCACTAAATGGCGGCCCGCGGTCCAGGAGCGGCCCGCACGATGCTTCCGCCCGGACCCGTCAGGCCGCCACTGTAAGTAGTCATTGGTTTGCTGGGACCGCGGGTGTCCCAGCAACCAGTGACATTCCGTGTGTGCGCCCCGCCCCCTGCTTCTTTCTTCGGCTCCCTCCCAGCCAGCTGCGAGTTGGGGTGTGACGTCACGTGCGTGCCCCGCCCCCCTGCTCCTAACTGCGGCTCCTGACTCTTACACTCAGCCTAGCCGCGAACTGGGGCGGGACATCACATGCACGCCCTGCCCCCCTGATGTTCGCTGCTCCTGGCTCCCGCATTTTTCGCTCCCAAAGGTATGTGGGGCACAGTTTTATAAAATGCAGACTGATGGGCATATTTTGTTAAGGGGCACACATTTGTGTCCATTAGAGTGCCCCATAAAATATGCCTATTAGAGTGCCCCCTAACATAAAATGTGCCCATCAGCTTGCACCTTATTTTATGTTAAGGGTCACGCTGATGGGCACATTTTATGTTAAGGGGCACTCTAATGGGCATATTTTATGTTAAGGGTCACGCTGATGGGCATTTTTTATGTTAAGGGGAACTCTAATGGGCATATTTAATGTTAAGAGCAACGCTGATAGACACGTTTTGTTTTGCCCATCAGCGTGCCCCTTAACATAAAATGAGCCCATCAAAGTGCCCCCTAACATAAAATGTGCCCATGAAAGTGCCCCCTAACATAAAATGTGCCCATCAGAGTGCCCCCTAACATAAAATGTGCCCATCAGCGTTCCCCTTATTTTATGTTAAGGGTCACGCTGATGGGCAAATTTTATGCCAAGGGTCACGCCGATGGGCACATTTTATGCTAGGGGGCACGCTGATGGGCAAATTTTATGCTAAGGGTCACGCCGATGGGCATATTTTATGCTAGGGGGCACGCTGATGGGCAAATTTTATGCTAAGGGTCACGCTGATGGGCAAATTTTATGCTAGGGGGCACTCTGATGGGCAAATTTTATGTTAAGAGCAACACTGATGGACACGTTTTGTTTTGCCCATCAGTGTGCCCCCTAACAAAATGTGCCCATCAGAGTGCCCCCTAACATAAAATGTGCCCATCAGCGTGCCCCCTAACATAAAATGTGCCCATCAGCTTGCCCCCTAACATAAAATGTGTCCATCAGAGTGCCCCCTAACATAAAATGTGCCCATCAGCGTGCCCCCTAACATAAAATGTGCCCATCAGCTTGCCCCCTAACATAAAATGTGTCCATCAGAGTGCCCCCTAACATAAAATGTGCCCATCAGCGTGCCCCTTATTTTATGTTAGGGGTCACGCTGATGGACACATTTTATGTTATGGGGCACTCAAATGGGCACATTTTATGTTAAGAGCAACGCTGATGGACACGTTTTTGTTTTGCCCATCTTTCTGAGTCATAGCACAGACTTCAGATTCAGACCTCGGCCCAAAGAAATTTTTAGCAACCGGACCTCCTTGAATTTTAATTCATTACCCCTGCTATATACCATATATTGATCTCTATCTATATATAGGACAATTGATTAGATATCGGGCTATTCAGTATCTATCGGTCAGTTCAGTCTAGTAGTAATATCTTTTTTATTTTATAGAAAAAAATAATAATACCCTTTAGTATCACTTTAACAAATCATTGGTGAGTCTTTTGGCAGCAACTTAGATAGAATGTAGGTCAACATTAATGAGAGAAAAGAAAAAAAAAGAAAAAAAGGAATGCATTCTACCTACAAGTATACTACTTGCAGATAAGTGGACGTTTTCAGGTGGGAAAGTTTATAGGGAAATCTCAGGAAGAACTAGACAGAAAAAAGCCCCAATGTGATAGGCACAGTGGCACACAGTACACAGACTGGAGGTACAGCAGAGGTGGGGATGTGCCACTTCTATGCACTCACTCACCCCTCACTTACATTAAGCATGACAGGCTGGTCGCTCACATTCTGAGAACTCCTAGCACCCCTCCTCCTCCCCTCGCAGCTCATTCCCTGAAGCAGACTGTGTCATCCAAGGGATGTGATGATAGCTGCAGAGATGTCTGTGTCAGCGCCAAGCAGCACTACCAGGGCCGGACTGGCCTATCGGGATACCGGGAAATTTCCCGGTGGGCCGCCGGCCCTAGGGCCGCTTTTAGATTGTGGCCGCTTTAAGACGCGGCCGCTATTGGGATCGCGCCGCGGCTGCTGCAGCCCTGGTGAAGTCTTTCCTACGTCAGCCGCTATGAGCGGCATGACGTCAGATCTGGCGGGAGCGGCTGCGCGGCGCCGGCCGGCGGTGGATCATGTGACTGTCAGCAAGACGGACGGTCACGGTGACGGCGCCAAGAGTGAGAGAGTCCCTCACTCCCACTACACAGACGCCAGCCCAGCTGCATGATCGCACCTGGGGAATCGAGTCCGACTCTGACCAAGTTAGTAATAAAAATCAGCAGTGCAATTATTGATTCCGACCTCCACCACCCACCACTGCCCCCTGCTGATCTCACCACCCCCACAGATCTTATCCCTGATAGGATGGGGGGGAAGCAGTGGCGGTGGGGAGGATGGCACCCCCCATCACCACTGCCACTAATCTCCCCTCACCACTGCCACCGATTCCCACCCCCCTCACCACCACCACCACTGCCACCGATTCCCACCCCCCTCACCACCACCACCACTGCCACCGATTCCCACCCCCCTCATCACCACCACCACTGCTACCGATTCCCACCCCCCTCACCACCGCCACCAATCCCACCCCCCTCACCACCACCACTGCCACCCACTGCCTCCGATCCCACCCCCCCTCATCACCACCACTGCCACCGATCCTACCCCCCCTCACCACCACCACCGATCCCACCCCCCTCACCACCACAGCTGCCACCCCCCTCACCACCACCGCTGCCACCGATCCCACCCCCCTTATCAACACCACCGCTGCCACTGACCCCCACCCCCCTCATCACCATCGCTGCCACCGACCCCACCCCCCTCATCACCACCGCTGCCACCGATCCCACCCCCCCTCATCACCACCACCGCTGCCACCGATCCCACCCCCCCCTCATCACCATTACCGCTGCCACCGATCCCACCCCCCTCATCACCACCACCGCTGCCACCGATCCCACCCCCCTCATCACCACCCCTGCTGCCACCAATCCCAACCCCCTCACCACCACCCCTGATGCCACTGATCCCACCCCCCTCACCATCACCGCTGCCACCGATCCCACCCCCTCACCACCACCACCGATCCCACCACCCCTGCTGCCACTTATAAACACCACCGCTTCCACTGATTCCACCCCCCTCACCACCACCCCTGCCTCCACTCATCCCACCCCCCTCATCATGTCTGCAACCTCTGACAGGTCCTGTACCATGTCCGCACAGCCTCTGACACCTCCTGTACCATGACCGCAAAGCCTCTGACATGTCCTGTACCATGTCCGCACAGCCTCTGACACGTCCTGTACCATGTCCACACAGCCCCTGACATGTCCTGTACCATGTCCACACAGCCCCTGACATGTCCTGTACCATGTCCGCACAGCCTCTGACACGTCCTGTACCATGTCCGCACAGCCTCTGACATCTCCTGTACCATGTCAGCACAGCCTCTGACATCTCCTGTACCATGTCAGCACAGCCCCTGACATCTCCTGTACCATGTCAGCACAGCCCCTGACATGTCCTGTACCATGTCCACACAGCCCCTGACATCTCCTGTACCATGTCTGCACAGCCTCTGACATCTCCTGTATCATGTCCGCACAGCCTCAGACATCTCCTGTACCATGTCCGCACAGCCTCAGACGTCTCCTGTACCATGTCTGCACAGCCCCTGACATCTCCTGTACCATGTCTGCTCAGCCCCTGACATGTCCTGTACCATGTCCACACAGCCCCTGACATGTCCTGTACCATGTCCACACAGCCCCTGACATGTCCTGTACCATGTCCACACAGCCCCTGACATCTCCTGTACCATGTCCGCACAGCTTCTGATATCTCCTGTACCATGTCCGCAAAGCCTCTGACATCTCCTGTACCATGTCCACACAGCCCCTGACATGTCCTGTACCATGTCCACACAGCCCCTGACATGTCCTGTACCATGTCCACACAGCCCCTGACATGTCCTGTGCCATGTCCGTACAGCCCCTGACATGTCCTATACCATGTCCGCACAGCCCCTGACATGTCCTGTACCATGTCCGCGCAGCCCCTGACATGTCCTGTACCATGTCCGCGCAGCCCCTGACATGTCCTGTACCATGTCCACACAGCCCCTGACATGTCCTGTACCATGTCCGCACAGCCCCTGACATGTCCTGTACCATGTCCGCACAGCCCCTGACATGTCCTGTACCATGTCCGCGCAGCCCCTGACATGTCCTGTACCATGTCCGCGCAACCTCTGACACGTCCTGTACCATGTCCGCACAGCCTCTGACACGTCCTGTACCATGTCCGCACAGCCTCTGACACGTCCTGTACCATGTCCGCACAGCCTCTGACACCTCCTGTACCATGTCCGCACAGCCTCTGACACGTCCTGTACCATGTCCGCACAGCCTCTGACACCTCCTGTACCATGTCCGCACAGCTTCTGATATCTCCTGTACCATGTCCGCACAGCTTCTGACATGTCCTGTACCATGTCCACACAGCCCTGACATGTCCTGTACCATGTCCACACAGCCCCTGACATGTCCTGTACCATGTCCACACAGCCCCTGACATGTCCTGTACCATGTCCACACAGCCCCTGACATCTCCTGTATCATGTCCGCACAGCTTCTGATATCTCCTGTACCATGTCCGCACAGCCTCTGACATCTCCTGTACCATGTCCACACAGCCCCTGACATGTCCTGTACCATGTCCACACAGCCCCTGACATGTCCTGTACCATGTTCACACAGCCCCTGACATGTCCTGTACCATGTCCGCACAGCCCCTGACATGTCCTGTACCATGTCCGCACAGCCTCTGACATCTCCTGTACCATGTCCGCACAGCCACTGACATCTCCTGTAACATATCCGCACAGCCCCTGACATGTCCTGTACCATGTCCGCACAGCCCCTGACATGTCCTATACCATGTCCGCGCAGCCCCTGACATGTCCTGTACCATGTCCGCACAGCCCCTGACATGTCCTGTACCATGTCCGCGCAGCCCCTGACATGTCCTGTACTATGTCCACACAGCCCCTGACATGTCCTGTACCATGTCCGCACAGCCCCTGACATGTCCTGTACCATGTACCCTATATTGATCTCTATCTATATATAGGACAATTGATTAGATATCAGGCCATTCATTATCTGTCGGTCAGTTCAGTATACCCTATATTGATCTCTATCTATATATATAGGATTATTGATTAGATATCAGGCCATTCATTAACTGTCGGTCAGTTCAGTATACCCTATATTGATCTCTATCTATATATAGGACAATTGATTAGATATCAGGCCATTCATTATCTATCAGTCAGTTCAGTGTACCCTATATTGATCTCTATCTATATATGTAGGACAATTTATTAGATATCAGGCCATTCATTATCTGTCGGTCAGTTCAGTATACCCTATATTGATCTCTATCTATATATAGGACAATTGATTAGATATCAGGCCATTCATTATCTGTCGGTCAGTTCAGTATACCCTATATTGATCCCTATCTATATATAGGACAATTGATTAGACATCAGGCCATTCATTATCTATCAGTAAGTTCACTGTACCTTATATTGATCTCTATCTATATATATATATATATAGGACAATTGATTACATATCAGGCCATTCATTTTCTATCGGTCAGTTCACTGTACCCTATATTTATCTCTATCTACATATAGGACAATTGATTAGATATCGGGCTATTCAGTATCTATCGGTCAGTTCAGTCTACCCTGTATTGATCTCCATCTATATATAGGACAATTGATTAGGTAGGCAGGCCAGAAAAGTCTGTGGCCATTTCCGACGTTCATACAATGCCAGTGTTCTCTTATCTGACATTTAACGGGAATTCAACCTGCCCACCAACCGCCTCATTTGTGACATGCCTACCAGGTGGAACTCAATTTTTCTGCACCTGTATGACAAGTACATGCGATTTGAAATGTATATGTATATTTGTATATGGTATTTTTTCCTTTAGAAATGTCAGTATTGCTGCAGCAGGCTACATACAGTACATCGTAGAGATGCGCTACATTACAGGCACATTAAGGGGACCCCCCAGGCACAATATTTGAAGGAATTTTTCATTTTTATAGTTTCACTTTAAGCCTCATTAAAATCAGTTAATCACTGCTTCTTTAAAAACTATCTTTTTTTTAAAAAAAAATTTGCATTGCTACATGTTCTCCAGGTCAGGACCCGGACCCCCATCATACACTTTGTTTCGGGCAATAACTTGCATTTAAGCCTTAAAAATTAGGCCGTTTGATTTTTGACGTTCGAGTCCCATAGACTTCAATGGTGTTCGAACTAACTTTTCCCCTGTTCGCCGTGTTATGGTGCGAACCGAACAGGGGGGTTTTCGGCTCATCACTAGTATGGGATTCTTGGCTTTATTTCCTTGCCATGCAATTGCAACACCTAAATGGCTGGGGCTGTTGTTCTTTTACCAAAACTTCTTAAATTATTGATTAGATGGCTCCTTACAGGGTCTTATCTTCTCTATGCCCTTGAATCCTCTGCATACTCTAATTAGTCCCTCTACAGTTTGCAACTATTTACTTGACATATTTGGGCCTTTGCCAAAGGTAACTCAATATTATTGGCTATATATGGTTTACTCCTATATGGTCTAATGATTTGTTCCTAAGCGTAGGAAGTTACAGGGATTCCGTAATTGGGTCAAGGCAGGCCTTTTGATAATTTCACATTTGTGTTAACCAAACCTTTTAATGACTTCTGCAACTGTCCTCTACATAACAGAGCATCAATATCCTCAAATTTTACATGCCTTCTTGGCCCATAATGGCCCCCTTAATGTTACCTGTTACACCAGTGTTTCCTATTCCTGATGTGTTCTATTTGTATTACTTTTTTTGTGTGAAATCCCTGGTGTTCCTGCCAGTCCCTCTGCTTTTCTATTAAAAACTGAGCACACTATACAGAAGAGCTCACCGTTGTCAGTTATCTAGCTATGCTGGGAACACAGCCTGCTCTCCTCCAATGGTCAGATTGGTCTTGACAACAGAGGGAACAGGGGAAATGTGATCACTTATAAAAAATGAAAAAAAAAAAAAAGATATTTATGATGGTTTTTTTTATATCTATATACAAATGTTTGCTTTTTATTTCAATTTTAAACAGAGTGGGTTGTTTTACAAGGTGATCATTTACAATCAATTTAACTTCTCGATTGTAGATAGCATGTTATTTAATAGAGATTTTAAAGCACAGGATTCAAAGGGACCTTTTCTGAGATTTATCCACACCTTTTTCATAAGTTTTTGTTGAGACATCCAGAAATGGGATCAAGAGCTAGGTCCTGTTTCTGAGGATGCTTAGGAGGGGTTTTACAGACAGTTTCCCTCTCCCCCTGTATCAGCTTATGCAATTATTTAATATACATAGGGCATATCTTACTCCATTAAAGTATTCAGACCCCTTCATTTCTTTCAATTTTTTTATGTTAGCACCTGATACTACAGTTTTTTTTTTTTTTTTTTGAGATTTCGTGTATTTCTATTCAAACCTACATATTATACATTTACGGGTAATTCTTTGGCTTTAAGCTCCTAAAGAGTGGACAAGGATCCACGAAATGCGTAGAGCTACTTAGATGCATATAGATGCAACATTTAGTGATGACCATGTACTTTTCTATTGAATTCAATACTATTATAACAATGTCTTTACTATATGTATTTTTTTGTGTCAGCCTTTCTTGTATACATGTCTGCATCATATTTGTAACTGATGTCAACATTTGTATTAATTACTGTATGTATAATAAATTATTACTTTCAGATTCTATTTTTGTATATCTTAGTTCGTGACCCGCCTCATTTAAAGTCCCACGACCTCTGTTTTCTGTTTGTATTAACCAATAGGGATGGAGGCACGTCACTGTGTTTGCTTTGGATCATATTCCTCTATCTGATAGTACAGTTGTTTAAATTCATTTTTTTTCTCATTAATCTGCACTCAGTACCCCATAATGACAAAGAGAAAACTGAATTTTAGAAATGTATACAATTTCAACCAGCCTCCTGCTTCAGAGGTTGTGGCCAGACAGGCCCGACTCTGCACGTATAGTGGTCTTGCCCCAAAGTTCGTTGGTTTTGGATGAGAGTATATTTCTTTATATTTTCATTCACAATGGTCAATATTACAAAAGATGCAAGCATCGCCCTGCTAAACAAATCAGTCGAAAATGTCCCGAGACACTTTAGCAAAACCGCTATTGCGACTGCACGGAAAAGTCCAGTTATAGATATAGCTTTAATGAAATGTAAACTCACATGGATCACGTTAAATGAAAAAATTGTGAGTGTCTTGCAAAATAAACAATCCCTCCTGGAAAAATATGGTGCCCCTTGCTTGCCTGTTTGCAGGTTCCAGATATACAGAATTGACTCCAAGGATTGTTGGCGAAAGATGGACCTTCTCGCTTTCTCTTTTCCTTTTTATACTCTTATTTTTCCACTCTCAAATTTTTCTCTCCTACTCCTTCCTTTCCTCTCCAATCCTGTTTCCGTTCCCTCCCTTCCTCCTTTTCTTTTCCTCACCTATGTTACTTACCCTATTTGCTGTGGAAATTTGTGACCCCAAAAAATGAATAAGATGATGTCTGACAATGGAAAGAGCTTCCGATATTTGAAAACACAAGTTAAATGCTCTAGCATTTTGCAGACCAGTTCATAGAGGTGATGTATTATTGATGCTTTAGACCTCATGGATCTCATGTATATCTTAGGCAGATCAGATCTGATAAGATGTCTCTCATAATGGCTTTCTTCTATTTATTATGGTGTTACTGGTCTAAATTATGTAGCTATCCATCATATGTGTATATATGACATTGGCATACATATTCAGACCCTTTGCAATTTAGCTCAGTTGCCTCCCATTTCTCTTAAAACGTTGCTGAGATGTTTCTATGCCTTGATTGGAGTCCACCTGTGGTAAATTACATAAATTAAATCGACACGATTTGGAAAGACACACATCTCACTATGAGCCCCCGTTCACATCGGCGCAATTTGACATGCGATCTGACAGGTCAAATCCCATGTTATATCACAGCCTATTGCTGGCAATGGGAGCGTCCCAATCGGTGACACCCAACTTTGCAGCGCTGCACTACTTTTGGCGATTTCAGGGGTAATTTCAATGAACATCTGTGCATGAACCCATAGAAGTCGCCCCGAAGTCAGACTAATATGCAGCTTTGAAATTGTGCGTGTTCAGATTAGTTCAATGTGAACGAGGGCTCTAAGGCCTTACAGCTGACAATGTACACTGAATCAGAGCAAAAGCCATGGCATCAAAGGAACTGCCTGCAGATAGAGTTTAAAGACAAGATTATTGCAAGGCACAGATCTGGGGAAGGCTCCAAAAAAATGTCTGGGGCACTGAAAGTTTCCAGGAGCACAGTGGCCTTAATAATTCTCAAATGGAAGAAGTTTGGCACAACCAGGACTCTTCCAAGAGATGGTCGCCCAGCCAAACTGAGCAATCGGGGGAGAAGGGTCTTGGTAAGAGAGATGACCAACAACCCTATGGCCCCTATGACTGACATCCTATGTGGATATGGGACAAAGTTCCAGAAGGATAATGATCACTTCATCTCTCCACGGATCTGGGCTTTATGGCAGAGTGGCTAGATGGAAGCCTCTCCTCAGTGCAAAACACATAAAAGCCCATTTTCAGGTTTGCAAAAAAAGTACCTGAGTGACTCTCAGACTGTGAGGAACAAGATTTCTGGTCTGATGAAACCAAGATTTAACTGTTTGGCCTCATTTCTAAATGTTATGTCTGGAGGAAACCAGGCACCACTCATCACCTGCTCAATACCATCCCAACTGTGAAGCATGGTGGTGGCAGCATCATGATGTGGGGGTGTTTTTCAGCAGCAGGGACTGGGAGATTGGTCAGGGTTAAGGGGAAACTGAAAGGAGCAAAGTGCAGAGATATCCCCATATTGAAATCCTGTTTCACAGCACTCAGGACCTTAGACTTGACAACATGCCAAAGATCCTAAGCACATAGCTAAGACAACACAGTACATGGGATATTTCAGTTTTTACTTTTTAATAAATGCACAGACATTTTGACAATTCTGTTTTCACTTTGTACTAGGTTAATAGGGTAATGAGTGTGGATTATTAAAAAAAAAAAAATGAATTCAAACAACTGTAGTATCAGGCTGCAACATAACAAAATTGAAAAAAGTGAAGGTAGTCTGAATACATTATGAATGCACTGTAGGTCTACGTTAAGATTCTTGCTGCAGTAAATGTGATCAACTACATGCAGACTTGCTACATTTGCTGTGGCATTGTCCTAAATCTAAAATATATTGGACTGAGGTTATCCATATCCTTAAAGTGATTGTAAAGTCTGTTTTTTTTTTAAACTAACAAACATGTTATACTTACCTCCTCTGTGCAGTGTTTTTGCACAGAGCAGCCAGATCCTCCTCTTCTCAGGTCCCTCTTCTGTACTCCTGGTCCCTACCTCCTGTTGAGTGCCCCCACAGCAAGCAGCTTGCTCTGGGGGCACCCCAGCCGAATCAAAGCTCCCTGTGTCAATTCAGACAGAGCCACAACCCAAGCCCCGCCCCCTCTCTCTCCTGATTAGCTGCTTGACTTTGATTGACAGCAGCGGTACCCAATCGCACCGTGATGCTGTCTAAGCCAATGAAGAGGGGAGTCCCGGGCAGCTCAGAAACTCCTGCAACATCGCTGTATAGAGGCTCAGGTAAGTATTGGGGGGCTGAGGGGGGCCGCTGCGCACAGAAGGCTTTTTTATCTTAATGCATAGAAAGTATTAGGATAAAAAAAAAAACCTTCTGCCTTTACAATCACTAACTATGTAACAGGATCCTCACTTAGTTTAGACCCTTTGACATGTATTTTCGGACACTTTAATTCATCTTCTTTAGATGAATATAAATCTTTGACAGTTTCCAGATCACTGCTACCTGCAGAATGCTCATTGTTAGATGGACTTTGACTTCCTCCCCTATGATAGCAGAATAGCTACAGGAACTTAAATATGACCGTATATGGAAATGTTGGTTAAATTTTACATACATACCAGATATGTTATAATTTGTAGCACTTGTAGCATCTGTATTGAAAGTCTAGTCTCATATCTCTGTTATAAGGGATTGGGTTGGGTACACTGTTAGAGATATATCTTATAACAAAGTATTTTATTTTCTTGACTGTAGCAAACCTATATTAACCAGTTCTGGACCGGAAGGATTTGCCCCCTAATGACCAGGCCATTTTTTTGCGATTCGGCATTGTGTTATGCTGGCCATACACTAGCCTAAAAATCGTTCGAAAATCTGTCATTTGGTCCGTTCGTTCGTTTTTCATCCAGTTATTGGGCACAAATAGAAAATTGGTTTTAACTTTTCAGAGCCGGAAAATCGAAGGAACAGTTTGAAAAATTCTGCCGAATGAACGATAAATTGAAAGGTTAATGTGTTTCTCGCCCGAACTGTTTGTACTAGGCATCTGTGATAAACTGAATGAAAAACGGATTCATTTATGTCCATTGAATGATTTATCATTTGAAATTCGGTCATTACATGATGGCACGATCGTCTGCTCTCACGGACGTTTTTTCGTTTTCTGAAAATGAGTTTGAACAATTTTTTGGCCAGTGTATGGCCAGCTTTACTTTAATGGAAAAATGCGCACAATCCCACAAATAGAGCTTTCTTTTAGTGGTATTTTAGTGGTATTTGATCACCTCTGCGATTTTTTTTTTTTTGCGCTATAAACAAAAAAAGAGCGACAATTCTGAAAAAAAAAAAAAACAATATTTTTCACATTCTGCTATATAACATTCCCAAAAAAAACATAAAAATCAACATTTTTCATCTTTTTAGGCCAATTTGTATTCTGCTACGTATTTTTGATAAAGAAAATTTGCAATAAGCGTATTATGATATGTTTGCGCAAAAGTTATCACGTCTATAAACTAGGGGAAAGATTTATGTCATTTTTATTTATTTTTTTTTTTTACTAGTATTGGCAGCGATCTGCGATTTGTAGCGGGACTGCGACATTGGCGGCGGACAGATCAGACCCCTAACTGACATTTTTGACACTTTTGGGGGGACCAATGACATTACATATGCCAATGACATAAAAATATGCACTGTTACTGTAATAATGACATTGACAGGGAAGGGTTTAACCTAGGGGTGATCAAAGGGTTAGGTGTGAGCCTAGGGGAGCGTTTACTAACTGTATGGGGGATGGGCTTGTGAAATGACCACAGAGACCTGTGATCCTATATAGAAGGATCACAGGCGCTCTGTGATCATTTCAGAGAGAAGAACGGTCAGCTGTGTTTACAACACAGAACCGCAGTGGGCGGTCGGCAAGTGGTTAAATGCAATTTGTCTAGTTTTGTTTTGTTTAAGTTATGTTATGTTTAAATGTGTATGACATGTTTATAAAAATGATTTTGATAAATAAAATCTGATTTAAAGAAAAACTTTAATGCAGAAGAGACATATAGCATGTCTCTTCTGCATTAAAAATCCTGCCTGGTCACCCATTTTTACTGAAGACTGAAATCTTTTAGTACATCAAGGGGGTGAAAAGGGTTCAGGAAGTCAGTATTTTCAATATGAAATCAAGATTAAGAACATGACCCCAAACTAACAGGAGGAAAGTTCAAAAATAATATTAGAAAGTATTATTTTACTGAAAGAGTAGTTGACGCTTGACATAGTCTTCCAGCAGAAGTAGTGAGTCATTCAACAGTAAGTGGATTCAAGCATTGTTAATAAATCTAAAAAAAGTTAACAAGTCAAAATAGAAAAAAAAACAACAAAAATGGACCACTTGATTTTCCTGCTATCACTCTTCTGTGTTTCTTTGTGACATCACTGCCCTGCATTTCCACCTTGTCAAAGTATGTTTGCATTAATTGAGATAATTCTGTGAATGATACCCCTGCAGAATAGCCAAACTCCTCTGTTCAAAATGCAACAGAGCAGCTATTCAGCACGGAACCTGGAAGCAGGTGAAGATGACTGGAGCAGCCATGTCTACTGATTTTTAGCTTTGTGGGGGATCCTGTAGGTATGGTATAAGCCAGTGGCCGCTGGTGTATATGGGGGGCAGGGGTGCCGCACCCCCATCCATGAGTCCGGCCCCCCCTAATCTACATGTGGGGCGCCGGACGCATGGAGTTCAATGGGGCTTTTTTTTTTAACCTTGTGATTAGAGCCAGAGGCTCTCACAGGCTAAAAAAAATGGGTGGGCTCTGGGCGCAGAGCAGTGCGCCCAGAGCCCACCCAGTTGTGTGACAATAGCAAATGAAAATTCGCAATTGTCACACGGATCCTCCTCCTAGCCAATCAGGAACCGGGTTTTGAGACCTGTTTCCGGATTGGCCGAAAAGGAGAAGCCATGCCAGTGGGCATGGAGGAGGAGGGGGAAGAAGCCGAAGCCGCCGCCTGCTGCTGTATCCAGGCAGGGCGAGTGAGGGGGGTCCTGTCCTGTCTCTCCTGTCCTGTCTCCCCTGTCATGTCTCCTATCTCTCCTGTCTCTTCTGTCTCGCTGTGATCCAGGGGGGGGGGGGGGTACGGTGTGCGGCGGCCTGGTGTGGTCAGGGGGGTTTTTGGTGCGGTCCGACTGCCTCATCCCCCCCCCCCCCCCCGGAACATGGAGCACCATCCGGTATAGGCATAGTTACATTACTATACCAAAAGATGGCACACCCAAAATGATTCTTTAATATTTTCAACCAGATACAGTGCCTTGCGAAAGTATTCAGCCCCCTTGAACTTTGCGACCTTTTGCCACATTTCAGGCTTCAAACATAAAGATATATAACTGTAGTTTTTTGTGAAGAATCAACAAAAGTGGTACACAATCATGAAGTGGAATGAAATTTATTGGATATTTCAAACTTTGTTAACAAATAAAAAACAGAAAAATTGGGCGTGCAAAATTATTCAGCCCCTTTACTTTCAGTGCAGCAAACTCTCTCCAGAAGTTCAGTGAGGATCTCTGAGTAATCCAATGTTGACCTAAATGACTAATGATGATAAATAGAATCCACCTGTGTATAATCAAGTCTCCGTATAAATGCACCTGCACTGTGATAGTCTCAAAGGTCCGTTTAAAGCGCAGAGAGCATCATGAAGAACAAGGCAGGTCCGAGATACTGTTGTAGAGAAGTTTAAAGCCGGATTTGGATACAAAGCCGAAGCTTTAAACATCCCAAGGAGCACTGTGCAAGCGATAATATTGAAATGGAAGGAGTAAAGGAGTATCAGACCACTGCAAATCTACGAAGACCTGGCCGTCCCTCTAAACTTTCAGCTCATACAAGGAGAAGACTGATCAGAGATACAGCCAAGAGGCCCATGATCACTCTGGATGAACTGCAGAGATCTACAGCTGAGGTGGGAGACTCTGTCCATAGGACAACAATCAGTCGTATACTGCACAAATCTGGCTTTTATGGAAGAGTGGCAAGAAGAAAGCCATTTCTTAAAGATATCCATAAGCCCCCGTTTACACTGGGGCGACCTGTGAGGCGACCTGGTCGCCTCACAGGTCGCCGCAGGTCGCCTCCCATAGGGAAGCTGCGGACCCGTTCTGATAGGAGCGACACAAGTCGCTCCGACTCAGAAAAAGGGTCCGGAGCTTCTTTGGGGCGACCAGGAGGCGACCGCCATAGACTTCAATGTTCAAAGTAGCGTCGCCCCAGTGTGAACGGGGGCTAAAAAGTGTTGTTTAATGTTTACCACAAGCCACCTGGGAGACAAACCAAACATGTGGAAGAAGGTGCTCTGGTCAGATGAAACCAAAATCAAACTTTTTGGCAACAATGCAAAATGTTATGTTTGGCGTAAAAGCAACACAGCTCATCACCCTGAACACACTATCCCCACTGTCAAACATGGTGGTGGCAGCATTATGGTTTGGGCCTTCTTTTCTTCAGTAGGGACAGGGAAGATGGTTAAAATTGATTGGAAGATGGATGGAGCCAAATACAGGACCATTCTGGAAGAAAACCTGATGGAGTCTGCAAAAGACCTGAGACTGGGACAGAGATTTGTCTTCCAACAAGACAATGATCCAAAACATAAAGCAAAATCTACAATGGAATGGTTCACAAATAAACATACCCAGGTTAGAATGGCCAAGTCAAAGTCCAGATCTGAATCCAATCGAAAATCTGCGGAAAGAACTGAAAACTGCTGTTCACAAACGCTCTCCATCCAACCTCACTGAGCTCGAGCTGTTTTGCAAGGAGGAATGGGCAAATATTTCAGTCTCTCGATGTGCAAAACTGATAGAGACATACCCCAAGCGACTTACAGCTGTAATCGCAGCAAAAGGTGGCGCTACAAAGTATTAACTTAAGGGGGCTGAATAATTTTGCACGCCCAATTTTTCAGTTTTTTATTTGTTAAAAAAGTTTGAAATATCTAATAAATTTCATTCCACTTCATGATTGTGTCCCACTTGATGTTGATTCTTCACAAAAAATTACAGTTTTATATCTTTATGTTTGAAGCCTGAAATGTGGCGAAAGGTCAAAAAGTTCAAGGGGCTGAATACTTTCGCAATGCACTGTATAGGTTAGAGTCTTAGAGGGTGGAAATTATTATTAATCAATAAATAATAACCACTATAAACAAATATTGAAAGAAGGAGTTATGTTTGTGTCCCACTGATCACCAATTTATTCAATTGACCTAAATAAATGAATAAATAAAAAGGGGAATTGGTTGGCCACCCAAGGGTTGTACAGATGTGAAGGACCAAGGTGCTTGGACATTTCTTTGAAATTATATCCACATCCACAGATAATAAATATAAAATAAATAGTTGATAAAGTGTAACTGTCAAAATGTGGCATACTTTGTCAACTGTCAGAGTTGTAGAAAACAATATGCAGGATGCATGACAAGGAGGCTCAGTGAACATCTATGGGATATTAGATAAGGGGACAAATTTGGCCAAATATTTTAGTGCAATAATATGCAGAAGTCTTGGGCAGGTGTGAAAATGCTGTAAACTAGGAATGCTTTCAGAAATAGAAGTGTTAATAGTTCATTTGTATCAATTAACAAAATGGAAAGTTAGGCCCCTTTTACTTGGGCTGTCTGTCTGACTAGGTCCACTTGTCAGTTTTTCAGGCGGACCTGATCAGACCCTCTAGTCTCTTCTATGGAGAGGCAGATGTCAGCACTGATTGTCGAGCGACAAAATGCAATAAAAACATGGCAAAAATCGCAAACGTGCCTGGCTCTGCACCAAATTTTGGTACATGAGCTTCTTTGTTGTGTTTTGGAGAGGAGGGAAGCCCATTCAAATGAATGGTGCCGCTCCAAAAACATACACAAAAAAGCTATAAAAAAACGCGGAGATTAACACACTGGTGGACAGAATTTGGGAACCTCCGCCAACTCTACCTCCTGGCATCCACCCCCACTAAGTTAATACACCTTGGCCCGGTACAGTGTGCCAAATGTGAAGGGGGGGGGGGGGGCAGGGGCAGAGGAAGAGGGGAACTTCTGCTTTCATTTACAGCATTTTTTCACCTGTGAGCAGAACACAATACAGTGGCTCTGAGGAAGAGGCGTAGGCCTCGAAACGCGTCAGCCGTCATCCTAATAGGACAATGGACTTTCGTAAGGACTACTTTTGACACTCAAGTTTCTGAGTCCGATATGATTGATTTCATCTGCGTTTGTGAGTAGCCATTTTTTATGTTACAACAATAAAACCATTATTGAGGATAATGCGCTAGGTCAGTGCGCCCTTTTTGTGTTTTTTGTTTACACCTGCCAAAAACGTTTTTGTACTGTACAGTACTGTACATAATAAAGATACAGGTTCCTTAAGGATACAGATTACTGAACCTATAGCCAGACCAATAAGAGAAGGAGACAAGTTCTTCAGATTATGCTATAGGAAAATATTTTGGATAACAAACATACTTACCTGCTCTGCCGCCCCAAGCCCACTTTACCTGAGTCCCCCGCGGGCGCTTCTGGCACTCCCCCCTCCTTACCAAGTGCTATGTTGCTTGCTATGGAGGCACTCGTGCGTACTCACTCCCGAGCCTTGCTCTGTGTGCCCTTAAGACACACATAGTGGGGCTCAGCCCCACCCCTGTTCCTTTGCCACTGGTCCTGATTGACAGAAGTGGAAGCAAATGGCTCGTGCTGCTGTATTTGAGCTAATAAGGAGCGCAAGAGATGAGGGAGTCTCGGTTCTGATGTACATCGCTGGATCAAGATTAGGCTCAGGTATGTATTTAGGGGGAGCTGCGGGGGGAAGCTGCAGCATAGAATGCAGTAAGGTAAAAAAAAATTCTTCTGCCTTTACAACCACTTTATACTTTTTATATAAACTATATATATCCAAAAGAACGTTTATTAAATAGGTCATCCAGAGCAAACAGTTACAGTAGAGGATGTAAAGCCAAAAACACACAAAAAGAAAGAATATACAATAATATATGCGTATACACCAGCATACAGACGTGGAAGTGCTGATCCATGGACAGCATGGTACAACATATCAGCAGACTGAAGTTACAAGAACATGACAATTGGGCATCCTATAAAAAAGTAATTTTCTTTTCTCTGTACCAGCAGATAAGGGAAAACACATTTCAATAGTGAGTAAGCTAGAGGAGTCTATCCATGACAAGGTCCATAAGGGTAGGCCCATCTAACCAGCAGTGCCACAGCTTTTAAAAATTCATGGGACATCCACGATGTTGAAAAAAAGTTTCTCTAACAACAGCATATAGCCCATGCGGTCAACCCATTCCCAGTACTTTATAACCACTTTAAACACTTACTTACCAGACAGACTTAAAGTAATTGTAAACCCTCACCTTGTAAAACAACACATTCCGTTTAAAATAGAAATCAAAGGCAAAACATTTGTGTATTGATAAAAAAAAATAAAAAAATAAAAAAACACTATATAGTTTTTTCCCTTTTTGTATAAGTGATCACATTCCCCTCTGTTCTCAGCTGCATAAGAGAGCTGAAGGAGGAGAAACTGCAGTACACTGATCTTCCTGGGGAACCGCGATGGGATGGTCAGGAATTGCTATGGCTAATGAGATACCTACTTGGAAAGATGCTGGGCTGTCTCACAATAGGTTATAGACCCCCCTCCTAAACTGACCAACTCTTCAATTATCTCTGATACCAATACTTTCTATTAAATATAATAAATAAAGGTCGTTGAAGTATGACCTATAAATCTACCTCGCTTTCTTTCTATACATATTCTACCATTGGTAGATTTTTGGGAGGCTTGGTTTATTCATGAGACACTATCTGGTCTAAAGACTAACCTATTTAGGTGACATTGGCTGACTTACCCTGAACCTAATTTCATGCAAATCCCAGTAATCAGCTAAGGTTTTTTCTTCTTGTTCTGATGATTCCACCATGAATCCTGTTGGGGTATGATTTTGAAGAGCTCCTGAAAAAGCGTATATCGCGAAACATGTCGAGCTTGGATTTTTATTCCCAATGACTGTATAACCATTATCCCATGGCCTAACTCTGGGGATTTCGTGCTATGCCTCCTCGGGGTTGGACATATGCGGTCTGGTTTTAAAGTGTTGGTATGTTTTGTCTTATGTCGTAGCTAGTCCATTAGGAAATGTGTTTTTGTAGAATCTGTATATATTGTATATTGTAACTTTCAATATTTTTAACAGGTCTAATAAATAAAATTATGTAATTATTTTATCAGTGCCTATAAAGTCCATGTTGTTCTAGTCTGTATATATTTCAAATTGTTGGGATGTGGCACGGATTTATCATACTATGTACACTCATGGTACCACCCCACGGTAGTGTACATTTCCAATTGTTTTTTTAATAGGAAAGCAGACAGACTGCCAGGAACATCAGGGATTTCCCACAAAGGAAGCAATACAAAGAGAACAGGATACTTTTTCATACAAGTACATGGTGCAGCAGACACATTAAAATACGAATGTTGGGTTTACAAACTCTTTAACTTGGAATGGTATGTTTTCCATTATTATGGATAATTGCCCATCCTCTGGTCTCTGAAAGTTCTGGGTCTGTCTCTGGGAAAGTTATATTAAGATCACCGCATAAATATAAAGTTATGATAAAATAGTCAGAAAAATACCATTAGGAATATTAACCGGTTGCCGACCGCCGCACGACGATATACGTCGGCAGTCAGCCCCGGCCAGGCAAAGTGACGTATATATACGTCACTAGCCTGTCACTTGCTTGGGAGCCAATAGCGGGCGAGCGCGCGCCCGCGGAGGCGCGCTCCCGCCCCGGCTCGTTCCCCAGCATGTCCCGATGTCCGCCGGTCACTCGCCGATCGTCGGTGCAGAGGGAGAAAGTCAGGCGGCTGACGTAAACAAGCCGCCTGTCATTCTCCCCTGTGTAGAAACAGTGATCATACGGTTCTACTATGTAGGACCGTTTATCACTGTTCCTATAGCTCAAGCCACAGCCAATCACAGTAAGAATCACGCCCCTAGGGACACACACACCACCCCTCCCTCTCAAATAAAGTTAACCCCTTCACTACCAGTGTCATTTTGCAGTAACAGTGCATATGTATAGCACTGATTACTGCAGTAATGTCACTGGTAACCCCAAAAGTGTCAAAAATGTCAGTCAAGGGTCCGATCTGTCTGCCGCAATGTCGCAGTACCGCAAAACAAAAATCGCAGATCGCCGCCATTACGCGTTAAAAAAAAAAACACCAAAAATGACAGAAATCTTTCCCTTAGTTAGTAAACGCAATAACTTTTGCGCAAACCAATCAAAATACGCTTTTTGCTATTTTTTTTACCAAACATATGTAGCAGAAAACAAATTGGCCAAAAATGTTAAAAAATTTTGATTTTTACATTTTTTTGGGGGGAATTTCATATAAAAAAATGTGAAAAATATTGTTGTTTTTGCAAAATTTACGCTCTTCTTTTGTTTATAGCTCAAAAAGTAAAAATTGCACAGGTGATCAAATACCACCAAAAGAAAGCTCTGTTTGTGGGAAAAAAAGGACGTCAAATTCGTTTAGGTACAGCGTCGCACGACTGCGCAATTGTCCGTTACAGTCACGCAGTAAAAAAATCGCAAAAAAAACCCTGGTCAGGAAGGGGGTAAAATCTTCCGGGGCTTAAGTGGTTAAAGATGATGTAGAATACTGCACTTTATTAAATGGTTTGCTGTGTGTTAGATTTTGTTTACTTATATGGTTAGCAATATGCTCCTGTACATGTATGGGATTGAATAAGGAAATGTAACCTTTGTCCCAGTGTGGACTTTACTAACATGTGATCACTTCCGTATGTTGCAGTTGTTAAACTGTAACAAGTATTTGTTTATTATGTATCTGTACAGGCTTCACTGCGAAAGCTAGGAACCTACAGTCCAGTTGTCTTCTACAATGCATAGGTGTAAGGCCCCATTCACACTTTGTGTAGCAGGAATGTGCGTTTGTGCACTTTTTGTGTGCAATTTGAGCATGTTTCTGCCTGTTGCAGAGGCAGGGAAGCCTATTTCTTTGAATGGGCCGCCCTATACGCTCCAACAAAACCCCTGCACCTGTTTGGTTTGAGAAATAATGGTACCTGCAGCTAAAGTTTATATTATTCACCACAGCATCTCTCTACCATTTGTAGCACCGTATATGCTACCTGTCCTAAAAGTCATACTGAAACTTAAAACATACAGTATATCCACATGGTGTGTTTCTACCCACTTATGCAAGACTTTTGGCAGGAGGTGGTAGAAGATATTTGTGTGGTAAGAGGAGTGCTAATTCCTGTGGATACTCCAATACTACTGTTAGTGGTGTGACACAGTTGATACAACGTATCATAAAATGTTATTTCTCTTTTACTGAGTCCCCGTTCACACTGGGGCGACCTGTCAGGCCACCTGGTCGCCGTAGGTCGCTTTCCATAGAGAAGCTGCGGACCCGTTCTAATAGGAGCGACACAAGTCGCTCCGACTTAAAAAAAGGGTCCGGAGCTTCTTTGGGGCGACCCGGAGCGACCTGCATAGACTTCAATGTTATGAAGTCCGTGCCGGCCGCTCCGAGGTCGCGGTGCGAGCAGCGCGCCGCGACCTATGAGGTCGCCCCGGCAAGTAGCGTCGCTCCAGTGTGAACGGGGCCTTACTCTTTTATAGTGATCCAAACTGTTGCCCTGGGGCCAGATGCGGCCATTTACTTTCTTTAATCTGGCCCTTGAGGCAATATTTCTGCTACTGAACCCAACAATGAGGTATAATTTTTGCCACTGACACCAACAATGGGTCACTATTCCTTCCACTGACACCAACAATGGGGCACTATTCCTGCGCTGACACCAACGATGAGGCATAATTCCTGCCACTGACACCATCAATGGGTCACTAGTCCTTCCACTGACACCAACAATGGGTCACTAGTCCTTCCACTGACACCAACAATGGGTCACTAGTCCTTCCACTGACACCAACAATGGGTCACTAGTCCTTCCACTGACCCCATCAATGGGTCACTAGTCCTTCCACTGACACCAACAATGGGTCACTAGTCCTTCCACTGACACCAACAATGGGTCACTAGTCCTTCCACTGACTCCAACAATGAGGCATAATTCCTTCCACTGACACCAACAATGGGGCACTATTCTTGCACTGACACCAACAATGGGTCACTAGTCCTTCCACTGACACCAACAATGGGGCACTATTCCTCTTACTGACACCAACAATGGGGCACTATTCCTCCACTGACACCAACAATGGGGCACTAGTCCTTCCACTGACACCAACAATGGGTCACTAGTCCTTCCACTGACACCAACAATGGGGCACTATTCCTCCACTATTCTTGCACTGACACCAACAATGGGGCACTATTCCTCCACTGACACCAACAATGAGGCATAATTCCTTCCACTGACACCAACAATGGGGCACTATTCCTGCACTGACACCAACAATGGGGCACTATTCCTGCACTGACACCAACAATGGGGCACTATTTTTGCACTGACACCAACAATGGGGGACTATTCCTCCTACTTACACCAACTATTTCTCCCCTAATACCAAAAGATTGGGCATTGTTTACTCCCACTGAGCACAGTCCAGCCCCTCTAAAATTAGAAGGATAGTAAACTGGCCCTTTTATTTAGAAAGTTTGGAGACCCCTGCTCTTTTACATTCTATGCTAGGAAGACTATTCTTTCCAATAGGAAGCTATCTGACTCCCTTACTGTACAACACTGGAGATCCATGATTAATGCAGTATTACTATTTTATAAATGTACTTACTTGGGTGGTAACTGTCCAAAACATATTACGTAAATCTGGGAAACATGGGTAGAGATGAGAGATTTGATGTTGTAAATATAGGCAATTTGAGGTAATAATGGCACTGCCCTGTAGACAGAACAATGTGTTCATCATAAGTGTGTGCAGCCTATTGCATTAGGGTGTGCACCCCAAAGCTCAAACCTTCTCCACTTTTGTGACAGAGAAAGGGACAGAGGACAGAGATTCCCCAGTCCCTTTCTCTGCAGCCTCAGCTGCACTGGACAGTAAATAAATGGGCAGTGTTCTGTGCTGAGAGGCTTCCTGTTCATTCACAAACCGAAGCATAGTAAACACAGTTATGAATGAACACAGTGAGTGATTGGTACCATTTACTCATTGTGTTTATTTAGATAAGGAAGGGGCTGGTAAATATCATATTTACTGGCCCATTCCCTGCTCTTCATCCTGAAACGATCTGCGGCAGCATTCTGCAGGAGGGGAATGAAGAGAAGCCAGCAACGCTGCAGGAGGAACATAGGAAGTGTGGGGGGGGGGGGGTGATCAGCAAGGGCAATCTGTGGGTCAGCACAGGGTGATTGAGGTGTGCCCAGGCGCATCTGGCACACTGTGTGGGCACGTCTATGGTATTCATATTTTCTGGGTCTCAAGAGGGAAACTAAGATTTTGTGATCTCTCCCCTTTCGTAATCTTTCTCCACCCCCCTGCCCCATGACCCCCTATTCTTTTTTTCCTACCCTTCCTTTCCCTCTCCCTCTTTGATCACTATCTAGTCTTTCTGGGGATTTCATGGATCATTTCTTATATCCATACATTGCACCCCTTCTCCACCTTTTTTCCTTCTCCCTTTTTTCTGCTGGATGGAAGACTCTACTGGCCCTATTATATAGTAAGTTTGTTGACCCAGAAGTTAGCCTGTAAAACTGTATGTATCCCCTGCCTGTATAATGTACTATTGTACACTGTAATATACCATCAATTATTATTCCCTGTTCTATGAGACTCTGTGCCACTATTGTTTGTTGCGCTTTTTGTACAAACTCAATAAATTTTACCTGTTAAAAACAAAAAAAGAACGAATGGCACTCAAACGCGTATTCTGCATTATGCTGCGATTCTGCCCGTGATTTCAAATAGGGCCTAAGACAGTGATGGCGAAACCTGGTACCCAAGATGTTTTGAAACTACATTTCCCATGATGCTCACCTACACTGCGAAGTGCATGAGCATCATGGGAAAAGTAGTTCCAAAACATCTGGGGTACCAAGATTCGTCATCACTGGCCTAAGGCATCAGATTGTAATAAAAGTGCAATCCTTAGGCCTCATTCAGACGATCACCCATACTGAGGGGTAGAAGTGCCTGTAGTGGAACAGTTTACATTAGCTTCTTTCAGGCCTCACTCACAATTTGGCGGTTCAGAATCATGGGCGTAATTGGGGCGATTCCAAATTGCATGTCAGCTGCTGCAAAACACGTAACTGGGTGCCATTGATTTTAAATGGCACCCAAAACATGGGGTGATTATCGCATGACAGAATCATGCTGTAACATGCACCTTTAATCACTTGCTTACTGGGCACTTATACCCCCTTCCTGCCCAGGCAAATTTTCAGCTTTCAGCACTCTCACACTTTAAATGACAATGGCGCGGTCATACAACACTGTACCCATATGAACTTTTTATCATTTTTTTCACACAAACAGCCCCATCTTAAGAGCATTAAAGGGCCCGGGCAATGCAGTGCACTGGGGCCCTGTCTACACAATCACCCACGAGAATAAAAATGCAATATATCGATAAGGCTATATATTTTTTGTACAGCAGTGCCAGGCTAATGACAGCTTCCAAGTTCGGCGGCTGGGTCCGGTGAACACACACATGGACGGGAGTCAGACTCGACTGCCCTGTGTGTGCCTGTTCCCATGGAGGCAGACAGGCATTTCTACAGTTGTGGGCTCCCCCTCTACGGCCCAAGTGGCCTGACAGCAGCGCAGGGCCGACAGTCGCTTGCCACCTGCTAAATTTGGCGGTGGAATGCACACGAAAATTGAGACTAATGCCTCGTACACACGCAAAGATTATCGGCCGACCGATCGTCCGACTTTTGTCCAGAGTGGTGTTTTATTGGTTGAAATGTGCCTAGACTGCACACGAATTTTCTCGGCCAACAAAAATCTACTTCAGAAGTGATGTCATGTGCTGGTTTACTTTCCGTGTGTTTTTTCTTCTCTGAGCATGCCCTGTCTTGCTCATCAGATTTTTGTCTGCCGAAATCTGTACTGACTGACGGAAAATCGTCCGTTGTGTTGACGGCCAACAAAAATTTTATAGCCTGCACACCAGATTTTTTTCGGCCGAAAAGTCGGAGTCAGTTGTCGGAAGCATCATACTAACAAGCCAAAAATCGGCCGATCGGACGTTGGCCGAAAATTCACGGCCAATTATCGACGCGTGTGTACGGGGCTTTATGCTTGGCTGGGTTGCTGAGCAGGTGGGCCCCCCCGGGCAACTGCCCAGCGTGCCCATTCAGTAAGATGGTCCTGCACACAAATAGAGTTTTCTTTTGGTAATATTTAATCACCTCAGGGGTTTTTATTTTTTGGTAAACAAACAAAAAAATCCCCAAAATTTGGAGAAAAAAATCAAAAATGTTTTTTATATTTTGTTAAAAAATTTGCAAACAGGTAATTTTTCTCATGCACTGATGGGCGCTGATGATGCGACACTGGTGGGCACTGATCAGGAGGCACTGATGAGGCTTCCCTGATTGGTGGCACTGATGGGTACTGATGAGGCGGCACTAATCAGGAGGCACTGATGAGGCTTCACTGATTGGTGGCACTGATCAGGACTGATATGCACTGGTAGGCAGTACTGATAGCCAGCACTGATAAGTGACACTGATAATGAGGCACTGATGGGCACTAATAGGTGGCACTGATTAGCAGAACTGGAGGGCAATGATTGGCAGCACTGGTGGGCACTAAGGGGACTGATGTCTCTCTAACAGAAGCCAGATAACGGCTTTCTTCTTTTCTTAACGCTGACAGCGTGAAGGAAAAAAAAAACGCATTACTTGCTTCTGCTTTCTTCCGTGATCAGCTGTCATTGGCTGACAGCTGATCACGTGGTAAAAGGCCCGCTCTGATGGGCCCTTTACCCCCGATCTGTGATCAGCCGAGTCCCAAGGATGGAAGCGCAAGAACAGAGGACATCCATGTACACCATCCCAGCATTTTAAGCCCGTCTTTCAGCTATAGCGCAGGCGCCAAGCAGTTTAAAATTGCGTGGAGCTTGTTGTCTAAAAAAAAAAAAAAAAAAAAAGGAGCATCTTTTGGGCGACAAACACGTATAGGGTTAGCCCACTTAAGTGAATAGGCTGCCCTTTGTGTTGCAGGTGAAATCGCATGGAAATCACCAGCACAAAGTCGCAAGCGGGAATTTGCTAAGCAAAATGTAGTTGGGGCCTTGGGGTTCAGTCTGAAGCCAAGTTTGCACCAGTCTGACCGCATCCTTTGACTAGAGGATTAAAAGGGCTGCCCCCATGTAGATAATTGCAAATTTTATATATATATATATATATATATAGGTTTTTTACATTAAAATGTCTCTTTTATGTGTACAGCTAAAAATTCCTTTTGTTTAAAAAAAAATAAAACGACTTCCCCTTAAATTAGTGGGCACAGTGTATGAGAAGAAAGGAGAAGGAAGCTCTTGGACCTGGTGTTACAATACATGCCAATACCGGTATACAACCGTTCATTTTCCTTACAAGGATAAAAAAGAAGTGCAGCCGCCCTTCTATCACCAATGTACATGTGTACATACCATTGTCTCCCCTCAGAGACATCTCACTGGGTACACTCCCATAGACAAAAACCTTCTACAGCGGCTCTTATTGGGTGTGGCTGCAACGGACTTTAAAATGCCGCACCTTACTATGTGATACTGCAACACACGGCCTTTTACCGCACTATTACTAATTCCTCTCTCGCTGATCTTCATTGACATCATAGCATTCTGGTGAAGATTTGCTGCTTTTTTTTTTTCTTTCTCCTCACATGATATCCTTCCGCCACCCGCAATCCTCCTAGCCAATCCGAGAGCCGGTTCCTGGAACTTTCCTTATATGGCCTGGCCGGCTGGGAGCGCGCAGCATAAAACCGGTGCCGAGCCCTCTTTAGTTCACTGACCGATTGTATCGCTTTGAGGTTGTTGTTCAAGAAGCTCGTAGCACAAGGTAAGGGCGGCCATGCCATTTTCAACTTATTTTCTATTGTTTAATTGGGTCTCATGCTAACAGAGGGCGCAGTGCATGGTTTAATGGCGGTTTTCAAGAGCATTTTTGGCTTTTTTTTTTTCCTCTCCCTTCCCCCTCTTTCCATCTGCCTAGGTGTAGCAGGAGGCACATTCCTCTTTGTATAACCCGGACCTAATCGGTTCCCAATGCTTGATATCTAGGTATTGCATATACTCCAATAAGATGGGGGCATTTTTGGAGCTCTTGACTGTCTACTGCCCCTTCAAATATGCTTAGCTAGTAAGCACTAGGCAATGGGGAAGAAAAAGAGGGGGGGGGGGGATTATATATATATATATATATATATATATATATATATATATATATATATATATTCTCTATGTAAGATTAGTTAATGGGAGCAATGTGACTGTATCTAAAGTTAATGTGAGCTTAATATTACTATTAGTTAATGGGAGCTTTATATATCCCCTCTATGTAAGATTAGTTAATGGGAGCAATGCAATCTAATCAATGTCCCTGTATCTGCAGTTAATGGGAGCTTTATATATCCCCTCTATGTAAGCTTGGTTAATGGGAGCAATGCAATCTAATAATCAATGTGACTGTATCTGCTCAAGATCTTATAGTGAGGCTTGCTAAAGGATGTCATCTAGCAGTGCTGACCTTAAAGAACCAAAACCAAAAAATTGGCTTAACATTCTAAGTTATGATTTAGCCATAAAGTAGTAATCTTTTCAGGCAGTCAGGCTCTTAATTTGCAAAGTATTGAGTTTTAATGGCTGCCATGTAGCTGTAAGGCTCTATGGTTCCCCTTTTTTCTCTTTCCTGCAAACTGCAGCTAGACAATGTTGTAATTTTTTTTGTGTAGACAGTGTTGCAGAGCTTGGCTTGTCCATCTTGTGGTTCTTAGTGGGTTAAGATGTTCTATGGTCCCACCCCCCCTGCCCGTTATTCTGCTCTGTTGCCTTATTTGGTAATTCTTCGGTCCAGGACTTCCCTTTGTTTTATCGAGAACTGGTGCAAACCCATACGCCCTCTGCAGGCAGTTTTGTTGGTGCGCAGCACATTGTGTTGGCTGCTGACTTAACTTTCATTCCCTTTTCAGATCACAATGGAAGACGATATTGCTGCCCTGGTTGTCGACAATGGCTCTGGAATGTGCAAAGCTGGCTTTGCAGGAGACGATGCTCCTCGTGCTGTGTTCCCATCTATTGTGGGTCGTCCCAGGCATCAGGTGTGTATATATTTTTTATATTTTGTCAGATGAGCTTGATCAGTAAATGTTCCTGTAGGTTATGCAATGATTCTGTAGCAATGGATTTGTTAATGTATCTCTTGCAAATACAATGTCTTAGAACAAACCTGGTTTTAAAATTAAAGGCATCTTTGGGCATTACTTCCACCCAAAAGCAGCTTTACAACCTTGCTTGCACTAAAAGATCTACTTTAATGGACCTACCACCCATGAACAGTGCTTGACCCGATATGGCTGACTAAATCCTATTTATTCACCAGTTTCCTTTTTTTTTTTTTTTTTTTTTTTTTTTTTTTTGCATTATTACCTTTACAAAGGTCAAATATTAAGATTGGCTTTTAGGAAGAGGGTTGGTGGGCAGTTCAGTGTTTAGGCGTGGTCGGGTTGGTAATGTACTGCTGTAATGATCAAAGGCTGTTTGATTGCTTATGTAATTCTGCATTAATGTACTATGAATTCCAAACCTCATTTTTAAAATTCTGAGGGGAAACCATGTTCTTTGTGCCCCTGGCCATCTTAGTCATACACAGAACAAAAGGCAACTCCTATTCATTGTCAAGATGTCATGGCACTCCTCCCACGTGGAAGCTGCTATTACTGCCTTGGCCCAGTTCAAACACTGGATTGTAAAAGCGTGTCTTTTTACAAAATCAATAGTATTTTTATTTAAAGCATCTAACTCATAATGGTGCATGGCTTAATTGGAAAGCTGCTTCTAGTTTCAAAGTGAATTAAGTGGGATAGAAATGCAGGAGCTCATATTACTTGATTACAGAATTGCTTCTAAAAGTAATGCGTATACATGCCAGATGTCACTGGATGCCATCTGTATTTTTCAGGTCAGTGTCTTACAAGTATTAAAGGGTGAAAAGAGTACAGTTTGCATATTCAGAATGCCAGCATTGGTGGCTTTTGAGGGGCTTCTTTTAAATATAAATCCCCATTTATTTTTTCCCGAGATTCAAGGTAGACTTGGATGGCAATTAGACTACATTGTCTATTGAAAGTAATCCCTGTACAACCTAGCTTAAATGGCTAGATTATGTATGTGAATACATACTTAAACATCTACAGAACTGCCAAATGTGTGAAGTACTAGCAAGGTCAAGGTTCTTTTCTTTTTATAAAAAGAACTGTATGCCATCGGGTCATGTCTTGGGTTTGCTGTTGGGTAAATACAAAGGCTGCATCCAAGTAACAATGTGAACCCCCATCTTGGGTGGGGGGTATAGATTCCAGTGCTGACAGAGCCGTTGCCTGTTTCTGTTTAGCATCAATGCTGATCTGTTGGCTTAGCGCTGTTGCAGATGGGTATAGTGCTGGAATTGGATTGGGCTCAGGTTATTGTTTAAGGTTAAACTCTTAAAGCAGTCAACCCCCCCCCCCCCCACCCCTCATTGTGGGGAGTCCCATAAGGTTTACTTTTTATGCTTTTATTTTTACCACTTTAGGGTGTTCATTTAAAAATGGGTGTTTTTAGTGTATGGTGTGGGTTTTTTTCTTTCTCAATGTTTCTAATAGTGGTTGCTACATTACGTTCCTAAAAATGTTATGGAGGTTACAGTGCAACAAAAGGCCTGGGCACTATTTCAGTGAGCAGGAGGTCATCCTGATTACTGACATGTCCGCCCCGGATGTACAAAATAGGCATGTGCCATGTTCATAGCCATATCGGGTGACACAGGAGCAAACCTTTTTTCTAGCTTTACAGTCTTGTTAAACCATGTATTGCATTTTCTTTCAGGGTGTCATGGTTGGAATGGGGCAGAAAGACAGCTATGTAGGTGATGAAGCTCAAAGCAAGAGAGGTATCCTGACTCTGAAATATCCAATTGAACATGGAATTGTCACAAACTGGGACGATATGGAGAAAATCTGGCACCACACCTTTTACAATGAGTTGAGAGTTGCCCCAGAGGAGCACCCAGTGCTTCTGACTGAAGCTCCACTTAACCCCAAAGCAAACCGAGAAAAGATGACACAGGTACTACTATTGATTTGGATTTGACTTGTTTAGTTGACTGCCTAATATATGATGTTTAACAAGTTTATTTGCTGTCCATACAGGGTTCTCTTGCCCAAGTCTACTTTGGAATATCTACAGGTTCTATTTGTAATGCCCTTTCTGCTTGTGCCACTAACAGTTGTGCAGTTTGACTATTTTGACCCTTAACTCCTGTTGTGTTAACAGATCACTGCCTGCCTTTTTATAATGCTCACATTTGGCTTTGACTTAATGTGAATAAAGTGAGATTTGAAGTGTTCAAACACCACTTTCAATCTTGCAAGTACACCTGCATGGTTTGCATTTTTAATGGGTGAACCTCTGATTAACCTCCACTATGTCTTCTTTCAGATCATGTTTGAGACCTTCAACACTCCAGCAATGTATGTTGCTATTCAGGCTGTACTTTCTCTGTATGCCTCTGGACGTACCACTGGTATTGTGATGGACTCTGGAGATGGTGTCACTCATACTGTGCCAATTTATGAGGGCTATGCACTGCCTCATGCCATCCTGCGTCTGGACCTGGCTGGACGTGACCTGACAGACTACCTCATGAAAATTCTGACCGAGAGGGGTTACAGCTTTACTACCACTGCTGAGAGAGAAATTGTTCGTGACATTAAGGAAAAGCTGTGTTATGTAGCTCTGGATTTTGAGCAAGAAATGGCTACAGCTGCCTCTTCATCTTCTTTGGAAAAGAGCTATGAGTTGCCTGATGGGCAGGTCATCACCATTGGTAATGAGAGGTTCAGGTGTCCAGAAGCCCTGTTCCAACCATCTTTTCTTGGTAAGCATTGTAAAAGGTTGCTTGTGTGATAGGGGTATCTTCACTTATATTTTTCTAACCTTAAATTTTTGTTTTAGGTATGGAGTCATGCGGTATCCATGAAACTACCTACAATTCCATAATGAAATGTGATGTTGATATCCGTAAGGATCTGTATGCCAATACTGTCCTTTCTGGTGGAACCACAATGTATCCAGGAATTGCTGATAGGATGCAAAAAGAAATTACTGCTCTAGCCCCAAGCACCATGAAAATAAAGGTATGTACCTCTCACTAAGATGAAGACGGTGTAGGTTTGGGAGGGGTTAGCAAAGCACATGGGCTGGGTCAGTCATCTGTGGGTTCTAGTGGTATGTGTATTTTAGGAGCTGAACGTGGTTATTGTATTGGAAGGCTTTTAATATTTTGTATGTGTTTTGCAGATTATTGCACCACCAGAACGTAAATACTCTGTATGGATTGGAGGCTCCATCCTAGCATCTCTTTCCACCTTCCAGCAGATGTGGATCAGCAAGCAGGAGTATGATGAATCTGGGCCATCAATTGTCCACCGCAAATGCTTTTAAGGACTTGCCCTTATGTTCATTGTATTTGCGCAGAAAGATCACTGGCATGGCTTTCCCCATTGGCGCTTGGCTCAGGATTTAATAACTGGAATGGAGAGATGGGGACAAACACCAACCCACAGTGCACCTGAGGACTAACAGTATTTTTTTTTTTTTTTTTCTCTCCAAGTGTATAGTGCATTGTTGAAAAAAATGTGTCCTCAATGCTGCTCAGTTGGAGCTCTTACAAATGGTTGTGTTGCTTATTTGTGCAGCTATATACCCGAACTTTTATTTTTTTTGTATCTTCTGCCTTGACCAACCACTCTACTCTTTATCTCATGGGCCCTATCCCTAACATTTTGAAAAGTTTACATTGTTGATCTTTGAGAGATGCAAGAGGTCAGTGAACAACTTAATAAAAAAGAAAACATTCAATGTCTCTCTGACTTTTTGTGTGAGTAAGGGTATTCTGATAAAATTGGGGGGGGGGGGGGGGGGGGGGTTAAAAATTGGATGAGCTCTAATAGAATGTGGCATCTAATCAAGCTAGATGTTCTAGCTTAAGACCAGTATTAATACAATCTTTATAAATTTCTGAATCTGAAAGCTAAGCATTGACTTTATAGTACAATTCCCCCAAAACACTATTGTAGTTTTCCAGTTATAATTTTAGCATTTAGCAGGTACAAGCCATTTTCCTTCTGTCAACAAACAGGCAATCCTTATGTAAACTAAAAGCCCATGTCTTCCCTAGTGAGTGTAAAGCTGGCAACACATGCAATTTTCTTGTCCAGTTTTCCTTTTTTGACTTATGGGTTTTGCTATAACTAAACTTCCAGTTCGTATGCAATGAGGCAGAGTAATTTAAAATGTGGTGTCAGTATAGCCAGCCTTTGTCTGGTCTACACTAAAGCAAGCAACCATCTAAGGACTTGGTGCACATAGTATTTGTGTTTGCTTAGATATGATTGTTTATGCTGGTCTTTAAAAATCGACTCCACCTTCTCTGAATCTGGCAAGCGGTTCTCTTGCCATAGCCTCTAATTTAAAGTGAATAGTTCACACCATGTGGGTAATAAAGAACTGCCAGCTGTAGATGGCACTGCCATCACCTGCAGACCCCTTTTGGGGGGGGGGGGATTTAGTTTTGGCTAGTGAGATGGTGGTGCTAAATGCAATGTTGCAGCAGGTTTTTTTTTGTGAAACAGCAAGCTTTAACAATTTGTAGTACTTTAAGCAAACTTTGCAGCTTTTAGTAGCATCAGCTTTTTAACAGAACCTAATGAATGCCTGCCACATTAAGGCTTGACAAACTTTCAACAAGCTTTAAAAAGTTCTGAGGCCTGCTAGCAGCTTGTTAATGTGGCAATCAACACTCATTAGGATCTGTGTTCAATATTTTGTGTAGCTAAAATGGTATTTTAACCCTTCAATGAAGTAGCTGAATACTCTACAAATGCTCTTGTCAAAGCTTGCTGTTCACACTGCTTATACTGAAGCCTGTGAACAGGCCTTGGGGATTTTTCTGAGTAGATGGTGGTTGGGTAAATATGTAGGGATATTGTGGTGTCATTTCAGATGCAGCAAAAGAGGACCTGCAGAGCACATTGGGTAACAGAAGTCCAATTGCAAATGATCTGCTGAATCAGTTTAACTCCACTAGAGTTACAAATTCATATTGAGGGAAAACTAAACAGTACTGAACATTACACTGGAAGTTTGGTATGGGTTAAAAGTTTTTTATTTTCCCCAGGCAAATTTTTTAAAGGGCCCTGTACATAATCTACAACAATGTACTTGCAAATTTTAAGATGGCTCCAGCACTTTCAGGTTTTTGAATGCTTCACTCCCTCAAAGCATGCTGTGTTCAACTTTGTTGGCTGCTATGTTGCTATAGCACACTGTACTGATGGAAAAACCCGTAGCTCTGCAACAGAAGATTGGCAATACCTGCCAAACTGCTTATTACTAAGCTGCTTTTGCAAGCTTGTGGTTTCAGTTCTTCAAACAAGTGGAGTTCTCTAAAGCTTAAACTTGAGCAGCAGTAATTTTTGAATGGCACAGCTACTTTCCCCCCCATGTGCAGCTCATGACATTTTATGAATTCAGGGGAAGTCTTTTCACAGAAATCTAGATGTAGATGTTCTCTTCAGTGCCAGAAGAAGATGGTATCTGCAGGGAACCCATTGTGTTCCTGCAGGTTTAGGCGTGTCCTGCAAATCTACCATCTCATGAGCACTCTGATCATGCAGTAGGCTCTCATGGGAGAGCAATGACGAGAGGTGAACTCCTCTGCCATAGTGCCTATACTGGCACTATAGGTATGTTACAGCACTGGCACATCAAAATCTTCTGTACACTAACAGCTAATCAGTGGAGCCATGAAGACAGGAGCGTCAGTTTTACCTGCACTACACCCCCCCCCCCCCATTAATGACTTGCTTTTATCATTGGGTGGTTTCAGTGCAGTATGGAAAGCCTACTTTACCCTTTCAATGTTGCCAGTTTGTGGAGGCTCCAGTGAAACTTGGCACCCCAGATGTTTTGGAACTACATTTCCCATGATGCTCATGCACTCTACAGTGTAGCTGAGCATATGTAGTTCCAAAAACATCTGGAGTGCCAAGGTCTGCCATCAATGACCTAGGCAAGAAGGTGAACATTCATGCGTTACAGATAGTCCACCAGAGGAATGGGGTAGGGACAGGCAAGAGAACAACCTGCTTAATTCTCTGGCAGGGTTCTCGTTCAAGCTGTGCAAACATAGTGCTGCCTGCTCAGAACTACTAGTGGGCAGTGATGACTCTGGCCATTTAGTTTAGATAACTTGCTGGGGTGACTAGTTGCTATAACAGGAAGTGCCTTGCTGCTGGCCCTATATATATATATATATATATATATATATATATATATATATATATATATATAGCAAGCAATGGATAGAAAGTATACGAATACACTTGTATGCCTGGAGTTCGGTTTTTAATTTTAAGACCTCCAATTTCACAATGCTGAAGGCGGGTTTGCTAACCAAGGATTTGAAAGGGAAAAATGCAATTTAAAATGGAGTGTTTCAAACTTATGTCCCTTTTCCCATGGACAATAAAAGGGGTTTAGATTTTCATAATTTGAAAGTTCCCAAAAAACACAGCAAAGCTGTGATATCATGTTGGCAAAAAATTCAAAATGATCAATTGGTTAAAGAGGAAAATCCCCCCCCCCCCCCCCCACACACAAAGTTCCTAAATTTAGGATATCAAGTGTGTCCCGCCAATCTTATTTTTTTTTTTTTGGAGAGCGGAAAGATTGGCGCTCTTCTTGCGTGTCTATCCTGAGCTATAGAAATTTCACCTTGCCTATTAACTTTGACATGGTTAACTGAGGATGTGAGAATCTTAAACATGCTGTTTTTTTTTTTTTTTGTAAGTATTGAAAGGCTAGAACCTGTTTTTTAATGCGGTTTGTGCTCTTGTTGCAGAGTTTCCTTTACTTCCTGTTTATTGAAACGGCTGTCATGACTGAAATAAGTGGAAATTTCTTTATTGGGCACCATATAACATTAGGGCCACATGCACACAATGTTTTTATTTTTGTCCCTCACTGGGTGTTTGCTCCTGGCAGCCCATTTTTGACACATTTTGTTCATGTTTAAAATCAGTATTTTTGCTAGAAACTATTTAGAACCCCTCAAACATATTATTATTATTATTATATATATATCTTTTTTTTTTTTAGCAAAGGCTCTGGAGAATAAAATGGCGGTCATTGCAACTTTTTTTGCCACGCGGTATTTCAAACGCCATTTTTGGGAAATCAAATTTCACTGAATTTAAAAAAAAAAACCCCGTAAAATTAGACTTTTTTTTTTTGTATATTGTGAAAGATGTCCCACTGAGTAAATGGATACCCAACAGGTTACGGTTTAAAATTTCACACACCCGCGGAATGGCGACAAAGTACGGTCAATAAAAAAAATCTCTATAGGCGACGCTTCAAAAATTAATGGATACCAGGATAGAGTGTAGCTTTTTTAATTATTGCTCTTGTGATCGCGGCGATACCTCACGTGTGGTTTGAACAGCGACTTAATTTGCGGCCACGACTTCCGTATACATTTTCTTTCGTGTGTGAGCTCACGGGGGCGGCTAAAAATTTTATTTATTTTTTTTAATTTTAACACATTTAAAAAAAAAAAAAAAATCTGATCACTTATTGCTATTACAAGCATATTGCTGTTACAAGCAATGTAAACATCCCTTGTGACAGGTACTCTTTATGGACGGATTGGATGTCTAAAAGACCCTAGACCCCTCCACTACACTTCCATGTATTAAAAATGTCTAACGGCATTATTGAATACTGTCACTTTTGAAATCCGGCGCCTTTAGCAGCCGAGTAACACGGATGTGACGTCATGGACGCTGCCTCCGGGTTACGTCATCGAGATCCGATTGAAGCCGCATCCGGCTTTGATCGGGACTCCATCCAGCCGGTTGCCGCTTCGGCTGGTTGCTCGGGTCTCCTGGGGGGACGGGAGACCTGGGCAGAGCCCAGGGGGGGGGGGGGGGGGTGTCCCCTCCTGCTCGCTGGTGTAATGATCGAGTGCCTCCCGAGCAGCATCGGTCTTTACAACCAGCTCTAAAATACTGGTGTAATGCCTCTAGCTAGCGGCATCACCCCGGTACAACCACTTAAAGTCAGCTGACGTAGGTCTACGTGGCTGGTTGGTAAGTGGTTAAAAAAAACCAAAGCCACATTTAGGTGCGGCAAGTGTTTGGATATTCATTCTATTGGCCAGAATATTTTATTTTGGCCATTTGAATGAATGAACATGTCGGCAGTAAATTCATCTAGTGTGTTCAGTGTTTTTCGGTTCAAAAGCTCCTCCCTTGTAAGTGAATTTCTTTTTTTTTTTTTGCGTCTAAATGCCTCTTCTCATGTCTGAAAATGCCTGTGTGCACATAGAGGCTTGTTCAGAAGCTGAAAAAAGTAGCTTTTTTTTTTTTTTTTTTTTTTTAAATCCTGTGTGCATGAGGCCTAAAAGCAGCCATGTTCTAACCCACTCAATCCAAAATGGAAAAAAAAGTCCCTTTGAAGTGGTTGTAAACCTCAGACATGAAATCTAAACAAAGCATACCCTTCTATACTGTGTACTTGTTTCAAATACGAGCACTAAGCATAATTTCTGGCTGCTGCTTTGCACCTCTGCTATTAAAGAGGAAGTAAACCCTCCTCAGCAAGTTGTACCTATGGGTAAGCCTATGATAAGGCTTACCTATAGGTACTGTAAATATCTCCTAAACATGTACCATTTAGGAGATATTTACCTTAAATGCAGCCAGTGACATCCCTGGCAAATGCTCTCTGAAGGAACGGCCGCTGGTACCGTTCCTTCAAAGCCCCGGGCCGTGACCGTTGGCTCCTGCGCGCATTCGCAGCAGTGTTGTAATCGCGGCTCCAGCCAATCAGATGGCCGGATGCCGCAAACCCGGAAGGGTGACAGAACATGTCACCTATGAGAGAGGTGAGCGCTCGGCACTTCGGGGCTTCGTTTTACAGTAAGTATTTCATAATGAGCTAGTAATGCGATGCATACTAGCTCATTATGTGTTTGTCTTTCAGGTGTTTTTAAAAAAAATAAATAAAAATCGGAGGTTTACAACCTCTTTAACATGAATCACTTCTGACAATTTTTCCTGACACCAAGAGAAAAATGGTGACTGGGAGGGAACTCCAGCAGACTTACAGCCTCAGCTCTGTTCCTGTAAGCTGTATGAAGAGGGTGTGTCTGTTTCCTCCAAGCAGCTCTCAGAGCTTTCCTCACTCCGCTCTGCAGAGAGTAACTTTAGCTCCCCACCCCTTTTCCTGAACTCTCAGACAAGCTTATAAATTCAGCACTTTGAACAGATGTAGAGAAGACTGCAGATAGATACAACTTATGTAGGAGGATTTGTTTCATCTCTGTGTATCACCCGAGCACAGTCTTTGCTGAGTATATGTAAGGTTTTACAACCACTTAAATATTTAAAAAAAATGTTGACCTCTAAGTGAAAATTTTATATGGGGTAAAGACATTTAAGGGACTGGACTACATACTAGAATATGTGGTAAATATAATATAAATTATGGCCAATAAAGAGGTCCATAGTCTGTTTTCAGTTTGCAGAAACGTACAGTAAACAAAATTCTAAACGCAACACTTTTGTTTACCCCCCCCCCCCCCATTTCTCTATCGTTCATTGACACACGCAGCTCCATATTCTTCTTAACCATTGGGTTATGCTGTCCCCTACAGGAGTAGGACACTAGGCAGGAAAAATCTTTACCAGGCCTATGGTGCATTCCCTGGGGGATATACACCCACTCTGTTATAGGCATTACATTTTTTTCTGCCTAGTCAGGAGTAAGGACCTAGGTCCCTGCTGGGATTTTGGTCTTTGCATGTTTTTTTTTTTTTTTTTTTTATGTAAAAAGGGAACTTTTTGTCTAAATAATTTTTTTAGCTAGTTATGTTCCTGAGAGAACTACAATCAACAGTCGGACTGGATATTCTTGATCCTTATGGTCTCCCAGTCTGGCCAGCGAGCGTGTGCAGGTTGCAGCTCCGCGCTAGGCCTTGCCACGACACCCCCTTGTATGTGGGGTCCCTAGGGATCATCGACCATCCAAGGCTCCCCCCCGCAGGCCATCCTCCCCACTATTTCATAGGGGGCCGCTACCTTAGTCGGGTACAGTGCCGGGGCTGTAGCAGATGATGGGGGGAGGGGGGCGCGCCGCTGATCGCGTGATCTGCTGGGGGGGTGTAATCCTGGTAGGGCTCCCTGCTAGGGTCCCCCCTATGCCTAATTGATCACTGGACCCCTCAGAGGGGTCGTGCTGTGGATGTTGCTATTTTCTTGAAGATCAGCTGTACAAGGCTCAGCAGCCGTTTTTTAGTAGTTTTCCATTGAAATGCATTGGGCGGACATTTTGTTGTGGTCTCCCCAATGAAATGCATTGGGTGGCCATTTTCTCTGAGTCCGAGAATGCTGTACAGCAGTGAGTGGCAAGGCTTTACCTCTGGTACTGACCCAGGTACTTCCTCTTCCTGTCAGGATCGTTTTCTGTACACTTCAGACCGGCTCTGCTCTCCCTAATATCGGGCGGTGGTGAGTCTATTTGGGTCCCTGGAGGTCGTTCCCTTACTCTGCTATATAGCAGCTTAGTGTGCTGGGACTTGTAGGTACCGCTGGTGCAGTGGTATGGGGCTGTTTTTTTGCAGTATTCTTAGTGACACTGCACTGTCTCCGGGTTAACATGTTGTCCCAGGAGCAAGTATCACCTACTGATCCCCTCTGTGGTGTTGCAGAGACCTCCGGGTCGCAACCCTTGTCTGCCTTAGTGTCAAAAGTTATGGTCCTAAAAAAGAGGACTAGTAAAAAGCGCCCACTGCCCTCACTTGGGTCATCTGTATCCTCAAATTCTGAGATTGATATGGCCGCCACAGATGCGAGTTACCCTGAGGGATCTGCGTCATCGCACTCTGATTTGGATGGCGAGGATGATATATCCTCATCTGCAGCCGCACAGGAATAAGCGCCGCCGGAGGCTCTTCTAGTGTCAGTGTGGGAAACTCTAAAAATGGCAGATATTTCTACAGCGTCAGGGACGCAGGTGTCTTTTGGCACCTGCAAAATCCCAAGTCGGTCAAGGTATTCCCTTGTCTGGAACACGTTAGTGGGGCCGAAGCGTTTCACGAGACGATATCCTTTTGCGGAATCAAAAAATGGACCGTTCCACTGAAGGTGGACCACCCAGTCTCCAGACTGAACAAATCCACTGTGACTCTGGTGGAGGAGCCTCTGGTCTTTAAAGACCCTGTTGAAAGGAGGATTAGGCTCTGTCCTGCCACTTACATGTGATAGTGGGCTCAATACTTAGACTGATCTTCACGAACGCTCTTGTGTCCCAGACCATTACGGAATGGGCAGAGCTCTTGAAGAGTGATTTGGAAGAGAGACAGCTATGAGACGTGATGCGTCTTTAGATGCAGCCCCCCTTGCGGCTAGAGTATCCACGGTAGTGGTAACCATGAGACGCATGGTGTGGCCAAAAAAGCTGGTCTGCGGACCAGGCTTACAAAAAAGGCTCTGTCAGACCTGCCCTTTACAGAGGATCGCTTACATGGTTCTTCTTTGGATGAACTTATCAAGGGTCTTGATGGGAAGATAGTTACATAGTGAAGTTGAAAAAAGACATCAGTCCATCCAGTTCAACCTATGATGTGTGTGTGTGTTTGCTGTTAACCGCATATTGCATACCCCTGTATGTTGTGGTCTTTAAGGTGCCCATCTAATAGTTTTTTGAAACTATCAATGCTCCCTGCTGATACGACTGTTTGCGGAAGAGAATTCCACATCCTTACTGCTCTTATAGTGAAGAACCCCCCTGTGCATTTTAAGGTTAAACCGCCTTTCCTCTAGTTTTAGTGAGTGGCCACGTGTCTTATTGTATTTCCTTTCTCTGAATAGGTTTTTCCATATGCTAGGGTTGCCAGTACAATATTTGTAGATTGATATCATATCCCCCCCTCAATCGTCTCTTCCCCAGAGAGAATAAGTTTAGTGCTTGCAGTCTTTCCTCATAGCTGATGTCCTCCATTCCCCTAATTATTTTTGTTGCCCTTCTCTGGACTTTCTCCAGTTCCAGCACATCCTTCCTGAGGACTGGTGCCCAGAACTGGACAGCATACTCCAGATGTGGCCGGACCAGAGTCTTGTAGAGAGGGAGAATAATCTCTTTATTTCTGGAGTGAATCCCCTTTTTTATACATCCCAGCATTCTGTTTGCTTTGCTTGCAGCGGCTTGGCATTGCATGCCACTGCCAAACCTGTTGTCTACCAGTACCCCCGGGTCCTTTTCCATCCTAGACTCACCCAGAGGTCCCCCCCCCCCCCGATAAGTAGCTTGGTTTCTGGCACCCAGGTGCATTACTTTACATTTTTCAACATTAAACCTCATCTGCCATGTAGTTGCCCACCCCATAATTTTGTTCAGGTCCGCTTGTAAGGTTTCCACATCCTGCCCAGAAGATATTGGCCTGCTTAGTTTAGTATCATCCGCAAATACTCAGATTTTGCTCGATACCCCCTCCTCTAGATCATTTATGAATAAATTAAACAGGATTGGCCCCAGGACAGAACCCTGGGGGACCCCGCTTTCCACACCCGCCCAATCTGAGTACTCCCCATTAATCACCACCCTTTGCAACCTCCCCTGGAGCCAGTTCTCTATCCAGGTACTCACCTTATAGTCCATAAATACCTTCCTTAGTTTGAACAGTAAGCGTTTGTGGGGAATGGTGTCAAGGGCCTTTGCGAAGTCCAGGTACACCACATCCACAGGCTTGCCTTTATCTAGGTGGCAGCTCACTTCATCATAGAAGGTTAATAGATTGGTTTGCCAAGAAAGATTTTTCATCAATCCATGCTGATTACTACTAATAATACTGTTTTCATTACTAAAGTCTTGTATGTGGTCCCTTAACATCCCCTCCAAAATCTTGCAGACTACTGATGTTAGGCTGACTGGCCTATAGTTACCCGGGATATATCTCGGCCCCTTTTTAAATATTGGTACCACGTTGGCTTTTTTCCAATCAGCTGGCACCATACCCGTCTGTAAACTATCCTTAAAGATCAAGAATAATGGTCTGGCAATCACCTGGCTGAGCTCTTTAGGAACCCTCGGGTGCAAGCCATCCGGTCCCAGTGATTTATTTATACTAAAGCGGAGTTCCACCCATTTTTAATAGGTTGGATTACATAGATGTATGTAATCCCCTTTAAAACGACTTTTACCAATGGAAACTTTTTTTTTATTTGCTAGTAAATACCTTAATTTCTGCTTTATTCCTCCTCCTCCTCACTTCCTGGTCCGATCGGCGATGACGTCATTCAGCGATTCGCAGTGTGTGCTGGGATGTATTCCATGCCAGAAATCTCTCGGTATCATCCAGGAGCTGAGCTGTACTGTGTGTATTCAGGCCGTGACCTGCCCCGCCTCCTCTCAGTGAGTTGTACTGTATGCATTGTATTCAGGCCGTTCTCTGCCCCGCCTCCTCTCAGTGAGAGAGGACTGAAAGCATTATATCCTCACTGAGAGGAGGCGGGGCAGAGCCCTTCCTGAATACAACGCATACAGTACAACTCACTGAGAGAAGGCGGGGCAGGCCACGGCCTGAATACACACAGTACAGCTCAGCTCCTGGGTGATACTGCGAGATTTCTGGAATGGAATACATCCCAGCACACACTGCGAATCGCCGAATGACGTCATCGCCGATCGGACCCGGAAGTGAGGAGAGGAGGAATAAAGCAGAAATTAAGGTATTTACTAGCAAAAAAAAAAAAAAAAGTTTCCATTGGTAAAAGTCGTTTTAAAGGGGATTACATAGATCTAAAGACTCCACTTTAAGTTTCTCTAGTTTAGTTCTAAGTCTATCTTCTGTTAGCCATGGCGGTATTTTCTGAGGTGTGTTGTTTATTTTGGCCTTCCAAGCTGCGTTAGTGTAGCCCCCCCAATTATTTTGTGAAGACTGAAGAGAAGAAATTATTTAACACTTTTTCGCATTTTCCCTGTCCTCTGTGGCCAAAACTCCCTTATCATCTTTTATGGGGCCAATGTGTTCTGGCCTCGCTTTCTTACTGTTTATATATTTAAAGCATTTCTTGGGGTTCTTTTTACTCTCTTCCGCTATATGTCTCTCGTGTGCTATTTTAGCCACCCTGATTTCGTCTTTACATTTCTTATTACACTCTTTGTAATGCTTGAATGCTGCCAATGACCCCTCAGCCTTGTATTTTTTGAAGGCCTTTTCTTTAGTATTAATATGCATTTTTATGTTGGAGTTTAGCCACCCAGGGTTTAGTTTTGCTCTTTTAAATTTATTTCCCTTTGGAATGCACTGGTCAATCCCTTTGTTTAGTATGCTCTTGAAGCACTCCCATTTTTCCTCCGTGCTCTTTGTTCTCAGGGTTCTATCCCATTTGATATTTTCTAGCAGAGAGCGCAGTTTTGGGAAATTGGCTCTTTTGGAATTCAGTGTCCTTATATTGCCCTTGTGTTTGCTATTACTGTAATTAATACTGAAACTAATTGACCTATGGTCACTGTTTCCGAAGTTGTCCCGTATTTCTATATCCGTGATCAGGTCTGTATTATTGGTTATCAGTAGGTCAAGTACCGCATTGTTTCTTGTCGGTGCGTTCACCATCTGACCCATGAAAGTGTCCTGCAAAACATTTAGGAACTGCCGAGCCTTGGCTGAATGTGCGGTTCCTTCTGCCCAGTCTATATCTGGATAATTAAAGTCCCCCATTATAATGATATTTCCCATCCTTGCTGCCAATCCTATTTGTAAAAGGAGGCCCGCCTCCCCCTCCTCCCTCTGGTTGGGGGGCCTATAGTATATAGTATACGCCCAATATTACCTTCCCCACAGTGCCTTCCCTTTGAAGTTCTACCCATAGGGATTCTGCCTCGTCCATAGCTCCATTCTTAATATCATCCCTCATATTTACCTGTACACTGTTCTTAATATACAGACATACCCCTCCCCCTTTTTTACCTTCTCTATCTCTGCGATAAAGGGAATACCCCTGAATGGTCGCCATCCAGTCATGAGAGCTGTCAAACCAAGTCTCTGTTATCCCCACAAAATCTAAGTCGTCCTCAAACATCAGCAGCTCCAGCTCTCCCATCTTGTTGGCCAGGCTTCTGGCAATGGTATACAGCCTCGTAATTTTGATTGGTTACAAATATCCTCATTTGATGTTTTTAGGCTGCCCTTGTGATTTTTTTTCCCCATACCCCCCCCCCCCCCGGGTTTAGAGCTCCGAACACCCTACCTTGCTTTTCACTGGCTAATTCTACATCTGTAACCTCCCCCCCATCACCTAGTTTAAAAGCCTCTCTAACTTTTCGGACATCTTCTCACCCAGTACGGTTGCACCCTCCCCATTTAGGTGCAATCCGTCCCTACCATAGAGCTGGTGGCCCAGTTCTCCAGGAACCCGAAACCCTCCTTACTACACCAGCTCCTCAGCCACTTGTTAACTTCCCTAATCTCCCGCTGCCTGTACTCTTCTTCATCAATCTTCTCAGGGCAAGGCACTTCGTCACGACAGAGTCTCTTTTTCTCAGCATACAAGCGGCCCTTTCGTGCCTCCGGTACGCAGTAGAAGGATCTGAGACTTTTTCAGTTCCTAGAAGACGTGGTTGGGTAAGCAGAGAGCAGACCCCTCCAGTTCTGCAGTTTGGCCCTCTCCTGCATGAAGGGGCACCCTCACCCGTAATTGGGGTGGGGGGATGTCTTAGTTTCTTTCCTGAACCATGGACCTTCTTGATTCAAGATGAATAGGTCTATGAACTGATTCAGGTCTCGACCATTGGACAGATTCTTCACACCCAACCTACACCTACCTCCAGACCGGTTAAGGGATCTACGAGAAGCGGTAAAAGATTTTCTGTTGCAGGGGTGATTGGGCCGGTTCCCTCTCATGAATGCTTTCAAGGGTTTTACTCAAACCTGTTCACTGTGCCCAGGAAAAAAGGTAAGTGCATCCTATCATGGACCTCAAGGCTCTGAACCACTTTGTGCGGGTACAGAAGTTTCGAATAGAGTTAGTTTGCACGGTAGTGGCGTCTCTACACCAAGGAGACCTTTTGGCCTCTATCGATATCAAGGACGCCTGCCTTCACATCCCTATTTTTGCTGGACACTAGTGTTTCCTTCGCTTCGCTGTGGGCGAGGAGCTTTATCAATTTGTGGCGTTACCCTTTGGTTTCGTCTCCGCTCGCAGGGTCTTCACCAAAGTGTTGGCTCCGGTATTAACATTACTGTGACAGCGGGAAATTGCGGTACTGGGGTACCTGGACGATCTCCTCTTAGGAGCAGACTCCCATTCAGCCCTGCTGGTCGACTTAACCATCACTGTATGGACTCTGCAAGAGTTTGGTTGGAACATCAATTTCCAGAACTCTGCTCTAGTCCCAACCTCCAAACTGGATTATCTGGGACTGACTCTGAACTCAGCTTCAGCGAGGGTGTTTCTTCCTCTGGACAAACTGCAAAAATTGCAGAGGGCAATTGGCCTGCTGTTATCCAGCAAACCGTCCTTTCTACAGACTTGCATGTGAGGGCTGGGTCTGATGGTGTTTACCTTCGAGGCAGTTCCATTCCACACGAGACCTCTGTGAGAATTTCTTGTCAAGTGGAACAAGGATCCAAAATCTTTGGACTATCTGATCCTTCTGAGAAAAAAACACGAGAAGTGTTCTGCTGTGGTGGCTCCGCTCCCTGGCTCTACGTCAGGGCAAGTCATTCCTTCCACTGTATTGGACTGTGGTTACCACGGATGCCAGGTTGGGGGGGGGGGGGGGGGGGAGTGCTTATAAAGATGTATGTTCAGGGGACCTGGATCCTAAAGGAGTCCAGCCCACCGATCAATATATAACGATCAGAGCAATAAAGCTTTGCTTGATTCACTGGACAAATCACCTTTGAGGGTGTCCGGTTCAGATTCTATTAGAAAATGCCACTGCCGTGACTCACGTCAATCATCAAGGCGGCTCGAGAGGTGGCCGAGATCCTAATATGGGCAGAAAACTTTGTTCCAGCCCTATCCGCCGTACATATCCCCGGAGTGGAGAATTGGCAGGCGGATTACCTGAGTTATCAGGTCAGGAAGAATGGTCCCTTCACCCGGAGGTGTTTCACCTGCTGTGTGTCCCGGGGGGACTCCAGATGTGGATCTGTTGGCCTCTCGGCTCAACAGGAAGGTATAGAGGTTTGTAGCCCGTTTTTGGGATCCTCTGGCAGACGCCACAGACGCACTAGTGGCTCCTTGGGGTCAGTATCGGATGATATATGCGTTTTCCCCACTAAAACTGCTGCCAAGGCAGAATAGAGGTGGAAGGGACTCCAGTAAATCGGGTGGCTACAGACTGGCCTTGTCAGTCTTGGTATGCTGATCTTGTGAGATTGGTTGCTGATGCTCATTGGAGACCTCCTCTCAGGGAAGATCTGCTGTCTCAAGGGCCGATCTTACTTCCTGCTTTACATTCGCTGGCCTTATCGGCTGTTGAAAGCCAGGCATTGAAGGATAGGGGTCTTTCTGACTCTGTGATTCCCACACTTTTGAAGGCCAGAAAATCTACCTCTCAGAAGATTTATCATCATACATGGAAATTGTACATTGCATGGTGTGAATGCATTAAGGTGCATCCGCGCTTATTTTCAGTGACTCGGATATTGACTTTCCTCCAAAGAGGGGTTGAGCAGCGGTTGGCCTTGGGTACTATTAAAGGCCAGGTGTCAGCTCAAGAGGTGTTTTTTTTTCAACACTCTTTTGCCACGTATTCTTTGATTCGCACTTTTATTCAGGGTGTTCGCCACATGGCTCCCCCGATACGGTCCCCATTACCTCTGTGGGATCGAAACCTGGTACTGTCAGTTTTTCAGAAACCTCCTTTTGAACACAGGGAGATTCCTCTGCCTACACTGTCACAGAAGGTAGCCTTTTAGTGGCTATTACCTCTTCGCGCAGAGTGTCGGAATTGGCGGCGCTGTCTTGCTGCTCACCTTATTTTGTGGTCTACAGAGACAAGGTGGTACTTCGAACTAATCAGTCGTTTCTTCCTAAGGTGGTCTCGGATTTCCATTTAAATGAAGACATTGTGCTGCCTTCATTATGTCCTAAGCCCAAGCATCCTAAAGAATTTTCCTTGTATTCCTTGGATGTGGTCAGGGTAAACAGGGTTTACCGGGCGGCTACTGAGTCCTTCAGAAAATCAGACTCGCTTTTGTCCTCACGTACGGATCTCGGAAGGGATTGGCTGCGTCTGCTGCGACCATATCCAGATGGATCAGGCAGACGGTGGTACAGGCTTATTCAATTAAGGGTCAGGTTTCACCTTTCCCTGTGAAGGCGCATTCTACTAGGGCGCTAAGTGCCTCTTGGGCTTTTCCCCATCAGGCGTCAGTGGTACAAGTTTGCAAGGTGGCAACTTGGTTGTCTGTGCACACATTCACAAAATTCTACAGGGTAGATGTGTTCCCATCTTTGGATGCTTCTTTTGGCCGCAAGGTTTTTGCAGGCTGCTGTTTAAAAGAGAATTTATTCTCTTTGAGGGTGTATGTTGTTGGTGCATTTTATTTATGGCATTTTGAATGCACAGAAATACTGTGACGAGATCCTGAGGCCCATTAATGTGCCATTTATCCACAACCATCACCTCATGTTGCAGCATGATAATGCACGGCCCTATGTTGCAAGGATCTGTACACAATTCCTGGAAGCTGAAAACATCCAAGTTCTTGCAAGGCTAGCATACTCACCGGACATGTCACCCATTGAACATGTTTGGGATGCTCTGGATTGGTGTATACGACATCGTGTTCCAGGTCCTGCCAAAGTCCAGCAATTTTGCCCAGCCATTGAAGGGGAGTGGACAAACATTCCACAGGCCACAATCAACAACCGATCAACTCTATGCGAAAGAGTTGTATTGCAATGCGTGAGGCAAATGGTGGTCACACGAGTTGTATTGCAATGCGTGAGGCAAATGGTGGTCACACCAGATACTGACTGGTTTTCGGACCCCCTCAATAGAGTAAAACTGCATATTTTAGAGTGGCCTTTTATTGTGGTCAGCCTAAGGCACACCTGTGCAATAATCATGCTGTTTATTCAGCATCTTGATATGCCACACCTGTGAGGTGGATGGATTATCTTGGCAAAGAAGTGCTCACTAACACAGATTTAGACAGATTTGTGAACAATATTTGAGAGAAATAGGCCTTTTGTGTACATAGAAAAAGTCATAGATCTTTGAGTTTAGCTCATGAAAAATGGGGTCAAAAACAAAAGTGTTGTGTTTATAATTTTGTTCAGTGTAAATCAGGACCACTGTGGTTCCTGGCCATCTGTGCCATCAGGAGCTGTGGTAAAGACCAACTGCCACTTAGATTTTGTGCTTCTGGAGAGCCTGCCTGTCAGAAGGCTCCATAATACCTGTCCACCGTTATACCCTCCTCACCACGTTACTGTACTTAATACCTCATACCCTCCATACTTCTCTCTTACATATACTGCTCGCTGTCCTGCCTTCCATACCTCTCTGCAGTCTGCTGTTTTTTTTTTTTAACATCTCTTTATGAAGTTTAGCAAAGGGTGTTACAAAACAGAGCCTTCTGGGAATACCCCAGCTCAAATCATACCGAACAGACAACCTAGAAACAAGAACTGTATAGTGAAGCACTTGCCAGTGGTCGACAAAATTTGTCAACCCAGTCAACAAAGAAGGACAATGTCACAGGAGAATTTGTGTCACTCACGATAAAACCTGGGAAATACCTAAGGAAGCATAGTACCAATAACATTACATCTAATCTGTCTGCTGTTAATACCCTTCATATTCCCCACATTCAATACAAAGTTAATGACACCCCCAGATTAGTTTGCATATAGCAGTGCGAACTGTCAGTTCGGACATGAATCGGATCGCATAGGTGTGAACACCAAAGCAATTTGATTCTGGTGTGGACCCAAAAAAGGGTCCCGTGCGAGTTGTGTCACAATCTTAATGGCTGAATTTGCATCGCACAGACATGTGATTTGCAGAGCAGTGCATCTGTCTGTCATTGCACATTTGTGAACCGGGACTAAAGGGGCCACAGTCTTTGACGATTGCCTAATAGAGCCCAATAGAGCCTTTTACAAGGGTAGTTAAGAATGCAATTGCCTGGAGTGAAGTGGAGGAAAGGATAGAAAGTACTAATTTCACTTCACTTAACAACTGGAGGAGTTAATCCAGGAAGAATGGAAGGGGTCAGAGAAAAAGACTTGTATAAACAGGTTGTCAAAACTGTATACCCTGAAAAAGCTAAAGGTCAACCTGCTGCGGTCTCCTTCGATGGGGGATGCATCATTAATGCAGTTGACAAGCACATCACCTTGCGGTTGTGTTCAAGTAGGCTCTAGTCCGAAAATTAGACCCAGCTCTGAAGTGCTCCTACGTGTACTGTAGCATCTGCAGATGCCTGCAGACCAGCAATAACCAGTCCATGTGCTGAGTGAGTCTAATGGAAGTGGTTTCATAATTATCAACCAGCTGCTGCACCTGCAGGACTCTGAGGAAAGTGGCAGGGTCTGCATCCCTTTAGACGTGATTTCCTATTGGCAGTATCTTACCAAAAAATTATATTTTTGTTGCAGTGGATGCTAAAAATCTGACTTGTATCTTTGTGCAGACTTCTGGGAAAATCAGTGAGCTAATCACTCAAGCAGGAAATGTTTCAGGGGTGTTCTGTACACATTTTGGGCCGGATTTAAAGAAACTGCAGCTTCAAACCTCTATGACGTGTTTCAGTTTCGCCGCGTTCAAATCAATTAACTGGCGCTGCGGCGAATTGGCGAGTAAAACAGCAATAATGAATTCCGCCGTCAGCGGGATTCACTTACGATCGCGGCTTCGCCAATTCGCAAACTTATGTCTTCGTGCTTATAGCAGTTTCACATAGCGATGTGGGCTAGTGGATTAGTGCACACATCACATGTCTGTAATTCATCTCCCTCTGCTGTAGGTTCGAGGCTTACCATCTCCACCTACTTTTTTTATTTTCTTTTTTTGTTTATATTGCTAAAATGTAACGGATTACATCATATATATTGCTAAATAATGTTACACTCAGAAGCGCTTGCAAGCTTACACCATTTTAAGTGTTTTTTTGATCTTGTCTGTGTGTCGAATCGATCTTATGAAGGAAAGTACCAAAGGCAAGTGACCAAACCCCTACCCTACTTCAGGGCAAGATGAAACCTCACAATTTTACCATGGTCTTCTTCCCACATTCCATACAATGTTTAGTTCTTTAGCTATATGTGCTTTTTAGCCTTAACACACTCCATTTTTTCCACCATACAGCTTTATTCTGCACAATAGCTAAGTGCTTTGCAACTTCACTGCAGTTCACAACGTCATGGGTTCAAATCACATCACTACACTTGGGATCTCTTTTCACTCTCATTTTTTTAAACAGTTTTTTAAACTATCTTGAATTTGGGGGGGGAGGGGGGTGTCCTACCCAAATTTCAAGCACATCAATGGAAACAACACAATTTTGATTTTATGAGTGTGGTCCTAGTTTTATCGAGATGCAATTCTTTACATATTTACCATGGTTCTTACAATTTCTTGACCAATAAACATAGGTGTCTGATATTGGACTCTCTCCATATTTCAACAACACAGGCCCTCATAGTCCAACACTACATTTGCCTCACACCTCAACACAACACTGTCACATCCCTACTCTACATTACAACCCCTCACATCACCAGTACAAGCAGCATGCAAAGTGCAAAACTCCGGCCTTGGCAGCTTAATGGGCCATACACTAACAATTTGTCTAGACTTTTTCCTGTAGACTTAACCAAACCATATAATAGAAGCTCAAACCTCAACACTTTCAATTTGGATGCAATCAGGCAGGCCCTTGCACTACATAGAAAATGTCAATCGGAAGGATAAAGTCTTCTCTAAATCTTACAGTGTGGATGGCCCTTTTGTCTGTAGGCACCCACACAAAACAAAAAAACACATGTTCAATTCTAATGTATTTATTTATTTGAGAATGACAGCAGAAGGAGGGATGCAGCAAAAGAATATTGTCACTCTCCAGTCCGTGTGCCTTTACAGCGCCAGACCACGATCTTTGCTCCATGGCTACGGGATTCTGATGTCTTCCACAACTTCCGGCAGAGTTCAGAATCCATTCTGCACCTCTACCAGCTCATAGGGGACAGGCATGGCAAGGTTGCTGGGCAGCTTCCAAGCCACTTTCGAAGTTCCAGGGTGTTCATGTTGGTCATTGGCCATGTGCCTTACCAAATATCCACTGACCACAAAAGAAAATGAGTGGAGTCCATCAAGGTGGGTTTCTACCACCTACACCCGCAAGCAGTACCACTCCTGGAAAAATAAAACAAAGGATAAGACATTTCATTATGAAAATCACATCTTAATGCCTGTTTGCTTCATTCTGAACTTCATTTAATTTCGACATCACGAGTGAAATAACACATTTTATGCCAACTTACACAAACCAGAAATCATTAATGTAAACATTTGAATACACACCTGTGACGCCAGACAGCCCATCACCACAGGCTTCCCATGGTACGTGCCATGATTCCAAGATGTTGATGTTCTGGAAAATTACAACACCATAAGATACCAAGCAGCCGTTCATGTTATCAATAACTACACAGGTGGCATAGACACAAATAAACACCTGCCAGCTCTTCTCAGCCCTTTACACTATTCACAATACCAACATGTTTATGGTTAGAGGTGCATGTTTTTGCTCAAGTAACACAATTTTACCAATGTTGACTACACTTTATCTACAATGGCAAGTGTCATTGGCAGATGATAATCACCCTCTGTCTCCCTGTGAGTGGCACCTCTGCTAACTAGCTAATTAATACACATGCCCTATCTTGACCGGTTACAGTACTTACATGTAAAGTGGCTAGCAACCAGGGTATTCCGGGTGGCCATACCGGCAGCGGTGCTCCGCCGCCTGGGGGCCGCCGGCTGACGGACCTCTGGCTCCCTCTCCTCCGTCAGCTCCCAAGAATCATCCCGGGCAACGCACATGTTGTGCAACACGCAGCACGCCAGGATGATCTTGGAAGCCTTTGTAGGAGAGTACAGGAGTTCACCCCCAGGCCGGGCCAAGCAGAGAAACCGGGACTTGAGAAGACCTATGGTCAACTCAATGATACTCCGGCTTCTCCGCAAGGCCCTGTTGTAATTCCTCTCTGCTGGGCCCTGGGGGTACCTGATTGGAGCCATCAGCCACGTCAGCTGCGGGTAACCAGCATCCCCTGAAAAATAAGAAAAATATACATTAGTTCTTCCTATCATGTGACTTTAGATGACTCCTCAAAATGGGAGACAATTAGGCATTTTACTAAACAACCTGCTCGTCTGTTTGCAAAAAATCATATGAAACATCTCAACTCTGTCTAACTGCCTAAATCACTAATACAAATGGGAAAAAGGACACACAAAGTGGTGGGTTTCTCTTGCAAGTTCCAACTTGGCCCCTATTTTGTTCCTATTACATTAGCCTAGGTCTTACTTCTGGAATATATCTGCAACTAGAGTGAGGAAACCAATATTGACTCACTTATGCAAAGTACTTTGGGGATATGGCAATACCATTGGAATCATTTGTAGGTTTTCTTTGGGTGGCTAGAGGACACCATTTACACATTGGTTAACCACCTTCATTGGACTCAAAGACAACTTTGCAAATCTTTCTTTTGTGAGCTGCTAAGCTGCTGATCTGGTTGTGTGTGAACAGCCTGACAACTAATAACACATCCATTTTAGGTAGGCTTTGCTTAAATCAGGGTGTACACCGATGTAGCTTATTCCTATGTCTATGTAATCTTACAGTTTATGTTGTTAAGACAAAATACTTTACCAATAAGCCACCCTTCGGGCATTTGTCCACTTTCAAACACCTCGTACAGAGTACTTGTTCTTAACATACTGGAATCATGGCACGACCCTGGGTGACCAGTGTTGACACTCATGATGCGCTGTTTGGCGTCACACACTAATTGGACGTTCACAGAGTGGTACTGCTTGCGGTTCCGGTATTCACTTTCGTGGCTCCTTGGGGGCCTAATGGCTATGTGGGTGCCATCGATTGCCCCTAGGATTTGCGGCATGTGTGCCCGCCGGTAGAAACCCAACTTGACTTCATTCCACTCATTTTCATTCTGTGGCCAGTGGATAAAATTGGGCACTATATCCACTATGGCATTAATGACCAACATGAACACCCTTGAAACTGTGGGCTGGCTAATGCCCATGATACTTCCCGAAGTGGCTTGGAAGCTGCCACGCCCTAAAATATACAAAGTGGCCAGCAATCTGGCCATGCCGGGCACCGCATGGCCGCGCTGTGTGTCCGGGTCAATTTTCTCTGCTATGAGCTGGTAGAGGTGTAGAATAGTTCCTCGCTCGAGCCGGAACTTCCTCCTGACATCAGAATCCCGCAGCTTGTCCAAATAGATCCTTGGAGCAAAAATGCGTGGCTGGCGAGGTAAGGGCACACGGACTGGAGGTGCTGCTGCTGGAGGTGCTGCTGCTGCTGCTGCTGCAGCTTCCCCACCTTCTGCTGCCTCCTGTGCCAGGGCCTCCTCAAACAAGGCACCAATAAATGCCAGCATTGCACCATCTAATGCGTCTGGGATATCGTCCTCCATTTTGAACGCGCAAATTCGCGAATGCGCAGATATATATAGAAACGGCCGCTAATTATCACACCTGTGAGCCAGCTATAAAAGGAGCACATGGCCAATATGGCTGCTGGATGTTAAAGATCGATGTTTCTTATGTGCTAGCAAGACCCTGTGACCCACAACCTACATTATCTGGAGGTAAGACAATTGTATCTCTCTCTCCCAAAAAAAAGGAAGGAGACAATTTGTACTTATCTTGGGTGTGCTTAAGTTGTCTATGGTGAATCCCCTCCAACCCACAATAGCTTGGGAACCCCTCAAGTGTCTTTTAATCATTGGCAGTTGGCCCCATGTGCATGTGGTTTGGACATGTGTTTTCTCATGTTTGTTAAAGGTGTGCAGTCTAGATTTGGCATCTAAACCTGCCCCCTTACCTTCCCAGCTTCCAAAGACACCATTTTTGCTTTCCTGATAACTGTAATTTATTATGTGCACGTATGTAGGTCATGCGATTTCTCATGTATGTTTAATGTTTGCAGCCTCCTTTTGCCTATAAAGGATTACACCACCACCACCACCACCACTGTGTTTGTGCCATTAGGTAAGTGTTTGGAGGGCCTCGTGTGATTTGTACCCCTATGAGTTTTCTTATGTGTTTTTTTTTTACATTTCTTTGCAGCCTCTTCTGCTCTTTGCCACCACCACCACCACCACCACCACCACCACTGTGTTTGTGCCATTAGGTAAGTGTTTGGAGGGCCTCGTGTGATTTGTACCCCTATGCGTTTTCTTATGTGTTTTTTTTTTCCATTTCTTTGCAGCCTCTTCTGCTCTTTGCCACCACCACCACCACCACCACCACTGTGTTTGTGCCATTAGGTAAGTGTTTGGAGGGCCTCGTGTGATTTGTACCCCTATGCGTTTTCTTATGTGTTTTTTTTTTCCATTTCTTTGCAGCCTCTTCTGCTCTTTGCCACCACCACCACCACCACCACTGTGTTTGTGCCATTAGGTAAGTGTTTGGAGGGCCTCGTGTGATTTGTACCCCTATGAGTTTTCTTATGTGTTTTTTTTTTACATTTCTTTGCAGCCTCTTCTGCTCTTTGCCACCACCACCACCACCACCACCACTGTGTTTGTGCCATTAGGTAAGTGTTTGGAGGGCCTCGTGTGATTTGTACCCCTATGCGTTTTCTTATGTGTTTTTTTTTTCCATTTCTTTGCAGCCTCTTCTGCTCTTTGCCACCACCACCACCACCACCACCACCACCACCACCACCACCACTGTGTTTGTGCCATTAGGTAAGTGTTTGGAGGGCCTCGTGTGATTTGTACCCCTATGCGTTTTCTTATGTGTTTTTTTTTTCCATTTCTTTGCAGCCTCTTCTGCTCTTTGCCACCACCACCACCACCACCACTGTGTTTGTGCCATTAGGTAAGTGTTTGGAGGGCCTCGTGTGATTTGTACCCCTATGAGTTTTCTTATGTGTTTTTTTTTTACATTTCTTTGCAGCCTCTTCTGCTCTTTGCCACCACCACCACCACCACCACTGTGTTTGTGCCATTAGGTAAGTGTTTGGAGGGCCTCGTGTGATTTGTACCCCTATGAGTTTTCTTATGTGTTTTTTTTTTCCATTTCTTTGCAGCCTCTTCTGCTCTTTGCCCACTACTACCCCCACCACCACGACCAAGTCTGTTTGTGCCATTAGGTAAGTGTGTTCTGTAACTGTTCACTAATTATACTGTATATGAAGAGCAATCTGCAAATCCTGTTTTTTCTGTTTTCTCTTTTGTCATTTCAGATTTAGGAGTTTGGGGCTCTTTGCTGCTGCTGGACAGCCAGATTCTCTGCCCACCTCGTGCTCCCATGGCCCCACCCACTGGAAGGATGAGAAGGGCCAGGGGGGCCAGGGGGGCCAGGGGGGGCAGGGGGGGCAGGGTGGGCAGATCGTCTGGCTCTGGTGTGAGGGAGGCTCCAGCTGTATCCATGAGGGAGTCCACCATCCCCATCCCGGAGGAGGAAGCCGGGGGAGGTGTTAACACACCAAGTGGACAAGCTGGCTCTTCTGACAGTAGTCCTGGAGCGGGTCCGTCCACCAGAGTCAGCTTGTCCACATTACCCCGGCTTCCCCGTTTCACCCACAATCAGTGCTGTGCCCTGGTCCACGCCTATATGGCCAGATATCAGGCGATACATGGGACCAGGGCCGCGTCTTACTCAGTAACAGAGAAGAACAGATTGTGGGATGAAATCCGGGATGCTGTAAATGCACTGGGTGAAGCACCTCGCCACCGTGACAGTGTGCGGAAGAAGGTCACCGACATCTGTGCGTCCGTTCGGAAGAAGCTAATTGCATGGGCTGCGGAGGGTCTTTATGACCGTCAAGGTCGGCTGGATGAACGTGCACGAAGTTCTCTCTGGGATTATCAATTACCTTTCTTGAACATCATAGGACCCGATACCATCTTTACCAGAGAGGACTTAGATTCGGATGCTTTGCACCGAGGTAGGATATTATCTTGGATGTCAATTGTGTGAGTTGTTTGGAAAAGATTAACTACTATCCTATGTGTGACATTAAGAGAATGTGATACTTGCCCTTCCAATTGTCCTTTTTTTGTTTTCCCCAACCTGCAATTTGTTCATCTGTAGCACGGATCTCAGCCCCTCCACAGCCCATGCAGCTTGGCGAACCAGACGGACTCACAGGTGTTGACATCAGTGCTGACCCTCCTCCTGGTAGGTCCAATATCATACTGTGCCAAACAATGTAGATGTTTTTTTTTTTCCAAGATAGCTCATATTGCTATGTCCTTTACAGAAGATCCGCAGCAGGGAACACACCCAGTGCAGCTAGGCCTGGAGGAAGGTGTTGGTATGTCTAGTCAAATAATGTTTTTTGGAATCTTATTAACCCCATTAACACACATGTTTTTTCTTATGAAAGAGTGTTGCCTTTTAGATGTTTACCCTGCAAAACACAGTTGAAAGCATTAATGGGTGCCGTCATTAGTAGGCAGACCAAGCCTTCTTAACCTTTGGGAGGGTTTAGCAAGTGTCCTATGAGCCCAGGAAAGCACTTTTGAATGTTTGGCCTCAATGCTTCATTCATGAAGCTAGGAGGGCAATCTGGCCATAATCATTACTGACTAAGGTTATGTACTAAACATGTTTTTTTTTTTTTTTGTTTTTAAAAGAACATCAGGCCCCTCTTGACGTTGCAGCTGGAGTTGGATCAGGAGCTGGCGACGATTCTGCATCCAGTGCTGTGGTATGTGATATAAGGGAACAAGGTGCACATGTAACATTTCAATGGTAGCATTGATTTTGGACTAGATGTGGCTTACATTGTGTGTGTTAAATTAGTGCTATGACATTCTGACGATGCACCAGCACAACAAGAGTTCTATCTTGAACATCAGGGAATTATGTTATAATTTGGTGTGCCACTAATGTTCCAAAAACATCCAGGATCTTTAAAGTCCGGCCCGTCTTTGATTTTCCAGGTCCAAATTCATGGGTATCGTTTGGTTGGGTTGTCCTCTAGCCGATTGATGGCAAGATTTTAGACAACATACGTAGATGTATAAAGTCATTGGTGTAGTAACAGATTTACCAAAAGCATAAACAACCTACCACACCAGGGTTAATTGGGAACACCTTCATGTTGAATCTTTTTTGCCTTTGTCATATTAGTCCTACCAATATAATATGTACCCATTATCAGAAGTGTTGCTAGCTTGGATAATCTTACAATGAACAAGTACTCATTAGAAGCACATCAAACTTTTCAACGTTCTGCTTGGGGTGTTAAGTTGTCAAACTAATCTGAAATATTTAGTCATGATGTTTGATAATGATTTGGTCTATTTCTTCTGCTTTCAGGTAGCCTTAGATGCAGAGGGATTGTCACCTACCCAACTTCGTCCATCTATGCTGGATGTAGCCGAGAGGCTGCTTGATGAGTATCAGGTCCAAAATGAGTTAAGGAGGCGTACTCAGCAATCTACTGAGGCAGTACGTCTGCTCGGGCTCATACAGGAATCTGTAGCAACAATGGTACAGGTTCACCAGGATATGTTACAGGTTCAACAGGATATGCGTAACAGCTTGGTAAGTTTAGCAGACCAGCATCAACGGGATCGGCAAAGTGTTGACACTCAGGTGCTGGCCACACGCCAATGCCTGTTTGGATCTGAAGATGCCCCATTGGCAGAGCCCTCCCAAACATCTCACTCACCTGCCACTGCAGGTTGTGGTAGTGGGAGGGTAATGCCAGTGTTGGCCACTTGTCAGGCAGCTGGGGATGGGACAATTCCTCCTGTAGCCACTCCTAGCACTTCACACTCCGTTCGGACTCCCACACCCCTCAATGAGCAATCCTCCTGCACAACCTCAATGCGCACTGGTTCCACAGTACCCCTTCCACCTGACTACATTCCCTCCACACCTTTATCACTTCACTCCTCCCCAGGCCGTTCTTCTTTTTTGTCACCAATGCGACATGTCGTTTGCCCCCGCACCGTGGACCACAACAACCAATCAACCACCACTCCCCACACATCTTCACAACCCTTGCACCACCAGCAGCATCAAATAGCCTTGGAGCAGCAACGATCCCATCTCATGGTAATGGCACACGTTACCCAAATTCTTAGGCTGAGCACAGAGCAGATGGGACTATTGGCACAAGATCTTCAGTCTGGGACATTTCCAGGGTTCAACACCCTGCATCAGCAGCAGCCTCAGACACAAGATCTGATCCTAATGGGCCACTTTACCAGAACTCTAAGGCTAACCCCAGAGCAGATGGGACTATTGGCCCACCATTTGATGGCAGGAACCTTTCCATTGCTCACCACACTGCTTCAGTCACCACCACCACCACCAACTTAATTTCTTTTTTTTTTTTTTATTTGGTTTTGTTAATGATTGTTACATTGGCCAATTTGTGGGGCCATTTTTTTTTAAATTTGAGGGTGGCACAATATGATTTATTATAGTGCTTTTTTTGGGGATGAAATAAAATTTTATGCAAAATGATTAGTTTGTGTTTGCTCTTTGGTTTTTTAGGAGTGTTGGTGGCCAAGTAATGGCCCTGGTTAATGTAGGCATTTATACACACGTGCTTCTCGATCTCCAAACATATGATTTCATGTAAATTTAGATAACTCAATGTTCACATAACGACCCAAGAAAAGGTCTCCCTTCAAATGTAGCTTCAAAACAAGTCTCAAGGCTAACATAAACCAAAGCCAACATACTAACAATTACAGACCACACCACTCAACTAAACAAATACAACACAAAAGACATTCGATGTGTACACCAAAAAGAAAACTTGGGTAATAAAATAAATGTTTTAATAACACATGTGGGTGTCTACCAACTGTAGCGTACAAAAAATATATTACAATATATAATAGAATGAACTAAATTGCCAATGTAACATTTGTGTTGCAAAGAGCAACATACTTTAATTTTATTTAGATAAACATATTTTATGTGTTTTTATAATTTTTTTTGAGGTTTTCACTAAAACAAGTCTTTTTTGTAAACATTTTTGGTTTAGTTTGTTACCAAAAACAACAAGTCTTTTTTGTAAACATTTTTGGTTTAGTTTGTTACCAAAAACAACAAGTCTTTTTTGTAAACATTTTTGGTTTAGTTTGTTACCAAAAACAACAAGGCTTTTTTGTAAACATTTTTGGTTTTGTCGGTCGCCATAAAAACAACAAGGCTTTTTTGTAAACATTTTTGGTTTTGTCGGTCGCCATAAAAACAACAAGGCTTTTTTGTAAACATTTGTGGTTTTGTCGGTTGCCATAAAAACAACAAGGCTTTTTTGTAAACATTTGTGGTTTTCTCGTTTGCCATAAAAACAATAAGGCTTTTTTGTAAACATTTGTGGTTTTGTCGGTTGCCATAAAAACAACAAGGCTTTTTTGTAAACATTTGTGGTTTTGTCGGTTGCCATAAAAACAACAAGGCTTTTTTGTAAACATTTGTGGTTTTGTCGGTTGCCATAAAAACAACAAGGCTTTTTTGTAAACATTTGTGGTTTTGTCGGTTGCCATAAAAACAACAAGGCTTTTTTGTAAACATTTGTGGTTTTCTCGTTTGCCATAAAAACAATAAGGCTTTTTTGTAAACATTTGTGGTTTTGTCGGTTGCCATAAAAACAACAAGGCTTTTTTGTAAACATTTGTTTTTTTGGTTGCCAAAAACAAGGTTTTTTTTGTTTTTTTATTTTTTTTTGGGTCCCAAAAAAAGGGTTTTTTTTAAATTTTTATATTTTTTTTGGTTGCCAAAAACAAGGCTTTTTTTGTTTTTTTATTTTTTTTTTGGGTCCCAAAAAAAGGGTTTTTTTTAAATTTTTATATTTTTTTTGGTTGCCAAAAACAAGGCTTTTTTTGTTTTTTTATTTTTTTTTGGGTCCCAAAAAAAGGGTTTTTTTTAAATTTTTATATTTTTTTTGGTTGCCAAAAACAAGGCTTTTTTTGTTTTTTTATTTTTTTTTTGGGTCCCAAAAAAAGGGTTTTTTTAAAATTTTTATATTTTTTTTGGTTGCCAAAAACAAGGCTTTTTTTGTTTTTTTATTTTTTTTTGGGTCCCAAAAAAAGGGTTTTTTTTAAATTTTTATATTTTTTTGTTTCCCAAAAACGAGGGTTTTTTTATTTTTTGATTTTTTTTGGTCCCAAAAAAAAGGGTTTTGAATTTTTAAAACAAATTAAAAAATAAAAACTATAATCTTTTTAAGGGTGACACATTCCTGACAAATGGCTCCTGAGGGGCTGGATCGGCCCCATAAGTTTCTTCCAAAACCAAGATTCGGTCTATGCACCATGTTACGTATTCCAAAAGGACCTCATAGGTGAGGTGCGTGTGTCCTGGGTAGAAAAAGACATGACAATTAGTTTTATGCAAAATGATCCAAACAACGATTGTAATTAATGTGCCTCAACAAATATGCTTAGGAGTCTATTGGTTGGCTTTTATCAACACTCTGAAGCAAATATGCTAAATTGCTGGTGTAAACCTTAAACTCAAACTTTCACAGCAAATTGTTCAAAAGGTTACATAAGATGGCTTGGAATGTTAGTAGCAGTTCCACCAAAGCTAAGTAAAAGGCTTTTCTTCATGTCAACACAAGCAATCATTTAGAAGAATGTAAGGTGTTTTGGGTTCAATTGGTCAACACGATACATGTGCACACATTTATCTCTATCACCATTGGAGTTTGTGTAGCGTTCTCTCTCCCTCTTACTGTCTATAGATTGAACCTGACACATAGTAGAGACTTACCCTTTGGAATTCGGAGGGCCAGTTGTGGACGGAGCAGATGTGTCTGCTCCCCTGATCTCCTTTCCGCCATCCCAGCTGTGTTAAGAGAGAAGAAAAAGTTTATCAACAAATGGACTCACGCTAACTGTAGGTTAGGCAGTCATGAAAACGCTCTAACACCCACTCATTACCCCTCCACATTTCCCTGAAAGTTTTATTTAGACTTTGATATGGTGGTGATGCAGATTTGTACAGTGCAAGCGTCATTCTACTGGGTGAAGCTTGTAGCGTTAAGGATACGTACTCCCTGCTTTTGTGCTGATTGTGTTTTTCGGATGTTTTTGGTGCCTCAGCCCTGCCTGTTCTAAGTGTTGGAAACATATTTTGGGAGGGCTGTGGAAAACTAATCAGGTTAGACTTACACTCTCTAGGTTTTTGGGGACAAGATAAATAACAATCCTCCTTTTTACATGGCCCCTGTACACACCTCTAGGCACCTCCCTCCTGTTGGTTGACCCCACAGCAGGCAGCTTGCTATGGAGGCACATGAGATGAAGCCAAGCACCCTGTGCCTGTTCAGGCACCTAACTGTGAGCCAGCCTTGCCCCCCTCCCTTCCGATGGTCTCAATGATTAGGAGTGACAGCATCAGGAGGCAATATTGGCATGCTGTCACCTCAGTTAAGGAGGAGGGGGAGTCTGTTCCAGACAAGTATTAGTGCAAAAATGTGGACAGTAAAAAATGGTCCCAGTAAGTCTGAGGGGGAATATGCACACCTATCACTTGGAATACTAATGCATAGAATGCATTCACATAAAGAACCTGCTGCCTTTAGAGGAACTTGAAGCCTGAGCGGGGACATACACAGTTAGCATTTCTCCACTTACTAAGTAGACACATTACTGGAAAAGCACACAACTTACCATCATCAGTTTTTTTTTGGGCCCCCGAAGTTGATGGCGTGGCTGGCTCGGGAGAAACTGCACAAAAAGAACACAAATTGTGAACTGGAATGTGGTACATTACCGAGGAAGAGTATTTATGAAAGATTGACAAACACACATTTTCAGTGTTGACTAAATCAGGACATGATTAAATTACAATGTCCACAAAAAATTTACAAGTACAAAGCACACCATTTCCAATGTAGAGAAACTAACACCAATTTAGAATAGGGTGGCTTGAGATAACTTACAAAAGATAACATGTCCTGTAATGCTCCCCAAAACCACCTTGCAAACATGAAGGTTAAGCAAGAGTGTTTCATGACCAACCTTCCTGTCACATATAGCAAAACTACACTTGCTTAGACTCCAACTTAGATTATCCTAGATACACATCATCCTAGCACACACAATTCATGTGAGAATCTAATTTTAGGTACTTACAGACTAGTTCAGGGGAGCCTGGAGTGGGGGAGGATGGGGGAGACCCTACATGGGGGGATGGTGTCCCTTCATGGGGGGATGGCGTCGTATCTCCTAGAAACACAAAGACACAAATACAATCCTTTAACCAAAGCTATTTGATAAAGGCACACAGAAAGTAGTTGGGAAACATTGAAGGTAGTAGTTACTTTGGACTGGGTAAGCAGCAGCCCCTCTTCCCCAGTCCTCCACAACTAACATCCTCAATGTCAGCTGCTACATAACCCCAATGGCAAAATATAGATATTACAGCCCTTAGATTTCCCAGGACACATTGAACACACAAACACATGTAGAATACTTACTTCCCATTTGAGGAGAGCCCAGGTCCTCCTCATTGCTGGAGAAATTGGCCTCTTCTTGGGCAACAATGTGTTCCTGGCCCGGATCCAGGCGACTTGGCCCTGCCTGAGGCTCCTCTCTTGCTGAAGTTACATCAACCACAAAAGAAAACAAAACAAACAATCATTCCTCCAAGTTCGACCTAATACACAACACACCAGCACATCCACATTACTTACAGGGGGCCTGAGAAGGCTGAGCCGCAACATCCTGATCACTGGTTTCTAAAATAAAAGAAAAACATTATATATTATTTATGGACACAAATAGGCAGTAACCTCTCATCATGCTAGCACCATACTCAATGCCCCTACAATTCAGAACATAGAAGTGCACTTACACCAATGAGATGCATTGACCATGTTTTAAAACAGAAGGGCACCATGCAAATTAAGCGGGCGCCTAAGGCCTCGCACCTACAGGGGCCTTGCGGCCAGTGGCGGAGCACCAACATTTCGAAGGGCGCAGTCAGGGAAATCTCCCAAGTAAAAGATTGCTTTCAATCCTCGGATCAAAAAGTTGCAGCAGTGTGCTGCAGTCCCTTCACTGCGTCTGCCAGGTGTCTGTTGTCCGCTGACACTTACTCCTCCTTCTCTGCCTGGGGATTGGCCGTCTGATCATGTTATCCTAAGATGTGGAGGAATCGGTAGGTGTGTACCTGCACCAGTAGGAAGTGACTGGCCGGTCAACTCACTCTGCTATCATCATTTGTTGCTCTGGGAGGAGAGCTCCGCCCTGGACCCGGAACATACAGGTAACCAGGCCCAGACTTGATATTTTGCAGGCTGGTCATAGATTTGTTGTGTCCACTATGCAAAGGGGTTGAGTTGCCCAAGGGAAGTTGGAAGAGTCTGAAAATGGTTGGTGGAGGAGGAGGAGAAGAAGGCCCTGGGTGGCTGGGGGACAAGGAGAGGGCCCCTGGGTGTTTTCTAGAGGAGGAAAGATCCACAATGACGCCAGAGTCAATTGCCAAGGAAGAGAGTGGAGCTGAGCAAGTCCTGCCTATCTGACCTGAAAGCCAAACATGGTGTAGATGGAGCCCTTTGCCCTACACAATGACAGCACCAGAGGTGGAAGGTGAGTGGTAGCGGGTCTTTGACATTATAGAGCATATGGACTCTGTCCATTATTGGTAGTTTTGTTTGGAGTTGTCCTTTAGATGTTTAACTGTGTTGCTTTTGACCCGAGCTGTGAGGGACTGAGGTATGACAGCCCACTATGCTGAGACTTATAGTGCCCTAGAATGTTGAGGACTGAGGAATCCTTAGTCCCTAACAGAGGGCACTACAAGTCTTAGCATAGCAGGCAGTATTTCCTCATTCCCCTACAGAGAGGATTACAAGTCCAAGCAGGTAGCCTTCTGCAGTGGGACTTGTTGTGCCCTTGACTGTGGTGGACTGAGGAAGGGAAGTGTAAGAGGGTCTCTGTAAGCTCAGATGTATGGGGGAGCTTTGGGGAACACAGAGTTCCCTTTTACACCAGAGTCCCCAGCTTCCCCCCTCAAATAATGGTTCCCAAACTCTCCTTATATCAGAGTCTTCACACTTCCCTCTTACAGTGTAGTAAGTCTGGAGACTCCGATGTAAAGGGGGCTCTGTAAAATGTGATTAGAGATTAGAAATTTCTCACATTTTTATTTTCTACTTACGATCCACAATTTTCAGCTGCTCAAATGGCTCGCTGCCTCTGATTGCGTATTGGAGTGTGGCCGTCCTCCTCCTCCCCTTCTTCACCAAAAGCACAAGAGGGTGCCGTCCGTCCGCTTTGGCTAGAAGCAGAAGAAAAAAAAAAAACATAAAAAATACGAATGTACATAGTAGTATTAAAGGTTGTGAAGAGACACTTGATGGAGGTAGGAAAGGTAGGAGCGAGAGGGAGGGGGGGGGGGGTGTTGGTATTAGTGTTGTTGCATAGCTAAACACATGTCCACCTACCCAAAAAATTGTAACCTATCTGGTCACATGTAATGTATATTTTTACTTACCGGAGATTTGCTCCACAGCCTTTAGCAGGAGCCTGGGTGAGCGCCTTTTGGCATCACTCCAGGCCCGCTGCAGATCCACTATCTCAGGCAGGAACTGAAATCTCCGCTGCAGCCTCATCCGGAGACGACACATCATCTTGTGCTTTTGGTGAAGATGCGTATAAACTTTATCATACCCCCAGAGGAGGAGGAGCTGTGGAAAGAGCAGTGTATGTTTGAGTCCAAGTATGTCCAAAATAGTACAGTCTTCAAATAACATGCTAGGTCGTCTTTGAGATATTGTAGAACAAAGAATTCCATTTCTGGTGATACATATACATCGATGTCCAAATCTACCTCCATGACATAGGTTGCCCCACACTGGTGATTTCCTCTACATGATATAGCCATTTTCTCAATTGGCCTTTCATGACACACCCAGGGCCGCCATCAGGGGGGGACAGGCAGTCACTGTATTTACAACCTTATTGCTGTCCATTTAGCAGGGTGCAAGTAACTTTACACACATGTAGCATAGGTATCAACTTTTGTCACCATGTTAAAAGGACAGCAGTATGGGTAGCATTACAGTGACTGTTATTAGTCCAGGCTCACTAAACTAGCCAATGCTTGGAAAAGCAAGCCATGCAGATTGCTTTTCAGGTCCCTTTTAACACGAGCTGTCTGATTGGGTGTGGCTGTTAATTTTTGACGCAGACCTGATAAGCCCCTCAATTCTCCTTTATGGAGTGTTATATGTAAATGGGATTGCTTCATTTGAGATGCAGATTTAAACTGTGTATGGCCAGGCTGAAGGTACCCAAGTTGATTGGTCGATCACCTGGAGGACAACGTACAACCAGTCTGTCAGATTTTACACACACTTATCGCTAGCATCTCTTGTAGCCACTAGCAATAATCACTGTGTTTTCCTGGCAGGGGCAGCACCAGGAGAACACAATGGCTCCGCAGGAGGGTTTCCCCTGTCTGTGTTGATGGTGGAATCAAGGCAAAATGTTTTTCCTGCAAGCCACGGGACAAACAAAGATAGTTTTTTAATGAATCCATGATTTTGCCAAAATGGAAAAAAAAAGATGTTTGCTTTGTATATTCTTAAGTTTGCTACATAACTAGAACATGTAACAGTGTTATATCATTGCAGGAGATTTCCCTTCACTTCCTGTCTTGGTGTCACCAGGACAGGAAGTGAGGGAATCTCCCGTGGGGATACAGCCAGCAATTCTTTCCTTTTATATATACTATGGACATTATAAGGCAACAATTGCAAGCTATTTCCCCACAGTGATATTCCCCTCACTTCCTGTCTTGGTGACACTAAGACAGGAAGTGAGGGAAAATCTCATGCAATGATATCACCCTACTAGAAATTGTAGTTCCGTCTAAAAAGTATACATAAAGTAAGCACTTGGTTTCCAAAGTGGCAAAATTATGGAGGAGTTAAAACCCCATAGTGTGATCGGGTAATCTGACGGTGTGTTCCTACACTCCTCAATGTGTCTGTTCATTAAGCTGTGCTGAATTATCCTTGATTCACAATTCCTGCAAGAGTTGCACATGGTATGTGGGAGATGCAAATTTAAGGTGGCATAATTATCCACACAATCACACATAATCCTTTTTAAAGGTCCCCAGCAGAATTTGATGGCATAGTGGTTCACAGCAGTGCCATCAGATTCCAGTTAGATCTGTAAATTAACAAAGCAATGTGATCTGGGGGTGTATTTAACTTGCAATGGACACCCCCATTCATTATCATATGGCAGTGTGAGATGGGTGTGTTGGGAATGTGATCCATTGAGACAAGTGATTATACACTCATGTGTTTCTTTTAGAGGTGATTTGTTCAAGGCAATCCTTTGAAGACATGACCATTCCAGATTTTTGTGATCACTGATTCCATCTCAGGTGAACCAATTAGCTGCTGTGTGCAGATCCAGCTTATGATGGTAAGAGTGTCAGACAAGACAAACGGGGCCGAGCTTGCAGTGTGTATGGATGTATGTAAGGCAATAATTTTTGGCATTATGCATTTAGGGAATATAATGTTTCTAATCTTGCATATATGAAAAGGGTCAATACATTTGTCTTTATCTAGATAGATTCCAAAGCGTCAGAGCAATCTGTCACAGATAATTGGGTTTCATTTTGTGTAAAAGTTGAAACGAATCAAATCTATCTATATACAGGCATAGCCCACTTTAAGTACACAATGGGACCAGGGCATGTATGGAAACTGAAAATGTACTTAAAGTGAAGCAATCCCTTTTTTCTTTTCTCGATGCATGAAAATACACCAGCTCCATTGTAAATTTTGGCCACATTGACATAGCCTTACTCCCAAACCATGTGGGAGCATGTTAAGGGGATCCAGGACTATGACATGATAGATTACCTAGGCAAGCTGGCCAGCCACAAAATGGATATGGTGTAGTCCTGGGTACCTGGGTACCCTGTCGTTGCTCCCTAAGTTTGTTATCCCTGTCACTTATGGTTTGTGAGCAGTGTCATGGCAAGCTGAACAAGCTGTGTCCTTACTCACGATTGTATATAAAGTGAGTGTACTTAAAGCAGGGTATGCCTATCTATATCTATATAGAAAGTTCAGAGATGTGAACCTGTTCCCTATTATATACACTAATATATGGTATATAACATATTCTATAATGTATCTAATGTATATATATTGTATATAATATATATATATATATATATATATATATATATATATACATATACATATACATATAATATAATATAAATATATATATATATATATATATATACACACATATAATATAATAAAATATATATATATATATATATATATATATACATATAATATAATATAAATATATATACATATAATATAATATATATATATATATATATATATACATATAATATAATATAAATATATATACATATAATATAATATATATATATATATATATATATATATATACATATAATATAATATATATATATATATATATATATATACATACATATAATATAATATAAATATATATATATATATATAAAATATATATATATATACATATAATATATATATACATATAATATATATATATATATACATATAATATATATATATATATATACATATAATATATATATACATATAATATATATATATATATATACATATAATATATATATATATATATATATATATATATATATATACATATATACATATATACATATATACACATATATATATATACACACATACATATATATATATATATAGGGAACAGGTTCACATCTAGGAAGTTTCTATAACAGGAAGCTTCTAGATCACGTCTAATAGGCAGAAAGTGCATGCGCAGATCAGCAGACCAAAAGTTTCTTGCACACCCGCTAGATAAGCGACCCACCCAGCCACCATCCCCCATCCCGCACCCTGCACACTCACACCCCCTCCTTACCTTACACACAAATGCCACGATTTCGGCTGTAAACAGTGCAGGAGCCATGATGCACACTTACGACAGGGCCTGGACAATTTCCGGAAACGTGTGCACGCACCAAAAGTTTCGTTTCCGGTTTCATGTATAAATGTGAGAACGCGGTTTTGTATATTCGCGAATTCGCGAATAGTGAACATACACAACCATTAAGCAGATTTAACTTAGAAAAAGAAATACAAATACATACATTTGTGGACACCAGAAAACTTTATTTAGACACATGAAGACATTTTAAAAAAAAAATTGGAAACATGCTGTTTATTACATTTGTATTTTTCAAACCAAAAAAACCTTTGTACAACATTTAGACCATATACATCGACAAAGAGCCCATAATCAACAGATGCATGTGCAGATTGACAGAATTATGTTAACAGCAATAAATACTTACAGAGAGTCAACACACAACACAGCCAAATCTCACCTCCATAAATAACAAAGGGCCAAAAATGTTACCCATAAAACATGTGACACACAAATATATTGGACCTCTTCGTAGGTCAAATCTTTCCTGATGTCTGAGTGAGCTATATATAATCCAAGCAAACACACCCAGAATGGTAACGCCCAGTCCAAAAATTAACTGTGTGTATCCTGTGTGTTTTGGAGCATGCTCAGTTGCCAAAACAAGGGAAATAGAAATGAGGAATAGAAATGTATGTAGGTGTGTATAGTATATGTGAATTGAAAAAATTCTCTCTTGAAGTTTGCTAGTCATTATTTAGAATGTTTAGATACAGGAATACATACATATATATACAATTACGTGAGAGAGAGAGAAATATATATTTAGGGAAACAATTGAAACACACCTTTTGGGATTTGAGAAGTGAGATTGTGACGATTGACCAGATATGTAAGCCAACAATCTGACTCATCACTCATGAACATCCCTAAATTTGGCGTGGCAATTATATCAGGCGTTCTTATGTGCATTTTGGCTGGCGTTTTCACAGGCGTTTTGACATGCATTTTTTGGGCAGGCATTGTTATATGAAATCACCTACAAAAGCCCCAAAAACAGACCACAAACACGTACATGTGAACGTAGCCCGTTTGGGGGCGTTTGAGGGGGATTTGTCCAGCTCAAGGATCAGCTCCCAAAACAGGCAAAAAATCCAATCCTATTCAGTTCAATGGCCCCTGTTCCCATGTGAGCATTTTGACGGCATGAGGAAAACACCCAACGCTCACTGAGAAATAGCACAATGATTAGGGAGTCTGCCTTCCTGCTGTAGGTTTGTAAGTTCGAATCCGGAAGGTGCCCTCTGTATGGGCAACACTTGGATATCTCCAATCCTCCAAATGTTGACATCATTAATTTTGTTCATGTTTGAAAAAGGCATGTGTATCAGCAAACTTTTAATCCAAAGACATGAACAAAATACAAAAGATGCCCCATAAAGTCAATATGTAGCAATATTGTGAGCTAAAGCTCTATTTGTTTGTTGGGCATACTTTGCTAATTAGCCAAGTATAAGGGATATATATATATATACCTTCAGTTAAATGTGTAGTAAAATGGTAACACTTGGCCATACCCATATGGAAGAAAAGGTAGTATTTGCAATATATTTCTAAAAACATTCTTTGGAAACACATAAAATATTGTCAAAATTGTGACATTTCCTTGATATGTGTGAAATGCTAATAATCTTTCTTTGAAATATGTTTTACATCTATTTTTTTTCTATCTGACGACCAATTCCCCAATGTAATATTTTGTGGGTTTTTTCAGAGAATGTGGAGGTTCTATATAAACACTGTAGATTTGACTGTTATGATTTCGGAGTTAGCAGGAAAGGTGTATGGAATGTGATGGTGTTTACTAAAGGATCCCTTGTTGGAAGTGTGCATGTTTTTCCAATTCCGCCGGTTTTTGCCATTTTCTATGGGCGAGACAGCGGATTTGCAAGCGGTATTCAAAAAAAAATTGACCCAAAATCGCGCTGGCGAAATTTTTTGAGCCAATTTGACGTTGCGCATGCGCACATTCGCGAGTTCGCAGCTCGCGGCTGGAGGAGCTGTTTAACCTTTCCACACTTTCGCAGATATCTCTCTTTCTAAGTCAGTTTTTGAGATTTTTTAAACGCAAGTCATCTCCAAATTGACTTCCACACCTTCCACAGTGATTTGGGATTTTTGGGGGTACAGGGGAAAATTTGGCTAAACTTTAGTCGAGCTTTTAGCTGGCGTGGTTTTAAGTCGCGCTCTGACCATATTGCATCTTAATGAATCTCACACTAGGCGCTATTTTCCGCCCGCCGTTCTTTGAATGCCAATTTCAGACTTAAATAATCGCCGCTTCGCAAAATCACGCCGAAACGCCAATTCGCCGTACTATGAATCAGGCCCTTTGTGTGCAGAACACCTCCATATAGCCATATTGCCTTTCATTTTACAGACAATTACAGCCCTGCAGATTGAAAAGGAAAGTGGAGTTACCCTTCAGAGAAGTCCTTCTAGAGGAAGTGAAGAGAGACAAGGTGGTAACAGCTTTGTAAGAGCTGAAATTGGCGGGAGACTCTGCGGCGGATGTATCAGTAGATGTCAATTGATGTTTTTCAAGAGCAGTGTTCCCCGCGTTCACTACAAGGAGGGCATTATGGCTGAAGCCATGGTCGGTGGATCCCACCTTAAAAATAAAACCGGTGCAAGATACCAGACAATGGATCCAATCTATCTGGGAGTAGACAGGATGCAGCCATCTCAAGGGTTAACACTAGCAGGTCAGGGTGAATATCATCTGGAAAAAAAAAAACAGAAAAAGCCAGCATACAGGCGGCAACTCCCAAGTAGATACAAGGAGGCAAACTCCTACAGACCGGGAAAAAGTAAGGAACAGGAGAAGTACCCAATCTTCATTGTTGAAGCCTTAAAAATCTAAGGCACCTGTTTTAGGAGAACAGCAGAAGTCTTTTTAAGGGTACACTCATCCAGGTAAAGCTTTGCAAACAGACCTGGATGGAAAATATTCAGGATCAGTGGGCCACATCAGCTATATTGGTGTGACATTGGTGGAAGTTTAAGGGATGTCCACCTTCCGATCTCTTCCAACCAGCCAGGCTACCAGATTTGATGAAAACATGTAAAATTATGGTCCAGTTTTTAGCTGGATTAAATGAAAAATTAGCAATTGTGAAGGTTCTAAGTGTCCAGAGGAGATGAGGATTAGGTTCACCTCTGTTTCTAGAAAATAAAATAAAAAAATCAAAATCAGGAAATCTGTGCCCAGTGCTAAACTTGAAAAAACTCAACAAGCACAGAAAGTTGGAGTCATGTAAGATAGAGAACCTCCAATCAATTCTATTATTGATAAATCTGGGAGACTGGATGCTCTACAGGTTTATCAGACACCTACTTACTTGTCCCAATCTATCCTAAAAAATGCTACCAATTTCAGTGCTCCCCCCTCGGTCTGTACACCTCTCCCAGGGCATTCACAAAGGTCTTACTGTCTGCAATAGCGACGGAAAAAAGTTCAGAAAAACTTCCACAAGGGAAAATCCGTCCTTTAAAAGAGAAAGTCAAAGGTGATTTGACAGCGAAGTCTCTTCCAGCAGAACAGTGCCTGAGTATCCTTGGTTCTTTGTAACTGACCAATTGTTGTTTTTGAATGGAACATTATCACATCAGACCCCCAACCAGAAAGGTTGGGGGATGCATTTCAAAGAGTAGGCTGCTCAAGGTCATGGAATGTTCAGCTTATGAGGCAAAGTATGCTCTCAAACTGAGTGTAGTGTTGAGAGAAGCAAGAGTTGTACTGTGCCTATACAGCAGTGGAACGGTAGAATTCTTAGGCTATCAGTGGAACTTCCTGTATCAATAATTGCAACTATACCATTTTGGCTTAGGAGGCTCTAGTGTCCTTATCCTACAGTCGAGAACTGAGTTACCACTGTCTCTGCTGTTATGACGGATTTGCTCTCTCATGGCTGTTTTGCCATCCAGCTCCAAGAGACTACTTTTGATGACATGGAAGTTGAGAGGCGGAGGCTGCCAAGTCAAGGGTGCTCAGTGCGTGTAGTGGCTACCTTGTGTCAAGCCAGAGAGGTCTCCATGAATACTACTTTTCAGAGAATATGGGTAAATTATGCAGATCTCACACAGCAAAAGCCTGGAGTCCTGTATCACCTAAACCAGCCAAGGTTCTGCAGTTCTTACAACTGGGAATGAACAGGGGCCTAGGTTCAAATATGACAAAAATTCAGCCTTGTCTGCACTTACAGGGGTTTAGGGATTCCATAAAGTGGAGTTCCACCCATTTTTAATAACTTGAATTACATAGATGTATGTAATCCCCTTTAAAACTACTTTTACCAATGGAAACTTTTTTTTTTTTTGCTAGGAAATACCTTATTTTCTTCTTTATTCATCCTCTCCTCACTTCCGGGTCCGGCCGCCGATCGGCGATTATGTCATTCGGCGATTCGCAGGGGGTGCTGGGATGTATCTCATGGGATGAAATCTCGCATTATTACACAGGAGTCCTGAGCTGTACTGTATGGATTGGATTGAGGCCGTGCTCTGCCCCGCCTCTTCCCCGCCTCCTCTCAGTGAGCTCAGTGAGGATATAATGCTTTCAGTCCTCGCTCACTGAGAGGAGGCGGCGGCGGACAGTAAAATTTGATAAATGCATACTTACGCTACTGACCATTACAAAATTTTTCTTGCACGCTCCAGTGTGGCGAGTTAGTTCCCATTGTATGCTGCTATGATGCGCCAGGAATACGGAAAATTGTATACTCACCTTTCCGTAATTTTTCTTTCCTGGTGCATCTTCATGGAAGCATACAGATTCCCACCCAAATGGTGAGAGTTACAGAGAATGCTGTGAGCTGGGTCTGTCTTTGATTTATAGTTAACCAGTCCTATCAAGTTGTGGTGGTGGAGCCACAACCCCCATTGTATGCTGCAATGAAGATGCACCAGGAAAGAAAAATTACAGAAAGGTGAGTATACAATTTTCAGTTTTTACACCTTTTATGAAATTGTCATACTGACTTTGGAATGTGCACTTGTCTGTTTACATTGCATACTTTCAATAAAAACCAGTTTTGAAAAAAATTCTGAGGCTACCCGGTGTGTCTTTAGCCACCAGCATATTGCTGGGATATGACTATTCATTTTGTTTGGTATGTATGGGACCTTATACCATCTAGAAAGCTATTTAAAGCTTAGCATTTAAAATGTGTTCGTGATAGAGGATCTTAGTGTAAAGTGCAGAATGCACACTGCTGTGAACTTCATCTTCGCATTTGTTTAATTTGTGGAGGGAGGTAGGTGAGGTTTATCTGCAGGAAAGGTAGATCACATGACAGGGTGTCTTTGGCGGGAAGCAGAGTCCCAGGAGGCGGGTGATGGCTGTCTCTGCTCCTGTCAGCATGCTGAAGGTGTCCTGGGCAGTCGACCTAGAGGACAGCTGGTTGAGCTGAGCTGCAGAAAGGGATCCAGTGTGCTGTGGACCAAGTGGAGTTGTTGGGCCGGACGTTTCGAGGAAAGCAGTGTTGTGAGTACTGTAAACTGCCCAGGGGTCTGCCTAGGACAGGGGACCACTCCAGAAGGGCATAGGAATCCAGGAGCCAGCTAGCTGTAGAGGAGGCTTAGAAAGGGGGTGCCAGAGTCTAAGCCCTGAAGAGAAGTCTGTTAAAGAGGGTGCCAGTGTGGGCCCTGAAGAGTGAAGAGTTGCAGCAGTGTTTACAAGTAACTACCTCAGCCAGGAGAGCTAAAGGGAGCAGTACAAAGGACTTTGTGTCATCTGGGAGTGTCAAAGTCAGTTAAGTGTTAGACAGCAAGTCAGCATTAACAAGCGCCAACCAGCGTTGACTGGCATTCAGCTGGAATCAAGTCAGCGTCAAGAGGCATTTTTCTCAGTTGTCCCATTACTTTGTGAATAGTTGAGCCAGAGGAGTATCCCACTCATTCCCTTCTCCTATCCACTGTTTCCTGTCTCAGTGCTCACACTTGGAGAACATGCTTAAATGTGCTGTTGTTGCTAGCAGGAACCCTGGTGAACCCACATCGAGCAAAATGGCTGGGAATCTTGCTACACATACAACATAAAATTTTAATGAAGATGAAAGTCAGAGACCACTCTGGGTTAAAAAGAGGGTTTTGGTCCTAAAACAACCTTTTCTCATGAAAGGTCAAATGGGGTATTGAACAGGACCACGCTGGAGACTCATAAATCTTTCTGACTGAAGTGATGGCCACAAGAAGACTACCTTCATATGGTCAAGGAGATATCACAAATGAGTTCAAAGTGGGGTTTTGTTATACCGACAATCTAGATTAAATGAATAATGGAAATTAGGTGTAGTGCTAGATATGTGATAAACAACCAATGTCCATATTCAAAAAGGAAAGGCAAATTCAGAGAAGGAGTGTTCAGATGCTCATATCTCCGTTAAACAGTATAGGGAACACCACCAGCACCAAATAATGAAGCCTCTTGCCAGAACAAATTGACCCTCATCACAAGGATCAATATAAGGCAGGAAATCCCATAGACAAACGATATGGACGTCAAATCCTACACAGTCACCCTGTGATCACTTAATAGGTGCCAGATGGTGATGTCCTGAATTTAGTGTACAAATCGCTGACTGAACCAAAAGTATCACTGATGCTTCATGAATTTGGTGTCATACATTAACAAGAGAGGGTGATGACAGAAAAGTGGTATATCTGCATTATTGAATCATCTCACTGTGTTGTCTTCAGGTTTAGCCAAATTAAAGTGCAGGACTGTCCCTCCAGATGAACTTATTAGAAGGTAGATGCTCTGCGGTGGTCATGCTTTTACTTGCTTCATGATTACTGTGTCAATTACCTGAGCCCGTTCGCAAGGCAACAGCTATACATGTCACAGTGGATTGGACTGGACTGGACTCTAAGTCAGTGGAGGACTATCTGCACTGCAGTATGGCACTCACTGCAACTACTGCAGTCAGTGCAATACTGCTAGAAGAAAAGCAAGGCAAGTAGGCAACAGCTACACATGTCACAGTGGATTGGACTGGAGTCAGTGGAGGACTATCTGCACTGCAGTATGGCACTCATTGCAACTACTGCAGTGTGCAGTCAGTACAATACTGCTAGAAGAAAAGCAAGGCAACAGCTACACAGTGGATTGGACTGTGTGTACTACTGCTGCAGAAGGGCACTCACTCATTGGAATCATTTTAAATCCCTACTGAACTATTGCAGTAGTGATTTAAAATTATTGCAGCAGTGAGTGGCGTTCTACTGCAGCAGTAGTCCACTGGCACTGACTCCAATCCTACTGTCTATGTCTATTTTTTTTCTATCACTTTTGCACTGACTGCAGCGCAGTCAGTGCAAAACTGTTAGAAAAAAATAGATAGACACAAGCTAGACAGTGGATTGGACAGGCTCAGTGGACTGGTGGACAGACACTACACTATAGACTAACTACACTGTCAGGGAACTTCCCACAAGAGAGCTGGATCTTCCGCCCACACTAATGCAGCGACGCCCAGTGGCCTATTTAAACCAGCCTGCTCCAGCCATTAGTTGCTGGATGATCTTCAGCTTCCTGTTTCCTGTGTTCCTGTTTACTTGGATTACCTGTTACCAACCCGGTTTGTCTCACCTGTCTTGTCTCTCCTCCTGGCTCCGACCATCGGCTTGTTTACCTACTCTGCTCCAGTCTGCTGTTCCCGTGTATGACCCCCGGCTTGCTCCTACTGACTTTTCTGCTGCTTGATGAACTGTGTTTGACCCCTTGGCTTGACCTTGACCTCGCTCTTGTCGCACGCCTGGCTACCTCCTCCAGTCACCTTCAAGGCATCCTGCATTTCAGCACGCACTACGTGTCTACTACCAAAGCAGTCACCTCTTCACCGGAGCTTGCCTCAGCTGGTGACCCCTGTTCCTTTGGGCACAGCATTCCCTGTCTCCACCTCCAGGGGTGCCTTGCACTTAGCCACAAGGGAAGCCCTCTCAGCACCTCAGCCTCTGATCAGGTACGTGATATACACTTTCAAATCAATACTCCCAGTTAAGTAAAACAATATTATAGTGCAGAAAGCATAACATTTCAGCATGTTCACCAGTTAAACGGCTTCTTTTCTTTTCATAAATTGCTGCCACTTCACTAAAAACCCGGTCACTTGGTACTAAGGAAGGAGGAGCAGAAAGGTATCTTCTAGCATGAGAAGCAAGTCTTTGTAGCATGCCTCATTTTCTTTCCACCACTGAAGAGGTTCACTTCTTCTGTCATCTACTGGTTCCTTCAAATAGAGATGAAGTTCATCATCCAGGCTCATTATTGCAGTTTCTGATGAATCCTCTGAATATGGCCCCAATAAAACGCTGAACATTGCATCTATTTGACCACAATGAATTTTCTCTTCTGTCCATTGTCTTTTGGGACATTTTTCTCCTGCATCCTGCTCTTCCACATCAGAAACCTTCTCTTCTTGTCCTTGACTTTTCTTTTCGTCAGGAGGAACCTCCTGCACCTTCTGCACCTTCTGTTGAATATCTCCTGTTAGCCATTGCTTTGCTTTGGCCAATACATCATCAGAGGAGAAAGGATGGTTCTTGTATCGAGGATCCAAAAGACATGCAAGCACAACAGTTTTATTCTCCTCCTGCTTCTCAAACCTTTTGGTGAGGCTGTCCCTCATGGCCTGCCTACATGCTTTGATGCCACGTGTGTTGGGTCCTTCATTCTGTTGAAGAAGCATCTTCAGGACTCTCACACTCGGGATCACAGAGGAAACAGATGAGTCGTAATGACTCACCTCCAGTGTCACTTCCTCAATGGGTACGAGCGTCTCTATAATGTTGCCTACTATGTCCCACCGATCTGCAGTAGGGTAAGAATGTCCTCCAAGTCCATATTCACCAGAATATATAGTGAGAGCTTGCTTCTGCTCCAGCATCCTCTGTAACATGTGTAGCGTTGAGTTCCATCATGTTGGAACAGCCTGTATCAGGTTGTTTTTGGGTAGGCCAAGGTCTTCCTAAATGCACCCCCAGTCGCTGCTTGGCAAGAACAGAATGGTGGAAATGGCCTGCACACTTTTTCAGCATGGTAATAATGTCCAGCAAAGCTTTCTGGTGTGACAGACCATCATTTACCACCAGTTGTGTGCCATGCAACTGAGGTCTGACACTTCAGCAAATCTCATACCTTTAACCATGTTTGCTCCACTGTCTCGCAGCACAAGCATCACTCAGTCTTTGCTGATTCTCCATTCTTCTACCATGCCTAGAAACATTTCTTTAATGTACTTCCCAGTGTGGGATCCTTGCATCACTTTTGTAACACCAACACCAAATGCCTTCTTGTCCATCCGCTGTCAATGTAGTGGCATGGAAGACTCATTAGTGATTCTGTTTGTCCTGACCAGCAGTCCGTCGTGAATGAGAGTGAGTTGCCAGCATTTCCTGGTTGCAGCATAGTCTTAACTTTGTCAACAACCTTTTGGTGAATCTTTTGTAGCATTTCAGTTCGATAAAACTTGTCACTCTTCAGTGTGTATCTTGGCTCAACTATGGACATCAACATCTTAAATCCAGAGTCAGACACTATTGTAAATGGCTGGTTATTAGTGACCATCATCTCAGTGATTACTCTGCCCAGCAGTTGTGATCTTCCATCAGATTTTTGCCACTTGATTTTTTTCTGAAACATATCTGTTATTGTTGCCTGGGATAGGGATGATTCACCTTGTGATTCATTTTGGTTTTTCTATCCTGCATGATACAATTCAAGATGATGAACTCTTAGATGGGCCCAAAGATTAGACGTATTTTTGGTTTTTGCAGTTATTGATCCCATGCTCACATGTTTTTGCATGTTTTGCACAGTGCTACTGATTTTCCTGGCGATGGAGAAGAGAAATACTCCCAGACCACACTTTTAATTTTTCTATCTCCATCCATCTCCATTGAAACAAGAAAGAGTCAGTCAGAGTCAGACACTAATTTAGGCTTACACAAAATGGCTGGCTGGCACCCTGTGGTGGCTGGCTGGCACCCTGTGGTGGCTGGCACCCTGTTGTTGGTGGCTGGCTGGCACCCTGTGGTGGGTGGGTGGCTGGCTGGCAGGCACCGTGTGGAGGGTGGGTGGCTGGCAGGCACCCTGTTGTGGGGGGCTGTCTGGCTGGCAGGCACCGTGTGGCGGGTGGGTGGGTGGCTGGCTGGCACCCTGTGGTGGCTGGCACCCTGTTGTGGGTGTCTGTCTGGCTGGCAGGCACCGTGTGGAGGGTGGGTGGCTGGCTGGCACCCTGTTGTGGGTGACTGGCTTGCAGGCACCGTGTGGTGGGTGGGTGGCTTGCTGGCTGGCACCCTGTGGTGGGTGGCTGTCTGGCAGGCATCCTGTAGTGGCTGTCTGGCTGGCACCCTTTGTGGTGACTGGCCTGGCACGTACAGGCCCAGGGCCTGTGGCTGGACAGCTGCTACAGTCAGGACGGAGGAGGACCCAGGCAGGGCCTGTGGCTGGCTGGTTAGACTGTGTAGGACTGGGTTACTGGGTGGCACCGGGCAGCTGTGGGTGGTGGGTGGTGGGTGGGTGGCTGCGGCGGCTGTGTTACAGAACAGAACAGAGAGATACAGAACATGTGTCAGAGTGTTTGTTAGTCACTGTTATCATTTATCACAGAACAGATAGAATACAGAACGTGTGTCAGACTGTTGGTCACTGCACTCACTAGATGTAGCAGAATTCTTCTTGTCTCGACTATCCCGACCGACCGCCTGTGTCGCATGCAGACTCCAGTGTGGCAGCGGCAGATAAGACACTGTAGGAGGCAGAGGGAGGCGGCCTAAGAGCTGTCCAGTGCACGGAGGCGCATGGCGCAACATACGCGATGACATCACAAAAATATCGGTAAATCAAAAGGCCGATTCCAATATATCAGGGAAAGTGCATATTGGCCCCCGATATATCGGTCGATCTCTAGTATCAATATATTGGTAGGACTAAACGTCCTTTACAAGTGCGACTCAATGAGCACATTGTTAGAAAGGGCTTTAAACATCACTCAGTATCCAAACATTTTTTATTGTTTCATAATAAGGACCCCAGAAACATTCTTTTTTTGGGCATAGATAAATTTAGCCCTCATTGGCGGGGCGAACCACTGGTGAGGGGATTGTCAAGGCTTGAAATGGCCTGGATACATAGGGCCAAGACCTTTACACCTTTTGGCCTCAACATAGATGTTGACGTCAATGCGTTTATTGATAATGCATAATGATATTTCTCTGTACCTTGGTTGGATTGTGAACTCGGTTTGACGCACGGGTACCCATAGTTATTTAGATTTATGATTTTTTATATACGATTTTTGCATCATTTTTTTGTGATAATATCATGTTTTGTATTCATTTTTATATTTAATTTTTAAATTCTCTTTTAATTTATTTTGTAAACATATTTTTGTATTTAATTATATATTTTTATTTAAAAGTTAATATTAATTGTTTGTCATATGTAGACTTCCTTTTTTGGACTTAACAGTAGTTCAGATTTTTATTTTTTGATTTATTTATTTTGGGGTAAATATTCCCAATGTTCTAAATTTAATATGCATATTCAGCATTTAGGTCGCCACATGCTGATTATCCTGTGTTGCAGTGGCAATAATTTTAGTACATCGGCTGATTATTTGCAATATATTGTTATTGGCAGTATGGAAGGAAGTCCCATTGCCCATTTTTTCTATTATTAATTTTCTATAGTTAAATTTATGGTAAATCGATACAGACTGGCATCTTTTCCCTGTCTTAAGATGGCGGTCTTATAGACCCCAGATCTTCCATGAAGGGGACCTGTTATTCTGTACTATTATAGCAAGGGATGTTTACATTTCTTATGATAGCAATAAAAGTGATCAAAACATTTTTTTAACCGACAGTGAAAAAAATAAAAAAAAAGTAATAAAATAAATAATATTCTTTTTTTTTTTTTTTAATGCGTCATGCCCACATATGTAGCCAGTGTTTGCAGCACGCATGAGAGGTATCGCTGCAAATGTCAGAGCGAGAACAATAATTCTACCACCAGACCTCTTCTGTAATGCTAAACTGGTAACCTGTAGACATTTTTAAAGCGTCACCTATGGAGATTTTCAAGTACCATCGTTTGGTGCCATTCCACGAAAATGACATTTTAGGTATCTATTTACTTGGCGTAACATCATCTTTCATATTTTCCAAAAAAATGTGATATATATTGTGTTTCTGTTTTTTTTTTTATTCATTAAAGTATATTTTCTTTCCCAAAAAAATTGTATTTGAAAAATCACTGCATAAAAACTGTGACAAAAAAACACTAGAATGACTGCCATTTTATTTTCTAGGGCCTCTGCTAAAACCATATATTTTTGGGGGTTCTAAGTATTTTTTCTGCCCAAAAAGATAAACTTATCCTTTAACCACTTAAGGCCTGGAGGATTTGGCTGCTCAAAGACCATTGCCTATTTTGCGATTCGGCACTGCGTGACTTTAACAGACAATTGCGCGGTCGTGCGACGCTGTACCCAAATGAAATTGACGTCCTCTTTTTCCCACAAACAGGGCTTTCTTTTGATGGTATTTGATCACCTGTGCGATTTTTATTTTTTGCGCTATAAACAAAAAAAGAGCGTCATTTTTGAAAAAATAACAATATTTTTAACATTTTTTTTATATGAAATTCCCCAAAAAAAAAAAATGTAAAAATTTAAATTTTTTAACATTTTAGGCCAATTTGTTTTCTGCTACATATTTTTGGTAAAAAAAATCACAATAAGCGTATTTTGTTCGGTTTGCGCAAAAGTTATTGTGTTTACTAACTAAGGGATAGATTTATGTAATTTTTATTGTTTTTTTTTTAACTAGTAATGGCGGCGATCTGCGATTTTTTTTGCAGGACTGCGACATTGCGGCGGACAGATCGGACCCCTGACTAATATTTTTGACACTTTTGGGGGTACCAGTGACATTACTACAGTAATCAGTGCTATACATATGCACTGTTACTGTAAAAATGACACTGGCAGGGAAGGGGTTAACTTTATTAAAGATCCAGGGGTTAAGTGTGTCCCTAGGGGGCATGCTTCTAATTGTCAAGGGGCGTGGCTTTTGATGTAACCAGAGACATACGATCCTACATAGCAGGATCGTATTATCTCGTCAGTTACACCAGGGAGAATGACAGGCAGCTTTGTTTACATCAGCCGCCTGCCTTTCTCCCTCTCCAGCGGGAGATCGCGAGTGAACCGCCGGTCACTCGCGCGGGGATCCCTGTGAACGGGCGGGGGCAGAAGCGCGCCTCCGGCGGCGCGCGCTCGCCCCCTATTGACTCGTGGGCGAGTGACGTACCAATACGTCACTTTGCCCATGAGGGGCTGACCGCCGCAGTATATGTACTTGCGGCGGTCGGCAAGTGGTTAAGCTGGCCATACATTATACAATTTTCATATTCAATTTTCTATAGAATTACCTTCAATTGTGTAGTGCAAGGGCTTGCCTGATTGAATACAAATTGAAAGTGTTTAGGTTTGACCTTACATAATATGGTTTTGGTAAAGCTAAAGGAATATTGTACAGGAAAATTGTGTAATGTATAGCCAGCCTTAGAGTGGAGGCCTAACAGGGGAAATAACTTGCATAATCCCTTGTACAACAGTACAAATTAGCAAATGATCAGCAAGCTGATATTGGAGAAGAATAGACAATCTAGGGATCAGAATGTTGATGGTGCTAAGGGCCAAATGTTCTACCCCCTCTACTCACACTTGAGGATAAGATTACATTAAGTAGAAAAACGATGTAAGAGCATGGTGGGGAAACTAAATCCAAATGCCCTAATTTACCAAACTTTGGGTTTCAATGGTCATGCCATCCAAGCCAGCGGCAGAGAAATAGGACAGAAGATTGGTCCTTAAGAAAACTGATTTTGCCAATTATGTAGAGGCTATAGTGTAGTGGCTAACAGATGAATGAAGGCAAAATGCCACACTTCCTGAAGCCAATCTGGAACTATGAGTTTGACTGGAATGTGCTCTGCCTTGAACCTTCGAAGTAGACAAGATCAAAAGGTTATGCAGAAAAAAAATGCGTAGATTAGGCTATACTCACCCCACAGCACCACCATGACATCTGCTGCATCCCTCATAAGAGGTGAGCAGGCACCAAGACACAGACAATTCCATAAGTTAAATGCAGCTTTACATGGAAAACTGATACAGGGAGTGAAGTTGCCAAACCTGATTGCAGGTTTCTGAGTTTCTCCTGGGACAAGAAAACCTTAGCATAACCTCCCTAGCGGTATTCCCAAGTGTGGTTTGGGGTTCATTTTCGGTACCAAAAGCAGTAACCCCGAGCAACACTCGGGATTACCCCACAATGTTACTCACCTTCCCTGCAATCCCCCGGCATCCTCCCCGGCGTCCTCACACTCTCTCCCCGCTCTGTGCACGGCCGATTGCCGGCACTTGCCTTCCGGTTCTCTTCCCTGCGAGCGTTGCGACGCAGGGGTGAGGAACCGGCGGCAAATTCAAAAGTGTAAATACACAAATGACATGATACAAAGCTGTGATCCTAACGAATCACACTGTATCATGTCATTTCAGCACAGGATTGCACCTTTAACCGCCAGGGAGGTTAAAGTAGTTGTAAACCCACTCTTATAATTTTTACCTATAGGTAAGCCTTTAATAAGGCTTACCTTATAACTTTTACCTATAGGTAAGCCTTTAATAAGGCTTACCTATAGGTACTGTAAATATCTCCTAAACTTTCACCGTTTAGGAGATATTTACATTTCATGCAGCTGATGACTTCATGGGCGCATGCGCTCTGAAGGAATGGCAACCCCTGCCATTCCTTCCAAGCCCTGTGCTGTGAATGGTGGGTCCCGTATGCATGCGTGGGAGTGAAGTCATCGGGCCTCCGGCCAATCAGATAGCCGGAGCATGCGAACCAGGAAGCAGGACGGCCGAACATGTCGGCTGTGTCACCGGTGAGCAGGCAGCATTGCGGGGGCTTCATTCTAACGTAAGTATTTCATAATGAGCTAGTATGCGATGCGATAGCTTATTATGCCTTTGTCTTACAGGGTTTTTTTTTTTTTTTTTTTATTTATTTTTTTTTTTTTTGGGTTTGCAACCTCTTTAGAGGATATCCAAAAAAAGGCCCAAGTGCCTTAGCAATGTGACCGAATCATAGAAGGCCTCCAGAAGTTTAGGATCCATCCAAAGTTCTCCAGGGTCAGAAAGGTCTCATAGCAGTATTTCATCCAGGTACCCAAAGACTGGAATGCCTCTGAAACAAAGACAAAAAACAGAACTTGTGTAGGGACCTTTGTGGATACTCTTGGGAGAGAGGCCAAAGGGAATGGACACAAACTGATAGTGGTTGTTGCAATGTGAAGAAATTGCTGATGACTTTAAAAGATGGGAATGTGTAAATACCCCACCATACAGGAAGATTACAGCAGGGGATGGAGGATTTCACCAAACAGAAGAGGGATCAGCGTAATAGATACATCCTACTGACTCAAGGGACAATGGAGAAAATCTCTTTATAAAACAGACTAGAAACAGGTGTAAAAAATGGACCCTTTTCTTGGACTTACCCCCCTTAAAGACAATGCTTCACAGGCAATAAGTCATCACATAGTACTAGATGACTCTTGAAATACTTTAGGGTTACATACATCCTGATTTATGTGAAAATAAAACTTAATTTTGTTTATGCTGACTTTTATTGGATGAACATCAGGGTTACTTTTGTAGGAAGATGAGCAAGTGAGTGCCGGTACGACTTGTCAGGCGACTTGGTCAGCCTGGCAAGTCATGCACCGTCGCGGTCCATTGAGTAGTACAGGACCGGTTCTAATAGGAACAACACAAGTCGCTCCGACTTAGAAAAAGGGTCCTGTACTACTTCGGGGCGACCTGGAGGCGACTTGCATTGACATTCATTTTATGAAGTCCGTGCAAGTCGCGCCGCACGCGACTTCAAAGGTCGCCCCTAAGTCGGAGCGACCTAGTGTGAACTGGCACTGAGTCTTATGTTTGGACTTACAGGATAACTATTATATCAATATTTCAAGTATATAGTGAGACGAGCGAAGCGCACCCCACAGACATGTTATTTAAAGGAGTTTTCCCTTTTTTTATGTTTCAATTTAAGCAATAGTAAAACACTGCCCCTAGCCAAATTAAATTTTAAAAGAAAATTTTTGCTTTGATGCATGTTTTACCCATGCCCACTTGTTTGACAGTCCTCTCGCTTTTAGCCTAGAAAATGTCCAGAACTGTTTTTTAACATACAGCTACCATTGATAAAAATGTAATTACACACACACTGTGATAAAAGCCGAAAGCATGAAAGTGCAAAAATTGAACACCTAAATATATGATGGAAAAATGCTGAGCTCAATGCAATAATATACATAATACCAGCATACTGTAAAAATAATTCTGAAATATCAAATGATTAACAAACATACAAATCATAAAAATCCAAATAATAAACAAAAATATACAAATACAAAATTCAATAATTAACAGTGTCCTCCTATATGTTGTGACAAGTGTTTATGCATGTATGTGACCAGCAATGTTACAATCTCTCATCACACAAATGTTGTTTAATCTGTGAAAAAGTTGCACAATGTGTCTCAATAGTTAACATTTTAGAGATTACTTCCAAAATACACAATAGTGTCAAAATCTAAGAATTCTTAATCTTTTAGTGTCTTCCATAAGTGATAAAACTAGGTTACATATTTGTGTCCAGTGAATACGCCATCACTTATATGGAGATTTTCTTCCCCCCTAGGAAGTAACCTTTCAAAACAAGGTCTTGTGCACATAGCCACTTTAAATCCAGAATCAAGGCTATTACACCTCCAATGATAGTAAAAGAATAAGGGCTTCCACATGGTTAAATTCAAGGAGACACAAAGGAACCAACATAGTGCTCACTGTAATTAAAAATAATGTTTATTAACAAAGTAAAAATGCACTTACATGAATGTAAGTGACTCAGACTTTAAGAGGCTCTCACTAACAACCAGGAAACTGCACACTGGAATGGGGCTGTGTGCCCAGGGCCACTGATAGGCCAGTAAAATCAGCCCTGTTGTACCGGGCCCGCCCCCATCAGCTACACAGTGAGGCCCGGGCAGCATGACAGTTCGTTACTGCATTTTAAAAAAATTGCTTTCTAAACTCCTCTCCTGCTCCTTCTTGCCTATGGAGAGGCGTTATATAATTTTCCTAGGCCCCATTAGGTCTACAGAGGGGCCCAGGAGGTGAGCACAGTGGAGGGACTATTTCTATATTTTCAATTAGTCCCGGCCGGCGGAGTGATACTATAATTCTCCATCGAGCTGCTGTCCTGACGAGATGTGAAGCAGTTGAGCGGCTGACAGGGAGCAGCAGGAGGAGAGTGTGGCTGCAATGGACACAGTGAGTGGAGAATAGAGGACAGAATCCTCACTGTGTCCTATTACACCACAGCACAGCAGGTTATCATTAGCATTATAATATTTACACAGGCAGCCCAATAAGCAGGGACTTTATCATGGCTCTGTGTCACATGACTGTTGGGTGCTGACTTTGTTATGGCTGTGCTGTGTTACAGTCTGTAACACTCAGTACAGCCATAAGTTGACAAAGTCAACACCCAACAGCCGTGTGACACGGGCCCCAGCCTCAATAGAGCCCCTGCTTATTGTGTTGCCTGTGTGATTATCCTAATGCTGATGATCATAGGACACGTGAGATGCTACTTTACACTTCAGTTGGGGGAGCAGTAAACCTGTGCAGCGGAGCTGCATTTTTATTGCTCCCCACAAACCAATCCCCTTTAACTGCTTCCTGTCCAGCTACATACTAGTACATCACTGGATTGGAAGGGTGATATCTTGGTGACACTGAACAGCAATGTGCACACTTTGGCCTCTCTCAAAGCATGAGAAAGCTGTCTCCTGTACACCCTGGCAACATGCAGTTCTTTCCCCTTCTCCAGGCAATCTCAACCTGGAAAATGCATTTCAAAAGCTGTTGATTACAATAGAATCTCTCTCATCTGGACTACAGTTCCCACAGTGCAGTACTGCATGACTCGTTCTTTTGAAGCTTTCCTGCTCAGCAGCTCCCATCTCTTGCTGATAGATGTAAACCAGTTTGGCACTTTCAGCTGCTGCAGGGAGAGACACCAGACACAGGACATCCTTCCTGTAATTGCTTCTACAACACCGATTCCCCCTCCCTGTTCTGCCTGCTTTTGATTCACCCCCCCCCCCCGTGTGCCCCCCTTTCACTGTGCCCCCCCCCCCCCCCTTCCTGTATGTTGCAGGCTTCCATGTCCTGTAAAAAAAAGAACAAATTGTAAAAAAAAAAATAACAATTTAACATTGTAATAAAAAAATTGTAAGATAAAGTGATTGTAAACATTTTTAGCTTTTAAAAAATGTAAAAAAACTATTAAAAAGGGCTAATTCACACACGGGTTCTCTGTTATGTTTGTGTCCGCTAATAATGATTTTAGTGTATTTTTAGTGAAAATATTGTCTTGACATATTAGGGGGGCCCTGCCAGGAAGGCTGTGGTTTATCACAGCAGCCCTGACCATAACGGTTGCATTTAGTGATAGGTCCAAAATATATGTAGCAAGTAGAGTGTCTTGGTTGAGCAATGCGTTTATCAAATTTGTGCAGGAATTCAGGGGTTTCTATGTCAGTTTGAGAACATTTTGTAATTAGCCTCCTGTATACAGTTGCTCTGCAAGCTTCTACAGGGTCAGAATATAAATGTTGTGCCTTTGCTGTTTCAAGGATTGTACTTTGAGGGCTTTCTCTCACTTTTCTTTGAAGTGTAGATTGCCAGTTTGCTTGGAGCTATTTAACAGTGTAGATAAGGTAGAGGTTAAATGTCTAGCATTCCTTTTGCCTAAGAATATTAGTTCAAATTCTGTAGGAGCTTGCTTGTAAGCTCAAGATTCTGGGGACCTGGTAAGAAGATGTTTGCAAATAGAACCAAACATATTGTTTTTTAGCATACAAACACACAATGCATTGGTTTAACGGAGTTGAATATATGATCACAGTTCCTAAGGTAAACAAAATCATTATTAACCACTTTACCACTGGAGGATTTTGCTGTCTTACGTCCAGGCCACTTTTTGCGATTCGGCACTGTGCAAATTTAACTGACAATTGCGCGGTCGTGCGACGCCGTACCCAAACGAAATTTACATCCTTTTTTTCCCCACAAACAGAGCTTTCTTTTGGTGGTATTTGATCACCTGTGCGATTTTTACTTTTTGCGCTATAAACAAAAAAAGAGCATAAATTTTGAAAAAATAATATTTTCACATTTTTTTATATGAAATTCCCCCCCCAAAAAAATGTAAAAATCAAAATTTTTTTACATTTTTGGCCAATTTGTTTTCTGCTACCTATGTTTGGTAAAAAAAAATCAATAAGCGTATTTTGATTGTTTTGCGCAAAAGTTATTGCATTTACTAACTAAGGGAAAGATTTCTGTCATTTTTGGTGTTTTTTTTTTTTAACGAGTGTAGCACCACCCCCGCAGGAGCTGCTGATTAGATTATTGGGTCTACGTCCTGCCTAACAACCCACAGAATTGGCTCGAACCCTCCCTAGGCACAACTGACCCAGAATAGGACTGGAATACCAAATGGCTACACAGATTGGAATATAACACTTCAATAAATAATAATGACCTGTTACCTCTCTCCAGCTGCAGTCCTTCTGGGTAATACAAGGTGACCACACACAAGCTTGCTTTTAAACAGGAAAGTTATTTACTGTAAATCAAATAAACAGTTTCGATACAGTAAAATATGACTTTGTAAAAGGATATACTGATTAACTAATCAAAGATAAGATAAATACTGTGATATCACTCCTCAAGGGCACATTAATTGTTTCAGGAAATGTCTCAGAGCCTATAGGACCACCATCTTAATCACTATTATACTTTTGGAAATAAGGCTCAGCATTCAGTTAGACACAGTACCAGACAGTCAGATCTGAGTCCGCTTTTTCTTCTCTATATCTTCGCTAGCAACGTTGGTGCACTCGCGATTTGTAATCCACATTGAGGATGGGTGATCAATAGAGAGAATGGCAGCAAACAGTTAGTAATCACCGCGGGGTGTCTGTGCAGGATTGGCGGTAAAACTTCTGTGAGAGATGTACTGGGCCACCTGGCATATTACCTTCTACTACTCTAAGGCTAATCCTGACTAAAGTTACTTCTTTGATAGATAGAGTCAGTTTTTGGGCAGGTGCCCTCTCACCAACAGGACTGTCTCCCAGGAAGCCTCCGCTGCTGTCTCAGTCTCCGGCCTCTGTCACCAGCCGCTCTAGGTATTTGGGGTGGATGAGTCTGGTCTCTGTAGAACATCGATGGGACCTCCAGGAGGGATCCTCTACTGGAGATGAAACACTGCAACTTAGTCACTTAAGGCCCAGGAGTTTCGGCCTAGCATGCAGCATCAGCCCACAGCACTGGCTTCCTGCTTGTCTCACTGTGTCTTTCCCAAGAGAGTGAGCCTGGCTCCTCCCTTCCTTTATAAAGCTTCCCCCAGAAGGCTGTGCGGTGAAGAAGTGCACCCTGGTACTCTCAAAGCACTATGGGCGATGAAGACTGCTCAACTTCCTGAAAGGAAAATCACATCAAAAGAAATTCCATAGCCGCTGCAATGTGTCCTTTTGGCCACTAGATGGAGCCGAGTTCCTCTCAAATGTCAAGCAGCAGTCTTTTACAACTTGTATAATGGAAGACCCCGCTACACACTCCCCCCACTTGAGAAACTTTGGTCCCCAAAGAGGACAACAGCATGTACTCCAGTGCATATGTTGGCAGTAAACAAAAAAAAATTAACATATGCATAACAAGGAATCATCTTCCTTTTCATAAGCAGAGTTCAAACTTAACAACTGCATATTACAACACAGGTTCGACATAGGAACCTCCCACCAATTGTCGGGGGAGGGAAGGTAATTCTGTTCACAGACCCCCGACACTTGAGTGGCTTGTACAGATGTGCCTGGGGGTGAGCTAGGGTTGTCCTCCACCAAATCTGCGGTGGAAGAACTAGGCTGATCAAGAGTTCGTTTGGAAGTAAAGATAGCCTCTTCCGAGCATTCACCCAATTGGTCATAGGTCAGTCTTTTGGGTGGGTGAATGACTCTTCTTTCCCTCTGTTCTTTGGGATGCACGATCTCAGAGGTACTAGGACCAGCCACTTCTGGGGATTCTTCAATGTCCTCCTCATGTTCCAACACACAGGAATCTGATGCTTCAAGAGCGGTCAGTTCTTCTTCAGAGAAAGGTGCAACCTCCTCCTCAGGATCTTCATCATCAACTACTTCTTCTGGAAGCATGTGGAAAGGTATGAATTCGGGGGCTTCCGCCCGAAGGGTTCCTCTGTCAGCCAATTCGGATGAAGACAGGGAGGCAGGTGTGGGTTCTGGTAACTGAGATGACCACATCCAGTCAGGTACCTCCTCTTCATCTTCCAGATCTTCAGATGGAGAATTTCCCTCCCTCACATCTGGGAGTGTCGACTGAGATCTGGTGACTGGTCTGGACAGGCGAGAGGTCGAAGGGGTCTCTGGCGAATCTACGACAGGAGGCATGCGAACTGCTTCAGAGAGAGGCAGTAAATGGTTCCTATGCCAAGTCTTCAATGGACCCAAGCTTCCTGCAGGCCGAATTTGATACACAGGGAGGTTTGGTAGTTGCTTGCAGATAACATAAGGTTGGGACTTCCAGCGGTCTGCCAACTTGTGTTTTCCTGGAACACCCAAGTTCCTCAACAATACCCTGTCCCCTGGTTGCAAGTCTTGGATCCGAACTTTCAAGTCGAAATTCCTTTTATTCCTCAGTCCACGTTGATCAGATGTGGCCTGAGCTTTATCATAGGCCGATTTCAGACTCTTCCGCAGTCGGTCCACATATCCCTTGTGCGATGCTGAAGAGGTGTGATCGGGCGAGATGCCAAAGGCCAAATCCACTGGCAACTGAGCCTCTCGTCCAAACATTAGATGATAAGGGGAATATCCAGTAGCATCACTGACAGTACTGTTGTAGGCATGCACAATGGCAGCTACATGTTTGCCCCAATGCTGTTTCTTCTCTGAGCTCAAAGTCCCCAACATGTCCAAAAGAGTCCTGTTAAATCGTTCCGGCTGGGCATCCCCTTGTGGATGGTAGGGAGTAGTTCTAGTCTTTTGGATGCCTAACAGATCTAACAGTCTCTTGATCAGTCTGCTTTCAAAGTCTCTTCCCTGATCTGAATGGAGGCATTGTGGTAACCCATAGTGTACAAAGAACTTTTCTACAAGAACTTTGGCTACTGTAGAGGCCTTCTGATCCCTTGTTGGGAATGCTTGGGCGTATCTGGTAAAATGGTCTGTTACCACAAGGATATTCCCTTGGCCACTCAGATCAGGCTCTAGGCAAAGGAAATCAATGCACACCAGTTCCATGGGTCCCTGGCTTTGCAGATGGCCCATTGGGGCTGCTTGACGTGGCAGAGTCTTCCTTTGTATACATCGGACACAAGAATGACAGTATCCTTCAACTTCGGCCCTCATACAGGGCCAGTAGAACCTGTCTCTGACAAGCTGAAAAGTTCTTTCAGGTCCCAGATGGCCATGATTATCATGAAGAGCAGCCAGAACTCTCTCCCTGTATTTAGCTGGTAAGAACAGTTGCCACTTCTCCTCCAGATCTTCAGATGGGCCTCTTCGGTAGGCCACCCCTTCTCGGATCTGTAACCGGGTCCACTCTCTATGCAACAGACGGGCCCCTGAGGAGAGTCGGTTAGAAGCAACTCAGGGCGCTGGATCTCCAAGGCTTCCAAAAGACGTTTTCCCAGAGGGTCTTCCAGCTGCTCTTTCCTCAAGTCCCTTTTGGACAGCTGGGGTAAATCTTCCCCTTCAACCTGGGTCACCCTGCAATAGTATTTGGGTACTCCGACAGCCGAAACCCCAATCTCTTCGGCTCTTGATCCTCCTCTGGATCGAAGCTCAGTTCCCTGATATAGGGCACGCACCCCTTCTGGAGCCAAATGGGTCCATTCTTCATCAGGTTCGTGTGGTGCATGCAACCTTCTGGATAGGGCATCTGCATCCCTGTTCCCGATTCCTGGCCGATACTTCAGGCTGAAGTTGAAGCTAGAGAGGGCAGCCAACCATCTGTGTCCTGTTGCATCCAGCTTGGCTGTAGTCAACAGATAGGTAAGGGGATTATTATCCGTCTTGACAATGAATTCAGCTCCGTACAGGTAATCTTTCAGTTTGTCGACCACTGCCCACTTTAAGGCCAGGAATTCAAGTTTGTGGGTAGGATAAATCCTTTCAGCAGGTAGTAGACTCCTGCTCACGTAGGCTACGGGTCGCAGGTGACCCTCATGTTCCTGGTAGAGTACCCCACCCAGCCCATCTCGGCTGGCATCGACATGTAGTTCATATGGTTTCGTGGGGTCTGCGTAGGCCAACACAGGGGCAGTGGTTAGATTATTTTTCAACTGAATGAAAGCCCCTTCGCATTCTGGGGTCCACTGATCCTGGATGGACTCCTTGGCCTTCCGGGGTCCCATGGTGGACTTCACTGGCTTGACCAGTTCAGGAACGTCATCTTCTTCGTTCTTTAGTAACTCATTGAGGGGTCGGGCAATCTTGGCGAACCCCTCTACAAACCTCCTGTAATAGGAGCAAAAACCCAGGAACGACCGAAGTTCGGTCACATTTGTAGGTCTCGGCCAGGAGGCGACAGCATCCAGCTTGTCCGGGTCGGTGGCCACCCCTTCTTCAGACACAATGTGGCCCAGGTAATGGACCGAGGACTGATAGAATTGGCACTTCTCAGGAGAAAGTTTCAGGCCTTCTTCATGTAGCCTCTTCAGGACCTTTTCCAACCTCTCCTCGTGTTCTTCCAAAGTTCTGCCAAACACGATAACATCATCCAAGTATACCAGTACCTCTATCAAATTCATATCTCCAACGGTCCTTTCCATCAGCCTTTGGAAGGTAGCAGGGGCCCCTGACAACCCCTGAGGCATGCGATTGAACTCAAAGAACCCCACAGGGGTGATGAAGGCTGTCTTCTCCCGATCTTCAGGGTGCATGGGGATCTGATAATACCCACTCTTTAAGTCCATCACACTGAACCACTTCGCCCCTGACAGGCTCTGTAGGGCATCTTCGATTCGAGGAGTGGTATACTGGTCTGGGATGGTTCTTCTGTTCAGGGTTCGGTAGTCGATACAAAGCCTCAGAGATCCGTTTTTCTTCCGGACTACCACTATCGGAGAAGCATATGGGCTCCTGGATTCTCGAATAACCCCAGTCTTCTTGAGTTCCGCCAGCTGCTGACGTAGATCTTCTAAGTCACCTAAGGGAACTCTCCGAACTCTTTCTCGGAAAGGTTTGTCCTCACTCAGGCGGATCTTATGAGTGGCACTCCTGGCGCATCCCACGTCGAACTCATCCCTAGAAAATATTCCTCGCCATCGAGCAAGTTGTGCCTTGGCCCTCTTCACCCATTCCGGTGGGAGGGCAGCGTTTCCAGAGCAGAGCTCTTCTATGACAACTTCACCCCTTTCCTCCTCTTTAAGATCAGATGGGACAACTGGGGTAGCCGGGTTAACTTGGCCCAACAGCACTCTGGCCGGTACCTTCACCGGTGTAGTAGAGGTGTTTCTGACACTCACTAAAACCCTTCCATGGTTTTTCTGTAACACCTTCAAAGGGATCACTTCAGGGATTACTTCTATCCCTCTCTCCTTTTCCTGTGGACCTGATTCAAAGATGATAAAAGGGCCCGGCTGTTTCCATGTGAGTTTAACGGAAGCTTTCAGACAAGCCACCTCTCCTGGCTGCAAGACCTTTTCCGTTCTGTCCAACTTCCAGAGTCTTCCAACTCCTTCTGCAGGAGTCTCTTGCTCCAATACTAATCGTTGATAGGCCTGCCGTAGCATGGGGTGAATCCTTGGCGCTGGAGCATCCTGTCCCTGGACCAGTTGTGTCAGGAGGCGCCTTACTAGGTCAGTGTTGGTCCCTACGATGAGAGAGCTTTTGTTGGCCCCTGGCAGACGAGGACAGACCACCGCTAGGGTGTCAAAGGTTTCAGCTTCACCAGCCACTGATGGGTCAAAGGTCAACTTGATTGGCAGATACCCGTCATAGGGAAAACTTTGAGTCCCGATACCCCATATCTCCAGATCTTCCAACTTCTGCAGAGGTAGATGGGTAAGGTGTTTATCATAGAAGTCTCTATACAGAAGAGTCACTTGGGCCCCAGTGTCAAGGAGGGCTCTTGTGTAAATTCCTTCTACCTGGACAGAGACTACAGGGGAAGGCCCGACCAAGTTAGTTGGGAATTCTCTTGAAGTGGCCTTGTTGTCTGATTCAGTTCTCTGCACCCAGGCTCTTTTCTTCTTTTTTTTTCTTCTGGACTTCAGTCCCCTCTGGGCCCGGTGTGCATTGATTTTCCTCCTCTCAGTAGCCTGGAGTATAGAACTAGGGGCGTTGTACCTGGATCTGACTCCCTGACTCAGATTCCCTGAATCATTGAGTCTCTTGGATTCCCTTGAAACTGGCGGGCACCGGGTCGACTCCTTCATGGGTGCCCTCTGAAGTTTTTCCGCTGGCTTGCGAGGTTCTGAGGCGACATTTCCTGGGCTGGGACATACTCCTCTAACATGTCCTACTCCCCCACAGTTGAAACAAGTTAGCGATCTCCTAGGTCTCGGTTCCGGGTCTACTCTAAGGTTAGAAGGTTTATCCGGCTTCTCTGACGCGTTCCCATCAGGTAGAGTAGATGCCTGACTAGTCAGGATGGACACCATTTCTATCAACTGGGACACCTGGGTCTTTAGGAGTTCAACTTGCGAGTCACTTTCTTTTGCACTTATCACTCTGACACGAGCAGTTGAGTCAAACTGCCGACTCTTCCTTTTGTTGTCCAACATGACCTCTTCTTCTCTGACCATTCGGATCAGGTCAGGGTATTCCAGAATGCCAACATCTTGGCGAGTTCGCAACAGTATGGCAATGGGATCTAAGGGTTGAGCCCCTCTCAGCACCTGCCGTGCACGAGTCTCATCTACCTTCCGGGGGTCTATACCTTTCTTTAACAAGATCTGGTGGATGATCTTATCCAGGCGTCTAATAAATTCGGACAACTTCTCTTCCTCTTCTTGGTAACAGTGGTCTAACTGGTAAAGAAGTTCAGCCACGTTCTCTGTCCGACCAAATACATCTTGTAGAATGTCTAGATAATCCTGTGCAGTACAGTTCTTTTTGCTTAGCTTGAGATTACGTACGGCCTCTAGTGCAGGTCCCCTTAAACTTTCTGTGATTCTCTGTTTCTTGTGCTGTTCTGGTACCTCCCACTCTTCCAAAGCCTGAGTGGCGGTATCTAACCACTCTTCAAACCCATCTTCTGTCGAAGGCACAGGCTGTTTCCCAGAGAATGTCCTGAGCTTCCTATATCCAGTCATCAGATAGTTTGGGGAGTCCTTACTACATTTTGCTACGATTTCCCCGAGAACAGCACACAGTTCTGAGCTAAAGGTAGACAAAGGTGGTGACTCTGGACTTCCTTCTTGGACACCTTTTTCTTTGCTGGATCCCCCAGGAGTGGTGGATGAGGGACCTTCAGTAAGGACTTCTGGATGTATTAAGAAAAGTTCTGTTTGGTCAGTAGTCTTTACACTGGTTCCCCTAAAGTAATCAGGGACCCCCTTCCTCCACTCACACAATGCATATGTGTGTGGAACGGTGGTGTCTGTCTTTATGTCAGTCACCCAGAATTTCCTGTCTGTGGACAGTGCCCTTAAAACTGGGAGGAGTTTTTCCTCAGTCCAGACCTCTCCCTTGATTTCAACCACCAGGCCATTTTCCACTACGACATTCTCTTCCCTGTACCACTCGGCTGCAGCGGTAGGATCCAATTCTGCGTTCAGGGGGATTCTGTGGCTGAGAGGGTTGTGTTGCAGGACTGTAGATATCCCGGACGAGCCCCCACGAGTAGCACCACCCCCGCAGGAGCTGCTGATTAGATTATTGGGTCTACGTCCTGCCTAACAACCCACAGAATTGGCTCGAACCCTCCCTAGGCACAACTGACCCAGAATAGGACTGGAATACCAAATGGCTACCCAGCTGCAGTCCTTCTGGGTAATACAAGGTGACCACACACAAGCTTGCTTTTAAACAGGAAAGTTATTTACTGTAAATCAAATAAACAGTTTCGATACAGTAAAATATGACTTTGTAAAAGGATATACTGATTAATTAATCAAAGATAAGATAAATACTGTGATATCACTCCTCAAGGGCACATTAATTGTTTCAGGAAATGTCTCAGAGCCTATAGGACCACCATCTTAATCACTATTATACTTTTGGAAATAAGGCTCAGCATTCAGTTAGACACAGTACCAGACAGTCAGATCTATCTGAGTCCGCTGTTTCTTCTCTATATCTTCGCTAGCAACGTTGGTGCACTCGCGATTTGTAATCCACATTGAGGATGGGTGATCAATAGAGAGAATGGCAGCAAACAGTTAGTAATCACCGCGGGGTGTCTGTGCAGGATTGGCGGTAAAACTTCTGTGAGAGATGTACTGGGCCACCTGGTATATTGCCTTCTACTACTCTAAGGCTAATCCTGACTAAAGTTACTTCTTTGATAGATAGTCAGTTTTTGGGCAGGTGCCCTCTCACCAACAGGACTGTCTCCCAGGAAGCCTCCGCTGCTGTCTCAGTCTCCGGCCTCTGTCACCAGCCGCGCTAGGTATTTGGGGTGGATGAGTCTGGTCTCTGTAGAACATCGATGGGACCTCCAGGAGGGATCCTCTACTGGAGATGAAACACTGCAACTTAGTCACTTAAGGCCCAGGAGTTTCGGCCTAGCATGCAGCATCAGCCCACAGCACTGGCTTCCTGTTTGTCTCACTGTGTCTTTCCCAAGAGAGTGAGCCTGGCTCCTCCCTTCCTTTATAAAGCTTCCCCCAGAAGGCTGTGCGGTGAAGCAGTGCACCCTGGTACTCTCAAAGCACTATGGGCGATGAAGACTGCTCAACTTCCTGAAAGGAAAATCACATCAAAAGAAATTCCATAGCCGCTGCAATGTGTCCTTTTGGCCACTAGATGGAGCCGAGTTCCTCTCAAATGTCAAGCAGCAGTCTTTTACAACTTGTATAATGGAAGACCCCGCTACACGAGTAATGGCGGCGATCTGCAATTTTTTTTGCGGGACTGCGACATTGCGGCGGACAGATCGGACCCTTGACTGACATTTTTGACACTTTTGGAGGTACCAGTGATATTACTACAGTAATCAGTGCTATAAATATGCACTGTTACTGTAAAAATGACACTGGCAGGGAAGGGGTTAACTTTCCCCCTGGAAAGCCTCCTTTTCTCTCCTCTTGCTGGTATTATAGTCATATAGACTTATGCAACATGAGAAAGAAATAGAGGTAGAAGACCTCTTCTATGTTGTCCACTCACATTAACTGCTTGCGAACGGCCTACTGCAGATTTACTGCAGCAGAGGAGCCCCACTGCGCTGGATCACAAAGATGCCATTTGCTACAGCACAAGCCGATCATCGGGTCCAGGCTAATGATTTATGGTCGAAATTAAGAGATCGGCTGAGCAAATCACAATAGAGAGCCCTGTGTAGGTAAACAACACAGGGCTATATACTGTCAGTACCCATGTGCTGTTTTTTTTTAAATCAGAACATTGCTTAGGAAAACACACACTGTAAACATGTAACCCCTTGATCGCCCTAGATGTCAACTCCTTCCCAGCCAGTTCCATTAGTAAAGTGACAGTGTGCATATTATTAGCACTTACCACTATAACAGTGTCACTGGTGATGTCAGTGGCAGTTAGTCAGTTTCTTCCCCTAGCGTCAGTTAGTGTCAGATTGCCTGACGCACTATAGCAGTCCCATTATAAGTTGCTGATCACAGTCATTAGTAGTATAATATATATATATATATATATACAATATATATAGATTTACGCCATTGGGGAAAGTGGATGGTGTTTTAACCTGTGTAACAATCATTTTTGACCTTCCTGTAATGGGTGGTCATATAAATCTGTTGAGTTTTCTGTGTTGTTGGTGGAGGATTACTGGAGCACTACGTTATTTGTCTGCATGTATTCAAGAAGTAAACACAAGAGCACTTTAATGGGATTCATGGTAAGGGCACTGTATCAAGGGCATAGAGCCTGAATTTGTTGGTGATATCTGCACTACTGCACTTTTTCTGGACTTTTGATAAATAGACTCTTTGTTTTTGCACTTTATTGTATAATATACATTTAGTTTTTAGTTGTGTGCACATAGATATGTATACACAGGCGAATTGCATTATAGAGTATAACGCTGAATAATATACTGTGTGTACTAAGTGCTTATATTGCATTTTGAATACAGCAGCTTTGGTATTTGTAGAAAAATACCACAAGGACAACATTGTACCTAGGAATCTCCTAGATGTAATGTTGTCCTTGTGGTATTTTTTTAAGGTTGCCATATCCCATGTGCCCTTCACTTGTTGCTCTATATTGTGTTTTAAGTGTTTAAAAATTGTGTGAAGGTCAGTTCTTTCACCATTAACCTCACCAAAAACCTCCTCCACATTCACTGTTCAATTTTGCATATACCAAAACCCATCCATAGCTGCTAGTATTTCTTCCCCAAATTTTGGAAAAGTAAACAAACTCTAATACCATCCACCAGCCCTTGGATCTAAAAAAAAACACCAAAGCTGCTGTAGCCAAAATGCATTATAAGCACTTGGTACATACATTGTATTGTCAAAAGTATTGGGACACCTGCCTTTACACGCACATAAACTTTAATGGCATCCCAGTATTAGTCCATGGGGTTCAATATTGAGTTGGCAGCTATAACAGCTTCAACTCTTCTGAGAAGGCTGTTCATAAGGTTTAGGAGTATGTCTATAAGAATGTTTGACCATTCTTCCAGAGGCCCATTTGAAAGGTCAGGCACTGATGTGGACAAGAAGGCCTGGCTTGCAGCCTCTGCTCTAATTCAACCCAAAGATGTTCTATCGGGTTGAGGTTAGGACTCTGTGCAGGACAGTCAAGTTCCTCCAGCCCACACTCCCTCATCCATGTCTTTATGGACCTTGCTTTGTGCACTGGTGTGCAGTCATGTTGGAACAGGAAGGGGCCATCCCCAAACTGTTCCCACAAAGTTGGGAGCATGAAGTTATCCAAAATATCTTGGTATGCTAAAGCATTAATAGCTCCCTTCACTGGAACTAAGGGGCCAAGCCCAACTCCTGAAAAACAATCTCACATCATAATCCCCCCTCCACCAGCGCACCTTGTTGATTACAGGTTGCCATAACAATGTCGGCAGAAGTAACCACCCTGTTGTTATAGCAATCTGTCAATCAATTGTACTATTAGGCTTCCCGAAGACTCCTAAGATAGATGATCCCAGGAACCCTAGGGAATCGCTTAATGATGAAATTGCCTAGGTGGTCGGGACAGCAAGTGCCGCCTACATGTATTTACAAAAGGTATTTAGAAATAATAAAAAAATAATAATAATTTCCATTACAGACTGTACTGCGGATGGGTATTGTGATGACAGGAGCATGTTAAAATGGGCAGAACTTTGCTTAAGTGCCGGTTCACACTTCTGCGGATGCGCTGATCGCATGTAATTTGGAGCGCACTGCTCCTTAATTACATTCGTTCTCCTGTGTGGATGCAAATTCAGCCATACACTTTGTATTGCTGAATTCGCAGCGCATCTGCAGCAAACACGCACAAGAGGCATTTTTTGAGCCGCCTCAGACTCGGATCGCACAGTGGTTCACACTTGTGCGATCCGATCCTGTGCGTACTGTCAGATCGCACTGCAATATGCGATCAAACTGGGGGTGTCGTTAACATTTAATTGACACCCCCTGCGTATCGCATATGGCAGTGTGAACTGCCAGATGTGCAGATGCGATGCGGGAACAGGCTGCATATTCGCAGCGTTCCCGCATCGCAGAAGTGTGAACCGAGCCTTAAAGAGGAACAAAAGGAGTTTTATTTTGGAGAGCTTGGACCCAGCAATGAAAATAACGTCTTTTGCTATAAAAATAAACACATCTTGCAAACAAGGGGCATGGCAATGGGGCTAAATAAGCAAATGTTGACAAAAAAAATTATTGGCCAATCCACCTAAAAGATAAAACACTTGGTAAGGTGTTACCCAAAAAAACTAAATTTATTTATAGAAGGGCAAAATCACTCAGAAATTTGACAGATCTGACCAACTAAAAAGGACACAAAGGTGTAAAAGATGTATTACTTGTATTGCTTGTAGAACAAGTTCATACAAGGAAAGAAAAATAACACATTTCCGCTCAAACACAACTGGGAAAGAATATGAGATAAAATAATGTATTACCTGCAAAAACATGCATGTAATCTACGTATTGGAATGTTTATGTGGCTTCCAGTACATAGGTCGAACTACAAGACATTTAGGTAAATGAATTAGTGAACATATCAACAATATTAACCACTTGCTGACTGCCTAACTGGGAAAATAGATAATAGAATAGATAATTATTTTGACGTTTAATACAAGGGGTTATGGCGTCTGGCTGCCTTTTCTCTATGGCCCAAGAGGACCAGAATGATGTCCTAACATCGCTTCCAGTTTCCAGTCCTATGTAAGGAAGGTAATTTTTATTTAAAGGAAAAGATCAAATATTTGTATTTTTTCTTATCTTTTGCTTTTAAGGGTAGAGGGGAAATTTGGGGTGTTTTACATAATTACATAGTTAGTCAGGTTGAAAAAAGTCCATCTGGTTCAACCAAAAAAAAAAAAAAACACAGTATTGAAAACCCAACCATACAATTCCATATACACAATCCTATACCTGCAGTTGATCAAGAGGAAGGTGAAAAAAAACCCAGCAAAGCATGATCCAATTTGCTACAGCAGGGGAAACAAATTCCTTCCTGATCCCCCGAGAGGCAATCGGATATTCCCTGGATCAACTTTACCAAAAAACATTTTAGTACCCATTTATATTATGTACACCTAGGAAAGAATCCAGGCCTTTTTTAAAGCAATCTAGTGAGCTAGTGTAACGCTCCTGCGTTTTATGTATGATGTGGATTTTCAGCTGCAGAAATATTCCACTTCAGTAGTCATGTAGAGAAACGCTGAGACACCAATCCCAACTCCCAATGACTCATCATGTGTGGATGATCTCAATTCAGCAAGTAAATACACACACTCAATAAGATGTTTCCTAGAGTGACTTATGTATATAGTAACACAGTGATGATAGGCTGAAGAGACAGGTTGGGTAGAGATGGTAGATGACAGACACTTGAAAGGAAATGTTCTTGAAAGTAAGATAGTAGCAGATGGGATGCAGATAGGTTTAGTAATCATGTATGGTAGCAGATGACAGAGTAGCAGGTGGACATACAAGAGAGATCAACCCAGTGCAAGAACAGGTGGTAGTAGGCTCAAGAGCTAGCAATCTTAGATAATGCAGATGTAGTAATAGTCCTTAGTATGCAGAGCTAGATAGTGTAAGCTTTAGTATGAAGGTTATAGAGGTTTCCCCTGTGGGGTACTTATCACTAATAGCAATGTAGCAGAGAAGAGGTTCGGCAAGAGCGGATGATCCGGTAGCGGGATACAGGGATCAGCGCAGCGTGGTTCCGACAGCGAGGTATGCTTGCAAGCATGAGAGCTTCAAGACAGGTTTAAAGCAGGTTGAACGAACACATGTGAGTGAGAGCCGGCGATCTAAATAGCCATCCAGTCCGGCGCTCAGTGATGACAGCATCAGTCTTAAAGGTGTATGCGCACCTTACCAAAAGAGAATGGTGGGGCGCATACACTTATGAAAGAGTAATTAGGGTACCCAAAGGTACCAGAACATTACAGTACCCCCCCTTAAGGCCGGCTCCTGAAGGCCTCTGGAGCTGGTTTGTCTGGGTACTTCGCATGAAAATTGCGGATTAATCTAGAGGCATGTATGTCAGAGGTGTTTAGCCAAGTGTCGTCTTGGGGCCCATAGTTCTTCCATCGAACCAAGTACTTAAGTCTTCCTCTGTGGATACGAGAATCCAGAATCTCTTTTATCTCATATTCTTCTCCACCTTCAACTTGTACAGGAGGAGGAGGTGGGATAGTAGGCCTTATTCCTTGGTCAGGAACATGGGGCTTCAGTAGCGATACATGGAAAATGGGATGTATTTTGAGGTCTATTGGCAATGTAAGCTGTACTGCAGCTTTTCCAATAAGTTTCTTGATTGGGAAAGGTCCCAAGAACAGAGGTCCAAGCTTTTTGCTAGGGATTTTCAGTCTTAAATTTTTTGTTGAGAGCCAAACGAGGTCCCCGATAGCGTACTGAGGAGAAGGTCTTCTGCGAAGATCATAGTACTTCTTTTGTTGACTATGAGCGTGTGCAATGGTAGTAATAAGCAAACCCAGAGAGTCCTTTATTTGGGTAAGATAGTCTGAGGCTACTGGGTTATTTGAAGGAAGGATGCGTGGTGGAAGAATAGAGGGATGAAACCCATAGTTCAAGTAGAACGGACTCTGCTTGGTCTTACTGTGGGTTGCGTTGTTGTAGGCAAATTCTGCCAGAGGGAGAAGATCCACCCAATCATCCTGTTGGTAAGAAGTGTAACAACGTAAATATTGCTCGATGCATTGGTTGACTCTTTCAGTCTGTCCGTTGGTCTGCGGATGGTAAGGAGAAGTGAGCTTCCGCTCGATCCGTAGTATGTGACATAGTTCTTGCCAGAACTTGGAAATAAATTGTGATCCACGGTCAGACAGAAGAGTTTTTGGGATACCATGTAACTTAAAGACATGTTTCATCAGGAGTTCTGCAGTTTGTTTGGACGAAGGTAGTCTGCGAATAGCAATGAAATGTGCCATTTTTGTCAGATGGTCCACTGACACTAAGATGGTATTAAATCCTTTGGAAGGAAGCAATTCCACTATAAAGTCCAAGGACACAACTTCCCATGGAGTTTGGGGTATTGGTAGACTGCATAGTAGACCGGATAGTCTCGTAGTGTCAATTTTGGACCTGGCACAGACATTGCATGAAGAGACGAATTTTTGTATAGATGTTTTCATGTCAGGCCACCAGAATTGCCTGGTAATCAGATTAAGAGTCTTTGTCATACCCATATGTCCTGCCATAGGCACATCATGCGATAATTCCAAGATCTTGGTGCGTATGGTAGGTGGTATGTAAAGTTTGTCGTTGTAGTAGAGGAAGCCTTCTGCATCAGTATTTAGTTGTGGTGGGGGTGAATCCAAACTTATACCATGCAAAACCTCTTCCTTCAAGGAACGGACAACTCCAATAATGCGTTTGTGAGGTATTATAGGAACGGAAGGGATTTCGAAGTAGTTTTCTTCAGTTAGTTGTGATAGTGCATCCGCCTTGCGTGTGGTTGGTGTAGGCCAATCCTGAATGCAGGATATCTTACTCATGTCCATCTCGATTCCTGTTTTGGATATGATGTAGCCTAGAAACAGTACCTCTTCTTTATGAAACAAGCATCTTTTCAGTTTCACATAAAGGTTGTGTGTAAGCAATCTCGATAATACTAGTCTTACATGTCTTATGTGTTCAGACAGGGATCGTGAATATATAAGTATATCGTCCAGATATACCACAACACAGACATCTAGTAAGTCTCTGAAAATATCGTTTATAAATCGTTGAAAAACTGCAGGGGCGTTGCATAGCCCGAATGGCATTACAAGATATTCGAACAATCCGTATCTGGTTCTGAATGCAGTCTTCCACTCGTGTCCATCACGGATTCGAATGAGATTGTATGCTCCTTTCAGGTCCAATTTTGAAAAATAGGTAGCTCCACGCACCTGCTCAATGAGCTCAGGGATAAGCGGTAGAGGATAGCGATCTTTTATTGTAATAGCATTCAATTGCCTATAGTCGATGATAGGCCTGAGACTTGAGTCCTTATTGCTGACAAAAAAGAGTCCTGCTGCTGTGGAAGAAGTGGAAGGTCTAATAAAACCTTTTTCCAAATTCTCATCCAAATAGTCTTTGAGATGGGAAAGTTCATCCTGTGAAAGAGGATAAACATGACCAAACGGCATTTTGCTATTTGGGAGTAGATCAATGCTACAATCATAGTCTCGATGGGGAGGTAGTGCTTGAGCATTTTTCTCAAGAAAAACCTCAGAGAGATCCTGATAACATAGTGGTGCAATCTCATCTGTCACCACAGACAGGATCTTCCCGAAAGACGGGAGGTTACACGTACCCTCGAAATAGCAAGAGAGGAAGGTCAGGGTCCGTTCCTTCCAATCTATGGTTGGTTGATGTGTGTGCAACCAGGGAAGTCCCAAAACAATGGGAAAGTGGGGTGAAGGTATTAGATCGAAGGTAGTGGTCTCCATATGAGACCCGTTAGTAGTGACTAGGAGTGCCTGTGTCTGATCAGTGATTGGACCAGAGGATAAAGGAACACCGTTAATAAGACTCACTGAGACAGGTTTAAGTTTAGAAATAATAGGAACTTTATTTAAAGCAGCAAAACGTATGTCAATATAATTTCCACAAGATCCTGTGTCAATCATGGCCTTAGTAGTAATCCTGTTCTGGTCCCACTGTAATGTTAAGCAAACAGAAAGGTAAGGGTTAGTGATTGAAGTTGTCAATCCCCCTAGGAGGACATGTGAACACTCACCCTTCTTTTTGTAGACTAGGGGACAGACGTTTATCTTGTGATCCGGGGATGCACAGTACAAGCAGAGATTACCAGATCGTCTTCTGGCTCTTTCCATAGTTGATAGAGGTGGGCGTATGGTTCCTACCTTCATAGGAACGGGTTCAACGGCCGAAATCCAAGAAGAACTGGATAATGGCATTCCCATTTTCTCAGCCTTTCTTTCTCGTAGTCTTCTATCTATGGTGATACTGAGTTGTATCAATGCATCCAGGGTTTTTGGCAGATCCGCTCGGGCGAGCTCGTCTTTAACGGCCTCTGATAGGCCAAGCCTAAATTGGGTTTTCAGAGATGCATCATTCCATTCTGAATCAAGGGTCCATCTCTTGAATTCTGCGACAAAGTCTTCTACAGGTCTCCCACCTTGTTTCAAGGATCTTAATTGAAGATCGGCAGTACTCTGCCTATTGGGATCATCATATAGGCTAGTGAGTTCTGCTAGGAACAAGGCATAGGAGTTGAGAAGCTGATCGCTTTTCTCAAAAAGAGAGTCTGCCCAGGCCCGAGGATCGCCTGTTAGGTAAGAAATAATAGTACAAACCTTAATGTGATCAGTAAGGTAGGTACGGGGTTTTAGCAAGAAAAGTAACTCTGGCGATCGCCTGTAAATACCAAAGGAGGATTTATTTTGGGTTCAGGGGACTGAGCAGTGGTAAGTTGTGTCAGTCTAATTACCTGCTGCGACAGAGCCTGATTGTCTTCTTTTAATTCAGCAAGTGCGTGTATTAACGCAGTTACTTGCTGTTTTAATTGTGTCATCTGAGTGGTTATTTCTGCTGAATCCATTTGAGGTTCGTTCAATCTGTAACGCTCCTGCGTTTTATGTATGATGTGGATTTTCAGCTGCAGAAATATTCCACTTCAGTAGTCATGTAGAGAAACGCTGAGACACCAATCCCAACTCCCAATGACTCATCATGTGTGGATGATCTCAATTCAGCAAGTAAATACACACACTCAATAAGATGTTTCCTAGAGTGACTTATGTATATAGTAACACAGTGATGATAGGCTGAAGAGACAGGTTGGGTAGAGATGGTAGATGACAGACACTTGAAAGGAAATGTTCTTGAAAGTAAGATAGTAGCAGATGGGATGCAGATAGGTTTAGCAATCATGTATGGTAGCAGATGACAGAGTAGCAGGTGGACATACAAGAGAGATCAACCCAGTGCAAGAACAGGTGGTAGTAGGCTCAAGAGCTAGCAATCTTAGATAATGCAGATGTAGTAATAGTCCTTAGTATGCAGAGCTAGATAGTGTAAGCTTTAGTATGAAGGTTATAGAGGTTTCCCCTGTGGGGTACTTATCACTAATAGCAATGTAGCAGAGAAGAGGTTCGGCAAGAGCGGATGATCCGGTAGCGGGATACAGGGATCAGCGCAGCGTGGTTCCGACAGCGAGGTATGCTTGCAAGCATGAGAGCTTCAAGACAGGTTTAAAGCAGGTTGAACGAACACATGTGAGTGAGAGCCGGCGATCTAAATAGCCATCCAGTCCGGCGCTCAGTGATGACAGCATCAGTCTTAAAGGTGTATGCGCACCTTACCAAAAGAGAATGGTGGGGCGCATACACTTATGAAAAAGTAATTAGGGTACCCAAAGGTACCAGAACATTACAGCTAGCCAGAACCACCTCCAGAGGGAGTCTATTCCACATTTTCACAGCTCTTACTGTGAAGAAACCTTTCCATATTTGGAGACGAAATCTGTTTTCCTCTAGACGTAAAGAGTGCCCCCTTGTCCTCTGTGTTGTCCTTAAAGTGAACAACTCAACACCAAGTTCACTATATGGACCCCTTATGTATTTATACATGTTGATCATATCCCCCTTTAATCTCCTCTTCTCAAGAGAGAATAAATTCAGTTCCTCTAATTTTTTCTCATAGCTGAGGTCCTCCATGCCTCTTATCAGTTTGGTTGCCCTTCTCTGCAATTTCTCCAGTTCCCCGATATCCTTTTTAAGAACTAGTGCCCAAAACTGAACTGCATATTCCAGATGAGGTCTTACTAATGATCTGTACAGGGGCAAAATTATATCTCGCTCTCTGGAGTCCATGCCTCTGTTAATACAAGAAAGGACTTTGCTTGCTTTGGAAACAGCAGCTTGGCATTGCAAGCTTTTATTAAGCTTATGATGTACCAGAACACCCAGATCCTTCTCCGCTATGGATTCCCCCAGTTCTACGCCTAGTATGTATGATGCATGCATATTCTTAGCCCCCAAGTGCATAACTTTACATTTATCAACATTAAACCTCATTTGCCACATAGTTGGCCAATGAAATAGTGCATTGAGGTCAGCTTGTAAGTTGGAGACATCCTGTAAAGAAGTTATTCCACTGCAAAGCTTGGTGTCATCTGCAAAGATTGATGGTACTTTTAATCCCAGACCCTATATCATTTATAAAGATATTAAAAAGTAAGGGTCCCACCACTGAACCTTGGGGTACACCACAGATAACCTTAGACCATTCAGAGTAAGACTCATTAATCACTACTTTCTGAATTTTATCTTTTAGCCAATTTTCTATCCAATTACAAACTGATCTTTCCAAGCCAGTAGACTTTACCTTACACATTAGCCGTGTGTGGGGAACTGTGTCACACGCTTTTGCAAAATCCAAGTATACTACGTCCACAGCCACCCCTCTGTCCAAGGTTTTACTTACCCCCTCATAAAAAGAAATCAGGTTTGTTTGACAACTTCTGTCTTTAATGAATCCATGCTGTCTGTTGCTTAAAATATTTTTTTCCAGCAAGAACTCATCTATCTGGTCTTTTATTAAACTCTCCAATATCTTCCTGACTATAGAAGTTAAACTAACAGGTCTATAGTTACTTGGCAAAGACTTTGATCCCTTTTTAAATATAGGCACCACATTGGCCCTACACCAATCCAGTGGTACTATTCCAGTCCTTAACTAGTCCCTAAAAGTTAGAAACAAAGGCTTTAAAATTACAGCGCTCAATTTTTTTAGGATGCATGGGCGGATGCCATCTGGTCCAGGTGCTTTATCCACCCTTGTTCTGTCTAAATATTTCTGGACCATATCACTTTTGAGCCATTGTGGATCATTTGGGGCTGTGTCAATACCATCCTCGTTATGGTCATGAGCTCCCCTGTGCTCCTTTGTATATACAGAGCTGAAGAAAGTATTTAATAAATTTGCCTTCTCTTTGTCCTCAGTCACCCACTCCTGATTATTTTGTAAAGGGCCTACATGCTCAGACCTAACCTTTTTACTGTTAATATATTTGAAGATTTTTTTGGGGTTTGTCCTACTATCTTTTGCAATCTGTCGTTCATTTTGAATTTTGGTGTCCCTGATTTCCTTTTTACATATTCTATTATATTCTTTGTAACAATTAAACAATGATAGTGTTCCCTCATTTTTATATTTTTTAAAAGCTTTTAGACCCCAGATCTCTCCATAAAGAGGATATGTCATGCTGTATTGTTATCGCAAGGGATGTTTACATTCCTTGTGATAGCAATAAAAGTGATCAAAATTGTATTTTTAAAGGGACAGTGTCAAATTAAAAAAAAAATGAAATAAAAAAAAATTTTTTTTAAAGCACTTCCAAATATGTAGGTTATGCCCACATATGTAAACGGAGTTGGCACCGCACATGTGAGGTATCACCATGAACGTCAGAGCAAGAACAATAATTTTGTAGCTCTTAACTGGTAGCCTGTAGAAATTTTTCAAGTGTCGCTTATAGAGATTTTTAAGTACTGTAGTTTGGCGCTATTTTATGAGCGTGTGTAATTTTAAAGCATGAAATGTTAGGTATCTATTTACTCGACGTAACATCATCTTTCATATTTTACAAAACATATTTAGGTATATATTGTTTTTTTAAAAAAAATCATTAAAGTGTATTTTTTTGCCAGGAAAAAATAGATTTAGAAAATCGCTGCGCAAAAATCATGTGACATAAAAAATTGCAACAACTGCCATTTTATTCTACAGGACCTATAAATATACATATATTGTTTGGGGGTTCAAAGTTATTTTCTAGCAAAGAATACAGATTTTTACTCTTACACAAAGAATGGCAGAAAAAGGCCTGGTCAGCAAAAGGATAAGAAAATCATAGTGTGTCTAGGCACTTTAAAGAATGCCATACTAAAGATGCCAGGCAACTAGATTTTGTTTCCAAATACGGAAAGGTTTCTTCACAGTAAGAGCTGTGAAAATGTGGAATAGACTCCCTCCAGAGGTGGTTCTGGCCAGCTCACTACATTGCTTTAAAAAAAAGGCCTGAATTCTTTCCTAGGTGTACACAATATAACTGGGTACTAATATTTATAGGTAAAGTTGATCCAGGAAATATCCGATTGCCTCTCAGGGGATCAGGAAGGATTTTTTTCCCTTCTATAGCAAATTGGATCATGCTTTGCTGGGGTTTTTCGCCTTCCTCTGGATCAACTGCGGGTATAGGATTGTGTATTTGGGATTGTATGTTTGTGTTTTCTCTACTTTTTTTATGAATAAAATGAAAGGTGTGCTGATTGTAAGTGAAGCTGCTATCAAAGATCCAATTAACTGATTGGAAAAGTAAATGTGTATATAAATCTGGTGCGCTAAAAAATAAAATACATTAAATTATATCCTTTTGTAAAAACACAAAAAATATTGTAGTGATGTGATTCAAAACAATAAAGTACACAGTGCTAATATAACATATTATGGATCCCAAAGTCCAAAGTGTGTATAATATAACAGATCTTCAAATCAATGGTGAAGACTGTGATTCCAATTCAAACAGTGAAAGTCCATACATCCATATGGCATGTGTGTGAATCTCACCACCTCTCAAGCTATTCCCTTACCAGACGGATAAGGTAAAGGTGCAAAAAACTCCTCACAAGTAACCTCCTGTGCTGTGGAAGTGATCTGGTGCTCCAATTCACACTAAGTGGACACTCAGCAAATCAAGCCTCTTACCAGATGAAATACAGTAAATGGCATAGATTCCTTCCCTCAGAGGGTATTCCTCCAACAGCATTACCGGATGGACTCAGAGTTATTGCAGTGGAAAAACCTTATGCTTCCTGTACTTTCCTTATGGTGGCATCCCCAGGATGTTTCCCATAAAAAAATAAAGTGGTGAGCAATAGTGCATTACCTCAATAAAAAACTTTAATAAAAGAAAATAGTGCACTTACATAATCCAACTTTATAATGAGCAATTCGCAAATAGCAGCGCGGACCGCGGACGTGGTATGTGACGGCGCGGCGCCTCCTCTATTATAGAGTAGAATAGTGAATGGGTGAATTTGAAAATTAATGGTATCCCAATGCACTGATACATGTATTATACATTATTATGCGTACACATTAACATGCGCATATCCAAACAATAATTCTTTGTTTGGCAAAAAAATATTTATTATGTGAAAATGCTTTGAAACTCCCCTTATCTGATTAAACCTAAGGTTTTCCAGTGAAGGGTACTGTTAATTCTACAGCCTACAAATTTTACACAATTGGCCAGTTCAATCTTCTGGCAACAGTTTGGGGAAGACCACATGCTGTTCCATCAGGACTCTGCCTCTGTGCACAACGTCAGGTCCATAAAGATATAGTGTGACAGGAGTCACTTTGGCTGGGGGGGCTCGTGGAACCCAGATTACTTTAGTGAGGTCGGGAAACTCCTTGTCCAGCTTCCCCAGCCCCTCTTATGTGTAAGTCACCCGGTGTCAATTAGGGGCACAGGGTGACTAAGAACCCCAGTCGGGACTGCACTAATCAGACTCGCTGTACAACCACACCGGACTCAGCATTTCGTGTTACCCCGGTTATCCTGGGTTCTTTGTGTGGTTTCTGTTGAAAGAGAAAAAGGCCTCTTTCACTTGGGACCATAATATTTCTGGACAATATCCCTCAGGAAATATATAAAGATGAACAATTTGACTTTTCAGATTGCTAGAATATTGCAAGAGTGTCTTATAGACCCTTGCTAGATAGTGAGGTGGGGTTTGTTATTGTTAAGTACCTGTTTTCCATTGTTCTATTGTTTCTGTCTGCCTTAGGATCAACCTATAATGGGATGTATATGTCCATGTGGATTGGCTGCTAAGGGAGAGGGGGGGGGGGTTGTCCCACAGTGTCTACCTCTTTGTGCCTGTGTTTCAATAAACAGTTTGATTCTGGTTGACTCCAAAATTTGTACTGTCGAGTTCTTGTGGTAACTATAGCCAGATTCACGGATCTTGTGTCCCAGAGCTTAGGAGGCAGCTTTTTGGCAGAGATACCCTGTCAGGGTGTCCGGAGTCCATCACATATGGTTTGCTGAAGGAGCATTGCTAGTGCTGGGCACCCAGAGCATGTGCCCTTCCTCTCTTGCTGAGTGCCTTTGGTCCCTGATGCGCAATACCCTGCCACTGCAACAGCCTGTACTCTGCCAGCTGCCTGACACAGAAATTCACTTCAGAGCTAAGGCATGCTTCACCAAGGCTCATCCTTGGCTTTGACATGTCACATGAAACACATTAGCAGGTGGATATCTCCCATGGAATGCTGTATCTGAGGTCTGGGAGGGAGGGGAATTGTCCTGGAGAGACAGAATGACCTGAGGAGGAAAAAAACAAGATTGGTGCTGGGAGTGAAAGGACTAGTACCTCATGAGGGGGGGGGGGGGTGGGATTTGGGAGAGGAGAGGATTTGTTTTAGGTGTGTAAATAAGAAGGGGGAGGGATTTGTGTCAAGAGGGGGGATTTGGGGGGAGAGAAGTTGTGCTAAGGAGGGGAGAGAGGATTTGTGCGCGGGGGGTTATTGTTGCCTGGAGGGAAATTGGGGAGGAGAGGATTTGTGCTTGAGGAGAGAGGATTTGTGCTGGAGAGAGGCGATTTAAGGGGAGACGATTTGTGCTAGCAGAAAAGGTGGAATTTTTTTTTGGGGGGGGGGGGGGGGGCGCATCGTGCTAAGATGTTACACAACCAGGCCCCTGCACTCTCTTTATTTTGTACTCCTGGCCGACCCTGCATTCTGCACATTACCGAAGCAATTTAAGCATAATGTTCTCCTGTCCCTTACATTCCATGCATTATACAATACTGACCCCTGCACTATGTTCAGGGCTACTATTAGAAACCACAGGGCCCCATCCAGACAACCTGAAAGGGGGGCCCCTTCAGAAAACCTGACACAGGGCTCTAAACAGCCAATTTTTGAGTTATGAATGAACACAGTAAGTGATTGGCATCGATGAATCGTAAAATTACATATTTGTCTAATCCTTTCCCCACTCTCAATCTTGAATGATCATACTGTGTGTTTGCTGCTGCCAACGGGAAGCAGAGGAGGGAAGCCAGCAGTGCTGTGGGGGCACACATTGGGGCCTGGGCGGCAGGGGGGAAACGTATAGTGCACAGGGAGGGTGATTGGTGTGGCGTGGGGAGGCAGTTACTAGAATCAATCCTTTGTATGACTCTTTCTGTAACAGTTGAGCAGCAGGAGGGAGAGGAGAAGAAGCCTGCTTTCCGTTGTTGCCGAGAGAGCCATACAGGGGACTGGTTCCAATAATTGCCCCCCTGCTGTACCAATCACCCTGCCTGCCCACACCTTTACATTGATGCCTGGGCCCCACTGCTGAATTGGGCCCCATGCAGGAGGACTGGTGGTACCCTCTTATCTACGGCCTTGACTAAGTGTGTTGACCACTGCACTCTGTGCGTTATGTATTCTTTTACCTGGCACTGACCACAGCACTGTGTGTTACGGACTCCTGCACTAAATACATTATATTGCACAATACATACCACTGACCAATGTGTTTAGTACCTCAACGGTTACTGGTTGCTAAACAGTCCCTGACTGTTTTAAAGTGTTTTTTTTTTTTTTAAGGTAGGCTCAGACAAAGTAATAGCTCTCTATCGATAGTCAGTGCACACAAAGCCATATGTTATATAAGGAGTTCTAATTTTAAAAAAATGAGTTTGCTAAGGTTTATACATGTCTGTGAGACTCTTCTGGCACAGCAATCAAAACATATTTTATAAATACGAGAAGCCTTTTATTTTATTGAACCATGCTTCTTTAAGCCCCCTATTGTTAACACAAGACAGCCACCTGCACTGTTCACAGCAGTGTGATATACATTTCACATTATTACTCTCCTTGGAGGGCCCAAAAGTGCCCCAGGTCTTTTACAATCCCAGCAATGCCCCTGCTTTGTTGTGATATGTCCAACTAGCTTTTATAAGTCGTCAGGTGTCAACAAACCTTTGGAAATTTAGTTTGATAAGATAAGGAATGGGTCATAGATGTAATTTCTCATTCAAATCATATAAACAACTGCTTCTTTTAGAATCAATTCATTGAAGGACCACGTCTGAAATTACATAACTTTGACACAAAGGAAAATATTGATCAGACTTCACTGGTACAGATGAGAGCATGCTCATATTACAATGAATAAACAATATTTTATTACATCATATTTAAAATTCAACATGACCTTAAAATTTAACATCTAAGCTATCCTTCAGGCTCTATGCTTGTCATTGCTGACCGAGTGAACTCTTGGTTACCGTTTACAATATAGGCCTAAGGCCCTCACACTAGTGGACCGTTCAGATCCGCTTGTCAGTTTTTCAGGTGGATCTGAACGGATGCCCCATGCATCTCTATGGGGCATCGGATGTCAGCAGAGAAATGTCCGCTGACATCCCATCCGATCCAGTCCGTCAAATCTGGACGGATGGAAACCCTATTTTTCATCCGTCTAGCAGATCGGATCAGATGGGATCGGATGAGAACACACAGCGTGGAGACAGAGCTGCCACCCGCCTGCTCAGTGGGGGATCGGCGGATCGATCCCCCGCTAAGATAAACGGAGTCCGCCGATGGACTTCCTTGTGTGAAAGGGGCCTAAATCTTAACCATGTGGTGGATCCCTTTAAGTCAACACGTTTCTCAAATAGCTTTTTCAGGACCAATTAAGGATCGTGTGAGAGAGTAGCAATTCATACTCTACAGGGCAGATAAAATTGCCCAACAGGAGTCATCTCTAGGGGCGGACACTGTGGTAGATTAACAAGCCAGTGGCACTCAAACATTTATCAATATGATGGTAAGGTACATCCTATCAATAAGGAATAATTAGGCTTATGGTCCAAATTCTTTAAGATGAGGGACTCTTCAACGTGTATGGGTTGCAGACCCCTCTTATGGGAAGTGGTGCCCCTCATGCTGTTGATAAGACGAAACATGTAAGGCACAGCCTACATGAATCAGAGGGGATGGGTCAGTGAGACTTAAAGCAATGTGATCCCTTCTATGGTGCGGGTTGGATTCCGTTCAACAGATACCTGAGTGGAGGTGTACCCTTGATCATGCTTTTATGTGATTTCTACTGATTTTAACAATCAATATTGTTTTTTTATGCTCTATGAGTTTGTTTTCCCTTCTTTCTTTAAGTGGAGTACTGCTGGATATTATGATGATTAGAAAATCTGGAGCAACTACGGTGTACGCAGCTGCTAATTTATCATTCTTTGGTAATACAAGGCTTCTATTGCCCCAGTATTTTGGCCCTGTTGTAAGGTGAGCTTACACCCATGAGGGTTTCCTGGTGATGGTGTCACATGGAAGTTTCCTGATGTCACATTATATTGGAGATTTTGGACTGTGATTTACATGCATGAACCATGGAAATTTTTCATGTTTTTATGTGTATTTATCCACATGGACCTTACATTTTCATGTTATTTAAAATGTGTGTCCAATGTTAAACTTCAAGAAATGGAGTTTAAGTAAAAAAAAAAATAATAATAATAATTATTGTTTATTAAAGAACTATAACAGTTTTTTAAACTTTTTTTTTTTATTCCCCAAGGTGACTAAAGACAATGGTGCTAGGTCAGTTTCTGATCCCCTTTCCTGGAACAAATTTTTTTCCTGATGTTGAAATTGAAAGTTGATGTTGATGTTGAAAGATCTGCCTCTCCACCACTCCCTGGACCCCTGCACTACTTTGAGAATTCAAAATTTGGCTTTGAGAGCTGCAGAATCACCTAAATATTTCCAAACATCTCTTAAACTATATTGAACTTTTATATCTTACTTTTTTATTTAGAGGAAGCTTACACGAAGTATCCAATCAGTTGCCATCTGCTCTGAAAGTTGCAGATGGGAACTTTTTAAAGTTGTACAGCTGTCTGGTCTTAATGAGTGGCTTTCTATTTTTAGGTTTTTATTTTAAAAAAATAACATTTTAGGCCCCTTTCACACTTGTGCGACTGGTCCTGCGACTTGGGACTGCAAAGTCGCATGACAAGTCGTTGCCCAATGATTTCCAATGAGTATCTGTGTGGCTACTTTGGTACGACTTTGATGCGACTTGAGGTCCATAGACCTCAAGATTACACAGGCATTTGTTTAAGTCTAGTCAAAGTCATGTCAAAATCGTGGCAATGTCGCGGCAAAGTCAGGTCACACAATTGTAAATGGGGCCTTAACGTGTAAATACACACTGAATCATCCATCCAGTCACCCACCTGAGCTTCTGAGGTTCTGCAAGAGTCAGAGTCCTTGCTGATGAAAAAGGAAAGGAGTCCATTTAGTGTTGAAGCACATATTGACCTTTGTTATGGGGGTTAATGCAGACAGATGAGAATTTTCCCATAAGGGATTCAATGAGCTGGAGATGTTTTCTACTTGCATGTTCTTGCAGCACTTACGTGAGAGTGATATATATCACAAGTTGTATGGTACTACTACATTCCCAATTATATGGACTTTTACTGTTTTATTGTTTATGCTTGGTTTATGTTTTTTTTCTGGTTATCTGATGAATGCTGAGAACATATACAATGGTTATTACTCACAAATAATTTATGCAATATAGATCTCTGTAGTTGACATCTGTCCCCTTAACATTCCCCTATGCCCACCTCCTCCTCCTCTCATTATGGACAGCTATCAAAACACCAATGCCTTTAGGTCAACACTTTCCCTAACTGAATATGGCCCCTCTGCTACACCTTCACCAACCCAAAACAGATACCCTGGGGTTTATTTGCTAAAGTTAGAGAGGATAATAATAATAATAATATAGTGTAGCGCTAAACATATTAATAATTAGTGAAAAAAAATTGATCCACAAACAGTATTATACGGTTGTTTATAGTGTCCAGGATAAATTATGGTGAATAAGATCCCAGAAAAAAAGAGAAGTCCAAATAAATACAAGTGCAAAAATACTTGGACAGTAAAAGGAGGCCGGCTTCTGTAAGAGGGCGTGTGGACGTTACGTCTGGAGTCGCCCAGACGACGTCTTTTGATGATGAAACGTTGGCGACTCCAGACGTAACGTCCACACACCCCCTTACGGAGCCGGCCTCCTTTTACTGGTGTAGGGCAAACATTGGGGAATAGATCTGCCACAAATAAATCATTAAAGACATGTCCAGCTGTCTCCATCCCTAATAACATAGAGCAAAAAAGGAGAGAAAAGTGGGACTTTAAATGAGTACAGCTGAACATATATAATTTTTATTTGATGTATAATATGTATAGCCTGAAAGATCTCAGAAATCGAGAATCAATCGGTAATTAGATGTTAGGTAAATAATTAATTATATGGGACATGACAGATATGGCTCTCAATAAGACTAGCCAAAACATTATTAATTGAGCGAATACATGTAGAAATGACATATCTAAAACTAAAATTCATAAATACACGATTTATTGTGACAACAGATATTCCATGGGTGCTCAGTCTACCAACATATAAAGTTGATATACAAACTTTAATGTGACCCAGAAAATGGGGACCACTAGGACGTTGACACAGGTAACAATCCAATATTACATTCACAATCTAGAATATGACATATACAAATCCTCATCTCAAATAATGTACACAGAATATAAGCAGTATATAAATAAAGATAAATACATTAATAATAGATCCATGAAGATGATATATACAGAACAGATTCGTTAAAGGACTGGAATTTTCTTGAAGACATGATCTTAGAATGAACGGAGATTTGATGAATATTTATGATTAAAATACTTGTAAGCTCGACGCGTTTCGTGGCTCTACGTCCACTCATCAGGAGCATAAGGAGAATAGTGTGTATTGATTGTGTATCTGAAAAAGTGAATATATATTATACCAAAGTATTAATATTACAAACAGGGGAAGAGAAAGAGGGGAAAAAAAATAAATAAAAATAGTTATATATAGGAAAGTATGGAGTAAACACTTACTGAAGTGATGTAATACCTCCAAACAATCCACTTTTAGAGAGGAGGTTTTAGGAAACGAGCCGGGAGAAGCCTGACCCGGGGCTGAGGCATGGACCACATCCACTAAAATGGGAGCGAGCAGCAGGGAGGTATGAGCCAAAGTTGAAGATAGGGGGACATAGAGTTGAGCTGTAGTTTTTCTCATCAAAGATTGACATAGTGGAAACTCCAAAGTCAATGAGATCTGAAATCATATATACTAAATTACACTGCATTCAGTTAAAATCTTTCTTGTCAGAGAAGAAACTGATGTTCATAAAGAGACTAATATTTGCCAGATACAGAGAAAACTCTGTTCAAAAATAAAAGCAGAGGAGCAAAGCCAAAAGGAGAAATCTCTGTTTAAAGATGAGAGGACCAGGGTGAGACATCAAAATAGATCCCAGAGATATACGTGTATCAGAAAGTATTAGTCAATCAGAGAGGGTACCAGGAAGAGTGGAAAAACTGGATAGATATCTTCACCAAAGGAAAAGTAAAAAACAGGAATAAACGGCAAGGAAAAATGATGAGAAATAAATATTAAGTGAAGAAATGTGATATACAACCAGTATAGGGGATGTGAAAAATATAAGTGCAAACAGGGGTTGATTAGAAAGCCATAATAAGGCATATGTCATAGACTGATTTATGCCGTGAATCTACTAGTTATGTATGCAAATGGTGAACAGGGTAGACCCACATGTGATATAAAAATAAAGAAGAATCACCAGAGTGCAGTGGTAAAAGGGAAAGGATGAATGAGGTGAAGCCCGAAGTGAATGAGACAACACAGATTATTATAGTTGTGTGTACAGATAGTAAACCCAAATATGTTATAAAATAACAATCACCTGAATAGTATATCCAGAGAAAGTGGAGTGAAGCCCAAAGTGAGTGAGGAAGCGCAGTTATAAACGTGGGTGTATGAAAGTAATGGTGAGGCGTCCCAAAAACACGGGGGGGAAAAAAAAAAAAAAAAAAAAAAAGGAGAAGATTTATTAATAAATGAACCAGAAAGTCATGGGTAACATATACAGAGAGTCACCGAAATCCAGTGTGAAAAAGAATAAAGACTAGATACCATAGTAAGTATGGAGGCTCTAGTAAAGTCCAAGGGTGTCCTAAAGATGTGATAAATCATATACAGACAGCAAAGAAAATTCCATGCAATAGGGATGACGGTTGTATTAGCAGATCGTAGGCTTAATTACCGCAGATAGGATATATAAATACATCTCCGAGGTCCAGTGTAACGATAGAAGATAAGTTCATGACCAGCCTGCAAGTCCCAGAGTATGGATGTGAACCACGCCAACGCTATGTTGGCGTCGGATATATGAGGGCGGAGAACAGGACCTCCCATATCCGGTCAGAGGACCGGATGTTGGTCGGATAGATCCGCCTCCGATCGCAGATGGATATCGGCAGCCATAGCAACGCGGCGTCAAATAGACGCCGCCTAGCTCGCCCGCTATGCATAGCGCCGATGGTAGGAGCATAGCCCCGCCCCCAGCCTGGGTGTGAAAACAGAGGCAGACTCGGGGAAGGGGCGGCTAAAAGTACCATCGCAGCCCCGGGAAAAGGAAAACCGGGCTGCAACCATGACCTCCAAATTAGAGTGGGGATGAATATCTAGTCAGAAATTATAAAGATATATAGTAGCTGAAAATAAAGGGCAATATTATGTATGTGATAGAAGAAAATACTGTAAGAAGTAGAAATAAAAGAAATAAATATATTAGGTAGAATATATATTGATAAGCAGAAAAATTAATGATTGATGAATGTAGGGAACATAGGTGGCAGACCTATATAACGGGTGTCTTCCACCCAGAAAATCTAATAGGGCAAACATTGGGGAATAGATCTGCCACAAATAAATCATTAAAGACATGTCCAGCTGTCTCCATCCCTAATAACATAGAGCAAAAAAGGAGAGAAAAGTGGGACTTTAAATGAGTACAGCTGAACATATATAATTTTTATTTGATGTATAATATGTATAGCCTGAAAGATCTCAGAAATCGAGAATCAATCGGTAATTAGATGTTAGGTAAATAATTAATTATATGGGACATGACAGATATGGCTCTCAATAAGACTAGCCAAAACATTATTAATTGAGCGAATACATGTAGAAATGACATATCTAAAACTAAAATTCATAAATACACGATTTATTGTGACAACAGATATTCCATGGGTGCTCAGTCTACCAACATATAAAGTTGATATACAAACTTTAATGTGACCCAGAAAATGGGGACCACTAGGACGTTGACACAGGTAACAATCCAATATTACATTCACAATCTAGAATATGACATATACAAATCCTCATCTCAAATAATGTACACAGAATATAAGCAGTATATAAATAAAGATAAATACATTAATAATAGATCCATGAAGATGATATATACAGAACAGATTCGTTAAAGGACTGGAATTTTCTTGAAGACATGATCTTAGAATGAACGGAGATTTGATGAATATTTATGATTAAAATACTTGTAAGCTCGACGCGTTTCGTGGCTCTACGTCCACTCATCAGGAGCATAAGGAGAATAGTGTGTATTGATTGTGTATCTGAAAAAGTGAATATATATTATACCAAAGTATTAATATTACAAACAGGGGAAGAGAAAGAGGGGAAAAAAAATAAATAAAAATAGTTATATATAGGAAAGTATGGAGTAAACACTTACTGAAGTGATGTAATACCTCCAAACAATCCACTTTTAGAGAGGAGGTTTTAGGAAACGAGCCGGGAGAAGCCTGACCCGGGGCTGAGGCATGGACCACATCCACTAAAATGGGAGCGAGCAGCAGGGAGGTATGAGCCAAAGTTGAAGATAGGGGGACATAGAGTTGAGCTGTAGTTTTTCTCATCAAAGATTGACATAGTGGAAACTCCAAAGTCAATGAGATCTGAAATCATATATACTAAATTACACTGCATTCAGTTAAAATCTTTCTTGTCAGAGAAGAAACTGATGTTCATAAAGAGACTAATATTTGCCAGATACAGAGAAAACTCTGTTCAAAAATAAAAGCAGAGGAGCAAAGCCAAAAGGAGAAATCTCTGTTTAAAGATGAGAGGACCAGGGTGAGACATCAAAATAGATCCCAGAGATATACGTGTATCAGAAAGTATTAGTCAATCAGAGAGGGTACCAGGAAGAGTGGAAAAACTGGATAGATATCTTCACCAAAGGAAAAGTAAAAAACAGGAATAAACGGCAAGGAAAAATGATGAGAAATAAATATTAAGTGAAGAAATGTGATATACAACCAGTATAGGGGATGTGAAAAATATAAGTGCAAACAGGGGTTGATTAGAAAGCCATAATAAGGCATATGTCATAGACTGATTTATGCCGTGAATCTACTAGTTATGTATGCAAATGGTGAACAGGGTAGACCCACATGTGATATAAAAATAAAGAAGAATCACCAGAGTGCAGTGGTAAAAGGGAAAGGATGAATGAGGTGAAGCCCGAAGTGAATGAGACAACACAGATTATTATAGTTGTGTGTACAGATAGTAAACCCAAATATGTTATAAAATAACAATCACCTGAATAGTATATCCAGAGAAAGTGGAGTGAAGCCCAAAGTGAGTGAGGAAGCGCAGTTATAAACGTGGGTGTATGAAAGTAATGGTGAGGCGTCCCAAAAACACGGGGGGGAAAAAAAAAAAAAAAAAAAAAAAAAAAAAGGAGAAGATTTATTAATAAATGAACCAGAAAGTCATGGGTAACATATACAGAGAGTCACCGAAATCCAGTGTGAAAAAGAATAAAGACTAGATACCATAGTAAGTATGGAGGCTCTAGTAAAGTCCAAGGGTGTCCAAGGGTGTCCTAAAGATGTGATAAATCATATATCATTTCGGTGACTCTCTGTATATGTTACCCATGACTTTCTGGTTCATTTATTAATAAATCTTCTCCTTTTTTTTTTTTTTTTTTTTTTTTTTTTTTTTTCCCCCCCGTGTTTTTGGGACGCCTCACCATTACTTTCATACACCCACGTTTATAACTGCGCTTCCTCACTCACTTTGGGCTTCACTCCACTTTCTCTGGATATACTATTCAGGTGATTGTTATTTTATAACATATTTGGGTTTACTATCTGTACACACAACTATAATAATCTGTGTTGTCTCATTCACTTCGGGCTTCACCTCATTCATCCTTTCCCTTTTACCACTGCACTCTGGTGATTCTTCTTTATTTTTATATCACATGTGGGTCTACCCTGTTCACCATTTGCATACATAACTAGTAGATTCACGGCATAAATCAGTCTATGACATATGCCTTATTATGGCTTTCTAATCAACCCCTGTTTGCACTTATATTTTTCACATCCCCTATACTGGTTGTATATCACATTTCTTCACTTAATATTTATTTCTCATCATTTTTCCTTGCCGTTTATTCCTGTTTTTTACTTTTCCTTTGGTGAAGATATCTATCCAGTTTTTCCACTCTTCCTGGTACCCTCTCTGATTGACTAATACTTTCTGATACACGTATATCTCTGGGATCTATTTTGATGTCTCACCCTGGTCCTCTCATCTTTAAACAGAGATTTCTCCTTTTGGCTTTGCTCCTCTGCTTTTATTTTTGAACAGAGTTTTCTCTGTATCTGGCAAATATTAGTCTCTTTATGAACATCAGTTTCTTCTCTGACAAGAAAGATTTTAACTGAATGCAGTGTAATTTAGTATATATGATTTCAGATCTCATTGACTTTGGAGTTTCCACTATGTCAATCTTTGATGAGAAAAACTACAGCTCAACTCTATGTCCCCCTATCTTCAACTTTGGCTCATACCTCCCTGCTGCTCGCTCCCATTTTAGTGGATGTGGTCCATGCCTCAGCCCCGGGTCAGGCTTCTCCCGGCTCGTTTCCTAAAACCTCCTCTCTAAAAGTGGATTGTTTGGAGGTATTACATCACTTCAGTAAGTGTTTACTCCATACTTTCCTATATATAACTATTTTTATTTATTTTTTTTCCCCTCTTTCTCTTCCCCTGTTTGTAATATTAATACTTTGGTATAATATATATTCACTTTTTCAGATACACAATCAATACACACTATTCTCCTTATGCTCCTGATGAGTGGACGTAGAGCCACGAAACGCGTCGAGCTTACAAGTATTTTAATCATAAATATTCATCAAATCTCCGTTCATTCTAAGATCATGTCTTCAAGAAAATTCCAGTCCTTTAACGAATCTGTTCTGTATATATCATCTTCATGGATCTATTATTAATGTATTTATCTTTATTTATATACTGCTTATATTCTGTGTACATTATTTGAGATGAGGATTTGTATATGTCATATTCTAGATTGTGAATGTAATATTGGATTGTTACCTGTGTCAACGTCCTAGTGGTCCCCATTTTCTGGGTCACATTAAAGTTTGTATATCAACTTTATATGTTGGTAGACTGAGCACCCATGGAATATCTGTTGTCACAATAAATCGTGTATTTATGAATTTTAGTTTTAGATATGTCATTTCTACATGTATTCGCTCAATTAATAATGTTTTGGCTAGTCTTATTGAGAGCCATATCTGTCATGTCCCATATAATTAATTATTTACCTAACATCTAATTACCGATTGATTCTCGATTTCTGAGATCTTTCAGGCTATACATATTATACATCAAATAAAAATTATATATGTTCAGCTGTACTCATTTAAAGTCCCACTTTTCTCTCCTTTTTTGCTCTTTTACTGGTGTAATGCTGTTTGGATACATGCGGGACGCCGCGATTGGACCCTTCAGCCTCTACTTTATGTGCCTGCATTTGTCTTCCATATTGTGAGTATTGCTTTTAATAAATATATCTTATGTGGTTTACGGGATTACACTATGGTCCTTTGTCTTCATTTCCCTCCATATGTTTATCTGACCAAACGGAGTGATTAAGAGAGATCAAGAGGTATCACTCACCTTCTTGGATTTACCGATGTATGGTTGTATATCTACATGCTGGGAGAGGCTTTCTCATTTATTTGAGTAGCCATGGCGCTCTGGTAAGCTGCTTTGATCATTTGTGCACTGTGGTGTCCCCATCCTACGCTTTCCCTGGGTGTCACTGGAAGGAACATTTTTCACAGTATTTTGCACTTGGATTTATTTGGACTTCTCTTTTTTTCTGGGATCTTATTCACCATAATTTATCCTGGACACTATAAACAACCGTATAATACTGTTTGTGGATCAATTTTTTTTCACTAATTACTTATATGTTTAGCGCTACACTATATTATTATTGTTTCTATGAATCACTGTTGGTTGATTTTGTGTTAGCTGCTTTTCACATTTTTCATAAATCCATTCATCAATTTTTTTAGCACAGAAATACCCCTTTTATAAACTTAGAGAGGGCAAAATGAGTCACAATTCTGCAGAGAAACCAATTTCTAACCTCAGCTTGTTTAATTAAAGTGGAAATCCACAAAAAAATGGAACTTCTGCTTTAAGGCCTTCTGACCCCTGGACATGCCACATTTGGCATGGGGTTTTTTTTTGGGGGGAGCGGGTACCTAGATTACCTAGGTACCCGCTACCACTTCCGCTTGGGCCGCCTAGGTGGCTCAAGCGGAAGTTCTCCCCCCCCTGCTGCAATCTTCTGGGACACGTCACAAGTCCCAGAAAATTGCCCGGCCACTCAGAACGAGCAGTGTGACTCTCACATGCGCAGTGCGCACCCGGCTGTCAAGCTGCAAGCTGTCACAGCCGGGTGCCCACACTAGAAAAGCCGGCGCCACAGAGAGAAGAGGGAAAGGACTGTGGCTCCCGCTGGCCGCATCGCTGGACCGTGGGACAAGTGAGTGTGTGTTTTTTAAAAGTCAGCAGCTACACTTTTTGGAGCGCACGCTTTTAATAAACGCAAAAATGGGTGGAACTCCATTTTAAGTTTTAGCAAATAAACCTGAAAGCTTATTGGTTTCTCTTCAGGATTGTGACAAATGTTGCCCTCTCTAGCTTTAGTAAATAAACCCCCCTGACCATGCTCATGCTGTTTAGAAGATCTGAGCAGGTTTCAGTTGTAGAAAACTTAGATATCGAGCTCCTTCTCAGATATCAAACTTAAAAAGTTTTCCCCAGCTGTTTAAGGGCTCTTCTGCTTTCCTTAATGATGTTGAATCTACCAACAAATGGTACAATTTTTGCTATACAAGAGCAGATAGTCAGTGATTAAACTCAATTTGGAACTGACCAACGTGAAAGAGGACCTGTTACCTTTCATCCGTTTGGGTGCCATTAAAATCAGAATGAACAAATCCTGGAAAACTATGTAAACTGGAAAAGAAAAATTTGAAAAATGTTAAAGAAGTTACAAAGACAGAGTTGATTATGCCAAATTGAAAACAGGACTGTGGAAATATAAAAGACACACGGATACACAACACCCACTTCCACATTCTAACAACATATGCATACAGCCTGCCACAAATACATTTAAAGCCCAAAAGAGGGACTTCCTCTCATCTGCTTCCTCCCCCTCTCCAGTGCCACATTTGTCACCATTCAGGGGGGAGGGGGAACGGCTACCTGTTTTTGACAGGTACCCTTCCCCACTTCTGGGAGACATCGCCGTGGCGCCATCCCTCGGAAGTTCCTGTCACGTACCTGGTCAGTGAGCCTGACATGTAGAGGAGGGCCTCTCGTACAATTCCCGCTTGAGGACTACTGATAGTGAGACAGCAGCCACAGGAGCGTGGTGACGTAGGAGTGCCTGTAATCAGTCCAGTAGTTTGGGTGGCCGCAGTGAACAGGCTGGTAGAAAGCAACTGGAAGCAAGACTTGCTGGGCTGAAAGTTGTAGCAGGCCGGAAGCAGGATGCAGGGTCAGACAAGTGGTCGGGCAGAATGGACATAGGCGGTAGACAGCAGGATGGTCGGGTCACAAGCCAAGTTGGTACCAGGAGAACAGTGAGGACCCTATGAGTGAAAGCCTTGAGACCCTGGCAACAGAAGTTTCTTGGGGCTAGTAATGGCTCACGACCTAACACCAACATCTTGTTGAGAACCTTCACTAATAGTGCAACAAGACTATCAACTTAAATCAATTGTGGAGCATTTGACAATATTAAAACTTATCCTGGCCATTGATAAATAACAACCAAGGAAATGACACGGGTAAACCCAAATCCATTAGCTACCACTATGGACTGACCAACTCCAGAAGCAGCATTACTCCAGGTAACATATCTGTCGCTAAGGAGACCATGTCCTACATTTATTCTAATATTAGAGAAATGTATAACCAAGAATGTGGAAAGAGAATGTATTCCTTAACCACTTGCCAACCGCCGCCCGACTATATACGGCGGCGGTCAGCCCCTCCCAGGCAAAGTGACATACCGGTATGTCACTAGCCTGGGAGCCAATAGGGGGCGAGCGTTCTACTTTAGTTCTACTTTAATTACTGTCCGTCTGTTAAATCATGTTGGTTTGAATTGTTTGTGGATCTTTGGAGTTTCTACATTCCACATAAGGGACTTAAAGCAATGTCTTCCTTTTTGAGTGCATTTCCCTTGATGCCCAATAAGCAGGTATACGTCCTCCTCCAGGTGATCCTGTCCATTATATTACATTTTTCTTAACACATTCTTTTTTCAGGTGAGGGCAAAACCATGGGTGACCAGTTCACACCCAGCTTTGTGAACCTTTATATGGGTGATTTTATCTTGGCCCCTTCCAACCTTTTTTCCTAAATTTACATTTTATAGATAGTATATAGATGATCTTACAATCATCTGGAAAGGGGATCCTTCAAATATTTCATCATTTGCATATTATCTGTGCCATAACATGTGGATTTTTTCTTTGATTAGTCATCATCACCATCTTCAATCGATTATCTAGTTATTGTCTTAACAGGGGACCCGGAAAAACCATTCACTACAAGGACTTAAAAAAAAACACGTGAATAGCAACAGCTATCTTAATTCAGCAGCTACCACTATACTCTTTAGTTGCAGGGCATTTCCCTTTGATCAATTTACAAGGCTAAGGAAGAACTGTGCCCTATAATCAAGTGGATATATTCAAGCAGCACTTTTACTTTTACTATTACTTAGGATTATCCAGATTTGTTAGAAGTTGCCTTGAATAGAGCAAGCAAGCTGGCCCTGATGTGCCTTCAGGAAAGGCAAGAAATAGATCCTGCCTTCTTCTCAGATTCCAAGCTTTTTATAACTTGGCACAGTAGTCAACAGAAGAGAAATATAGTGATACTAAACCCTGGTTTATAAAGAACCAAATCGAAATGTTATGTATTCGTAATCTAAAAACGTACCTTATATTGCTCTCAGCCTCCTCCAAATCCCCACAATTTGTTTTTGCTGCTGTAATCTGGCTTCCTTATAGAGAATGGCTACATTCCTTCTCCATGGTCCCACTGTGTGTAGGAAAATATTCACCCACTCTTGCTTGCTCCCAAGATGGGCTGGGGACTATGGACTATGAGATGTGTAGTGTGCAAAGAGCAGTGCAAATGACCACAAATAATGTGCATTGCTCAACCCAAACAAATAGAACTGAGGGGGAAAATAAGAGGTTAAGCCCCCATTCACACTAGCGCGACTTGTCAGGCGACTTGGTCGCCTGACAAGTCGCGGTGGGTCGCTCACCATTGAATAGTACAGGACCCGTTCTAAGAAAAAGGGTCCTGTACTACTTTGGGGCGACCTGGAGGCGACTTGCATTGACTTCAATGATATGAAGTCCGTGCAAGTCGCGCCGAGGTCACGGTGCACGCTGTGCACCTCGACTTCACAGGTCGCCCCACTAAGTCGTGTCGCCCCTGTCTGAACGGGGTCTTAGGATCTCACAGAGAATGTTACAAATAGGTACAAAAACACATGTCAGGGGCAGGCTGGGGTACTGCCCAAAACTCCAACTCACCAAAGTCTTCAACCACATCACTTCCGGTGAATCTACAGCAGGAATAAGTGGAGATTTAGATGAGTTTCTGTTTTCACAGACCACTGGCAGCCTGTACACTACGGTACATGCTTTAACCACTTCTGGACTGGAAGGATTTGCCCCCTTAATGACCAGGCCCTACTTTCAGCACTGCGTTACTTTAACGGACAATTGCACGGTCGTGCGACACTGCACCCAGACAAAATGTACGTCCTTTTTTTCCCACAAATAGAGCTTTCTTTTGGTGGTATTTGATCACCTGTGCAATTTTTATTTTTTGCGCTATAAACAAAAAAGCAGCGACAATTTTGAAAAAAAAAAAAAAAACAATATTTTTCACATATATACTGCTATATGACATTCTCAAAAAAAAAATCAAAAAATCTAAATTTTTTAACATTTTAGGCCAATTTGTTTTCCGCTACATATTTTTGGTAAAAAAAAAATTGCAATAAGCATATTTTGATTGGTTTGCGCAAAAGTTATCGCGTCTACTAACTACAGGAAAATTTATGTCATTTTATTTACTAGTAATGGCGGCGATCTGCAATATTTTTGCGAGACTGCGACAGTGCGGCGAACAGATCGGACCCCTAACTGACATTTTTGACACTTTTGGGGGTACCAGTGACATTACTACAGTAATCAATGCTAAAAATATGCACTGTTACTGTAATAATGACACTGGCAGGGAAGGGGTTAACAGTATAGGTGATCAAGGGGTTAAATGTGACCCTAGGGGAGTGATTCTAACTGTATGGGGGTTGGACTTGTGAAATGATCACAGAGACATGCGATCCTATATAGCAGGATCACATGAGCTCTGTGATCATTTCAAGGAGAAGGACGGTCGGCTGTGTTTACAAAAGCCGACCGTCCTTCTCTCTCAGCATGGAACGATCGCCGGTGTCAGGCGACAATTGGAGCCACCTCACACATGCAGTGGCTTCCCTGCTGACGATCGGGGCAGGAGCGCGCCCCCTAGCTGCCTTTAGGCAAGCGATGTAGACCTACGTCGCTTTGCCTGAAGGAGCCAGACTGCCGCAGTAAATATACTGTAGGCAGTCGGCAAGCAGGTAATGACTGGACAGTGTTAGTAACACCCGCTACTAGCCAACAACATGGTAGCTTCCAAAGTGGTGGCAACTTTTTTTATTCTTACCCAGTGTTCTGTGAAAAGAGGTGAGGCAGCTGGTCGTGTACCGTAGTGGTCTGTGAAAACAGCAACTCTTCGAAATCTCCAATTTGAGCAAATGTCACCATGTTCCAGTTCCTTGTTCCTGCCTGGCGATCTACGGTCATCTGTTACACTGGCCCTCGTGCCACTCTGTGTCCTCACACTTTTTGTCATCACTACAAGGGATGTTGGACAAGAGGTGCAAGAGAAGCCCCACCTCCAGCTCGATCTTCACCTGGTATGTGTCAATATCCTTATTTTCCCCAAAAAATCTATAACAGCGGGTCATGCATGGGTGGGCGAGTATAACAGATAAGGCACAGGTTAACCACTTGCCGACCACTCTATAGCCGAATGATGGCTAGCTAGTTCTGGGAGGCTGTCATATGACTTCTTGCGCGCCCCCTGCTACAGTGTTTATCAGTGCCACTACAGTGCTCAACAGTGCCCTACAGTGCAACTACAGTGCTATTCAGTGCCACTTAAGTGCTCATCAGTGCCCTGAGGTGCCATTACAGTGCTCATCAGATGAAAGACACATCATGCTTACTTCCCTTTGACATCAGAAGATATTCAGCAGTCCCATCAGCACACAACTGATAGAAATCAATAGGACCTAGGAACATCCATCTACTGTCTAGAGAAGTGTGGACAGAAGTGGTCTTCGTGGAAGAATTGGGGCCAAAAAGCCATACCTCCGATGTGGAGCCAAGGCTCAGCGACTTAACTATTCACAAAAAACATAGGAACTGTGGTGCAGAAAAATGACAGCAGGTGCTCTGGACAGATGAGTCAAAATTTCAATAATTTGGCTGTAGCAGGTGACAGTTTGTTCGTAAAGGACTGGAGAGAGGTACAATAATGAGTCTGCAGGTAACAGTGAAGTATGGTGGAGGTTCCTTGCAAGTTTGGGCTGCATTTCAGCAAATGGAGTTGGAGATTTGGTCAGGTGTCTTCAATTCTGAGAAATACAGGCAGATACTTTATCCATCATGCCATACCATCAGGAAGGTGTGTGATTGGCTCCAAATTTATTCTGCAGCAAGACACTGACCCCAAGCATACTGCCAATGTCATTAAGAACTATCTTAAGTGTAAAGAAGAACAAGGAGTCCTGGAAGGGATGTTTCGGGCCCCAAAGAGCCCTGATTCCAACATCACTGAATCTGTCTGGGATTACATGAAGAGACAGAAGGATTTGTGGCAGCCTACATCCACAGGAGATCTGTGGTTACTTCTCCAAGATGTCTGGAACAACCAACCTGCCCAGTTCCTTCAAAAACTGTGTGTGCAAGTATAAGAATTGATGATGTTTAAAGGGTGGTCACATAAAATAATAATTTGACTTGGATTTCTCTTCTTCTTCATTTACTTTTTTTTTTTTTTTTTTTTTTTATATATCTTGTTAATTGATAAAAATAGACTACCAACACTTCTCTTTTTTAATGCTTTCTTAACTTACGGCATTTTTTCACGCCTGCCCAAAACTTTTGCACAGTACTGGAAATGTCTAATACTGTGAAAGACAAGACCGTCCACACACATTGAATATGGGTGGTAAATTTTTGTTATCCCGTCGTGTATAAGACCCCGTTCACACAGGGGCGACGCTACTTGCTGGGGCGACCTGTGAAGTCGTGGTGCACAGCGTGCACCACGACCTCGGCGCGACATGCACGGACTTCATATCATTGAAGTCAATGCAGGTCGCCTCCAGGTCGCCCCAAAGTAGTACAGGACCCATTTTCTAAGTCGGAGCGACTTGTGTCGCTCCTATTAGAACGGGTCCTGTGCTAATCAATGGCAGGCGACCCACCGCGACTTGTCAGGCGACCAAGTCGCCTGACAAGTCGCGCTAGTGTGAACCGGGTCTAAGTGAATCAAATTTCTTCTTTCAAGTAAATGAAACATCTCAGAGAAACATAGAAATATCCCTGGGAGGAGTTCAGCCCTGCAGCTGTCAAATCCTCCTTGCAGCTTTTATGCCTTGGATGAAATGTGTCAAATTCTCCAGCAAATATCCAAATAAAACAGCAACATCCACATAGTGTGATACCATCAAAGGAACCGATTTATACTCACACAAGCAGATAAAAACAAGCTTCAAAATAAATCAGTGTGGAGTCCTGCTCTGCCTTGCAGCACTCCGGCTGCTCTCTCTCTCACACAAGCGGCTGGACTGTGTGCAAGATCTGCTGTCAGATCTCTGACTCCCTAGAATCTTCACTCGTGCTGTCTTGCTCCTCCCTTAATGCGTTTCGAATTCACTGCAACTTCTCCCAGAGGGTGGACAGGCTGTGTGTGTGATCCCATTTATAATCTCCTCCGCAATTAATTAATTACTACATGGTTTTTATTTAATACAACCAAAAGCAGATGGCTAGGCCACAACTTATTTAACAAATGTGTTTGTTTACTTTTTTTTTTTTTTTTTTTTTTTTGTGAATTGACTTACACAGGTTTATGTGGTATTTACTGATCATTTCTTATTTTTGCAGTAAATACCACACAGTGAACTGAGATTTTCCATACTGCATGCGATATTTTGAATAAAGTGCCACATGACCAAAATATTGTAAGCAACATCTGTTAATAAATTGAGCCCAATACACCATAATGGTGTCAACCATAGTGTGGTTGCTGTAACAATCAATGGCTGACATGGGGTGTTTGTTAGAGCCAATGGTTGTTACAGCAACCATATTTTGGAACAAAAGTAGCACATAAGCACAAATGTAAAGTGTATCCACTGTGGATCACTTTTTTTTTTTGGAGGGGGGGTAAATATGAAAGGAGCACTTCGTCTCTATTTATAGTAAAGACTGGTTATAACTCACCATTGGGCATATTGTATACTGGACACAATTTTTTTTTTTTTGTTGCTTATTTGCTTACCACTGCAAAGAACAGTTCTTTATTCAGGGAAGACAGTCACATGATTTTGACAGAGCCCTTCTCCTACCCTTTTGTTTTTATTGTATTTATTCAGTCTTTCATTTCAAACACTAAGCACACTGTTGTGCTAAGGGTCAAAATAAGCTAGTGTTGAAATGCAGAGCCAGAAGTTTCTGATTCTTTTGAAACATCCTTTGGATGAATGAGTCATCATTTCCTGTTTTTATAACAACATTGCCTTCTCACTAGATATTGCAATAGTATTTCATGTTACATGGAGCTCGAGCTTTTGTTACAAATCTCAAACCCTCTTGAGCCCAAATCAATACACTTTTGCTAGTTAGATTTAGCATAATAAAAAACATGTATTTACATTCATTTCTTGTAATCTTCTGCGTGGCAAATCTCAGACTAAGGAAAAGAAGGCCAGCATTTTCTGATATTCTTGGCTCTCTAGCTTTGCATATGGGTGTCATTCCTACACTATGAACTTGCATATGTGAAAAAACCACACAGAAATTATATTATTGGTATGGCTCTGAACCTTGATGGTTTAATCAGTAGGCTGGTGGTAGGGTGGTGACACTTCTGTATTCCCTAACAAGAGAGGAAGTAGTGTAATCTTTCCGCCTATGCACTATAGCAGAGTTGTCGAAATCCCAAAAGTGGCTGAAAATAATCACAAATATTTTAGAAGTTAACATGATTAACATACAGTATGTGATGTGCAAATATTAAAGGAGAAGTAGGGCCAGACCTTTTTGGGCCTACATCTCCTATGGATCACAGGAGTACAGACCAGCTGAATGTTGATCAGCTGGTCCAGGTGCCAGATCGATTTTGACTTTACATTTAGGATCCACCCAGAAGTAGGGACCAGCAGCTGGCTTGGCCTCTGAGAAAGCCGCTGGGAGACTGAGCCAGCAGCTCCAGCCCCCTGCACAGCCCGCGCTCCAGTGAGTGATGGAGGGGCAGAGCAGAGAGCTGGTGACTAACTGTCAGAGCTCTTTGCTCAGAGCAGACCCAGGAACTGAGCTATTGAAGGATTGATGGGATTTCATGCTGTATATTCTTCCCTATTATTCCTGCAGTCTTCTAATTTATAGTCATAACATCTTGTTTGTTCAGGCTATGTCTGACTCTGCAGAAATAGTTGCGCATAAGAACATCTTGATTGGTAAATTTGTTATGAGAACATTTTAAACGTATGTAGTATGCCAAAAGGTATCATTTGATTGTGAGTCATACTGAAACCAAGCCCCTTATTGTGAAATTAATTTTTTTGTTGTTCTAACTGTATATATGCTCGGGACATTTCCTGAAATAAATGAACATGCTTTAACTCTACCCTTGTGTGTCTCTGTGTGTTCCCGAATATTCGTAGGGAGTCCATCTAGCCGTCCGGTTCAGAAGTCCCTTACAGCGATCAGCAGCATTTAATCACTCGGTTCTCAGTGTGGAGTTGGTGGGGGAGTCATAACCATCTGGTTCAAAAGTCCCTAACAGTTTGCTGTCAGAAGTGGGATGCAAGATCATCTAGAGTGAGTGAATTGTACTTTATTTTTGGTGCATTCTAACACCTTAGCTCTGAATATTTATTATTTTGCATTAAAAGAAACGCGGGCCCTAAAATAGTTTTAATGGGACAGATATAAAAGCTCTGTTGGTACAGATCCAGTTGAGCTTTGCATACAAGTTTTGCAGGAGTAACCTAGAATCTGTGTTGGAACACAGCAGGTTTTGATGGCTGGATGGCTCCCACTATGTGCACAAAAGCTGTAATATATGCCACATGCCTAAAGTTATAAGATATATATGTATGTATAAGGAATTATATGTACAGTAAATGTGTGCTCTGACACTGCACTCTTGTGGTTGACTGGATTGTCGGATGTCTCTGTAAAAAGAGATTTGTACAGCCGATCCCAGTGAGAAGCAGGTCTTTGTGAGACACGTCAGTCACATAGGGATAGCAAAAGGAGTGGCCGTTTGGTACGGTGGCTTCCTTGCATCCTTACAGTTTTTAAGGTTTGATTGAAAATGGGCTCCCAAAGTAGCAAATATGCACCTCTGATTTATGGAGAAAATTTGAAAGATTATGTAGGCAGAGTGTCATCAACTAATGATTACTATGTTAACCCTTGGGTTTCAAATTTAGCGGGTCTGGACAGAGACTGTGGGAAGTAGTAATCCTTTTCCTAGGGATGGGGCTAATGATGAATTTCCTATGAGTATGATTAGAGGAATTTGTCTGGGAGACACAAGTGCCTATGATGCATTTTGCTCTGATCCCACGTGGGATATGGAATATATGAAGGAAGGAGAAGACAATTGGTTAAAGGTAGCTCCACATTGGCACCTAGTAGTGGACCCTAGTGATGTTTTTTTTTTTAAATCAGAAGAGTTTTATTAAGAAAATAATATGTATATACATAGCAAGACAGCAAGAATGTCAATAATCGTTTCTGTACCATGAGTAAGTAGAAGATCTTCAAAACAATGAAAATAGTGCAAAACAGACCAGCATGCTCAAAATTGTAAACATCTCTTCCCATTAAAGCAGCAGTTGCCTCCGGCCACCCCCAGCCCCAGAACAGAGACGTGTATCGTCAACATGGAGCATGTAAGAAAGTTAGAAGGAGTAACCACCTGTCGAGGGAGCGTAGTGGCTCACATACTGCTAGGTGGGATCACACATCCCCCTACCCACCAGTCATCTCACAAGATTCATCACTGTGAGGCTCCTTTCACATGGTCCGCCTCCCTCGGCGGACTCCGTGCTGCTCAGCGGGGGATGGATAAACTGATCCCTGCTGAGCAGGCAGGTGACAGCTCCCTCTCAGCTCTGTGTGCGGAGTGGGAAGTGTCAGAGCCCCGCTGCTCTCTATGAGGGAATCGGATGAGAACGGACCGCCTGTCCGCTATCATCCGATCCCATCCTTTTCGATCCCCTGGACGGATGGAAAATAGGGTTTCCATCCGTCCAGATTTCACGGACAAGATCGGATGCGGATGGCAGCGGGTGTCAGCTGACATGTCTCCGCTGACATCCGCTCAGAGATGTATAGTAACGAAGTAGAACTACTTAAGTACTGTACTTAAGTACCGAAATGCGGTATCTGTACTTTCCTAGAGTAGAATTTTTTTCTCCTACTTCTACTTTTACTTCACTACATTTTTTCGATGATTTTGATACTTCTACTCAAGTATTTTTTTTTTGTGCTGCATAGTTACTCGTTACTTTTAAAAAAATTACCACTGCCAGAACAGTAGATGGCAGGTTGCATAAAGCTCAAAAAAATGTGTATAATGTCATTTGTAAATCAGCGCATACGAAAATAAAGGCTGTGTATAATCAAAGCTGCTATACCAAATCTTTCCAATAAAAAGAAAATATGAAACAAACAAATAAATGATGCTACAGCGCTTAAAGTGCATCAAGAAACTACTAACAAACACCGGTTAATCATTTGAATAAATCATTTGAAATAATAAAAACAATATGATGTTCATACTTTTGACTTCTTTCTTTAATAACTACATAACACAGTACTTGTACTTCTACTTTCAGTACTTGAGTAGAAATTTTTTTTCAAAACTACTGGTACTTTTTACTTTTAGTACTTAAGTAGCAAATTTTTTGAAAAAACTACTTGCAATACTTAAGTAAAAAAAATGTTGAATACTTTAGTACTTCTACTTAAGTAACTTTTTCTGCGAGCACTTCAACTTCTACTCAAGTAATTTTTTGATCGAGCACTTGTACTTTTACTCAAGTAGAAATTTCGAGTACTTTATACAAGTCTGCATCCGCTGCCCCATAGGGATGCATGGAGGATCCAATCAGATCCGCCTAAAAAACTGACAGGCGGATCTGATCGGATCGTTCATGTGAAAGGACCCTAAAAGCCTCTGCATGACTAGCTCCCCGGGGGACATCCCAGGGGTATCCAGCCAAGGAGACCACAATTTTTCAAACTTTTGGGGCCTGCCTCTATGTTGGTAAACATATTTCTCTAGAATAAACGTATCACCCATAGTGACCACCCACCGTTTAATAGAAGGAGGATTTTTTCCGATTTCCAGCACAGGAGTATCACCTTCCAGACCTGAAAGAGGGCTCTAGAGGAAGCAAGTCTTGTCACCTCCTCCGGGATGACCTCCTCCATGACCCCCAAGAGACAGTGGGCCGGCTGTAATGGGACTGATACCTGAAAAATTTGATTAAGTTTGCCCAAAACTCCAGTCAAATAACGATGCAGCTTTGGGCAGTGCCACAGAAGATATATAAGGGGGCGTTTGCATTTGACACAGAGTGGGTCGGCAAGCCGACCCATCTGGTGGAGCCGAACCGAAGTGTAATGGGCACGCAGTAGTATGTACAGCTGGGACACCTTTTGGGATGTATTAAGGGTACACATGTTGACCACCTGAAGCGCCTCCTCCCACTGGTCCCCCATTAGGGTGCCAATATCTTCCTCCCATTTGGCTATAGCCTTTGCAGGGTGTGCCTCTAGATACTTTGACAATAGCATATGGTATCCCTGAGAGATAAACCCCTTCGTGCTAGTAGTGTTCTGTATAACATGAAATATCGGTGTGGGGGAGAGTTCCCATTGTGCTGACACGCCCTGGGCCCTCACAGGGTGTGCTAACTGTAAATAGTAATATAACATGTATGAGGGCAAATGGAATTGGCTTTGAAGATCCGAGAAGGACCTGAGAGTCCCATCCCAAAAAATTTGGTGTAGATGGTGCACACCCAGAGCATGCCACCTAACCCCCTAGCCCCCTGTTGTATCTTAACCAATTCAGGATAAGTCTTATTATCCCAAATAGGGCTGTATATTGTGAAGCCTTGCACTTGTTGGAGCTGCTTACACTTGTTCCACACCTTTTGAAGTAGGGCATAATTGGGCATGTGCTTGTTGGATTTATGGAACAATTGAGCCTTCAGGCCTTCCGGGATGGAGGTCGCACCAGAGCCTATCAAGAGGAGGCGGGCAGTCACCCTCCCCTCCCCCCGAGTCAGGGGCCATGAGACAATAAAATGCTGAAGCTGGGTGGCCAGGTAGCAGATCCAGGGGTTCGGCAACACCAACCCCCGTCGTCTTTGGGGAACTGGAGATGCTCTAACTTAATCCTCAGGGGACGAGTCCCCCATAGTAGTTGTCTAAATAGAGAGTTGATTACACGGAATAGTTTAAGAGGAACCACAACCGGAGAGCAGTGGCGTAGCGTGGGGGGTGCAGGGGGGGCAGGCCGCACCGGGCGCAACATCTGGGGGGGCGCATCCTGCAGTGTCACTCTGTCTGACATTATATATATTACTAACACGGTGTCATCACACACTGTTTGCGGCTGCTGCCATCTTTAGGCTGGGAGATAGCCGGCGGGCGCCCTATGGCTGGAAATTGCTGGTCGAGGTGGGGCGGAGCTGGACTGTGCCTCCCCTGCCCATTGGCATAGCGTTGCAAGCCAAGCCCTGCCTGTCGGCGGCGTGTTCTGCACAGCTCAGTCAGCTCAGCGAATCAGCAGCCTTCTTTTCACTCAGCCGCCCGGCGCTGTCACAGGAATCATTCATCTCTACCCGTAGGGGATCGGATGGCGCCAACTGCCGGAGATGACTGTTGTGCACCTGCAATTTTGGCTAATAGTCGGCCTGTCTTCTCACCCTCTTTATAATATGCCATTTTAGTAAAAAAAAAACGCTTGCGTTCCACAGCGGAGGAATCTCAACCGATCAAGCGATGCCTGAGCAGATATCCATGCCTCCCTCGCGGAATCTGATGGATCTAAAACATACGACAATTCGAGCTGGTGTACCTGATCCTCCACTCGCTCCAGAAGGAGAGATGATTTGTTTTTCACCTAATTTATCTCTGAAATTAATACTCCATGGAGGAAGGCATTGAAGGTCTCCCACCGCAGCTGGATATCGTCACAGCGGTCATGGGAAAGGAAAAAGATCTCAATTTGAGTAACTATACAGTCGTGGGAGGAGAACAGCTTGAGCCAGAAGGCATTTAGTTTCCAGGGGGCTCTAGGTAAAGTGGAAGGAGACCGAGTAGCCAGTTGAATGCATAAGGGGGAGTGATCTAATACCCCCCAGGGGTGATATTGTATCCCCAGGATGTGTGGAACAGCCTGTGCCGAACCCAAGCAGAGGTCAATGGGGGATAGGGAGCTATGGGTTTTTGAAAAGCAGGACAATTTAAGAGTGGTGGGGTTTTGGTGGTGCCAGAGGTCCAACCAGCCCACCTCAGATAAAAACCGGCTAAGAATTAGAGATTGAGCGATTATCAGCATAGCTGATATATCGAGGGCCGATATGGACTTTCCCCGATATATCGAAATCGGCTTTTGATTTACCGATATTGCCGATATTCATGACGTCATCACGTATGTTGTGCCATGCGCCTCCGCGCACTGGACAGCTCTTAGGCCGCCTCCCTCTGCCTCCTACAGTGCCTTACCCGCCGCTGCCACACTGGAGTTTGCATGGTCTGTCGGGAGAGTCGGGACAAGAAGAATTCTGTTGCATCTAGTGAGTGCTGTGCCAGTGACCAACAGTCTGACACACGTTCTGTGATAAATGATAACAGTAACCAACAAACACTCTGACACATGTTCTGTATCTCTCTGTTCTGTAACACAGCCGCTGCGGCCACCCACACACCCACCCACCCACCACCCACAGTTGCCCGGTGCCAGCCAGCAACCCAGTCCAACCAGCCACAGGCCCTGCCGGAGTCCTCCGCTGTCCTGACTGTACCAACTCTCCAGCCACAGGCCCTGGGCCTGTATGTGCCAGGCCAGCCACCACACAGGGTGCCAGCCAGACAGCCACCACAGGGTGCAAGCCAGCCAGCCAGCCACCCACCCATCACACATTGCCTACCAGCCAGACAGCCACCCACCACAACAGGGTGCCAGCCACCACAGGGAGCCAGCCAGCCACCCACCACACGGTGCCTGCCAGCCAGACAGCCACCCACCACAACAGGGTGCCAGCCACCGCAGGGTGCCTGCCAGCCAGCCACCCACCCACCACACGGTGCCTGCCAGTCAGACAGCCACACACCACAACAGGGTGCCAGCCACCACAGGGTGCAAGGCAGCCAGCCAGCCACCACAGGGTGCCAGCTAGCCATTTTGTGTAAGCCAAAATTAGAGTCTGACTCTTTCTTGTTTCAATGGAGATGGATGGAGATAGAAAAATTAAAAGTGTGGTCTGGGAGTATTTCTCTTCTCCATCGCCAGGAAAATCAGTAGCACTATGCAAAACATGCAAAAACATTATGAGCATGGGATCAATAACTGCAAAAGCCAAAAATACGTCTAATCTTTGGGCCCATCTAAGAGTTCATCATCTTGAATTGTATCATGCAGGACAGAAAAAAATAAATTAATCACAAGGTGAATCATCCCTATCCCAGGCAACAATAACAGATATGTTTCAGAAAAAAAAAAACAGGCGGCAAAAATCTGATGGAAGATCACAACTGCTAGACAGAGTAATCACAGAGATGATGGTCACTGATAACCAGCCATTTACAATAGTGTCTGACTCTGGATTTAAACGGTTGATGTCCATAGTTGAGCCAAGATACAAACTGAAGAGTGACAATTTTTAACTGAAATACTGCAAAAGATTCACCAAAAGGTTGTTGACAAAGTTAAGACTACGGTATGCTGAAACCAGAGAATGCTGGCAACTCACTCTCATTCACGATGGACTGCTGGTCAGGACAAACAGAATTACTAATGAGTCTTACATGCCACTACATTGACAGTGGATGGACAAGAAGGCATTTGGTGTTAAATACAAAAGTGATGCAAGGATCCCACACTGGGGAGTACATTAAAGAAATGTTTCTAGGCATGCTAGAAGAATGGGGAATCAGCAAAGACCAAGTGATTCTTGTGCTGCGAGACAGTGGAGCGAACATGGTTAAAGGTATGAGACTTGCTGAAGTGTCAGACCTCAGTTGCATGTGTCTATCTATTTTTTTCTAACAGTTTTGCACTGACTGCGCTGCGCTGCAGTCAGTGCAAAAGTGATAAAAAAAATAGACATAGACAGTGGATTGCAGTCAGTGCCAGTGGACTACTGCTGCAGTAGAACGCCACTCACTGCTGCAATAATTTTAAATCACTACTGCAGTAGTGATTTAAAATTATTCCAATGAGTGAGTGTCCTACTTCAGCGGTAGTACACACAGTCCAATCCACTGTGTAGCTGTTGCCTTGCTTTTCTTCTAGCAGTATTGCACTGACTGCAGTAATTGTGCATACTGCAGTGCAGGATAGTCCTCCACCGACTCCAGTCCATTCCACTGTGACATGTGTAGCTGTTGCCTACTTGCCTTGCTTTTCTTCTAGCAGTATTGCACTGACTGCAGTAGTTGCAGTGAGTGCCACACTGCAGTGCAGATAGTCCTCCACTGACTCAGAGTCCAGTCCAGTCCAATCCACTGTGACATGTGTAGCTGTTGCCTTGGTCTTTTTATAGCAGTAGACAGTAGAGCTGATCTACGACATTCTATTGTTAAAAGTAAGATAAGGCCATGCAGACCAAAAAGTTAGAATCTTTCGGTATGATAAAGCATTAACAGACAGAGCTTTTTCTAGTAAGTAGTTGTCATTGACTAAAGCTATGGCTTCAGAAACATTTGGTATGAGTGTGGATTTCCACTTCCTTAAGATGAGGGTCTAGCTGCTAAGAGCAGATGTATATATTTGATGGGATAGGTATCAATATTTAGGTTAAGTAAAGCTAGTTTGACTTTCGGGGGAGCTGGTATACCAGTGCAAGAGGCAATGCACTGGAAGATTGAGTTCCAAAAACTTGTGATCGAAGGACATTCCCAAAGAATATGTTGCAGGGTGCCAACCATGCCGCACTCCCGCCAGCATAGAGGGGAAATGGAGGATATCATTTTGGCTAATCTGTAGGGAGTATGGTGCCATCTATTAATGATTTTTGTCATCATTTCCCAGTGATTAGTACAATGGGAGAATCTATATCTTGAACAAATCGCCATTTGCCATTGATTGATGGTAAATGATTGGTTTAGATCCTTTTCCCATTTTGCCATATGCAATGATTTTTGGGTAAGGGTTTCTGAGGTTAGGATAGAGTATAGGAGGGATATTCCTTTAGTTTTGGGTTTGTCGGTAAATATGAATTCCCATGTTTTGGAGTTAGTTGTTAACTCAGAAATGGGGTGTTTTGCAAGAAATAGGAGAATTTTGGAGATGGAAATTGAAATGCTGGTTGGTAAGTTAAATTCCCTGATCATCTCCTCTGTAACTTTAAGTTTACCATCAGTGTAAAATTGTGTCAGATGGGATATACCAAAGGCGCTGAATTTACTAACATTAAACCTATAAATCTTGGTTGATAGTATGTTTATCGGGAATGGGTGGGACTGAAAAAGGTTGAGTTTGGGTTGGAGTTTAGATACCGTTCTCCATGCTTGTAAGGAGGCTTTTACTGTGATAGGCAATTTTGTCCAGTTCCAAGGGATCCACAGATCACTTTGTAACAGGAGTTGGAGGTTTTTGGTCGGAGTTAAATGTTCTTCAATTGATGACCAAAGGGGGGAGTCGTTTCCTGGGAGCCAGTGTTTGAGTTGATCCAGGCGTGCGGCCCAGTAATAAGCTTGGAGGTTCGGTAAGCCTGCGCCTCCCATGTACTTGTGTGTAGTGAGAGTGTCATAGGCAATGCAGGCTTTTTCCCCTGACCATATGTATTTCCTCAAAATACTCGAGAGTGCTGTCAGTTGCGTTTTGGTAATAGGGACAGGAAGGGTTCGAAATAGATATAGGATTTGGGGGAGAATGCTCATTTTGATTGTAGGCATTCTGGCTCCCCATTCTGGCTATTTTGTTCAGGTCTTCTGTTATTTTGTGCTTTAGTGGTTTAAGATTATAGGTAAGAAGGTCGGACGTTCGGGGGGTAAGGAAGATACCCAGATAAGATATTTTGTCCTTGGTCCACGGGAAGGGACATTCATCAATAAGACGTTGTCTCGTATCTGGATGCACATCTAAATCTAGAACCAAGGATCTTGAAGTGTTGATTTTGCTAAAATCAGTAAGGATACGGTTTGGCTGCAGGTAGGGATATTTCCGGTTTGGTTAACATTAGTATAATATGGTCTGCAAAAAGGTTAATTTTATGCTCCAATTCACCAATAGAGAAACCTTGTGTAACGTTCATGCGTTTTTGTTAGTGGATGGATTTACAGCTGCAGAATTATTACACTCAGTAGCCTTGTAGAGATTCTGTTGAACAAACATATCCAACTCTCAGGACTTCATCACAGTGCACAGCCTGTTATGCAATATACATATACTCAATCAGATGTTTAATGGAGGGATAGAATATATGAGAATGTATAGATGAGAGACAGGCTATTGTATGGTGAGCACTAAGAGTAGTATTAGGAGAGTTGCAGGTGATGGTAAAGCAGATAGGTTCTGATGTCAAGTATAGTGCAGATGGTAAGAGGACACAGATGGAGTATACTTAGACAGAGTAACCTAGTGCAAGGATAGTTGAAGGTAGTCCCAAGAGCTAACTGTCTATGCAGATGATAGGGAATAGATAGATACAGATAGTCCTGGTAATTGCAGTAGATGACAGTAGGAGATTGGTTAGTAAGGAATCCCCTGTGGGGTACTTATCACTTAGATAGGTTAGTAGTAACAGTGTCCTTTAGAGAGAGGTGATCCCGTAGCGAGATACGGATCAGCAGCGAGGTTCCGGCTTCAGTTCAGCAAAGGGAAATGTCAGCAGCTCCGACTTCACAGGAGAAGGTGCGGTGAACATGTGGTTTGAACGAGCAATGAGTGAGAGAAAGCCGGCGATTGAAATAGCCGCTCATAGCGGCGCTCAGCAATGATGTCATCCGGTCTTAAAGGTGTATGCGTCTCTTGGATAACAAGATGGGACGCAATTTAATAAGAGAGAAATATGGAACAAGGGTACCAGAGGTACCAGAACATTACAGTACCCCCCCCCTTAAGGCCGGCTCCGGAAGGCCTCTAGAACTGTTTTTTCTGGATATTTCGAGTGGAAATTGCGAATCAGTCTAGGGGCATGTATATCGGAGGTATCCAGCCAGGTGTCATCTTGGGGCCCATAGTTCTTCCATCGTACAAGATACTGGTGTCTTCTTCTATGGAAACGGGAATCCAAAATCTCTTTTATCTCAAATTCTTCTCCACCTTCCACTTGTACAGGAGGTGGAGGTGAGATAGTAGGCCTTATTCCTTGGTTAGGAACATGGGGCTTCAGTAGCGACACATGGAAGATGGGATGTATCTTGAGGTCCGTTGGTAATGTGAGTTGTACTGCAGCTTTTCCAATAAGCTTCTCTATTGGGAAAGGTCCCAGAAATAGAGGTCCAAGTTTTTTACTAGGGATTTTTAATCTCAGATTTTTTGTAGAAAGCCAAACAAGATCCCCAATGGCATATTGGGGAGAGGGTTTCCTACGGAGGTCGTAGTACTTCTTTTGTTGGCTATGAGCATGGGATATGGTATTGTTGAGTAATCCCAGAGAATCCTTTATCTGGGCAAGATAATCAGATGCCACTGGATTACTTGATGGCAAGATACGTGGAGGAAGGAGTGTGGGATGAAACCCATAATTTAGGTAAAATGGACTTTGTTTAGTAGTGCTATGAGTCGCGTTGTTATAGGCGAATTCCGCTAGCGGGAGGAGATCTGCCCAATCGTCCTGTAGATACGAAGTATAGCAACGCAGATACTGTTCAATGCACTGGTTAACTCTCTCTGTCTGTCCGTTGGTCTGAGGGTGGTAGGGAGAAGTAAGTTTACGCTCTATTCGTAGTATCTGACATAGAGCTAGCCAAAACTTTGAGATGAATTGTGAACCACGGTCAGACAGCAGTGTTTTTGGAATACCATGTAACTTAAAGACATGTTTCACAAGCAATTCCGCTGTTTGTTTGGATGAAGGTAGTTTTCGGATAGGAGTGAAATGTGCCATCTTGGTCAGATGGTCCACTGACACCAAGATGGTGTTGAATCCTTTGGAAGGTGGTAGTTCCACTATGAAGTCTAAGGATACCACTTCCCACGGAACCTGGGGTATCGGTAAACTACAAAGTAACCCCGATGGTTTCGTGTTGTCAATTTTAGACCTTGCACAGATATCACAAGATGAAACAAACTTTTTTACGGTTGTCTTCATGTCTGGCCACTAAAACTGCCTAGTAAGTAGATTGAAAGTTTTAGTCATACCCATATGTCCTGCCATAGCTACATCATGCGACAATTCCAAGATCTTGGTTCGCATAGTAGGGGGTATGTATAATTTATCGTTGTAGTAGAGGAAGCCTTCTGCGTCAGTAGTTAGTTGTGGTGGAGGTGAGTCCAGTCCTATGCTGTGCAAAATCTCTTCCTTCAGGGAGCGAACGACACCGATAATACGTTCAAGTGGTATTATAGGAACTGAGGGAACCTCAGTACAATCTTTCTCGGCTAGTCGTGAAAGTGCATCCGCTTTCTTATTTTTGTCTGCGGGCGTGTAAGTCACTAAAAAATTTAATCTCAGAAAGAATAACGACCACCGTACCTGCCGGTGGGAAAGAGTTCTATTAGTCTGAAGGTATTGAAGGTTTTTGTGATCAGTATATATCAGGATTGGCAATTGAGTGCCCTCAAGTAGATGTCGCCAATTCTCTAACGCCAGTTTTATGGCTAGTAACTCCTTCTCACCTACTGGGTAGTTCACCTCGGGGCTGCTTAATGACTTTGAGAAGAAAGCAATTGGGTGAAGAGGTGAGGTGTTTGTTGGTCGTTGTGAGAGAACTGCTCCTACTGCCATATTTGACGCATCTACCTCCAAGATGTATTGAAGGGATGGGTCTGGATGGCATAGTATGGGGGCAGTAGTAAAGCTTGATTTCAGCAGACAGAATGCTCCATTTGCTTCTGTTGACCAATTAAATGGTTTCTTCGTGCTTGTGAATTGTGTGAGAGGTTTCACAATCGCAGAGAAGTTCTTAATGAATTTCCTATAGTAGTTAGAGAATCCTAGGAACCTTTGTAATGCTTTGCGAGTGGTTGGCACAGGCCAATCCAGAATGCAGGATATTTTGCTCATGTCCATTTTGATTCCATTTTTTGATATAATATATCCTAGGAATAGTACTTCCTCTTTATGAAACAAACATTTTTTTGATTTAACATATAAGTTATGTGCAAGTAGCCTTGACAACACAAGTCTCACAAGTTTTATGTGCTCAGGTAAGGAATGAGAATAGATAAGTATATCGTCCAAATATACTACAACACAAACATCAAGCAAGTCTTTGAATATCTCATTTATAAACCGTTGGAAGGCTGCGGGAGCATTACATAGCCCAAATGGCATTACAAGGTACTCAAACAGTCCGTATCTGGTTCTGAATGCCGTCTTCCATTCATCCCCTTTACGGATTCGAATTAAATTGTATGCCCCTTTTAGGTCCAATTTTGAAAAGAAAGAAGCTCCACGCACCTGTTCGATAAGTTCAGGAATAAGAGGTAAAGGATAACGATCCTTTATTGTAATGGCATTTAATTGTCTGAAATCAATGATAGGCCTAAGGCTAGAATCCTTATTGCGGACAAAGAAGAGTCCAGCAGCAGTGGAGGAAGTAGAAGGTCGGATGAATCCTTTTGCCAAGTTCTCATCCAGATACTCCTTAAGATGAGAGAGTTCATCCTGTGAGAGAGGATAAACATGTCCGAAAGGCAACTTGCTATTAGGGAGTAGATCGATACAACAATCATAGTCCCTATGGGGAGGTAGCATTTGAGCGTTTTTCTCAAGGAAAACCTCCGATAAATCCTGATAACACTTGGGTATAATGTCATCCGGCACTACAGACAGGATCCTATCATATGTGGGGAGATTACACGTCGTTTCACAATAGTGAGAAGAGAAGGCTAGCGTTCTTGTTTTCCAATCGATGATTGGTTGATGTATGTGTAACCAGGGAAGTCCCAAAATGATTGGAAAATGTGGTGAAGTTAATACATCAAAGGTGGTGGTCTCCACATGAGACTCGTCAGCAGTTACAAGGAGTGCCTGTGTCTGACTGGTGATAGGACCAGAGGATAAAGGGGTACCGTTAATAAAACTAACGGAGACAGGTTTGGGTTTGGTATTTTATTAAGGGAGACAAAACAAATGTCAATGTCATTTCCACAAGATCCTGTGTCGATCATAGCCTTGGTGGTGATCCTAGTTTGGTCCCACTGCAATGTTAAATGAACAAAAAGATAAGGATTAGAAAAGGAAGTTGTGAGTCACCCTAGCAAGACATTTGAACACTCACCCTCTTTTCTGCGGACAAGGGGAAAGCCGCTTATCAAATGATTCGGGGATGCGCAGTACATGCAAAGATGTTCGGTTTTCGTCCTGGCACGTTCAGAAAGGGTCAGAGGTGGGCGTATCATTCCTACTTCCATAGGAGTAGGGTCAGCAGGCAACATCCGAGAAGGACTGGAAAATGGTGAGCCCATCTTCTCAGCCTTTCTTTCTCGTAGTCGTCTGTCAATATTGATACTGGTCTGTATCAGTCCCTCTAGAGTGCCAGGTAAATCCGCTCGGGCGAGCTCGTCTTTAACGGCCTCAGATAGGCCGAGTCTAAACTGCGTTCGCAAAGATGTGTCGTTCCACCCTGAACCAGGGGACCATCTTTTAAAATTTGCCACGAAATCTTCAACAGGTCTCCTTCCTTGTTTTAAGGCCCGTAATTGGGTATCAGCGGTACTCTGCTTATTGGGGTCTTCATATAAACTAGCGAGTTGTGCTAGGAATAAAGGGTAAGAATTAAGGAGTGGATCATCCTTTTCAAAGAGAGCGTCTGCCCAGGCCCGGGGTTCACCCGTTAAATAGGAGATGACGGTACAAACCTTAATTTGGTCAGTGGTGTAGGTTAGAGGTTTTAACAAAAAAAACAATCGACATGCGTTTTTAAATTCACAAAATTTGCTCCGATCACCAGAAAACACTAGAGGAGGGTTTATCTTAGGCTCACGGGGCTGAGCAGCAGAAAGCTGTGTGAGACGGCCAACCTGCTGTCTCAAGGTCTGATTTTCGTTTTGTACCTCTGTAAGCGCAAGGATCAATGCATCTACTTGCTGTTTTAATTGTAGTACATGAGTGGGTAATTCTGCTGAATCCATATTTTTTTTTAAGGCTCGTTCAATCTGTAACGTTCATGCGTTTTTGTTAGTGGATGGATTTACAGCTGCAGAATTATTACACTCAGTAGCCTTGTAGAGATTCTGTTGAACAAACATATCCAACTCTCAGGACTTCATCACAGTGCACAGCCTGTTATGCAATATACATATACTCAATCAGATGTTTAATGGAGGGATAGAATATATGAGAATGTATAGATGAGAGACAGGCTATTGTATGGTGAGCACTAAGAGTAGTATTAGGAGAGTTGCAGGTGATGGTAAAGCAGATAGGTTCTGATGTCAAGTATAGTGCAGATGGTAAGAGGACACAGATGGAGTATACTTAGACAGAGTAACCTAGTGCAAGGATAGTTGAAGGTAGTCCCAAGAGCTAACTGTCTATGCAGATGATAGGGAATAGATAGATACAGATAGTCCTGGTAATTGCAGTAGATGACAGTAGGAGATTGGTTAGTAAGGAATCCCCTGTGGGGTACTTATCACTTAGATAGGTTAGTAGTAACAGTGTCCTTTAGAGAGAGGTGATCCCGTAGCGAGATACGGATCAGCAGCGAGGTTCCGGCTTCAGTTCAGCAAAGGGAAATGTCAGCAGCTCCGACTTCACAGGAGAAGGTGCGGTGAACATGTGGTTTGAACAAGCAATGAGTGAGAGAAAGCCGGCGATTGAAATAGCCGCTCATAGCGGCGCTCAGCAATGATGTCATCCGGTCTTAAAGGTGTATGCGTCTCTTGGATAACAAGATGGGACGCAATTTAGTAAGAGAGAAATATGGAACAAGGGTACCAGAGGTACCAGAACATTACACCTTGGACATCTGTTGCTGATCTGAGTGCTTCGGCTAGGGGTTCTATTGAAATATTAAAGATAGTAGGGGAGAGAGGACATCCTTGGCGTGTACCATTCGTAAGGATTTGGAAAGTGTACCTGAGGTGAAAACTCTAGCGGAGGGTTGGGAGTAGAGGGCTAAAATGGCTGAGAAAATGTTGCCTGTTATACCAACTTTGAGTAAAGTTGCTGACATATACTCCCAGTTTATTCTGTCGAAGGCCTTCTCCGCATCCAATGTGAGGAGCAGAGAAGGCGTTAGTTTTTTTCCGGCTATATGCAAAATGTTGACTATTCGCCTGGTGGCGTCTGAGGTTTGTCTGCCAGGTATGAAGCCCATCTGATCTTTCTGGACCAGCATCCCCTGCAAGCGTTTCGCCAACAACTTCGCAAAGATTTTGAGATCCGTATTCAGCAACGAGATAGGATGGTAATTACATGGCAAATCTTTTCCCGGTTTGGGGATTGTTACTCCATAAGCTCCCAGCATCTCCTTAGGGAAGGCTGAGACATCAACTGCTTTATTATAGACCTCTGTAAGGTGTGGTATGAGAGTATGGTGAAATAGTTTATAATATTCACTAGGCAAACCATCTGGTCCTGGTGACTTGCCGTGCGGGAGTGAGAGTATAGTTTTGCGGACTTCCTCTGTTGTAATTGGTGCGTTTAGTGTGGAGAGTTGTGAGTCAGTAAGTTGGGGTAGATTAAGACTGCCCAAGAAAGCAGAAATGGCAGAAGAATTAGGCTTGTGAGTTGTAGGATCAGAGTCTAGGTTATAAAGGGAGTAGTAATAATTAGCAAATTCATCAGCTATTTCTTGCGGGTGCGTCAATTTGTGTGCGGATTGGGGGTGGGTCAAGTGGGAAATTTCAGGGATGAGGATAAGTCCATCTCCAGGTTAGCCATTAAATTGAAGTCTACGCACAACATAAGATTACCATACTTGACCTTGGCTATGGTTTTGAGCAGTCTGCGAAGGAAACACAACTGGTGCCTGTTGGGTGCGTAGAGTGAGACCAGAGTCATTGGAATATCATTGAAATTTCAGGTCAGGATAATGTAGTGCCCATCTGGGTCAATCACAAGATCTTTGGTTTGTAATGTAACAGTGTTCTTGATTGCTAGTAGAACTCCTTTCTTTTTGGTACCGAGCGTTGCCAGGTAGATGTGAGGAAAGTCTTTATGGGTACACTTGGGATAGTTGGAGGTTTGAAAATGGGTTTCTTGCACCGACACTATGTCTGCCTGTGAAGTTTTCAGCTCTTTCCAAAGAGCGAACCTTTTGGCTGGATGATTTAGGCCATTAACATTGATCGAGATACATTTAAAGGGCATCTTGATAGGAGATAAGGATCTTTCTGAGAAGTTGCGGAAGAGTTAACTTTGACTTCAAAGATTGGATGGTACGCTTAGTTTGGAGTAAAGTGAGGCACTGTATATCTTGACAGAGACTAATAGACACTGGAGAAAGTGAATCAAATAGAAAAAAGGGGATTGGATAAAGGGAGTAAAAAAAGGACCATTTGAGGGATCAACTGAAATACTTGATAGCAGGTGTGAAAAAAGGGCCATAAGGAGAATTCTTATTCCATAGGCCAGGGACCGTGTTGATGAAGAGGAGGATTGATAAGATTGTGCAGCTTATTCTTTCCTGGTTTCTTCCTAGAGACTATCTGCCATTCGCCATCCATAGGCAGGGGGGTTGTAGAGTGAAGAGGAGGATTTTCAGGGGGGAGGAGAATACCCCATCTTTAAAGCAGGTTAAGTCCTTCTTCTAGGGATGTAATTGTGGTAGTAGTACCATTGTAGGTGATGGAGAGAGATGCTGGGTGTTTCCACTTGTGAAGGATTTTGTGGTTTCTTAGCGCCTTACTGATAGTTGCTTTGTTTTTTCTTTTCTGCAGGGTGTATCTGGACAGGTCAAGTAGAATTTGTAGCTTAGCGAATTCCGCAGGGAGGACAGCAGTTTGACGGAAAACTGGCATTATTCTTTCTTTGGATTGAAAAAAGTGAATCCGGAGTAGTACATCTCTCGGTATATCTGCAGCTAGGAATGCCGGTTTAGGGATCCTATGTATTCTGTCTATTGCAAGGTCATTTTCTGACAGAGTGGGAACAAGGGATGAGAACAGGCTGTTTACATATTGTGCTAGTTGGTTAGGCTGTATGGATTCCGGGATCCCCCTTATCTTGAGGTTGTTTCGCCTGGACCTATCTTCTAGATCAGCGACCTTATCTTTTAACCACAGTATATCATCAGAGTGTTGGTTTTGTGCGTCCACCATTGTATTAAAAGATGAGGCCTGATTACTTAGGGAGGTTTCCACTGTATTAACTCTGTCACCCATACTGTGCATTTCCTGTTTTAATTGCTGCATACAGCTCACAATGTCAGAGTGTAACGATGATCTAAGGGAGTGCAGCATTCCTTTGAGCATTATATCGGATACTGGATGTCCCCTGCGGGGAAAGAATCAAAGGGGTCTTGTTGTGGAAGTACTCGGCCTGATATTGGAGGCTGTAAGTAGCTCATCTCCCTGTTGTAATATTGTCCCTGTTTAGCTGGGGATACAATACGGGGTTTTTTTTGGCAGGGCTTCGGGATGAGGGGGACCCTGGGGATGAGGATCAAGAGGAGCCCTCACTGTCCGGATTGCCTACCTGGCGGGATGGATGCGGATTGCTTCCAGACACAGATGCAGAAGAAGAAGAGGATGGATATTGGAGGCCGCCGAGGCCAATTTGTTGTATCCCAGTTCCGTGGGGCCTGATGATCGTTTCCAGTTTGGGGATCTGGGGTGTCTCTCATCTGCGGCGGCTCATGATCCCGGGTGTCGACAGGATGTCAGGGGTTAAAAAGCTGCCGTTATGTGCTGCGGAAGTCAGTGTGCTGAGCCTCGGTCCCTGACGGCGGAGCTGCCATCTACAGCGCCGGTCGCCACGCCCCTCGTATGTGTATTTTTTTGTGTAGCTGTTGTTGTTGCCTAGTTTTTTTCCTAGCAGTTTTGCGCTGACTGCACTGCAGTAGTGAATTAAAATTTTTATATTGCACTGAGTGAGTGTAATATTTTTACTTGAATAAATAGCATTTTTAAACATATTTCAATATGGGAGCTTGCTTTATTTATGTGGCGGCTGGTACGTACGTGGTGGTATGGAAGACCCAGAAGTAGCATTAGGAGAATATTCTGGAGTAACCCCCATCCCCAGAGGAGATGTTTGCCTTTAGTGGAGACCAATAAGGCGTATATCCTACCTACTTCTGGTAAGCAGGGAGGATAGAGGGAGCACGGCTCACAGCTCTGAGCACAGTGTGAACTCACGAGTGCCATCCCTTTTGCACAGTGGACACTAGTCACTTTCATAGTTGAAGTTACAAACTGTTGAATCAGAGGACTATAAAACATTAGGAGGAGGAGCCTATTTACGTTTTTTTTTCCACCAGCACTTGTCACTTTATTGATCAATTGACTGCATGAGAGACTTCTATTAATTTTATTTACAGTATATTATCACTGCATTTATTTATTAATTTATTTATAGTGTCACTGCCTTTAGTTATTTATGTTAACAGTAATATCACTTTTTACACTATATAAGCTACTGTATATTTATCACACAGAATTGCATCATAGGTATTATTTATTCATTATTGCAATATTTGCACAATTTATTTATTTTTTAGTGAGTGAGTGAAGTGAATTCACGCCACATCAAATAATTGCACCTATCTATTACATCTAAGAGCAGCGCTGATACATTTGCACACATTCCTCAACATAGTGCCACTGTGTTTGTAAGTCATATACATAGAGTAGAACATAAGAGTTGGAAGGAAAGCAGATTTTAGGGAGGTAAAACTAACTTAAGCAGGGAAATAAGTTAAAAGCAAGTGAGAGAACAATATGCATGTGTTGTGTACAAATGGGAAAAATGTAAGCAATTTTAAAGAGATAGTTGCGTATGCGTAAATGCTGGAACTCTTAGTTCTACCTCTTGTGTATGTGTCATGTTAGCTGTGTGCAGATGTGATCCTCTCCCTTGCCCCCCTCCCTTTTCTCTATTTCTCATAAAAGGAATGTACTCGGATAAGACATTAGTGATAAATGGCAAGGTCACCCATGATATGACTACACATATATTATAGCAATATGTGCGGGGTTAATTATTCTAATGATTAACAATGTGATCACAGTTATTCTGTTTCCCAAACTGAATGGCAAAAAGTCATGGTTAAAGAAATAATCCCTGGGTGGGGCTGTCCCCTAGTGATTGCTGATAATGGGCTAGCATTTGTCTCTAAGATCTGTCAGGAACTTGTAAAATTCCTGCTGATTCAGTGGAAATTTCACATTCCATATCATCCTCAGAGTTTGGGTATAGTGGAAAGAATGAACAGGACAATCAAGGATAAAATTGTAACAGGAGGGACTTTTAAACCATTGGGAAGACACTATTCCAGTAGTATTAGCATAAATAGATGAAACCTGGTGTGCTGTTACACATGTTGTGAGAATTTATATACAGAACTTAATTTTCAGAAGCCATTGTTATTTGACTTCTCTATATTTGGTTATTATACTGCCATCTTGTGGTTGTTTAGGTTGTTGCACTTGCTTTCTGTCTATCCCTTCTCTGTTCCTTCCTGTCCCCTCCCATTTATGATGTATTTCCTGTTCCTGCTTCTTTATGCTTGGGATAAGACATGGCCACATCTGTCTAGGCCTCCATGCATTCTGCTCTCATCTGGGAACACATTACCATGTTCTGACTTGCAGATACCATCCTTCAATCACCTGCTACATTTTGTTGTCTGCTATACCTACTGCTTGCAATAAAACCTATGTGAATGGAAGAAACGGTGTCTGTTGAGTTCAAGCTACCTGATAACGATTGTCCTCGGTGATTGTATCTGCTTATACAGGCCAGGAATAGGTCTCAGTAAGGGATAGGTCACTATTACAACGATTTGAGTCAGAATACCTGCCAAAAATAACTAAATTGTCACCATTTGAAATTTTAATGGGAAAATCCTTTCCAACACCTTGGACAAAAAGGTCCTCTTGTAATCATGCCTGGTGATTTAGAGAACATTATTGTACTAGGTTAATTCAGACTTTGAATGGCATCTACAGTGATGAGTCTGTTTTCCACTTCCTTCACAGGAACCAACACACCCTTTCCAACCTAGAGATGTGGTCGTAGTGAGACAACTAAAAAAGGTCAAGGGATCTGGATTCCCCTTTGGACCACAGACGGTGATCACAGTGACCAGCTGTCCTGACTGAACAAAGTCCCCAGTGGATTTATGCGACCAGAGTAAAGAGAGTAACAAAGAAGGGCGAATCCGGTGATAAAGACCCTTAAATTAAAGTAACAGACAAGCCGGAAGAGGATACTGAAGATGTCCTGGCTAATGTCTCCCAGATTTCTGAGAAAGCACTGTGTGTACTTAGTCTTTTGATTTTGTTGGTCTTTTTGCCAACATGGATCCTAACGAACTGACTGATGCCCATTTAGGCCTGTGTGTTTTGAGGACTATGACAAAATAAGCCCATGCACTCCCAATAGGTGATTTTTCACTGCCCATAGGTCCAATTATAGATATACTTAAGCAACAATGGTAATTTTTACAGCACCTTAATAACATAGTTTTGGTGCATCAGGCAATAGTAAAAACAGCCATTATGAGGGGCAAATTCTTCTCTATTATTCCTGAAGTCTTCTGATTTATAGTCATAACATCTTGTTTGTTCGGCTATGTCTGACTGCAGACATAGTTGCACATAAGAGCATCTTGATTAGTAAATTTGTTATGGGAACAGTTTAAACTTGTGTAGTATGCCAAAAAGTATCATGTGATTGTGAGTCATACTGAAGCCAAGCCCTTTATTGTAAAATACATTTTTCTGTTGTTCTAACTGTATATATGTTCGGGACATTTTCTGAAATAAACTAACATGCTTTGACTTTATCCTCGTGTTTCTCTGTTCCCGAATATTAATAGGGAGTCTATCTAGCCGTCCAGTTCAAAAGTCCCTTACAGCGATCAGCAGCGTTTATTCACTTGGTTCTTAGTGTGGAGTCGGTGGGGGACAGATGCAGTACCCAATCAATGCTGCATCCACCTAGGTGAGTATAAATTGTTTTTTTTTCTGGAAACCCGCACTATTCTTTTAACCAAGAAAATAGATGAGCTGAATTGTGTAATAAACAGATATTGCAACAACCACAGATTTATCCTCCCCTTTACATGTACTGTACACTAAAGGAGGCAAGGCCATTCTAAGAGGCAAATATCTCATGGGTGGGTCTCTTGCCCATCTTTTCATTCCCCCTAAAGCAAATAAAAAATCTGAACATCAAACATAGGCACAGAGAGGAAGAAAGTTATCGGCTTTATGGAACAAGTCACTGCAGGTTTCTTTATCTCTTGTTCTACAGTGCCATGTGCTAGGAAGAAATTCAGGCAAAGCATTTATTTTTTACATTGGTGGTCCAGTGGTTTTTTAATTGTATATAATTTTAGCAGACTTTAGATCTTGCAGCCCAGTATAAAGACTTTCATGTAAAATCCATTGGTCCAGCAGCTCCACTGAGTCAGAAAATGATGACATTACATAAACTGTTCCAGAGTTCAACACTGTGTTGGAGATGTCAGGAGGAGCTCCATGCTTCCCATTTTATAGTTTTGTTCAGGACTTATGGAAATTTTGGCGCAAGTTAAGTACTGAATCTTTAAATTGCCAGATGACGCTGCTGCTTTTCTCCCTCACCTGACGCCTTTGTCATTTGTCATATGGAGGGCTCGATATCACCAACAAGCTGCTTGTAAAAGTAAACAGTTTTTATTGGTCTCTCAAACCAGGCAAACAATAATAGCTTGCTTCAGCATAAGTAAATCAAATGGTTTATAGTCCTTTTATCAAGAAAACCATACAATAGGCTGACTGCCAGACTCTTGGCCCCACACTGGGTTTAGGGTTTCCACTTGTCTCATGGTGCTGAAAAGGCTGCAGGGGTTCAGCAACAGAAGCCTGGGTTGCCAGAGAGTTCACATATGCTCACAGCTTCTGAACCACTCCTCAAGATTCCCTTGCCTGTGGCATAACCCCTTCAGGACCAGAGTCCTTGTATTCAGGGTTTGGAGGTTCTTCCCTCCCAAAAATCTTTGAACCTCTAAAATTCTGGGTCCCTAATTAGGACTTATCAATTTAGAGAGTACTGAAAGTCAGTCTCCTCCAGCCAGACCCCTGCATGGGTAACCCCTGAGTACTCAACAATGTCTTCAAAACTGTTCCCAAGGGACCAAAACGCAAATACTGGCGAGATATGCCTGCCGTCCAGGACACACTCTAAGTGTCCTGCATACATTGAAGCGCTACAAGCATCTTATATTGATACATTTATATAAGGCTGTAAAGGTATGTATTTCATTATTCTGGAAACAAACGGTTTCTTTTCCTCTTAGTCTGTGGTTTGCTAGGATTAATGAAGCTAAGCTAATGGAAGAACTTTTGGCCTAGGCCCATCGCTGGGTAGTGCATTTACATGTTTTACATGTTCTGAATATTGAAATATTCTAGGCTCTCAAGCTTGAACCCACAAGCCGACTCATAGGGTGGTGACAGGGACTTCACTGGGGTGTACTTGGCTTGCCTGACCCTCATCATGCACATTCCCCTCCCTTCCACCCCACCCTCTTTTTTCTTTGTCAGTTTCTGTTGTTTTTCCAGTTTTGATCTTTTTCTGCCTCCTATTCCTCTTAAGCCCCGTACACACGTACCGATCGTCGGCCGACTGATCGGCCGTCTTTTGTCCCCGGGCTGTTGTGTCCGCTGAAAAGTGCAAAAGACTGCACACAAATTTTGTCCGCCGACTGCAGAAGTGATGTCATGTGATGGTTAACTTTCCCTGTGTTTTTTCTTTTCTGAGCATGCCCAGTCTTGCAAATCTGCTGTCTGTCGGCCGAATTCTGTACTGACTGGCGAACAATCGGCCGTTCTGGTGTCGGCATACAAAAATTTTAATGCTTTCACGACAGATTCTGTTCGGCCGAAAGTGCGCTGTCGGCTGTCGGAAGCATCATACTAACAAGCCGAAAATCGGCCGATCGGTCGTCGGCCGAATCTTTTCGGCCGACAATCTGCACGTGTGTACGGGCCTTAACTTTACTTCTTTCTATGACTTTGTGGGAAGCATCTCAACCAATTAGTATATAGAGAATTGTTATTGCACTTCCAAACATGCACAATCTTTTATGGTTATGCTGTGTTTTATTCTAGTCTGCCAACTGGATTGAGTATTCCTGTATGATTTGAAAATGATTAAAAGAAAGAAAAGAAAATCCTGACATGCCTCATTCTAAAAGCAGCGCTCTAATGACTGCATTTATGTTTGACCAAGTCTTTGACATTTGGGGTCTAGTGACAAGGGTGCTTTTTACATATATTTAAACACTCCACCACCAATAAATCTTATACATGCTTTTCTAAATGTCTTCAATCTGGTGTCCTCAGGCTAATGGTAGTTCGCCCAGCGCTATTGATTGACCAGGGGTCCCAGGATAGCTGTCCTTTCTGCTTATCCATTATCCATGGACTCCTCAATGCTTTCTGTAAACTTGAAATAGGCTTATTTGCATGTTTTGCAAGTATTTTATACATAATTTTGTTTTTAGGCTCATAGGTATTTTCAAATATTCTGTAGCAATTCAGTTGTTTAAGTGGGACTTAGGGTGTAAACCAACTGTCATATCTGGATTGAGTCAGAAAGGAATTTTTTTCATTGAGTCATAAATGGGCAGAAATGTCTCCAGGAATTTTTCTGTCTACCTCTGCATTTGCATAGAAGTGATTTCTAAAACAAACTTTATGGAACCCTACATAACGGGTAATTAGTTCAGCTAGCTAAATCTTATTTGGAGCTCCCTCAAGGACTAAACTAGGAGTCATAGTGATTGCAAACAAAAAAAAGTGTAACTGCTGTTCTGCTTATTGCTATATAAATATATTCATTTTTAAAATGTTATTCTTATGAACATGTCTTTTTCTTTTTTTCTACATACCAAACACAAAAAGTCTCAAGAGTTCTAAAGGTGCTGCTTTGTGTTCAAATGGAGGAGGAGATTATGTACTCAGTTTTACACTTTTAGGCTGGGTTCACACTAATGCCGTTTACCGCATTGCATGTCATTTGTACAGGAATCGCACCAGATTCCTGTACAAATGACATGCAAACTCAGTGCAGTGCGAATTGAGCCATACTGGATCACTGGATCCGCATGAAAAAGTGCAGGACCCTTTTTTTTCCCGTCCGCACTGAAATCGGATCGCATGGGTGTTCAGATGCATGCGATCTGATTCCATTTGATTCCACAGTTTGCACTGCATTCTGCGAACTGATTTGGGGGTGTCGTTAATTTTATTTTGACAACTGCAGTGGTTCGCAGAGCACAGTGTGACCTGCCTGCAATTCTGATGCAGTGCAAGAACCGCACAGGAATTGCTCTGGTTCCTGCACCGCATCAGTGTGAACCCAGCCTTAGGCTGGATTCACACTAATGCGGTCAACTGTATCATATGTCATTTGTACAGGAATCGCACCGGATTCCTGTACAAATGACATGCAAATTCAGTGCGGTGCGAATTGAGCCATACATTATGTATGACTCAATTTGCAATTTGCACACCAAAAACTTGCAGGACTCTTTTTTTTGCCTGCACTAGAATCGGATTGCATGGTTTTTCCGACCCATGCGATCCGATTCTAACGGATTCCACAGTTCACAGAATTGGCGTTGTCATTAACTTTATATTGACACCCGCAACGATTCGCAAACCACAGTAATAACTGCCTGCGATTTTGATCAGGTGCAGGAACCCAGCCTTAAAATATAAAGTCCTGCCTAAAAGCAGACGCCCTAAACACCTTGTCACCTACATCATCTCACCTCCTATGTCAACACAATATGGAGCAATTTGAGGAAACTAACAAAGACTCTGGAGCAGGAAGCTGGCATTTATTTACACCATGCGCCACATTAAAGTAGATTTACCTATTTCAAGTCTCTCTGCTCCATCCCCACCTGTTTCTATTTCAGAGTAAAATAGAACTTAGTGCAGGGTCCACTCCTAAGGGGATTGGGGCAGTTTTTCTGATTGAAAACTGCGACAGATCCCCGCCGGGTCAGACTTGGATGGCATACAGGATGTGAGCTGACAGCAGACAGCTCACATTCCTCTCTCTGCTCATGCAGTAATCATACTGCCCAAGCAGAACCTACAGAGATACCAACCCTCCTCCTCTCTTCCTCACTAAGCTGAGCGAAGAGGAAAAGGATCGGAGCAAGCAGCTCAAACTAAGCTAGTCTATGCCAAAGTAAAGAAAAGGGAGCAAATTGCTCCTGAATAACAAGATGTGCCCCTTTTGTTAAATCGGAGTGACATCTGCTCAATATTCTCAGCTTAGAAAAGCCATATAATGAACTAAAAATCAGATGAGAGAACCTTTCTCTGAATGAATGGAGATATTCCCAGTTAAAGCACTTTGTGGATTCTTTACCACAACCCATTAGAACTGAAAAAGATACAGTGGGTACGGAAAGTATTCAGACCCCCTTAAATTTTTCACTCTTTGTTATATTGCAGCCATTTGCTAAAATCATTTAGGTTCATTCTTCTTCCTCATGAATGTACACATAGCACCCCATACTGATAGAAAAACACAGAATTGTTGACATAGTTGCAGATTTATTAAAAAAGAAAAACTGAAATATCACATGGTCCTAAGTATTCAGACCCTTTGCTCAGTATTTAGTAGAAGCCCCCTTTTGATCTAATACAGCCAGGAGTCTTTTTGGGAAAGATGCAACAAGTCTTTCACACCTGGATTTGGGGATCCTCTGCCATTCCTCCTTGCAGATCCTCTCCAGTTCTGTCAGGTTGGATGGTAAACATTGGTGGACAGACATTTTTAGGTCTCTCCAGAGATGCTCAATTGGGTTTAAGTCAGGGCTCTGGCTGGGCCATTCAAGAACAGTCACAGAGTTGTTGTGAAGCCACTCCTTCGTTATTTTAGCTGTGTGCTTAGGGTCATTGTCTTGTTGGAAGGTAAACCTTCGGCCCAGTCTGAGGTCCAGAGCACTCTGGAGAAGGTTTTTGTCCAGGATATCCCTGTACTTGGCGGCATTCATCTTTCCCTCGATTGCAACCAGTCGTCCTGTCCCTGCAGCTGAAAAACACCCCCACAGCATGATGCTGCCACCACCATGCTTCACTGTTGGGACTGTATTGGACAGGTGATGAGCAGTGCCTGGTTTTCTCCACACATTCCGCTTAGAATTAAGGCCAAAAAGTTCTATTTTCTCATCAGACCAGAGAATCTTATTTCTCACCATCTTGGAGTCCTTCAGGTGTTTTTTAACAAACTCCATGCGGGCTTTCATGTGTCTTACACTGAGGAGAGGCTTCCGTCGGGCCACTCTGCCATAAAGCCCCGACTGTTGGAGGGCTGCAGTGATGGTTGACTTTCTACAACTTTCTCCCATTTCCTTCCTGACTGCATCTCTGGAGCTCAGCCACAGTGATCTTTGGGTTCTTTTTTACCTCTCTCACCAAGGCTCTTCTCCCCCGATAGCTCAGTTTGGCCGGATGGCCAGCTCTAGGAAGGGTTCTGGTCGTCCCAAACGTCTTCCATTTGAGGATTATGGAGGCCACTGTGCTCTTAGGAACCTTAAGTGCAGCAGAAATCTTTTTGTAACCTTGGCCATATCTGTGCCTTGCCACAATTCTGTCTCTGAGCTCTTCAGGCAGTTCCTTTGACCTCATGATTCTCATTTGCTCTGACATGCATTGTGATCTGGAAGGTCTTATATAGACAGGTGTGTGGCTTTCCTAATCAAGTCCAATCAGTATAATCAAACACAGCTGGACTCAAATGAAGGTGTAGAACCCCCTTTGCTGAGTGTCACAGCAAAGGGTCTGAATACTTAGGACCATGTGATATTTCAGTTTTTCTTTTTTAATAAATCTGCAACAATGTCAACAATTCTGTGTTTTTCTGTCAGTATGGGGTGGTAAGTGTACATTCATGAGGAAGAAGAATGAACTTAAATGATTTTAGCAAATGGCTGCAATATAACAAAGAGTGAAAAATTTAAGGGGGTCTGAATACTTTCCGTACCCACTGTATGAACCTTGTGGAAAAACGATGTAATCCACAATTTAAAGTAAAACATGGTATATCTCAGATATATAAAATGTTAACTGAATTTGTAGGATGGGGAAGGCCACCATTCATAGAGAAATGGGAAAAAGAGATAGGGACACGATTAGAGTTGAGCGGACACCTGGATGTCCGTGTTCGGCGGGTTCGGCCGAACTTGAAAAAAAAGTCCGGGTCCGTGTCCCGGACTTTTTCCGAACTTTACCCGGACACCGAACCCCATCGAAGTCAATGGGGACCCGAACTTTCAGGCACTAAAATGGCTCTAAAACACCAATGGAAAGGGCTAGAGTGCTGCAAATGCCAGCAAAACGTAGTTAAAAGCATGGCAAGTGCTCTGCAAACAAATGTGGATAGGGAAATAACTTAAAACAACAAAAAAAACCCAGAAAAATAAAACAATTTTCTTCATCTGTGAAGGACGAGGCCCATATGGAGTAGGAGGGAGGTTGAGGTGGCGGTGGATGTGGCGGTGTAGGTGGAAGCGGCGGTGGAGGAGGACGAGGTAGCCAACGCTGCTTTTTTTCAGTCATTTTAAATGAGGGTACACCCCAAAAGAGTGAGAAAGATCAAAAATATAACAATGGCTGGGTAAGGTCTCTATTCTGCACAAGGTACGGAAAAGTCCTGTGGGATCCATGCCTGGTTCATTTTAATGAACGTGAGCTTGTCCACATTGTCTCTGGACAGGCGGCTGCGCTTGTCTGTGATAACGCCCCCAGCCGTGCTAAATACACGTTCAGATAATACACTGGCTGCAGGGCACGCCAGCACCTCCAAGGCGTAAAGGGCAAGCTCAGGCCATGTGCCCAATTTGGAGACCCAGAAGTTGAAGGGGGCAGGCCCATCATTCACTACATGTAGGCGTGTGCACACATACTGCTCCACCATGTTGGTGAAATGCTGCCTCCTGCTAAGACGTTCCATATGAGCTGCTGGTGCTGCTGTTTGTTGTGGCGTGCTGACAAAGCTTTTCCACATTTTGGCCATGCTAACCCTGCCTTCTGAGGTGCTGGCGGTGCCCTGGTTGCGTTGGCGACCTCTTCCTCCTCCTCCTCTGCCTTGGCCTTGTGCTTCCACCGTGGCCCCGCTGTCAGGTGGGAATGCCAGCAGCATCGCGTCTACCAGCGTGCGCTTGTACTCGCGCATCTTGCGATCGCGCTCCAGTGAGTGAATTAAGGACGGTACGTTGTCCTTGTAACAGGGATCCAGCAGCGTGGCCACCCAGTAATCAGCACAAGTTAGAATGTGGACAACTCGGCGGTCGTTGTGGAGACACTGCAGCATGTAATCGCTCATGTGTGCCAGGCTGCCCAGAGGCAACGAAAGGCTGTCCTCTGTGGGAGGTGTATCATCTGTGTCCTCTGTATCCCCCCAGCCACGCACCAGTGATGGCCATGAGCTGGCCTGGGTGCCACCCTGCTGTGAACATGGTTCCATCTCCTCCTCCATCTCCTCCTCCTCATCCTCCTCATCCTCCAGAACTGTGCCCCTGCTGGACAATTGTGTCCCTGGCGTTTGTGGGTGCAGGAACCCACCCTTGGAGCCACTTGCGAATGACTGCCCTGAAAGCCTTGGAAATGTTACCTCTTCATCCTCCTCCTCCTCCTCCTCATCCTGTGCCACATCCTCTTCCATCATCGCCCGAATCGTTTTTTGAAGGAGGCATAGAAGTGGGATAGTTAACCTGACAACGGCGTCATCGGCACTGGCCATGTTGGTGGAGTACTCAAAACAGCGCAACAAGGCACACAGGTCTCGCATGGAGGCCCAGTTATTGGTGGTTAAGTGGTGCTGTTCCGCAGAGCGACTCACGTGTGCGTGCTGGAGCTGAAACTCCACTATGGCCTGCTGCTGCTCGCACAGTCTTTCCAGCATGTGCAAGGTGGAGTTCCACCTTGTGGGCACGTCACATATGGGGCGGTGAGCGGGAAGGCCGAAGTTACGCTGCAGCGCTGACAGGCGAGCAGCAGCAGGGTGAGAACGCCGAAAGTGCGCACAGACGGCCCACACTTTCTGCAGCAGCTCTGACATATCGGGGTAATTTTTAAGGAACCTCTGCACCACCAAATTCAGCACATGCGCCAGGCAAGGGATGTGCGTCAAACCGGCTAGGCCCAGAGCTGCTATGAGATTTCGCCCATTATCGCACACCACCAGGCCGGGCTTGAGGATCACTGGCAGCAACCACTCATTTGTCTGCTGTTCCATGCTCCTCCACAACTCCTGCGCGGTGTGTGGTTTTTCCCCCAAACAGGCAAGTTTTAAAACTGCCTGCTGTCGTTTACCCCTGGCTGTGCTGAAGTTGGTGGTGAAGGTGTTACGCTGACCGGATGAGGAGGCGGTAGAGGATGAGGAAGCGGAGTAGGAGGAGTTAGGAACAGGAGGCAAACTGAAGCGCCCTGCAATCCTCAGTGGTGGAAGGACATGCACCAAATTGCTATCCGCCTCAGGCCCATCCGCCACTGCATTTACCCAGTGTGGCGTTAGGGAAATATAACGCCCCTGACCGTGCTTACTGGTCCACATATCGGTAGTTAGGTGGACCTTGGCACAGATGGCGTTGCGCAGTGCACACCTGATTTTTTCCCCCACTTGGTTGTGCAGGGAAGGGATGGCTTGCCTGGAAAAGTAGTGGCGGCTTGGCATGACGTACTGTGGGACAGTCACCGACATAAGGCTTTTAAAACTGTGCGTCTCCACCAGACGAAATTACAGCATTTCAAAGGCTAAGAATTTTGAAATGCTGGCATTCAGGGCCAGGGATCGCGGGTGGGTAGGGGGGTACTTCCTCTTCCTCTGAAGTGTTTGGGAGATGGAAAGCTGAATGCTTCCACGGGACATTGTGGAGATGGTTGGTGACCCAGGTGGTGGTGTTGCTGACAGATCGTCTGTTTGCGGGGTGGCAGGTGCCGGTATCACTACAGAGGTGGATGAAGAGGCCGAGACTGCAGCAGAAGAGGAAGCAGGAGGAGCCAGAGACTTTTCTTGGTTTTGAAGGTGTCTACTCCACTGCAGCTCGTGCTTTGCACTTAGATGCCTGATCATGCAGGTTGTGCACAGGGTGCAAACCACTCGTGTCCTGTCATCAGCACATTTTCTGAAGAACTTCCATGCTAGAGAACTCCTTTGAGCTGGCTTTGGTGCGCTCGGTCCCTTGCTGCATTGGGCAGTAGCAGGCGTAGTGTTTAGGGCACGGCCACTCCGCTTCTGCACCCTGCTCCCTCTTCTGCTGTGCTGGTGGCTCTGTGCGACCACCGCCTCTTCCTCCAAACTACTCAGGTCACCTGCATGACCTTCATTCCATGTGGGGTCGAGGACCTCATCGTCCTCCACATCATCTTCCACCCAGTCTTCACCCCTGCCCTCCTTGTTGGTCTCCACATTTCTGAGTGCCGCAGCAGTTGGCACCTGCGTTTCGTCATCATCGGAGACGTGCTGCGATGGTCCTTCCATGTACTCATCTTGAGAAATAAGTGGTTGGGCATCGCTGCACTCAATCTCTTCCACTTCTGGGGCAGGGTTAGGTGGATGGCCCTGGGAAACCTTGCTGACAGAGTCATCAAAAAGAAGAAGAGACTGCTGCATGACTTGGGGCTCAGACTGCTTGCCTGATTTGCAAGGGGGTGAGGTGAAAGACGGTTGGACATCGGCTGCAGGTGCCAACTCTGACCTTTCTGCAGTAGACTGGGTGGGAGACAATGTGAAGGAACTGGAGGCACTGTCAGCAACCCAATCTACTATCGCCTGTACTTCTTCTGGCCTCATCACTTCTAGAGGCGCATGATGCCCTACAAAATACTGCTGCAGGTTCTGTCGCCTACTCACACTTGAGGAAGGTGTTTCACTTGTGCGTGTAGCTGGCACAGATCGACCACGTCCCCTCCTTGCAACAGGAGCTCTACCAGCAGCACCACGACCCAGGCCACAACCCCTATTTGACGGTCTCCTCATATTTCTGTAATTTATGATCTTGCCCTAGAAAGGTGTTTATTGAATAGCGGAACAAAACAACAACAGTATCGCACGGGTGTATCTCACAGTCAAATATGCAAACTATGCCGCAATTTAATTTTTTTTACCCCAAAAGGGTGTTTATTAAATAGCGGAATAGAAAAACAGTATACAAATACAACGGGTGTATCTCACAGTCAAATATGCAAAGTATGCCGCAATTTAATTTTTTTCACCCCAAAAGGGTGTATATTGAATAGCGGAATAGAAAAAAATTTATAAAACGGTGTATCTCACACGTACAAACACAGACTAGGCCCCGAATACAATTTTTTGTACCCTAAAGGGAGGATGAGGAAGAGGAGTAGGAGGAGTTCGGAACAGGAGGCAAACTGAAGCGCCCTGCAATCCTTGGCGGTAGAAGGAGATGAGCCAAACAAATTTAAAAGGTGTATCTCACACGTACCGATACAGACTATGCCGTAATTTAATTTTTTACACTCCAAAAGGGTGTATATTGAATAGCGGAATAGAAAAAAATTGATAAAACGGTGTATCTCACACGTACAAACACAGACTAGGCCCCAATTACAATTTTTTGTACCCTAAAGGGAGGATGAGGATGAGCAAGAGGAGTAGGAGGAGTTCGGAACAGGAGGCAAACTGAAGCGCCCTGCAATCCTCGGCGGTGGAAGGAGATGCGCCAAACAAATTTAAAAGGTGTATCTCACACGTACCGATACAGACTATGTCGTAATTTAATTTTTTACACTCCAAAAGGGTGTATATTGAATAGCGGAATAGAAAAAAATTTATAAAACGGTGTATCTCACACGTACAAACACAGACTAGGCCCCGATTACAATTTTTTGTACCCTAAAGGCAGGATGAGGAGTAGGAGGAGTTCAGAACAGGAGGCAAACTGAAGCACCCTACAATCCTCGGCGGTGGAAGATGCGCCCCAAAAATTTGGAAGGTGTATCTCACACGTACCGATACAGACTATGCCGCAATTTAATTATTTTTACCCCAAAGGGTGTAGATTGAATAGCAGAATAAAAAATATGATATCAAAAGGTGTATCTATCTCACACGTACAGACCCAGACTAGGCCCCGATTACTATTTTTTGTACCCTAAAGGCAGGATGAGGAGTAGGAGGAGTTCGGAACAGGCAGGAGGCAAACTGAAGCACCCTGCAATCCTCGACGGTGTAAGATGCGCCCCAAAAATTGGAAAGGTGTATCTCACACGTACCGATACAGACTATGCCGCAATTTAATTATTTTTACCCCAAAGGGTGTAGATTGAATAGCGGAATAGAAAATATGATATAAAATTGGTGATTTTTCAATAGCACATGTGAACACAGCAGTGTCTTATGTCACAGTCAGCTCTGCAGCAGGCTATGAAGGGGAAAAAAAAGAAAATTCCCCTTTAAGTTTGTAATTTTTAAATAGATTAGTACAGACTATGCCACAATTTATTTATTTTTAACCCAAAAGGGTGTATATTGAATAGTGGAATAGAAAAAGTGTATAAAATTGAAAATCACTCAATAGCACATGTGAACACAGCAGTGTCTTGTGTCACAGTCAGCACTGCAGCAAACAGGCTATGAAGGGGGGAAAAAAAAATTCCTTTTAACTTGTAGTAAAATAGATGAACGCTGCACAACTGACTTATAAAAATAGATTTTTTTTCTCCCTCCTCCTCCTCCTCAGTGGGCTCAAGTGAGGGCAAAAAGATTGTTCACTGCACCACCCCCCACACAGCAAAATCGATGTAGACTGTCCCTGCCTAATCTCCAGCCTGGCCCTAATATGCTCAATAAGATTGTTCACTGCACCACCCCCCACACAGCAAAATCGATGTAGACTGTCCCTGCCTAATCTCCAGCCTGGCCCTAATATGCTCAATAAGATCGTTCACTGCACCACCCCCCACACAGCAAAATCGATGTAGACTGACCCTGCCTAATCTCCAGCCTGGCCCTAAAATGCTCTAATAACTTTCCCTGCCTGCACTCTGACCTGTCCCTGCATTCTTTTCGGACACAATTTTTCACAGGATCACTGTCTGTCCCTAATCAGCAGCCAGCACGTATGATGTGTGCTCTGTCCCTAAACTACAGCAGAATGACGCGGCGCGCTGGGGCTCTCGAACTTATAAAGACATGGTCACATGCTTCAGATGGCCAATCACAGCTACTAATACATTAGTAGGCATGGCTGGGATGGCTTAAGGCACACCAGTTAAACGCTTGTTGATTGGCTGTTGAAAGCCCATTAAAAGCGCGCCATTACATACAAAACAGGAAATAAAATGACCGAACATGGATTTTAAACCCGAACATACAGTAAAGTTTTCGGGTCCGTGTTCGGGTAACAAAAATCCAATTATTCGGTACGAACACGAATAATAATACAGTCCGTGTTCGCTCAACACTAGACACGATTAAAAGAACTTGATGTGGATAGAATAACGAGCACTGTTCACAGTCTAGCTGTTGATGTAAAAAAAACATCAAAATTAACTATAAATGTTTCTTGAGATGGTATATAACACCGGTTAAAGTACAGAAATACCAGCCATAGACATCTTCACTATGTTGGAGGTGATGTAATGGGGAAGGTACAATGACCCACATTTGGTGGGAATGTCCAAAGATCCGAGAATACTGGCAGAAGGTGCAACAACTCATTGGGAAGATTGCAGACGAAAACATCACTGACGACCCATGGGCATGTTTATTTCACAAATCAGATAAATCAAAAAACAATAAAAAAGTACAATAGTGCCAAATTTGATAAATGCAGCCAAGGGGGAAATCCCTAAAAAATGGTTGGATCCGGAGAGCCCCACAATTAGAGACTGGTTTAAAAGAATTGAATATATATATATATATATATATATATATATACAGTGCCTTGCGAAAGTATTCGGCCCCCTTGAACTTTGCGACCTTTTGCCACATTTCAGGCTTCAAACATAAAGATATAAAACTGTAATTTTTTGTGAAGAATCAACAAGTGGGACACAATCATGAAGTGGAACGAAATTTATTGAATATTTCAAACTTTGTTAACAAATAAAAAACTGAAAAATTGGGCGTGCAAAATTATTCAGCCCCTTTACTTTCAGTTAAAAAAGGGAATGATATTTGCGCTTAAGACAGAAAAATACTAAGACAATATAAAATATATGTACACAAGGCTGCTATCTCAATAGGAAGATCACAGTCCATATAAAGTAGTAGATGTATATTAGGAGCTGCGCCAGACATATATTAAACAATCTATCACAGTAATACAGTCCATGAACAATCTAATGGAGTAGAACTGCAGGTAAAAAGAAAGGACCCGATCCAATCAGCCAATCACCAGTGAATAGTGAGAGAGATGAGTTACACCTGTGCTGACACCCGTAGCCTCTTACCGGAACTTTTGACCCTCCTGTCACAGAGGCGTCTCTGAAGATGCTTCCATACACTTTGTAATGTTCTGGTACCTCTGGTACCCTTGTCTCCATATTTCTCCTCTGCTAATTGCGTCCCATCTTGTGTAACAAGGGACGCATATACCTTTAAGACCGGATGACATCATTGCCGAGCGCCGCTATGAGCGGCTATTTCAATCGCCGGTTTGCTTCCACTCATCGCTCGTTCAAACCACATGCTCACCGCACCTCTTCCTGTGAAGTCGGAGCTGCTGACATTCTCCCTCGCTGAACCTGAAGCCGGAACCCTCGCTGGTGATACGTATCTCGCTACGGGATCACCCTTCTCCAAAGGACACTGTTACTACTAACCCTTTCTAAGTGATAAGTACCCCGCAGGGGATTCTTACTAACCAATCTCCTACTGTCATCTACTGCAATTACCAAGACTATCTGTATCTATCTACTCACTATCATCTGCATAGACTGTTAGCTCTTGGGACTACCTTCAACTATCCTTGCACTAGGTTACTCTGTCTAAGTATACTCCATCTGTGTCCTCTTACCATCTGCACTATACTTGACATCAGAACCTATCTGCTTCACCATCACCTACAACTCTCCTATTACTACTTCTAGTGCTCACCATATAAATAGCCTGTCTCTCATCTATATATCCTCATATATTCTATCCCTCCACTAAACATCTATTAATATATATGGTATATAACAGGCTGTACACGGTGATGAAGTCCTGAGAGTTGGATATGTTTGTTGAACAGATTCTCTACAAGGCTACTGAGTGTAATAATTCTGCAGCTGTAAATCCATCCACTAACAAAAACGCATGAACGTTACACACTTCCATAACATGATGGTAATGTGATGTACTACACTACATGGTCTGACTGTAACAGACTGAAGTTTAATACAATAGTAAAACGTTTTAGACTTATGAAAGTGTATGTCTACTAATGCGCATTGTGCCGCACATTAAGGTAGCCCGTTTATTTGAAAGACCTGCATAAAACACCAAAAAAATATACATTCAGCATTTTAGGCAATGCAATTACTTTGCAAAGCAAGTGCAATGAGAAGGTGTGTTGGGGTGTAATTTCACGAGCAACTGAACAATCTGATAAACAGGCTTGTTTCTATGTGAAACTAATATTACTAATGTGTTGGGGCCTAAAACATTTTACTATTGCATTAAACTTCAGTCTGTTACAGTCAGACCATATAACATGGGGTGTGTGGCAGACTGGCAGTTTTTTTTTTTTTTGAAAATCTTTTTATTATTTCAAACAGACAAATACAACAACACACAAACAATAGGTGCAAAAGGTTCACTTAACAGTCCTGGAACACATGGTCATCGTTGAGGTGAGCATATAGGAAAAAAAAAAAATAGAGAAGGGGAAAAGTGAGCCCACGCAGGGGCATTATCATTTTGGCATCAAGAAACACAGCATCAATCGGTATACATCACAAGACAGGCAGTACATCTCGGGCAGCCTCTCGGCCGGCCCCCAGGCAGAAGTTATGGAACCCCTGAGCCACTCCCACCCAAACAGGAGGCAAGCAGCGGTATGGAGGAGTCTGCCAACCATTTGGCCCAAACCCTGTCATATTTCTTGGGGATCCCCTGTGGGAGTATGTGTCCCTGTACAGCGGTATCACCGAGTCCACCAGTGCCCTCCACCGCTGAAGCAGGGGGGGGGGACCGCTGTCTCCAATGAAGCACTATATTTTTCCTGGCGAAAAAAAGAAGGAGACCCATGAGGGTGCGGTCGCCACCCTAGGGAATATGTCATCCAGGAGGCCCAATAGGGTAGTTTTGGGTGAGGGGTCTATTGAAACCTGCAACACTCCGTTTGAAGCCGCAAAGACCCCCGACCAGTAGTCCGACAGATCCGGGCAGGTCCAGAAAATGTGGATGAAGTCCCCAGGCGTGTGGCCGCACTGCCAGCACTCCGGGGAGTGGGACTCATGCATTTTATGTAGGCGATAAGGAGTGAAGTATGCCCGGTGGGCAATCTTATACTGCACCATACGGTCCCTAAGAGAGACCAGGATCTTAAAGGGGGAGTCCCACACCTGGTGCCAGTCCTCTGCGTCCATGTCCGGGACATCCCGAGTCCACCGATCTCGGAGACCCGAGAGCTCCGGAGAGAACACACAAAGGAGATGGGCGTGCAGGACCGAGGCGGCACGGGCGGAGCAGTCAAACCGAAGAACCCACTCCAGATCCGACTGCACCACCCCCACCCACCCCCCCGCGGGAATTGGGCCCTGAAAGCATGGGACAACTGGAGATATCGAAATAGGTGGGACGGGGGCACCCCGTGAGACTCTAGAAGTTGATCAAACGTAGGGGGGGAGAGGTCCGAGGACAGATCACAAACTACCTTTATGCCAAATTTGGTCCACGCCGCTGGGTCGGGGAGGGAGTACAAATGGGGCAGAGTAGGGTTGATCCACAGTGGTGCGTTGGGGGAGACCGCGGTAGTCGGGTATGCCTCCAACGCCAGGCCCTGACGCCAGGCCCTGAGCATCGTTCGCATGGAAGAAGTCAAAGGATATGGAGCCTTAGGGCCCCGGAACAGCAGGTGCGACAGCGCTTCCATAGACCCCAACACCGCCGCCTCTGTCACCACTGCAGAGTTGGAGGCATCAGGAGACAGCCACCATACCGCGGAAACCAACTGGGAGGCCAGAAAGTATTTATGACAGTCCGGGAAGGCTAGGCCCCCCTGGGACTGAGGTCTCATCAGCGTGGAAAACTTGTAACGGGGGGGGGGGGGGGGCGAGAGCCCCACAAAAAGGAGGAGAAAAGTTTATTCAAATTAGTGAAGAAGGATTTGGGAATCCATTGGGGCGAGTGGCGAAAGAGGTAGGTCAATTTAGGGAGGATCTTCATTTTTATCAGATTCACTCTGCCCAATAAGGAGAGGGGAAGGTTCTCCCATGCTTTCAGCCTGGCCCGAACATCTTTCATCACCGGGTCCAGATTAAGGGATATAAATTCTGTGGGATCCTTAGACACCCGCACCCCCAAATACATAATGCTGTCAACCCACTGTAGTGAGAGATCCAACGGGGCAGCACACCTGGCCGCCCCATCGATCGCAAGCAATTGGGATTTGGACCAATTCACCCTCAGGCCCGTCACCCTGGAGAAACCGTCCAGGATGTCCAGAGCCCCCCGAAGGGAGGGACCCGCATCCTGCAAGAACAACAGGAGGTCGTCCGCGTACAGTGCCACCCTCTCCTCCAGCCACGCCACCCGAAGCCCCCGAACCTCCGGCGAGGTCCGGAGCGCCTCGGCCAAGGGCTCCATGGCGATGGCGAAAAGGGCCGGAGAAAGAGGACAGCCCTGCCGAGTACCTCTGGACAACTGGAAAGAGGGGGATAGTCTGCCCCCCAATCGAATGGCCGCCCTTGGAGACTTCTATATGGTTTGCAACCACCGAATAAACAATAGGGAGAACCCCATTCTCCTGAGGACCTCCCACAGGAAGAGCCATTCCACGGAATCAAAAGCCTTCTCTATATCTAAGGAGGCGACCACCCTCGTACCGGAGTTCAAATGCTGAGTTTGCAAATTAGTAAAAAGCCTACGCAAATTGACGTCTGTAGATCTGTTGACCATAAACCCCGTTTGATCCTGGTCGATCATGGAGGGGAGGATTGGGCAGAGTCTGGAGGCAAGGATTTTGGTGAGAATCTTGAGGTCATTATTAAGTAGGGCTATCGGGCGGTAGGAGGCACACAGTTTTGGGTCTTTGGGGGGTTTAGGAATCAGGATAATGTGGGCCTCAGTCATAGAGGGCGGCAGGGAGCCCATCTCCAGGCAGTCGTTATATAACGCCGCTAAAAGGGGGGCCAGCATACCGGTGTGTGTTTTGTAAAATTCAATGGGTAGCCCATCTGGGCCAGGGGCCTTGCCTCCAGGGATAGAGCGTATCACAACCTCCACCTCCTCCACCGTGACCGGCCAAACCAAGTCAGAGCGCTCAGCATCCGACAGCCAACCCAGGGCAACCAGATCCAGGAGCTGCTGCAGATCCTCCGGCCGGAGGTCAGCGGGCAAAGTAGTAGCATACAATTGAAAGTAGAAGTCCCCAAAGAGCCCCAAGATCCCCTCCGGTGAGGTGATCGCCTCCCCAGTAGGAGAAGTGAGCTCCGGAACCAGGGTGAGGGGGGCATCATGATGAGACATAACTGCCAACAGTTTCCCGTTCCGATCTCCGTGTTCAAAAAACCGTTGCTTAGATTGGTACATGGACAGCCTGGCGACCTCAGTCTGGTGAAGGTGTAAGTCCCTCTTGCTCGCCTGCATCTCCTCGAAGTTAGCGGCCGAGGGGTCCCGAACATAGCGACCAGAAGCCACCTCGGCCGCCGCCTCCAAGACAGACCCCGCAGCCGACTGTTGAACTCGGACGGCTTTAATAGCTGAAATGTAGTGACCTCTCGTAACCGCCTTAAAGGCGTCCCACACCAGTCTGGGAGAGGACGTACCTGCATTAACATTCCAATAGTCTCTGATCACGGACGGGGTCTGAGCCACAATCTCAGGCTGGTCCACCCACTGGGCACCAAAGCGCCACATGGCACTACTGCGGTCACAGCCCGAAGGGATGACGACCTGCAGGGGACTATGGTCCGACAGGCCACTGGGGAGGTAGGAGACATCCTCCACATCAGACAACATGTGCGGGTTGGCGAAGCCATAGTCTATCCTGGAGGACGTCTTGTGGGTAGCAGAGAAACAGGAATAAACCTTCTCCTGGGGGTGTTTCCAGCGCCAAACCTCCTGTAGCCCAGCGGCCGAGGACCAATGAAGAAGGTCCCCGGAGAAAGCCTTGGGAGGCGTGGGTCTGTCAAGATCCGGGGAGAGGATGGCGTTGAAGTCCCCCAGGAGAAGCAGCTTGGCCGGACAATAAGTAGAAACCCTCTCCAGGACGGCATACAGGTCCTCGGCCTTGAACAGTGGGGGCACATAAATGCCCGCCACTACATACCTCTGCTGCCACATAGAGAGCACCAGTACAACATATTTACCGGAGGGGTCAGTGTGTACCACCTCCACCACACAAGGCAAGGACTTGTGAATCAATATGGAAACACCTCTTGCATATGTAGAGTAGGAGGCGTGGAAGGACCTCTGCACCCACTGTTTTTTAAGAGACAGGAGCTTGCTGCCCACCAGGTGGGTTTCTTGCAAGATCAGTATGGAAAGAGCAATGCCCGCTTAAATTTGGAATTGAGACCCCGCATGTTCCAGGATAGCACGGAAAAGGTAGGTGGTCTACGTGATGCCATCATGGAAGGTTACAAGAATGAACACCCCAGAAGAATCGCACATGGGTACTGCCTCCTGGGGAGCAGCAAGACCGAGTAAACCCCTGCACCAAACAAAAACACAAACAGACAAGAGAAGCTCTCTGGAAGGGAGAGCATAACACCCCAAACACATAGTGTTTACCCTACTGTGCCCCGGCACCCCCAAAAACATAGGGGGGAGAGCCTAGGGACAGTTTGAACCCAAAACTTGAGAGAAAAAAAAACGGTTAGGCACCGGCCGACAGACCGTCTGGGCCTACCGCTACAGTCTGTCCAAAAAGTGGTCCGCCCACCTCCAACAGGGCCGGCGAGTAGCACAGTACAGGGAGCCTTCCAAAAAACAACAAAAAAAAGGCAAAATAAAACAGAGGGGGAAAAAAACAGTACAGTCCACCCGAACTCCGTGATGGGCAAAGGGACATAAGGGCCAAAGGAGGATGTGGGGTAAGCATCTTCCGTGAGGAAGGAGGTTCAAGGGATCAGGAGACCGGAGAAGCACATCCAGGGGAGGCAGAGTAGGAGCAAAAGGAGAGTAGGAGTGGTAGTAAAAGGGGCAAACAGGGCAGGAGTCAGTGTAGAAATCCACTTACGAAATCCAGGACAGCATGCAGCCAAAGGGATACAGGGAGTCAGTAGCAATCAGACAGCAGCACCCAAGGTGTCGATCCAATCGCTGGCATCAGGAGGGGTCTCAAAAAATTGCACCGTGCCCTAATGGGCCACCCGCAGCCGACTGGGATGCAACATACTGTATTTGATATTGAAGGATCTGCGGCGTCTCTGCACTTCAGCAGAGAAGTCTGGGAATAACATCACCCTGGTGTTCTCATAGGGCAGCTCCTCTTGCTTCCTAGCCGCAGCAAGGATCATATCCCGGTCCCGGTAATTCAGCATCCGGACCAGGAATGGTCTGGGGGGGGTCAAGGGGCGCTTGCCAGTGGGCACCCGGTGTGCCCGTTCGACCACGTAGGTAGCTGGAAGGTTATGCAGGTGTAGCAGAGATTTGAAGAAGCCCTCAGCGAAAGTTTCAGGGTGGTCACCTTCCGCACCCTCCGGCAAGCCCACCACCCGGACGTTATTGCGGCGCTGTCTGTTCTCAGCATCGTCCACTTTGTTGTTGAGCGCGGTGACCAAGGCCTGCAGATCCGCTAGCTGAGCCGAATGGGATCCCTGACGGTCCTCCACCTCACCTATTCGGTCCTCTGCCTCCGTCATCCTGCCCCTGATCTTATCCAGATCGTGGCGTATCAGGGTACATTCCGAGGCCACACTGTCGATGCGGAGCATGAGGGATGCTTTGCAGCCTTCAATGGCCGCGAGGATGGGCTCAGTGATCGCCGCCGCCTCCACCGCTATTTCGGCAGGCGCAGGAGAGCTCCGCTCTGGTGTTGGCGAGCCCGACGGCTGCGAGCCAGGGGAGGAAGGCATCCCCGCCGAGGCCCCGGAGCAGCGGCCTGCCTGGATGCTGCTGGATACTGGCAAGATGGCGCCGGGAGGACACGTGACCCGTCCTTTTCCCGGGCGCTGAGGCTTCGGGTCCTTGGGCAGCTTACCCTTCTGCTTGGTCGACATGATGGCAGGACCAGGACACTCCAGGGGAGCAGGGCAAGCCGGCCGGCCACCTAGTGAGGATAAATTAGCCCTAAAACAGGAGAATTATCGCGGATGTCCACGGAGCTCTGCAGCCGCACGTCTGCTCAGGCTCACATCCCGGCCACGCCCCCGCAGACTGGCAGTTTTAATTTAAACTTGTGCCGGCACCGCTCTCTAAGCTAAAACCCCTTCAGTGAGTGACTTACCTCGGCGGAGTCGGCGCTGGGTCAGGCTTTCCCGCTGTCTTTTGTCGCGCATGCGCATTAGGTCTCCCCTGCCGGCTGATGACGTTGGCAGGGGAAATCTAATGCGCATGCGCGGCACCACCTCAATGCTTTTCTATGAACATTTTGTCATTTCGGCAACACTGGAGCCCTCAGCCCCCTGACTCATTCAGCTCACAAAAGCGCCCAGGCGGGCGGTGGCACAGACACAGCACAGCATGAGGAGCGCCGCTCGCACCCGCCGGTCCATACTGTTTCCGGGACCAGGTGCAGAAGGCAGGATGCTGGCACCCCCTGCTGAGTTGCGCATATCAGAATAAGCTAAATGGCAGAATTTGAAGAGCAGTTCTAAGAAGGTGAACCTTACAATGGCAGAGTCACAAAAAAAAAACTAGCTCGAAGCAGAAATTTTATTTTAAATGTATTGCATTTATTCAAATTTAATAAACTAAACTGCATGTGTTATTTTCCATTACGATAGTTTTTTCATCTTGAGACTGTTGAAAGCTCATTGTTGAAAATAATTCTTGTTATGCCAAAAAATAATCTTTATAGCTAAGTAAATTGAGCCAATTTTTAAAAACATAATGCACTGCTTTATATACAATTTTCAAGCAGCTAGCACTAGCAGAAGATTAAGGCTTTTTATTCCAATCCGCGCATGACGCACAAATAAGCAGGCTTGCTTCTGAGACATTTGGGTTGGTTATACACTTACGAACATTTATACTAAATGTATTCCTTCTGTGCTACAGAGACTGACTGAGACTGTATGGCTGATGTGTGACCCATGCACCACTACCCCAAAACAATTTGTAAATGAATTGCCCCTATAATCTTACTGGACCTTGCCGCAGTGAGACTTTAGAATTGCACAGATGGGAAAGCTTGCATCGGCTGCACTGTGATGTATAGGAACTATTCTATAGAAGACAAAAAAGACAATGGTGTATTTTGTGTAGAAAACACTTTGAGATTTAAAATGCAAAGTGGCACTCCGATGGACACAGAGAAGGCATGCCTTAGCTTGTTTCCCTGACAACTATGAAGAGTTTTTCATAGAAATTGGACAGAAAGGTAAGTGGCTAAAAAATAAATGTATAAAATGCTGTAATTCAATGTTTTTTTCATACAAAATGATGTGCTCTTACTGAAAGACTGTTCTGCTAATAGATGCTTTCTAGAAGTTACAGGCTTACTCCAGAATAAATTTCTGAAACCGAAAACAGAACCTCGTTGTGTCAGCGTGTTTATTTACAGCCCAGAGGTACTCAGACCTCCCATTTGACACTTACTCCTATAAATTTAAAAATCCCAGAGGCAGCTGGCTCAGGTTGTAAGCCCATGTTATCTGACTGGTAGGTAAAGTTTTACTTAAGGATCTGGGAGAAAGACATCCAAAAAGGAAGGGCTATGGAAGAAGGGAATTTAAAGGACACAGCAATACTATCATGCAAAAATTGATAAGCTGTATCATGTGATTAAAGAGGAGCTCCACCCAAAATAGGAAGCTCTGCTTGTTTGCTTCTCCCCCCCCCCCTCCGCTGCCACCAGGGGAGGGGGGGTGGGTACCTGTTTTCGACCTCGCAACAGTGAGGTTTCCCAGAAGTTCAGCCCCGTTCCTCATTCCCCCACCACTGGGCCGTTCCCAAAGCGCAACACTCTTCATGCACGAGCAGTAGGGAACTGGCTGTGAGACTGCAAGGCCAGTTTCCCTTACAAGTATTGGCGGGGGCAGCATCTGAGAGCCTATTGAAAAATCAGCTGGGGTGCTGACAACGTGGGATCCCAGGACAGGTAAGTGTCCTAATATTAAAAGTCAGCAGCTACAGTACTTGTAGCTGCTGGCTTTTAATTTTTTGGTGAGGGGCTGCAGCTCCACTTTAAGATTAAGATTAAAAACTCTCTAAAGAAGCTAATGCAAACATTGGAATTTAGAAGCAGAGGATGGAGGAATCTCAGTTTTTTGGGTTTCCTTGAAGATACATTTAGACGTGTTAAGGCGCTTTTAGGAGCGCCAAGCTTTTTTTCTGCTAAGACGCCGTTGCTCCTGGACACACTGGCTGTAGGTTTTTTTTCCGCCTCTAAACTCCTTAAAAGCCAATGTGTCCATGGACATATAAGCTAACATGAAGTGGCATTTAGTGGCAGGAAAAAAAAAATTGTTAATTGTCAAAGTGATCCTATAACCTCTAAAAAAAAAATACAGTGAAGCCTTGGATTGATAGTAATTTGGTCTAAGAGTGTTTTGCAAGACAACCAAATTTTTTTTCATAAATGTTGACTTGATAAATGAGTGATGTCTTAAAATACAAGTAGCCTCACATTACAACTGGGTATAAAAGAGAAGAGAGGCACCTCTAAGTGTAGCAATATGGTTATATGTAATGAAGGATCAACATTTAGCAGCTCACAAAGCTGTCCACATAGACCATCCCCTGCACCGCCATCAACATCATCCCTTCCATGCTGCACTCCACGCGCACTTCAAGCCTCGCTTATAGATCACTCTACTGCAGGGTAGTCTTCCCGGTCACGATTGCAGACTGACAGCTGGGAGAGCCCGCGGTGTGGAGGATGGTCTATGTGGACAGCTTTACTCCGGATGCCTGCATACCAGGGCCGGCCCTACCATGGGTCCCGCTGGACTCAGGCAAAACTTTGAGAGGGGAGGCAAATTGACGCCCAAAATGTTTTTTTCCAGAAGTTTTGTGTGTCATCAGTTTGCAGCGCGTTACAGGTGGCATTTCCCCATCTCATACTGCCGCCCATAGTGCAAATTGATGAGTATGAGGAGGTGGAGCGTCTCCCCGGGGAACATCTCTCGCGTGATTGTGGTGTGCGCAATGACATTAGACATCAGCGCACTCCATCTCACACAGGGCAGGCTGGATTTCTAGGGTGGTGGCTGTGGCAGACACAGAAGTTGACAGGAGGACTGACAGTGGGTGTTTGGTGGAGCGGTGCAGTGGTGAGGTATGGAAGAATACAACAGTATATAAAATATTTTCTAAATTTTATATTTTTAGAAGTTGTTACTGTTTTTTTTTTTGTGTGTTTGTTGTCCCTATACACCACAAAGAAGCCCCTCAACCCTCCATGAAGCAGCCCCTTAACCCCCCCCCCCCCACATTACACACACACACACAATGCAGTCAGCAGCACCTTGTCTATATGCAAATTTTGCATATAGACAAGGCGCTGTTGCATGTAAATCTAACTTCCTCATAAATCTAATTTTAGTTTTTATTATCATAATATAAAATAATGGATGTGGTGAGCATGTATTTTTTTATGGGGGGGGGGGCTGGGGGGTTGGGCAGCATTTAATTCTTAGACCCAGGCAGCACAATGTCTAGAGCCAGCCCTGTCATCATATACTGTAACTGGTGTGGCGCTGATCAGAGACACTGACTGGTAATAGTACGAAAAAAAAAATTATAATTTTTTTTTATTATTTACACTTTTTTCTTTTTTACAATTTTTTTTTAACACACTGACCAGAGCAATATAGTTTTACCTTAGTAACATTGTATTACTCTGGGGAAATGATCAGGATATTTATTTATTTTTTACTATGTTTGATTCTAGCAGTGAATTAAATTACTATAAGCAAGCATTTTACTGAATGAAACTGATTCATTGTGTGTTTTGTTATAGTTAGCTGCGATTGGCCAAAGCTAATCACATGGTACAGATAGGTAGTAATTGGCCTTGTCTGTACCATGTGATAAAATTTACCAATCCCATCTAGCAACACAATTGTACACAATGAATGGCATGAAAGGAAGTCATTGTGTACAACTGTCATGTGAACTGCTGTGATTGGTCACAGTGGTCACATGGTATCTGCATAGAGCTATTACTCTGATCAGTCATCAGCTGTGTCCCATGGACATGGCTAATGACACATTGCGCCGCTGCGTGGCCACGCAATTGGCACTTCCTGACAGGATGTGATATGATGTCCACTCAAGATAAGAAAACCACCGCCTGGCCGTCATTTGTCTATAGGCCGGACGTGAAGTGGTTAAAGTGTTACTAAACCCAGGACCCTGCATTCACTATATCTGGTCTCCCACGGTACACAGAACATGGAAATGAAATTATTTTAATAAATATAAACTGCTAAATATCTTTTTTTTTTTCATTTTGGATAGAGCAAGGGAGGGTTATAAGTAGTGATCGACCGTTATAGTTTTTTTGCCGATACCGATATTTTGGTCGTCATCGGATATCGGTATCGGACTATATTTTTGGACATGTAAAAAAAAAATGTTTTTATTTTTTTTTCTCAAAGGTATTCCTTGTGGAGGGATCTGGGGGTCTAAAGGACCCCAAACCCCTCCTCGGCACTGGTCTTCTCTTCAGCAGCGGAGAAGGCAGGATACCTGGGTCTCCCGGTGGGACGAGAGACCCAGGCAAGCCGTGGAAGGTGTGGCGGGGGGGGGGGATGTTTTTGTTTTCCCCATCTGTGTCCGATTGTGAAGTTTCCCTTAACTTCTTGTCCCATAGCCAAACAGGAAAGGAGAGCAAATACCTGCAAATTAGGGGAATTTCTTGGGGACCCCCAGCTCACCAGAACTAGTGTCCCAATTGAAAGATTTCCCCTATATTACTTTTCTGGAGACAACCCGGCGGCGTGGGGGATGGAAGACAGCGGATGATACCGCCTGGGGTGAGCCGCTGGATCCTGGGACAGGTGAGTGGCTGTTTTTTAAAAGTCAGCAGCTACACTTTTGTTAGCTACTGACTTTTTTTTTTTTACCACAGGTGACCGGAGCTCTGCTTTAAAGGAGTTATAAAGTCTCAAGGTTTTTCACCTTAATGCATTCTATGCATTAAAGCGGAGTTTCGGGCACAGATGTCATTTTTCAATAAGCATACCCCCGGGACAGTCAGGGCTAGCACATTCCACAATGGCTAGCCTCTGATCTGTCCCGGTTCGCACTTACCTTTTAGAAGAAATACTTACTTATAAAATTTCTTCCACAGTGTTTCCATCTCTCTTGTGGGCAGCTGAAGCCGGCGCGGTCCTCTTCTGCGTCTTCTTCCGCGTCTTCTTCTCCCAGAATGCGCCGCACCGGCCCCTCTCGTCACTTCCGGTGCGGCGCCGCATTCCTCCACAGCTTCTGGGCATGCCCAGAAGCTGTTTAGCAGGGGAATGCGGCGTCGCCCGGAAATGACGTGCGGGGCAGGTGCCGTCGCATTGATTCCTGGGAGCTATGACGTTCAGCTCCCAGGAATCATCGCGAGGCAGGAAGTGACGGGGTGAGCCGCGGCTCCGAGGGAGGAAGTACCCTGAGGTGAGTGTTTACGATCTACAATTACAAGGTGAGTTTTAAAAAAAAAAAAACTAACTATCCAATTCCTTTTCAGGTTATCCAGAACTAGCGGACGGGCACAAAAAAAAACACCGATTTTGTGCCCGGAACTCCGCTTTAAGGTGAAAAACTTTTGGTGCTGCAGCTGTCCCCCAGGCCCCCCCTTATTCTTACCTGAACTGACGAGCACAAGCCCAGCAGCTCCAGCCACTGTCTCAGGTCCTTATTGGTAGGATTGATAATGTCAATCAAATCCAGTGACACAGAAGCAGGGGGTGGGGCCGAGTCCCATTGTCTGTATCAATGGACGCAGCAGCGGAACTCTTAAGCACCCCCGAACGGGTTTCCCCCGAAAGAAAGAGGCTTTCCGTGGGGGCACCCGATGAAGAGGAGCCAGGAGCGCGGTCAGGGCACCCCAGATGAGGAGGATTGGGGCTGCTCTGTGCAAAACCCTGGCCCAGAGCAGGTAAGTGTAACATGTTTGTTATTTTGAAAAAAAAAACACCTTAAAGCGGAGTTCCACCCCGGTACCGTATTTGACACCTTTCAGGGATGAATGGGTACTTGTTTTTGACAGGTACCCTCCCCCACATTTTCTACTTCCCCTGCCGCCGAGACAATTAGAATGCGCAGCTCGCTTGCGCAGTAGGGAGCCGGCTGTGAAACTGAAAGGCTTCATTGCAGGTTTCTCTTACAGTGAATGCCGGCGGCGGCTGCACCCAGCAGCCGTTCCGAAAATCTGCTGGGGTACTGACATCGCTGGTTCCCTGGACAGGTAAGTGTCTATATAATAAAAGTCAGCAGCTACTGTTTTTTTTCCACAGGTGGAACTCCTCTTTAAGTGCTGGTTCACCTGCGTGTCCACTGCGGGTTCCCACATCAGACCCGACTTGCAGGGAGTTCACACTGCCATATGCAAACTGCTGGGAATGTCAATACAAATGACACCCCCAGATTAGTTTGTATATTGCAGTGCGAACTGTCTATTCAGACAGGAATCGGATTGCATAAGTGTGAACACCCATGCGATCCGATTCTGTGCGGTGCGGACCAAAAAAACGGTCCTGTGCAACTTTGGTCCGAATACGATGCAAATTCAGCCATACAATCTGTATGGCTGAATTAGCATCACACAGACATCGCATGTGAGGGCCCTTTGACTCCATCATCTAGGGAAAGGGAGCCTTGACTGCTGGAAGCTTGGCAGCTATGTGGGCGTTGTGATAAATGGGGAGATTTGGTGGATTCGACGGGCTTGGCAACTAAGACACAAGGTGATGGGGTGGAGGCTAAACTCTAGAAAAGGGGCTAAGCAAGGGCACGTCCCACCACTCTGAGGAGATTCTGACGTCACAAGAGTTGCCCACCTGTCCGCCTGTTGCAAATTTGTCACAGCTTTGTTGGCGGTTTTACCTTGCCAGCGATGAATATTCCTTTACGGGCCATGCCCTCAAGTTTAAGTCAGGGATCAGTTTAATGCCTGTCTCGCACTGATGGTGGAGACAGGCCTATTAGACTATCTGTGTTTGTTATGATGCTCACAGTATAGACCGTGACTGGCATCGTTTTGTGGTAATTTAATATTGTTATGGGGAGATCGGATGAGAACGGACCACCTGTCCATTCTCATCTGATCTGATCCTCCAGACGGATGGAAAATAGGGTTTCCATGCGTCCGGATTTCAAGGACAGGATCGGATAGCATCGGGTGTCAGCAGAGATGACTCCGCTGACACCCGCTGCCAAATAGGGATGCATGGAGCATCCGATCAGGTCCGCCTGAAAAATTGACAGGTGGATCGGATCGCCCGTGTGAAAGGGGCCTTACAGTTGATAAGTTCAATAAAGCTGTGGCTTTGCCCTAATTCCAACTTATTTATTTCTTTATTTAAGAAAAGGTTGCAATACAAACAGAGTTAAGGCACATCAGGTAAAAATGAAACAGTGCAATCTGACAACAGCATCATAAACATCGTTTCATCAAAGGTTACAGTAGCTGTACAATGAACATGGTCAACTGGACCAGAAAGGTGGGGTCAAACCCCTCCTGGATGTGCATAGTAACTGACATATCAAATGAAACAAGGATTGGCGGATTGAGGGACAAGTAAACAACCTCAGTTATACAAAACTTGTGAGTGTCAGGTACCAAGGTAGTACCGACGGACGGGCTCCTGTACAGAACAGGAGCAAGAAACTACGACTCCTAACCATGGAGTCAGTCAGGGAATGAACAAGCAGTTGAGATATAAGCTACAGAAGACCCCAGACTTGGGGAAAAAGTGCGGATACATACAGATGGGAGAGTAGGGGGAAGGTGGCAGGAACCACAGGGTAAAGAGGAGAAAAGCACAAGAGGGAAGGAAGAAAGGAGGAAGGAAGCAGGGAGGAAGCTGAAGGGACTGGCGAGACCTGGGTCCCCGGGCCCATACCCACCGAGCCCTAGCCGGAGACAGATAGTTCTCGCAGGTAGGCGTCTGTACACGTGAAGCAGTCCCACGGTCCCCATTTGTCCCGAAAAGCCTGTTCCTGATTATACAGAGTAGCCAACAAGTCTTCCATGTCCCAAAGCTTCTTCACCTTAGAAAACCATGAAGACCTCGTGGGTGCATCAGGCGATCTCCAGCAAAGGGGGATGCAGGCTTTGGCAGCATTTAAAAGCTGAATAGTCAGAGAGGACTTGTATTTTTTAACTGGCCGCCGGGTGAGGTGCAGCAAACATGCTGCAGGATCATCCGCCACGTCCACAGTAGTAAGTTATTTGATAACGCCGGCTACCGCTTGCCAAAACGGTTTCACCAGCGGGCATTCCCAAAAAATATGGAACATTGTCCCCGTGGCGTCAGTACAGCGCCAGCATTTATCCGATACCTGCGGGAAACAACAATCCAAAAAAGATGGCACCCTATACCAGCGTGTGAGGACCTTGTATCCCGTTTCCTGGATCTTAGTGGCGATAGATGATTTATGTGCAGAGAAGGATCTTATCTCTTTGGGTTTTCGTGAAAGTGGTACGGAGGTCAGATTCCCAGTGGGCAAGAAATGGGGGGGGAGTCAATGGGGGGGACTGTCCAGCGCCACATAAGCGACAGAAAGGGTGTGTCGCATCGGTTCCCTGCTGTGGCAGATCCGCTCCAGGTCGGTCAGTGGTCGAGAGATAGTGGAGGGGCCACCGGAGGAAATACTGAAGCTGGAGACCCCCCAAAAGTCCAATGGAGGGTCCACGGTCCCCAACAACGCCCCCGTGGAGAGGCCTCCGTCACTCCCCTAAAATTCAACAAGGTGGACACAGCCCACGGCAGTTGTCACGAACCTGGTTGGAGGCTGAGGTGACGAGAGGGCTCCCCTTGCGGCTGAGTGCAGAGCACCCCTGGAGATGGTGACAGAGGGTGCTGTGCCCAAAGGTGCACGGGTTGCCTGCAGGTGAAGCTGTGTCAGGACTCGGATCCGCAGTAGGAAAGACAGTCACTTGGATCACTGGAAGTGCAGGCAGGTTAGTGCAAATCAAGGTCAGAAGCCAGGCCGAGGGTCAAACACGGGTAGTCAATCAGGAGCAGGCAGGGAGAAGTCCGTAAGGCAAGCCGGGTTCAGAGAAGGAGAAAGCCAGAGCAGGTCAAGGATAGCCGGGTCGGTAACAGGTAGTCAATCAAGCAGGCGTTTCAAGGCACAAGGCAAACAGGTACTAGCTGAAGATAATCCAGCAATGAATGGCAGCCAGTGCTGAGTTTATATAGGAAGTGGGTGTTGATAATTGGCCCTAATTAGGACGTCCCACATAGCTGTTTTGGAATTAGCATATATGTCATTTCCTGACAGTCCTGCGCGGCCATTTTGGAAATTGGAAACTTTGCCATTCTTTATCAAGTTCTTCCCTGACAGTGCCCCCCCCCGAGGGGCAGCCTCCGGATGCCCAAACGTGCCTGTTTCTCTGGAAATCTGCCAAAGAACTCCCGAAGGAGTCTAGGGGCATGAACATTACTTGCTGGTTCCCATGAGTTCTCTTCAGGTGGGAACCCCTTCCACTTAACGAGATACTGCACTTGTCTTCCTCTTCTTCGACCATCTATAATGGCCTCTACTTCAAATTCTGTGTCCTCCCCAACCGTAACCGGAGGTGGAGGTGGCTCCTCCCTGTTAGGAAATGAACTAGTCACTGCTGATTTAAGTAGAGAGACGTGGAAGACTGGGTGTATCTTATAGGAGTTGGGAAGGTTTAATTCAAATGCCACGGGGTTAACTTCCCTTTTGATTTCAAAAGGTCCAATAAACTTAGGACCCAATTTCCGTGAGGGACAAGTGAGTTTGATGTTTGCTGTGGAAAGCCAAACTTTGTCTCCAACCTTAAACATAGGATTTCCCTTCTTCTTTTTGTCAAAGTGCTTCTTATAATCCTCTTGAGCCTTCAGTATTGCTTCTTTAAGGGTCTGGTAGTTGGACTGTATAGAGGCCACCCTATCCTGGACTGCTGGTACTGAAGCCTCCGGGATGACATCCGGCAAAAAGGAGGGATGGAACCCATAATTTGCCCAAAATGGGGATTGATTCGTGGAGGCGTGCACCGAATTATTATATGCAAATTCGGCACATGGAAGAAGAGATGCCCAGTTGTCCTGGGTAAAGGTAGAGAAACATCTCAGGTATTGCTCCAACGTTTGATTGGTCCTCTCTGTTTGTCCGTTACTTTGTGGATGGTATGCAGACGACAAACAGACTTGGATTTGTAGAGTCCTGCACAATGATTTCCAGAACCTGGAAGTGAACTGCACCCCTCTGTCGGACACAATACTACTTGGTAGTCCATGTAGTCGGACAATTTCTTTAATGAATATATGTGTCGTATCCATAGCTGAGGGGGTGCCTATCATAGGCAGGAAGTGAGCCATCTTGGACAGTCTGTCGACTACTACCAAGATGGTGGTGAATCCGTCTGAAGGGGGTAAGTCCACAATAAAATCCATTGATATCATCCTCCATGGCTGTTCCGGAACAGGGAGAGGTCTCAGCAAGCCCCAAGTCTTGGTATTGTGACCTTTACTGCGGAGACAAGTTACGCAGGAGTCCACATAATCTTTACAATCCTGTCTGAGATTGGGCCACCAGAAGGATCTTTGAACAAGATCACACGTTTTCCTGACGCCAAAGTGGCCGGTAAGGAGGTGATCATGACAAGCCTTCAGGACTTGGGGTCTTACTTCAGGAGGGATGAAAATTTTGTCATTATGCCATAAGAGATTTCGGTCTCTTTGTAATGCCAAGGTTTCGGCTTCTGGGTACCGGGCAGAGGCTTGCTTGATCATTGTGTTTAGATTGGTTGAAAGCAGCAAAAAGTTGTGTGGTGACAGGATTGTGCTGGGAGTAGGTGTTTCCGGGGTCTCTGGGAACATGCGGGAAAGAGCATCAGCTTTCCCATTTTTGGATCCTGGGCGATATGTAAGGTGGAAGTTGAACCTGGAGAAGAATAAGGCCCATCGGGCTTGCCGTGGTCTGAGTCGCTTGGCGGTCCTGAGGTACTCTAGGTTCTTGTGATCTGTAAAGATCATAATGGGGTGTGTAGCGCCTTCCAGTAAGTATCTCCATTCCTCCAGTGCCGACTTGATGGCTAGTAGCTCCCGGTCACCCACATCATAATTCTTCTCTGGTGGAGTCATCTTCCTGGAGAAGAAAGTGACGGGGTGAAGCAGGGCCTTGGGCCCCTGGCGTTGAGACAGAATGGCTCCTGTGGCAACTTCAGAGGCATCTACCTCAAGAACAAAGGGCAAAGCTGGATCTGGGTGTTGCAGTACTGGAGCAGATGTAAAAAGGATCTTAAGCTGATCAAAGGCTAACTGGGCTTCCTGAGACCATTGGAACCGGACCTGCTGGCGGGTTAACTGGGTAATGGGAGAAATGATTGTAGAAAAGTTCTTGATAAAGCGTCTGTAAAAGTTAGCAAACCCGACAAACCTCTGGATGCCTTTCTTGTCAGTGGGAGCTGGCCAATTGATAATAGCAGCCACCTTCTGTGGGTCCATGGAGATCCCTTCTGTGGAGATGATCAGTCCCAGAAACTGAATGGACAGTTTTTCAAACTCGCACTTCTCTGCCTTTGCATACAGTCCATGTAGTCTTAATGTGGCCAAGACCTTTTTTACATGCACCCGATGAAGATCCAGGGAGGCAGAGAAGATGAGAATATCATCTAGATACACTATTACAAAGTGATCTAGGAACTCTCGAAAAATGTCATTTACTAAGTGTTGGAAGGTGGCTGGAGCATTACATAGTCCAAAGGGCATGACTAGATATTCAAAGTGCCCGAAGCAGGTCCTGAAAGCTGTCTTCCACTCGTCTCCCTCGCGAATGCGGACCAAGTTGTAAGCACTGCGTAAATCTAGCTTGGTAAAGATTCGGGCAGAACGGAATCTTTGGAAGAGTTCAGGGACAAGAGGGAGTGGGTAACGATTTTTAATTGTAATTTTATTAAGTTCCCGATAATCCACACAAGGTCTCAGTGAGTGGTCTTTTTTCTGGACGAAGAAGATGCCGGCGCCAGCCGGAGAGGAGGAGGGGCGAATGAATCCTTTCTCGAGATTTTCATTGATATAAAGGCGTAGAGCCTCCAATTCAACTTCAGAGAGAGGAAAAATTCGCCCAAACGGAATCTCCGCACCTGGAAGTAGCTCAATAGGGCAATCATAAGGCCGATGAGGTGGTAAGGCATCAGCCTTTTTCTTGTCAAAAACATCCAGGTAGGAATGATAGGCTGGCGGTACTACTTGGCTAGTACTAGTGATGGGTTGAACAGACAGACAAACGGGAGGCTTGCCGATTTCGGGGACAAAGCAGTGCTGCTGGCAGTATTCAGAGTTGAAGGAGATTCTCCCCGATGGCCAATCAATTTGAGGATTGTGCGCCCGGAGCCAAGGAATTCCGAGAATAATAGGGAACATAGGGGAACACAAAACGTCAAAGCAGAGAAATTCCTGATGACCAGAGTTCGTCCAGGTTAGGATGGGGATAGTCTCCTGTGTCACGGGTCCGGATCTGGGAATAGTCCCATCAGCTAGATGGACTTCAAGTCTCTGCTTCTTATTCCTAAGCGGTATTTGTAATCTCTTTGCCAAGGTGATGTCCATGAAGCAGCTGCATGCTCCGGAGTCAAGGATTGCCTGGAGCGGGATCTCTCCTTCCGCCACCTGCAATGAGATGGGTAAGACAAGGTGAGCAGGAGGGGATCCAGAGACCTGGAAGTAGACAGGACATGGAGGAAGGCACTTACTAGGTCTTACGGGACAGTTGCTTAGGAAATGTCCAGAACCTCCGCAGTACAGGCAGAGATTGGCCTGTCGTCGCCGTAATTTCTCAGCAGGGGATAGGGTACTCCGTACTAGTCCAATCTGCATCGGTTCTCCTTCAGCAGCAGGAGCAGGTGGAGATTTAAGCACAGGTGCGGGTGAGGGTGGAACCCTGGGGAGCATCCAGGAAGGCCGGTACGTACCAGTCTTTTCAGACCTTCGCTCCCGCAGGCGGCGATCAAGCTGAATGGCCAGCTTAATAAGATCCTCCAGGGTGGCCGGGGCATCAACTCTGGCTAATTCGTCCTTAAGGACTTCAGATAGACCAAGCCTATACTGGTATTTGAGGGCTGCCTCATTCCAGCCGGTATCTGCCGACCACTTGCGGAAGTCCACAGTATAGTCCTCCACTGGGCGTCGCCCCTGTTGGAGGCTATGAAGGGCAGTTTCTGCAGTCGTCACACGTTGAGGGTCGTCATATAATTGTGCCATGGCATCCAGGAACGTGGAGACTGAGTTAAGCACCGGGCTTTTCTGCTCTAATAAATGGTGAGCCCAAGACTGGGGGTCTTCTGAGAGTAGAGATATGATAAACCCCACCTTCACGGACTCAAGGGAGAAAGTCCTGGGCTGGAGGGCAAAATATAACTGGCAGGCGTTCTGGAATGCCCTAAACTTCCGTCGATCCCCCGAGAAGCATTCGGGGACTGGAACTCTGGGTTCTGGAACTGGCATGGCCACCGAGGAGGGGTGTTCTTGGGCTGAAGCAGCTGAAGCAGAGGGTGCAGCAGGTGGATTCTGGACGCTTGGTGTAGCAGATACTGCAAGGTTCTGTAGGCGACCCTCTAATTGAAAGTATCCGTCTTGCAAATTCTTCACTGCTTGGGTAAGGCCGGCAACCTGCTGGCACAGAGCCTCTAGCGGGGAAGCACCTCTTTCAGCCTCAGACATAGTGGCTGGATTATGCTGTCACGAACCTGGTTGGAGGCTGAGGTGACGAGAGGGCTCCCCTTGCGGCTGAGTGCAGAGCACCCCTGGAGATGGTGACAGAGGGTGCTGTGCCCAAAGGTGCACGGGTTGCCTGCAGGTGAAGCTGTGTCAGGACTCGGATCCGCAGTAGGAAAGACAGTCACTTGGATCACTGGAAGTGCAGGCAGGTTAGTGCAAATCAAGGTCAGAAGCCAGGCCGAGGGTCAAACACGGGTAGTCAATCAGGAGCAGGCAGGGAGAAGTCCGTAAGGCAAGCCGGGTTCAGAGAAGGAGAAAGCCAGAGCAGGTCAAGGATAGCCGGGTCGGTAACAGGTAGTCAATCAAGCAGGCGTTTCAAGGCACAAGGCAAACAGGTACTAGCTGAAGATAATCCAGCAATGAATGGCAGCCAGTGCTGAGTTTATATAGGAAGTGGGTGTTGATAATTGGCCCTAATTAGGACGTCCCACATAGCTGTTTTGGAAGTAGCATATATGTCATTTCCTGACAGTCCTGCGCGGCCATTTTGGAAATTGGAAACTTTGCCATTCTTTATCAAGTTCTTCCCTGACAGCAGTCAAGCCACGGAACCCACCACCATCCTCCAGGGAGGGAAATCTGGGTTGCCCAACACGGGCATCATCAGCGAGGGGAGCGGAGAGGCCGCAGTGTGCAGGAACCTATCTCTGACAACAGCGAGCGTACATCCTAAAGTGGGATGCCCCCGCAACTCCCTTGGGAGAGGCGCAGAGATCCACAGCCAACTCTTAGCAGTACCACTCGACTCCTCCAATTCCATGGCGGTGGGACCAGACAAATTCCCAGAACAGAGCATCCACTCGACGGAAGAAGCAAGCAGGGAAGCGCACCGGAAAGGCCTACAGTAGGTAGAGGACTCGTGGCAGAGTTGTCATTTTAAGGGCACTGCATCTGCCTAACCAAGTCAGGGTGAGAGAGTGCCAATGTGCCAGGTCAGCTTTAATTTGAGCGAGGAGAGGAGTGAAATTAGCCTCGTAGAGAGCCGCAGGGTAAGGCGTGATGTTGACGCCAAGGTACCTGATAGAGTCAGTGGCCCAGCTGAAGGATCCAACGAAACGCAAGCTCTCCACAACAGCCGCCAGGATGGCAATAGGTAGGGCAAAGGACTTAGTAAAGTTGATGCGGAAGTAGGAGAGGTCACCATAACGATGAATGGCCCGGATCAATGCTGAGAGCGATGTGCGGGGGTTGGTGAGAAAAAAGATCAGGTCGTCGGCAAACGCTGCAACCTTATGAGTCCCGGAGGGTTTGTGATATCCCGCGATTTCCGACTTGCTCCTGATCATGCAGAGAAATGGTTCCAGGGTAAGGATAAAGATTAGGGGTGAAAGAGGGCACCCCTGACGAGTCCCATTGGTGATGGGGAAGAAGTCAGAACAGATGTCATTGACCCTAATCACCGCTGAGGGGCGTGAATAGAGGGACAAGATCCAAGACATCATGGAGGGCCCGAGGCCAATATGGGCCAAGACTGCCTGGATAAATTGCCAGTTGACCCTATCAAAAACCTTCTCAGCATCCGTGGATAGCAGGAGAAGGGGGGTTTTGGTAGACCTGGCAGCATAAATCAAATTGAGGACCCGGATGGTGTTATCCCGCGGCTCCCTGAGAGGGACAAAGCCCGCTTGGTCAGTGTGGACCAAAGACGGGATATGATGTATAAGCCTGTTGGCCAAGATTTTCGCGAACAATTTCAGGTCCGCATTGAGAAGTTCTATAGGATGATAGTTACAGCATTGGGACAGGTCCTTACCCTCCTTGGGGATCAGGGAGATGTGAGCCCGCAGCGAGTCAGTCGGGAAGGAGTGGCTGTCTTTACCTGCATTAAGAGCAGCCAGCAGGTGGGGGAAGAGAACGTCATGGAAGGTCTTGTAATAAGGCGGAGTGAAGCCATCCGGCCCCGATGCCTTTCCACGTTTAGATTGGCGCCAGCGCAAAGTCCAAGTCCTCTACTGTGATGGGGGCTTCCAGTTCCTCTGATATCTCCGGAGGCAAGGACAGCATGCCCGACTCCGAGATATAGGAATGAATAGCGATAGCGGTCGGGGAGGGAGCCTCTGCATCCATATCCACCCCCATACCATAAAGTCGCTGGAAGAAGCTACAGAATTCTGCAGCCATGTCCTGTGAGGAGGTCAGCCTCACACCACCCGCCGAAACGAGGGAGGAGATGAAGGTCCTGGGGCTGGGGCCCCTAAGCGCTCGAGCCAACATTGTGCCGGGTTTGTTTGAGAAACTCGAATAGAGATCTGTGAGCCAAGGCCAATTTGTGTTTTGTTTCATGGAATAAGTGGGAGCGGAGCTCCTCCCGCACCTTCGCTAGTTCCTGGTGTGTAGAGTGAGCCATGGAAGCTTTGTGGGAACACTCCAGCGCCCGCATGCGAGAGAACAGGTCATCCGTAAGTTCGGGACGCTCTCGTTTCAGATAGGCCCCCACCCGTATGAGTGTCCCCCTAGCCACTGTCTTGTGCGACTCCCATACCACCAAGGGGTTATCCACGGAGCCAGTATTGGTGGCAAGGAAATCAGAGAGCGCTGACCGTAGGGCGGCACAAGTATCCGCCGATTGCAGTAGAGATTCATTGAGGCGCCAAGAAGGGGGGCTAGGATGAGACAGGTCCAAGTGGATAGTTATATGTATCGGAGCGTGATCAGATAGGTAGACCGGGTCGATCTGGGCAGACACTACCCGGTGGAGGTCCCTATGCGGGAGCAAAAGATAGTCCAGGCGGGAGTAGGTCTAATTGACCTGAGAAAAATAGGTGTAATCACGGTCTTGCGGATGCAGTAGCCGCCATGGGTCAGTCAAGTGGTGGAGAGCCAGTTCGGACTTCAGTCCCCTGAGGCAGGCATAGGACAGATGGGAGGCGCCTCTCTATATGTCTAGGTGGGGTTCCATCATGAAGTTGAGGTCACTCATCTGTAAAATCCAGGAGAATTGGGAGGATGTCTCGTAGAAACGCCTAATTCCAACTTAAACAAGTCTCTGCATCTTTTCTGGAGGGCAAGGTCTTGTGTTTGTAAAAACTGGTCAGAATGGGCCTAGGCTTATCAGCAGTCATGATTTGCATAGCAGTGCGGTGCGAATCACAAGCGACGTATGACATCGCTATAGTGTGAACTAGGGATCGACCGATTATCGGCAAAGCCGATATATCGAGGGCCGATATGCACTTTTCCCTGATATATCAGAGGTTGGAGGTTACCGAAATTTTGGGGAAGTGCCTGCAGCTAGAGGCATCACCCCGGTACCGGCATCCATAGCTGATGGTCAGCTGTCTTGTAATGACAACCGATGCGGCTGAGAAGCCGCTCAGCTGTCATTACAAGGAGCTGGAGGGGACGTCCGCCCCTCTCGCCGCCTTCCGTGGCTTTCCCGGGTCTCCCATCCCACCGGGAGACCCGGGCAACCAGCCTTCACGGCCGCCGAAGACCCAATAACAGCCGCATTTGGCTCTGATCGGGTCTCCATGCAAAAACCCGGTAGTGATGTCATGAGTGACATGACTTCCGGGTAATGTCTAGCGCCAGATTAAAAAAAATGACAGCATTCAAAACAGCCAAACTTGGTTTGGGCTTTTTTAGACCCCCAGATCCCTCCACAAAAGTACCTGTCAAAAAAAAAAAATGTTTTTTTTTTTTAAATGTACAAAAATATCAGCTGATACCGATATGCATTGGCCAAAATATCGGTATTGGCAACGAAAAACCGATATCGGTCGATCACTAGTGTGAACTTGCACTAACAATCACTTTAACCACTTGCCGACCGCCCACAGTAGTATTAAAGCGACAGTGCGGCTCCCCTGGGTCCAGTCACGTAGTACTGTGTGACTGGAGGGAAAGCGGTTTTGGTGGCGCACTTGCGCCGCCAGAGACGCGCTCCCGCTGTGTTTAGACACAGCGGGAGCCGGGCTGCGGGAGGAGAGGCGGCGATTTCCGCTTTCCTGTCACGATTGTCCGGTAAACAGAGAGAAGACCCGCCTGCTTATGTAAACAAAGCAGGTGGATCTTCTGACAGGCAGGGACAGATGAGAACAGCTGAAACTGCAATCTCTGTGCCTGTCACAGAAACCCCCCCCCCCTCCCCCACACAAGTCAGTAAGCATTAGGCATGCAATTTACCCCTTGATCACCCCCAGTATTAACCCCTTCCCTGCCAGTGTCATTATTACAGTAACAGTGCATATTTTTAGCACTGATTACTGTAGTAATGTCACTGGTTCCCCCAAAAGTGTCAAAAATGTCAGTTAGGGATCCGATCTGTCCGCCACAACGTCGCAGTCCCGCAAAAAATCGCAGATCGCTGCCATTACTAGTAAAAAAAAAACAATAAAAATTCCATAAATCTTTCCCGTAGTTTGTAGACGCAATAGCTTTTGCGCAAACCAATCAAAATGCGCTTATTGCAATTTTTTTTACCAAAAATATGTAGCGGAAAACAAATTGGCCTAAAATGTTGAAAATTTTTGATTTTTAATTTTTTTTTTTGTGAGAATGTCAGATAGCAGAATGTGAAAAATATTGTTTTTTTTTTCTTTTTTCAAATTTTTTGTTTATAGCGCAAGAAATAAAAATCGCACAGGTGATCAAATGCCTCTATTTGTGGGGAAAAAAGGGACGTAAATTTTGTTTTGGTACAGCATCGCACGACCGTGCAATTGTCCGTTAAAGTAACGCAGTGCTGAATCACAAAATAGGACCTGGTCAGGAAGGGGGCAAATCCTTTCAGGGCTATAGTGGTTAAGCTTCGAGTGTCCAATAATGTCAGCTTGTTGTGTTTACTATGGTTTTTTTTCCCATATAAAAATGCTTGCTGTGTCTGGACTGCCATACCAATGAGGTGTGCAATTATCAGTATGCATCCCGAAGAATCAATAACGCATTTCTATGATGGAAATCTTGTTTTCCCCAAATCACTAAGTGAAGATAAATAATGACACTGATAACGGCTGATAGGTTTACGGGAATGATATAATTTCATACAGCACAGGCATTTGGACGAGCTTCCCTTCCCTACTCCCTCGTGCACCAGCTCCCTGCTTAATCCCTCCCACTCCAGATGCCGGTCATGTGATCGTGACGTCGGCAAAGGTCCTTTAGCTCTGTGAAGCTTGGCATCTATGGGCATGTAGCTGTGTTGGGGTTTATGAAGGCAGAGATATAGACGTGCCGTGTATATACAGACCGTGGACCTTCCTCATACAGCATGTCTGACAGCTCATCAGAGGTGAGCGGTGCTCGTCTTCTCACTTCTTCATTCCCACCTTAGAGGAAAGTAGTAGAGCAGGTCTCATGCTGTCTATTATAACAATGCATAGTGGTGAGACTGGCATTTCCACAGGGATGTTCTTCTGTCAGCAGTCATAGAGGACAGAGTGCTGGAATCCTTAACAGACAAGCTTTAGGTTTATTTTAAAGTCCTATGAAACCCTCAGTTTTTTCTAAGCACTTTCACGTGGCTTCTTTATTTATTTTAATCCTTCCCTGTATTTTTTTTTTTTCATGACTGTTTCCCCTGCTTTCCTGTTTCAGAGGAGGGCTCCTTTCTCTTGCAGCATCCTAAGGAGCCACCCTTGCTTGCAGAAAATGGAGTTGTCTTCCTACACTGTGTGCATCAATAGAAACACACAGGTAAGGCACTCCCTTGTCCCCCCCCTTCTCCAAGCTAACAGGCTGGGAAGGGGTTAACATCAGGGGCGATCACAAGGGCCGAATGCAAGGCAACATTGAAAATGTTCAATGAAAAAAACAGTCAGACAGAACCGGCCAGGTTCTGTCAAGTGAGCATCCTGGAAAACCAGCAGCCAACCAGCTCCTGGTGGCTGAGAATGCTGATTGGAGTAGTCTGGTGTGGGGCCATCCCCCTGTCAGAACACAACAGCTCAGCGGGGGAGATCGGTGTATTACTTATATTTAGTACAGCGGCTGCAACCAGAACCGAAAAAAAAACGTATAATGTATACCCTGTTATAGGGTTAAATGTGTGCCTAACCACTGTTTGAGTGTACTCTGATGTGCTTTCAATAAGAGTTGTGATGGTTTTTATTCCCTGTTTTGCAGGGAAACAAAAAGCAGCACATCCCCGCTGACAGGACAGAGCTCTGTAATGTTTACATAAACAGAGCTCTGTCCTGTCTTCATCCTTACTGATCAGCGAGTGCTAGCGGTCATCCGTTGTCCGGCACTCGCTGATCGGCTTGTGCTAAGACTAATAATGGCACAGCCGGCAAGCCCCCTACCCGGAAAAGCAGAATCAAGTAAATATTTGTTATTCTGCGCAGCCGGCCCACTCTGTAGCAGTAAAGCTACAGTGTGCGGTTGGCAAGTGGATAAAGAGGAAATAAAGGCACCTAAGGTAATAACGTTTTTTAATTTAACCCCTAGGCAAATATGCAGCCTTTCCTCGGGTGGGCCTTGGCGCCGAGCGACCGCATATTTGCGTGCAATAGCGCCGATAGAGCTGTGCCAAGAGCATACGGTCCTGGGACAGTTACTGGCGACTAACAGATTTCTGATCATGTTTCGGCCGTGACAGCTAATCACGATGGTCACGTGACCATAAGCCCCGCCCTGCCTCTCGGCATTCTTAACCCCTTAAAAGGGGTTAAAATAATAAACATGCTTACATGCTCTGTGCTATGGTTTTGCACAAAGGAACGCCGTTTCACCTCTTCTGCCACTGGCGCTCCTCCTCTTTGCTAGTTCCCCAATAGGAAGCCGCTTCCTATGTGGGCACTAGTGCGGGCTTGCTCCTGAGCCGCCCCCGGCCTACATCTATTGACACAGAAAGGATGGCTTGGCCCCAACCCACCCGCTCCCTTGCTCCTCTAGCTGCAGGCATCACCCGACACAACCACTTCCTCCAAAATGATGTACAGGTATGTGATTTTGCAGTAATTGGTTAATTTGGTCAACCCCTGCAAACTCCCTCACAGCATTTGCATCTTCTTCCCAGGTTCTTTCAGGTGACAGCCTTCATCCGTTTCGATTGGCTTGCACAGAATGATGTACTCTTACACATGCTTGGGAGAGCAGTCACCCTGGCAGTGTACCGAAGTAGCTGAGCTGCACATGCACAGTTTATTGTACATTCCGCAGAGAATTGTGACTAGGCAGGTAAATATAATTTGCGAAACTCATGAAGCCTACTGAAACCTCATATAGCACAGTGCTTAAAGTGTTAACACCTCATAAGTGCTCAAACAATTCACACAACAAAAGAATAATGACATCTGTGCAAATGAACATTGCGGGCTGGTTACATAGTAGGTGAGGTTGAATAAAGACAATAGTCCATCCAGTTCAAACTGTGTAGGTGTGTGTGGCTGTAATCATCTCGCATACCCCTGAATGTTCTGATCCTTGAGATGTAAGTCTAAGAGTCTTTTGAAAGCCACCATACTACCCGCAGAAACCACCTCTTGTGGTAGAGAATTCCACAATCTTGAGAATTCCACAATCTTGTAGCCCTAACAGTAAAGAACCCTCCTCGTTGCCTGAGGTTAAAACGCTTCTCCTCTGATCGCATTGTATGCCCTCTTGTCCTCATGCAATTCCTTCGAATGAACAGCTTTTTTTCTAAGCTGAGATCCCCATTAAGATATTTATAAATTGCTATCATGTCCCCCCTCAGGCGTCTCTTCTCCAGGGAGAATAAATCGAGCGATTGCAGCCGCTCTTCATAGTTAAGGTCCTCCAATCCCCTAATCAGTTTAGTTGCCCTTCTCTGGACTCTCTCCAGCTCCAACACATCCTTCCTGAGGACTGGTGACCAGAACTGGACAGAATACTCCAGATGCGGTCAGACCAGAGTTTTATAAAGTGGAAGGATTATAGACTTATCTCTGGAATACATCCCTTTCTTTATGCATGCTAATATTCTGCTGGCTTTGGCAGCTGCCGCTTGACATTGCATGCTATTGCCTAATCTATCATCAACCAAGACTCCCAGATCCTTCTCCATTTTTGATTCCCCCAAGGGTTCCCCTCCTAACGTGTATTGTGTTTTTATGTTTTTAGTCCCCAAGTGCAAAACCTTACACTTCTCCATGTTAAACCTCATTTGCCATGTCGTTGCCCATTCCGTAATTTTGTCCAGGTCATTCTGTAGGATATCTGCTTCATGCTGTGCAGTTATTGCCCTGCCCAATTTTGTGTCATCTGCAAAAACTGATATCAAACTACTGATCCCGTCCTCAATGCTGTTTATGAATAAATTGAACAAGGTTGGTCCCAGGACTGAGCCCTGGGGCACCCCGCTTACAACCTCAGACCAGTCTGAGTATGCGATGTTTATTACCACCCTTTGGACACGGCCTTTTAGCCAGTTCCGTATCCAAGAGCAAACCTTGCAGTCGATACCTGCAGATCTTATTTTATAAATTAAGCGCTTATGGGGAACTGTATCAAACGCCTTAGCGAAATCCAAGTACACCACATCCACTGGTCTGCCCCTATCTAGCTCACAGCTCACTTCCTCGTAGAATGCTAAGAGATTGGTTTGACAAGAACGCCCATTTGTAAACCCGTGTTGATTACTGCTGATGATGTTGTTTGTCTTTAGCATACTCTACGATATAGTCCCTTATCATCCCCTCCAGAAGTTTACATATTATTGATGTCAAACTGACAGGCCTATAATTTCCCGGGATATGCCTCTGCCCCTTTTTTAATATCGGAATCACGTTAGTCTTCCATCCAATCCCCTGGTTCACACCGAGAATTGCACAGGAACACGCTGTGCGGTTTGATTTCAGCCCATTCTTTTGAATAGCCTGAAATTGCACCGCATCAAAAGTAGTGCATGTACTACATTTGGAAATTGAAACAGAATAGTAGTACCATGCAATCTGGTGTGGGTAAACGCACTGCATTTGCAACCTGCATTTGGGGTGTCGTTAACTTAATATTGACACCTGCTTAAGATTGCAACTGCAATGCGTTGTGAACGTGGTGCAGGAGATGTGCACAAAACGCAGGTTTTCTGCACCACGTTCTGATGTGAACAAGCCCTGCATGTCTCTTCTGAAGTAAAAAGCCTACCTGTTTGCTATGTTTTGACACCAATGCTGGGGATTACTATTGCATTCCCTGACACCAATGCTGGGGATTACTATGGCACTTCCCGACACCAATGCGTGGGATTACTATGGCACTCCCCAACACCAATGCTGGTGATTACTATGGCACTCCCCAACACCAATGCTGGGGATTACTATTGCATTCCCTGACACCAATGCTGGGGATTACTATGGCACTTCCCGACACCAATGCGTGGGATTACTATGGCACTCCCCAACACCAATGCTGGTGATTACTATGGCACTCCTCAACACCAATGCTGGGGATTACTATGGCACTCCCCGACACCAATGCTGGGGATTACTATGGCACTCCCCGACACCAATGCTGGGGATTACTATGGCACTCCCCGACACCAATGCGTGGGATTACTATGGCACTCCCCGACACCAATGCATGGGATTACTATGGCACTCCCCGACACCAATGCGTGGGATTACTATGGCACTCCCCGACACCAATGCTTGGGATTACTATGGCACTCCCCGACACCAATGCGTGGGATTACTATGGCACTCCCCGACACCAATGCGTGGGATTACTATGGCACTCCTCGACACCAATGCGTGGGATTACTTTGGCACTCCCCGACACCAATGCATGGGATTACTATGGCACTCCCCGACACCAATGCTGGGGATTACTATGGCACTCCCCGACACCAATGCTGGGAAGTAGCTCCTTTTAACGTGTGTTAATGCATGCTAACTCGATGCGTGTTCCCACGTTAATGCATTTTAATGGGTGGAATTCTGGCCAATAGAAAGCATGCGTTCCCGCATCTGGAATTAATGCAAACTGTCAATAACTCAAATGCAAAACACAGCTTTTTATTGGATTTTTGCTGCTACTAAACTCCTGTAGGAGAAAAGCATGTCAAGAGCATACAGTGTGCATGAGGCCTAAGGCTACGTTCACATCTTTTGGCGTTGCTATTTATAGGCGTTTTTGTGCAGGCTGACTAGTAACCAATGAAAAAAATAAAAACGCCTGTAATCTGCCCAAAAAGAAGCTCATGTACTTTTTTGAGTGTTGGACGTTTTGCTTAAAACGTCAACGCTCAGATGTGAACAGGGGCCATTGAAATGAATAGGATTTGTCTTGTTGGGCTTTTTTTGAGCTGACCCTAGAGCAGAAAAACTCCCCAAAAATGCCCCAAAACGCCTACATGTGAATTTAGCCTAAGAGTGTGGTTCTATTCAAGTCTATAAGAGGTTACTGAGCAGGCATCCTGGCAGCTATCTGCAATGAAGATGTAAACACCACCAGAAGGCTGGTAAGCTTGGGAGAAGGGGAGAGTTTTTTTTTTTTTTCTTTTTCTTTTTTAGGAAATGTGTACTTTTAGCTAGTAGTTGCTACAGTGTTGCTTTTCCTGTTAGGGATATGTTATGTTTCTATTTTATCCAGAAAGATTTTTACAAAGCATTTACATAGCTTTCAGACAGCTTCAAGCAGCTTTTAGGAGGCCTGACTGTCAAGTTAAAGGGATTGTAAAGGCAGAATGTTTTTTTTTTTTTTTATGCAATTTGGATTAAAAAAAAACTTCTATGTGCAGCAGCCCCCCTAATACTTACCTGAGCCCATCTCTATCCAGCAATGTTGTAGAAGTGTCTCAGCTGCCCTGGACTACCCTCCTCATTGGCTGATACAGCAGCATGGCACGATTGGCTCCTGCTGCTGTCAAAGTCAGTCAGCCAATCAGGAGAGAGAGGCGGCTCCGTGTCTGAATGGACACAGGGAGCTGTGACTTGGCTCGGGTGCCCCCATAGCAAGCTGCTTGCTGTGGGGGCACTTAACAGGAGGAAGGGGCCAGGATCACAGAAGTGGGACCTGAGAAGAGGAGGATCCAGGCCACGCTGTGCAAAACCAACTGCACAGAGAAGGTAAGTATAACATGTTTGTTATTTAAATAAATAAATAGGCTAATCACTTTAAACAGTCTGTTATCGGACAATAGTGAACTTTTAGCCAGTTTTAAGCATACTTTTTGTTTATAGTTTGACATCTATGGAAATATATCTTGGCCTCCGTAGTCTGCAACTACGTAGGTCATTTATGGACAGTTAAGGGCTTTAAGGCCCCTTTCACACATACGGTCCGTTCAGTTCATCAGTTCAGTCACGTCAAAATGTGTCTGTTTTCGTCTGTTTTCGTCTGTTTTCATCCGTTTTTCTTTTTTTTTTACATCCACTACCAATGCAAAAATGGATGAAAAACTGACAGTTTGTCCGTTTACGTCCATTTTTCGTTCGATCTGTTTTTTTTTGACGGATGAAAAATAGGGCATTCATCCGTTCCAAAAAACGGACATTGACATAAGCGGATATAAATGGATGTTAACGGATGATCATCCATTTTCATCCATTTTTACATAGAGATGCATTGATATCCATTTTTCATCCGTCAACAGATGGATGAAAAACGGACCTATGTGTGAAAGGGGCCTAAGAGTAACTCCACATTGGGTGATTAATGTACAGTGCAAGGATTTCAACAAACTTTGTTGCAGATTCCTACCTGTTTTTGCTCTGAAGAAAAAGCAGTTTGGTTATGTCAATGTGCAAAGTAAATCTAAATGGGAGTGACTTTTTCATTATTAATCAACTAATGAGCTTGCAATGTTGGAACGAGGAAAGCTGCAGAATCAATATCTCTTTAGAAGTAATTAAAGAAGAACTCTGGCTTTTTCTCCTCAAAACAACAGATGCATTGTGCATATAAATGAATCGCATTCACACTGTCAGTTTATGTGTAACTTACCCCCTTTAGCTTTTTAAAGCAGGTTTCTGTGTCTGTGATATAATTTTAAAGTTCTCCCACTTCCTGTTCCCTTCGGTTTCCAGTCCTGATTTTAGATGTCCCATGATTCTTTGAGCCTCTGTAGTTTCAGGGTGGGCTATCGGAGTCACTTGTACCAGTTTTGGGAGTTGATGTGGGTGGGCTGTAGGGTTACTGTTGGTGTTTCTGGGCCTTCATGTGAATGGTTAAAGGCAGTGGTGGTTGGTGCTCCATGGGCGGGGGGGGGGGCGCCACACCAGATGCCGCACACCATACTCCCCCCCCCCCCCCCCCCCCCCCAGACCACAGCGAGATAGGAGACAGGACAGGCCCCCCCCTCACTCACCCTGCTTGGATGCCACAGCAGGTGGCGGCTTCGACTTCTTCCCCCTGTCTTCTGCATCTCCTCCCTCCCTCCTCCATGCCCGATGGCATGGCTTCTCCTTTCGACCAATCGGGAAACGGGTCTAAAAACCCGCTTCCTGATTGGCCAGGAGGAGAATCCGTGTGACAATAGCGAATTTTCATTCTCTATTGTCACACAACTGGGTGGGCTCGGTGCGCACTGCTCTGCACCCCAAGCCCACCCTTTTTTTTTTTTTTTAGCCTGTGAGAGCCTCTGGCTCTAATCACATGGCTAAAAAAAAAAAAAAAAAAGAAGCCCCATTGAACTCCATGTGTCCGGCGCCCCACATGTAGATTAGGGGCCCGGACACATGGATAGGGGGGGCACGGCCCTGCGCCCCATATGCACCAGCCGCCACTGGTTAAAGGTGTAAATGTATCATACCTCCTCCTGTGTCATTCCTGTCTTGCAGCATGCCAAAGAATATTGGCTTACTGCAAGATTACAGAGGAAGGGTTATTATGAAGGGGTTTCCTTCATATGTAAATTAATCACTTCACAGAAAGCAGGGCTCTGGGAGGGCATGGTCTGGGGGGTTGGATTCTCCCTGTTCACACTGGTCGGCATATTTAAAGCGAAGCTCCACCCAAAAGGGGATGCTCTGCTTGTTTGCACCCTCTCCCCCTCCACTGCCACATTTTGGTACTTTTTTGGGGGTAGCAGGTACCTGGTTTTGACAGGTATCCACTCCTATTTCCTTGTAAGTTTGCCACGTGGCGATCTACGTCATTTCCGGCCCCTTAACCCCAGCCCCCCCCCCTGCCTTCTGGGACACAAGGAGGTCTCAGAAGATGATTGGACCATTCAGAAAGCGCAGCGTGACTTGCGCATGCGCAGTAGGAAACAGGCTGTGAAGGACCTGAAGTTAGGAACAAGGCTTTTCTTCCCATTTCCCTTACTACAGATGCCAGCGCCTGCACCCACAGCCGATTGACAAATCGGCTAGGGTGCTAAAATTGTTGTGTTTCTGGACATGTAGGCATTCTTATATAAAAAATCAGCAGCTACAGAGGTTTCCTTGGGAGGTTTGGACTCTTCCCGTAGGTGTGACTGGGCAGGATTGAATCAGGAGGTATTAAATTCCCCCCCCCCCCCCCCACCATCAGAGCTGTGAAGGAAGTTACATCATTTGCAGAGTCTGAAAGACTACAAAGGGGAGTGTTACAGACTCTTGCTGCTGCAGGAAGGACAGAAGGACAGTCTATCAGCAGGATATACAGAGTGTCTGATGATAAGAAGCCACAAAAAAACCTAGAATAAAAAACATTCAATTACACTATAACTTGTGTAGTAATTGTGCATACTATTTTTTTTTTAAATGGCTATTTTTTCACCACAGAAGTAGAGATACAATTTAAAGCAGTATCAAAATAAAAAATGTAAAGGATAAGTTTACCTTTTGGGGAAAAAATAATAAATGCACATATTTTTGCAGGAAAAAAAATGTGCCTTTCTTTACTTTTTTTTCCCTTTTGGAGCCTTGAAAGCATTGCACCCATGATCACTGGATCAAGGGTGCATTGCCAAACTCCTGGAGACAAGCTTTGCAGCTTACATGGCGTACCTGCATACGGGCCTGCTTCACAGGGACCTGGCAGTCCATTTAGAACTACAAGCGGCTGACGGTAGTTGTAGTTCGAGCATTCACAGGAAACTGAATGAATGACGTGGCTGTGTGAGCGGAGCTCCACATGGCTGCACAATTTTCAAAGAGTGACAGCAGGTGCAGGGAGAAGATCGGAACCCCCCCCCCCCCCCCCCCCCGTGCGTGCTGTCCCAGGGAGAGGCTGCAGCTGCCGGAAAACCTAAAATATGAGTGGAACATGTAACATGTTCTAAAAGGTGAACTGTGTGAAGGGGATGTGTCCCTTTCCTCCAATCAGCTGTCAGAGCTCTCCTCACTGAGCTTTGCAGAGTGTAATTCCAGCTCTCCACTCCTTTTTGCTGACACTTAGGCAAGCTTTATAAATTCTGGACTTTGAATTGTAGAGAAGAGAAGACTGCAGATAAAGAGATGCAAGTTATGTAGCATAATTTGTTCATCTCTGCGACCAGTGAATTCACTGGGTATATGTAAGAGTTTACAACCACTTTAGAGGTCAACTCTTGTTATAAATTACATACCATGTTTACCTGCATTGTGACGAGTTGACATGTTTTGGTGCTTGTTGACATTTTTCTTATCACATGCTTTGACATGCATTGCCTTCCAGCACAATGCTTGCACCCCTGCTGCTGCTTTCCACATCTCTTCCCTACCATAGTTAAACCAAAGGTGTCACTCGCCTGTACTGTCAGTCCATCCCGAATATCTCCTCTTCTCCCCCTGTTGCAGATAACGTTGACCTGTTTTTCTCTTTTCTTTGATGGATTTTGCGTGATGTGACATTTCGGTGCATTTTAATTTGACAAATCTGCCCTCTTGTTCTCCAGCCCTGAGGTGCCGACCAGGTTTCAGGAGCTGTCCATTACCACCTGTTCACTTAGTTATACTAAACAGAGAAGTGTTAATTGCCATAATTCAGTCACATAAATCATATATATATATCATGAGACTGTATTTTCTTTTAATCCTCTAAATACTTTATTCCTGCAGCCCTGTTGTGTGGTCACTACACTTTTTCCCCTCTTCTGCAGGAAAAGATGTTTGGGAGGAGCTTCTATTACTCTGCTGATGAATGCTCTCTATAGTATGCGTCTGTGTCTGCACAGCCCTGATTGGTGTTGTGTCAGTCACATGATTAAAAAAATAAACCGTTTCAGAAGAGAAATTCAAATTCGAGTATACCTATTAAATAACTGATTTACAGCTTTGAATAAATATTTATTAAACATCAAATGTGTATTATTTGTGCATTAATATGAAATAGGCGGAGTGAAAGATGTTTGACACTTGCTTTCATTTTGTTTAGATGGCATCTGCGTCAAAGGCTCTTTTTGTTTTTACATGTACTAGCAATTACATTAGATATATTTAATACTGATTTTATATAAAACTAAGTGTTTTTGTTAGTTTCTTGGTGAATGTTAATCAATCAGCATGCTATATCCCATCCCCATAGTGTTTAGCAATAGGAGGACATTGAGGAGGAAGACGGAGGGGATTGTCATTTACCACTGTGCATATGCCCACATGTGTGACTCTATAGTCATGTGGGTTTTACAGATAAGAAAAAGGAGAAAATTAAGAGCTTAGAAGAGAACCTGAGTTTGAGCATACTCTGTAGAGGACAGCAGCTGCTCTACACAATTTTAACGTGCAGTGGGGACACAGAGAATATAAGAGGGACAGCTAAAGGCAGGATCAACCAGGTATATTTCACTCTACACAAAACAAAGGTTTTAGTGGCTTTGTGAGTTTGAATATCCTGGTAAATAGCTTGAGAAAGTCGACTTGAGACAGCACATGCACATGAAATGCATTGTCATGGTGACACTCTGCCCCTCTGGTGTGCGTTTCATAGGATACTACTAACCGCGTCTCCTCCTTGGCTCTGACCGACCTTCCGGCCCGGCCTTGTGACGTCACTTCCAGCTTCTGAGCCTGGACATAGTGTCCCCCCAACACTGATTACCCAGGTTTGGGTATACCTCCCAGCGGTGCATTCCGTTAGCCGAAGAATCCGTTACACCATCTCCACCCGCGAGGGTGCAGCTCGCATCCTGGCTTTTCAGCCTTGGGATTTCGAACTTCAGCTGGTTATGGTATGTGACACAGTATATAATGCCACTGGCTCAGGGTCAAAAGTGTTCACATATTATGGAATCATCCACAGAGACCAGTGTGGCCTATTCTCAACCTTGTTTTAATGTTGGTTCAATTAACTTATGGCTTTTAACTAACTGGGACTTTATTGAGATAGTTTTAACTCTAAATGTGTACTGTATACCTTGTGGAATAAGCTATAGTGTAGGTATTATCACAAGGTCTAAGGGATTACAGAGACTAACTGATGTGTCTGTTCTCTTGGTAATGCTCTCCCTCTGGTTTCCTAATAAAAACTGACCATACTAAGCATGAGAGCACACTGTGGTCTGTTCTCTAGCTAAGCTGGAACTCAGTGTGCTCCTGTCCAACGATCAGACTTGTTCTGACACACCCCCCCCCCCTTGCATAGCCATTCACTGGGAAGATCAGTGTGATGCTGCTTCTCCCCCCCCCCCCAGCTCTTATGCAGCTGAGAACAGAGGGAATGTGATCACTTTATAAAAAAGTGAAAAAAAGGTATTTATAATGGTTTGTTTATATCTATACACAAATGTTTTGCTTTTCATTTCAATTTTTAACTCAATGGATTGTTTTACAAGGCGATCATTTGCAATTACTTTAACCACTTGCCGACCGCCGCACGACTATCTACGTCGGCGGTCAGCCCCTCACAGGCAAAGTGACGTAGGGCTACGTCACTAGCTTGTAAGGGTCTAGGGAGCGAGCGCGCGCCCCCGGAGGCGCGCTCCCGCTCCCGAGTGGTCACGGACCCCCCCGCGCGTGTGACCGGCGGACCCGATGTCCGCCGGCCACTCTGCGATCGGCGGGGGAGAGGGAGAATGTCAGGCAGCTTGTGTAAACAAGCTGCCTGTCATTCTCCTCGCTGTATGAGAGCTGATCATCTGGATCTACTATGTAGATCCGTTGATCAGTCTGCATACAGCTGAAGCCCCAGCCAATCACAGTTAGAATCACGCCCCTAGGGACACACACAGCCCCTCCCTCTGAAATAAAGTTAACCCCTTCACTACCAGTGTATTTTTACAGTAACAGTGCATATATATAGCACTGATTACTGTAGAAATGTCACTGGTAACCCCAAAAGTGTCAAAAATGTCAGTCAAGGGTCCGATCTGTCCGCCGCAATGTCGCAGTACCGCAAAAAAAATCGCAGATCGCCGCCATTACGCGTTAAAAAAAAAAACAACAAAAATGACAAAAATCTTTCCCTTAGTTAGTAAACACAATAACTTTTGCGCAAACCAATCAAAATACGCTTTTTGCGATTTTTTTTTTACCAAACATAGGTAGCATAAAACAAATTGGCCGAAAATTTTAAAAAATTTTGATTTTTACATTTTTTTTTGGGGGAATTTCATATAAAAAAAAGGGAAAAATATTGCTATTTTTGCAAAATGGACGCTCTTTTTTTGTTTATAGCGCGTGATCAAAAATTCGCACAGGTGATCAAATACCACCAAAAGAAAGCTCTGTTTGTGGGAAAAAAAGGACGCCAAATTCGTTTAGGTACAGCGTCGCACGACCGCGCAATTCTCCGTTAAAGTCACGCAGTGCCGAATCGCAAAATACCCCCTGGTCGGAATGGGGGTAAAATCTTCCGGGGCTTAAGTGGTTAAGGGATACGTTTTACAACACTTTTTGTGGGGGGGGAAAAAACAAAAAAAAAAAAAAAAAAAATAACAAAAAAATATAGCGTATAAAATTCCAACACAAGTCATTGTAATTGAATGTTAAGTTACCTTTCCCTTCCAAACTTCAGCACTGTAATTTTCTATAGAATGCAATCCTACTTGTGTGATTGACTTACTGATTTTCCAAGAAGTCTGCACTAAGATACAAATCAGATTTTGAGCATCCCCTACAACAAAAATGTAATTCGTGGTGAGATACTCCCAAAGGGAAATTACTTTTAAGGCCAGGTTCACACTGGTGTGACATGAAAGTCACACAACTGGTGGTCTGACTTTGCCATGCGACATCGGTCCGACAGCAATCTGACTTCCATGCGACTTTTATGAACAGAACCTGATTTTCCTTCGACTTTGAGATTAGTGCAACTTGGGTCTTAAGGAGAAACCACGCGTCAAATGGGAAGGTTCAGGAAAGGGGAGGTGTGTGAGCGGCCCCGCTCTCCTGAACCATACTAGGCCACATGCCCTCAAAATAGGGTTGCTTTGGGGTTGCTTTGGTATGTGTTTGGGATGATACCCAGTTCCATTTAAATTTTCAATCAACTTTGCACTGCTAACATTGCCTCTGAGCACAGTTAAGATGCTGATCCAACTTTGATGCAACTTCCATTACATTCAATGGGCTAAAATCAGACCCAAGTTGGACCAAAGTAATGCAGGAATTTTTTCAAAAGTCAGGCCAGTTAAAGACTCATGGGGAAACATTGATTTTTACATATCATGCAACATATGCCCTCAGAGTTGGAGCACATGTCACACCAATGTGAACCGGGTGTAAAGGGATACAGAGTTTACCAATTTCCTAATAAAATGCTCCCATACAGATTCACACTGGAAAGGAACACAAGGGGGTCCCAGCTAAGTGGAGCATCAGTGGGTTTATTATGATTAAAAAGCCAAATGCAAACTCACAAAAAATATAAAATCAAAGAGCTTACCTGAAACCATGCCAGGTTGGATGGAAGCCGTTCACCGGAAGAGCCGCTTGTGACAACAAACACTGTGTTGTCAGTGAGGAAACCAAGTCCAAAGTTCTGGGAAGTGAGGAGAGCCACTGTGAAGTAATGTCACACCAGGGGTGGACTGGGTGCTATGGTAACGTGTTTGAAAACTCCTATTGGTTTCTTTCTCAAACCTTTGAAAATCATAGACCTAGACTTTCTTAAATAGAGCTTGCCTGTCTGATTTTTTTTTTACCACTTGCCAACCAGCCGCCGTGTATATACTGTGGCAAAGTGGCGCTATTGTGCGAAACGACGTACCTTTTTATGTCGCTTTGTTCAATAGCCACTAGATGGCACCATTGCGCCACTGGAGGCATGATTGCACCTTGATTGGCTAGCGGGGATGTCAGTCACTAGATCTGGTAAACCCCATGTCTGCTGGCCACCCGAGATTATCCCTAGGAGAGGCGGAACGGCGATCTGCCTATGTAAGCAAGGCAGATCGCCATTCTGCAAGGGGACAAGATGGAGATCTTGTGTTTCTGCTAAGTAGGAACCAGGATCTCTGTCTTTCTACATTCAGTGCAACACCCCACAGTTAATAAGCACCCCTTAGGGACATGCCAAACTCATTGATTGCCTCTTATGTTAACCCCTTCCCTGCCAGTGCCATTAGTACAGTAACAGTGCATTTTTTTTAATTTTTTTACCAATGATCACTGTATTAGTGCCACGGGTCCCCAGTAAAACATAAATAAAAATATCCCATTGTTTGTAGACGCTATAACGCTTGCGCAAAATCAATATACACTTATTGTGTATATTGTGTTTTTATTTTTTCCAAAAATATGTAGCAAAATAAATATTGGCCTAAATTTTTCAAAATTGTCACTATTGATGGTGGTGAAATACCACCAAAAGAAAGCTCTATTTGTGGGGAAAAAAAGGACATAAATTTTCTTTGGGTACAACTTCGCACGACCACACAATTGTCAGTTAATGTAAGGCAGTGCCAATTCGCAAAAACTGGCCTGGTCATTAAGGGGGTAAACCCTTCCGGTCTAGAAGTGATTAAAGATATGTTTATTGAGTTTTAAAGACATACACCGTGCCTGGTCCAAATAATTAACCATCTTTGTTCAACTATCTCACATAATAAATATAAAGTGTCAGCGCTTTAGGAAAATGCAATATATAAATATTAATTAAATAGCTGCTGCTGATAAAAAGGGGGGGATACCTTTTTAAAATGAATAAAATTGCGTATCAGCGCTGCTCAATATGCTAAATATCTTAAATGATTAATAGATGTCTCAACATCAATGATTTGTAATATGTGTTTGTTGAAAAAGTGGTAAATATTATAGTGATAAGTTTATAAATAAATAAATTATCACAAATTAATCAAACGCAAAATACCATATCTCATAAATACATTTCATATACAAAATGTGTATTTCACAATAATATTCCAAAAATTAAAGTGTCCAGTGCTCAAGTGATTAAATAAATCTACAATGTAATAATTCATATAACAATAAAAAGTGCAAAGTGCCAGTCTCTGTGCATCTACAACTCCTCAGAAAAAGTGCTCAGTGCTTGTTTTAAGAACGGAAGACATCCAAAGTGCCGATGCTACTAAAGTGCAGTCAGGTGCTCCCCTCTCGGTCCCTTACTCACCAGACAATAGTAGTATATGAGCCTTATAAGATAATCCTCACTGGTTGGGGTCAAGGGTAATCACCAAGCATCGATATATATATAACCAGAGCACTCTCCAACTAAGAACATCCAGGATCGCTTGTCCATTCGCGATTAACCTAAGTGCAGTATATTTGTACTCTTTATTCACACGCTAAAAAAGTTACACTTACAGTGTTGCAGCAAACAACCAGCGTTTGTATTTCCTAATGCGGGACGCCAAACTATAGCCGTGCGTTCCACCCGCATAAACCGGAAATTGCGTAGTAAGTAAGTCAGACGGCTTTAACTCAAGAATAATAGATGTCTCAACAAATCATTGATGTTGAGACATCTATTATTCATTTAAGAAATTTAGCATATTGAGCAGCGCTGATACGCAATTTTATTCAACTATCTCACATGTCTCTCCTAAACATTTATCAGTTAGAAAGAATATACAGTTGCACAAGTGTTCTAGTATCATTATACAATAACTGCCAGACAGTGGTAAATAACAGATAATAATAACACACAGTTAAAACTCAATTTAGTGACATAGGTGTCAGTGTGAAAGGACTCGCTATCCACTTGCCCCAAATTTTATCAAATGTCTTGACTCTTTTACGTAGTTTTGAAGGTAAGTCTTTACAAGGGGAGGGAGTCATTAACCAATTTCAGCCACTGGGACCGCGTAGGTGACCCCGGTCCTTTCCAGGACAGCAAAAGGGACTTTCTCGCATAGAAATATAAGATGCAAAGCAGTCTCCTGGCATGAGAGGGAATTGTCCGATCACCAAAGATGCCCAAAAGGCAGTTCTTGGGATTTACTACATTAGGCAGACCCAGGGCAGAGGAGATAAGAGTTTGTTTACCCAGAAGTCATGAACCATGGGGCAGGTCCAGAAACAGTGCATAAAGTCAGCATCCTGGCCACAGCCTATGAAGCATTCAGCTGTGGGAGATAAGCCCATTCTATTTAGACTGGCAGGTATGAGGTGGGACTGGTGGAAAATATCGAGTTGAATAATGCGGATTTCTGAAGTAATAACAAGAGGTTTTATAGGTATCACTAAACTCGATCCAGTCTGCTTCTGTAAAGGGTATGTCTAGGGATGTTCAATTCCCTTGAGCTTTGTGGAATCTGGGATTAGACTCAGTCATGAGGGCAGAGTAGTAGGCAGAGATCAGTTTAATGAGGTCTGATCGCCTCAATAATTTGTCCAGAGGAGGTATCTGGATACGGTTATCTAGGGAACCAAATTGTGCACATGCAGCATGGCGTAGTTGGTAGTTGTAAAATAAGATCGTGCTAAATCAAAGTCTACATGCAATTATTAGAATGTTTTGAAACCCTATGCATTAAAGAGATGGCATAAATACTTAACACCTTTTGGCAGACAACCATTGTGGGTAAGGTAGAGTATAGCTCTGGAAGGCTAGGGTTAAACCACAAAGGGTTATTGGGGGATACCAGCCACGAATCGTTGGAGACTTTGGCCACAATGGACCTTAATAAGGATAGGGATTTATGTAGAAGTGACGTACCTGGGCAGGCTGGAACACAGCCTCTATAGATAATATTGTGGAGAGTCTCTAGATCTGAGGCAATGGCTACCTCTGTGACAGTGCAGGCATTGGCAGAGGCTGAATGCAACCAGTTATGGATATGGACTAGTTGAGAAGCCAAATAGTTGAGAAAAATATTAGGCAATGCTAAGCCAGCCATGTGGGTTGGAAGTCACAAGGTTTCAAGCGCTATCCTAGGAGGATGGACATTCTATAGAAACGCCAGGCATATGGTATCAATGCGTTTTGAACATTGTTTTAGCTATTCTGCATGGGGAATTACCATGACATAGAGCGAATTGGGAAGGTGTATCATTTTAGTAATATTGACCCTCCCCATTAGGTCTACCATTTAGTCAAAGGGGAAAAAGGTGGACTTGTCCTAATTCACCCGGAAACGCCGGAGAATTCTCAATTTCTACCAGAAGTGCTTTGAGGGAATCGCAAGGGTCGGCCTAGTAAATTAAAGTATCGCTGCATAAAGTGAAATATGTTCCTCAGTGCGACCAATTGGGAGGTCTCTAATCAAAGGGGAAGTACGGATGCGTATGGCAACGGGTTCTAAGGCATACAGGAGGGGTGATAAAGAACACCCCTGCCTAGTACCTCTATGTATTGGAAAAGCGTCTGATATGGAAATTAACTCTGATGTGTGCCATTGTGGTAGTAAAAAAGGGGGCGTATCCATGCCACCATACGAAGACCAAAGCCGTGGAGTTGCAGAATTTGGAATCAGTAGGGCCATTCGACACTATCAAAAGCTTTACAGGTGTCTAGCGAGGCAATGACACAGGTAGAGGGGCAATCCTGTGGATATTGCAGATTGTGGAACAGCCTACGGGATATTCATCCTTGGAGACCGACCAGGTAAAAAGCCACACTGATAACTTTGCACTAATTTCGCAACTACCGTGTTCAGACAATTGGCCAGTACTTTAGCGAAAATCCTTAGTTAACATCCAAGTTAATTAAGGCGATTGGGCAGTAGGAGTCCCATTTAAGGGGGTCTTTATGAGGTTTCAAAAATAAAACAATCAGTGCTTCACGCATTGTAGGTGGTAGGATTCCAGCCTTTAAGGCCTAATTAAATGTATGGAGAAGGAATGGGCATAATAACTAGAGGAATTGGGCATACCATTCGGCCAGGAAACCATCTAGGTCAGGTGTCTTGTGCGCCAGCAATTGCAAAATAGCTAGGGAAATTTCCTCAGCGGAGAGAGGAGCATCCAGCTCCTCTCCCATGCGAGCTGAAAGGGAGGGGAGACACACCTGAGCCTGGTATTCACTTAATTTATCTTTCGAATACTGAACTCTGGTATCTTAAAGGTCTCGGTCAAAGGACAGGAAAGTCTCGACAATCTCGAAAGATGCATCACTACAATGACTCTGGGGAGTCAAAAGCCTAGGGAAGAAGACAGGAGAATGGTCAGGTCTAGTTAAATAGGCAAGCAAACGGCCAAGCTTGTTATCATGTTCAAATGTTTGTTTTTTTTTTTTGAGAGACATAGAGCATTTATTTCTTAGTGAGATCCAGTAGGCGGAGCTCATATTCCCAACAACTGTGCAGCCAGGAACCTTGGGCATTGGAAGTGGGGTCTGTTGTATAAGCAGGCTCCGTTGCCAACATGGTCCCTTTCAACTCCTCAGTACACTGCTGGGCATTCTTAGGCAGAGTGCCAGTACCGGCCATAAAACTGCCTCGCAGCGTGGCCTTAAAAGCCTCCCACTCCTTAGAGGGGTCTGCAGTGCCCAAGTTCATGTTCCAATAAGATGCTATCCGTCCCAACCATTGAGAGTTTAGGCGCCACATCACGGAGCTCGTGCGTGGAAGGAGGAGGTCCATAGAATGAGGTGCATGGTCCGATATCCCTTTAGGTAAATAAGATGCATCAGAAACAAAGGAAATCATGAGCTCTGCGGCAAAAGCCAAGTCTATACGAGACATGGTGTGAAAGGAGTCAGAGGGACAGGAGTATTGGCAGATATCCGGATGCTTCAACCACCATAGCTCAGTGGGACCATACACCTGTATCCAATCAATAAATGAGGAATAAAGCCTACCACCGCCCCCAAGCAGTCCATAGCGGGTTCTAAGACCCATGTTGAAGTCCCCTACACCATCAAGTCTAGATAGGAGCAGAAGGGATAAATTAGACAATAACTCTGAGGAAAAGGGGGGATGGGGGGAGGACATAACCGTTCACTAGCGTAAGGACACAGTGGCAATCTGCATGGTGAGTATAATAAATCGTGCCCCTCAGTTTTGACCATAAGGACCTCCATTGGGAGAGATTTATCTAGCAAAATAGAGACGCCGCGGGAATGGGTGGCATAAAAAGACTGAGCCAGCCAGGGGTGTTTAAGAGCTAACAATTTTGTATTAGTAAAAAGTGTTTCCTGAAGACAAACTATATGCGGCCTATATTTTTTCAGGAAAGAAAAGGCCAAGGACCGCTTCTGGGGGGAGTGGTATTCCAAGAAATATTTTGCAATGACTTCCAGTTGTGCTCACAAGTTTACATACCCTGGCAGAATTTATGATTTCTTGGCCATTTTTCAGAGAATGTGAATGATAACCCAAAAACTTTTCTTTCACTCATGGTTAGTGTTTGGCTGAAGCCATTTATTATCAATCAACTGTGTTTACTCTTTTTAAATCATAATGACGACAGAAACTACCCAAATGACCCTGATCAAAAGTTTACATACCCCAGTTCTTAAAACTGTGTATTGCCCCCTTTAACATCAATGACCGCTTGAAGTTTTTTTTGTGGTATTTGAGGATGAGGCTCTTTATATTCTCAGATGGTAAAGCTGCCCATTCTTCCTGGCAAAAAGCCTCCAGTTCCTGTAAATTCTTGGGCTGTCTTGCATGAATTGCACATTTGAGATCTCCCCAGAGTGGCTCAATGATATTGAGATCAGGAGACTGAGATGGGCACTCCAGAACCTTCACTTTATTCTGCTGTAGCCAATGACCAGTCCACTTGGCCTTGTGTTTAGGATCATTGTCATGTTGGAATGTCCAAGTACGTCTTATGCACAGCTTCAAGACTGATGAATGCAAATTTTCCTCCAGTATTTTTTGATAACCTATTGCGTTCATCTTACCATCAATTCTGACCAAATTTCCTGTGCCTTTGTAGCTCACCCATCAGCGAACCACCTCCGTTTTTCACAGTAGGAATGGTGTACCTTTCATCATAGGTCTTGTTGACTCCTCTCCAAATGTAGCGTTTATGGTTGTGGCCAAAAAGTTAAATTTTGGTCTCCTCACTCCAAACGACTTTATGCCAGAAGGTTTGAGGCTTGTCTCTGTGCTGTTTGGCGTATTGTATGTGGGATACTTTGTGGCATTTGCTTCGTAATGGCTTTCTTCTGGCCACTCAACCATGCAGCCCATCTTTCTTCAAGTGCCTCCTTATTGTGCATCTTGGAACAGCCACACCACATGTTTTCAGAGAGTCCTGTATTTCACCTGAAGTTATTTGTGGGTTTTTCTTTGCCTCCTGAACAATTTTCCTGGCAGTTGTGGCTGAAATTTTAGTTGGTCTACCTGACCGTGGTTTGGTTTCAACAGAACCCCTCGTTTTCCACTTCTTGATTTAGAGTTTGAACACTGCTGATTGGCATTCTAAATTCCTTGATATCTTTTTATATCCCTTTCCTGTTTTATACAGTTCAACTACCTTTTCCTGCAGATCCTTTGACAATTATTTTGCGTTCCCCCATGACTCAGAATTCAGAAACGTCAGCGCAGCACTGGATGAAAGATGCAAGGATCTGTCAGGAGTCCAGAAACTCATTGACCTTTTATTCACACACACTATTTACAAGCAATCGGATCACAGGTGAGGATGGTTACCTTTTTTAATAGCCATTCAAACCCCTTTTTTGTAATTTTGTGTGCATGTTATCAGGTCAAAATCAACAGGGTATGTAAACTTTTGATCAGGGTCATTTGGGTAGTTTCTGTTGTGATTATGATTTAAAAAGAGTTAACACAGTTGACTGATAATAAATGGCTTCAGCCAAACGCTAACCATGAGTGAAAGAAGTTTTGTGTTATCATTCATATTCTCTGAAAAATAGCCAAGAAATCCTAAATTCTGCCAGGGTATGTAAAATTATGAGCACAACTGTAGACATAGTAAATCAGTTGGTACATAAAAAAAAATAAGGATATTGAATACGAGCAAAACATAAGTCAGCCCTCAAACTTTCCACTCGCCTTCTCGCATTTTGCGATTAGAAAATGATTGAGGGCGAGTGTGTGGCTGCCTCGCGAGCCGTTCTCCCAGCGATCGCCCAGGGGAAGAGAGAGGAGAGGAGAGGAAGAGGAAAGCCAGCCGGATAATCACAGAGCAGAGATCGCCCCGCTGTAACAGCTTTCATTTGAATCGCCGGGCACTCGCTGTCACACACAGCACCGCCTCCTGGTCCGGCTTCTTTGATAGACAGAACACCGATCCAATGCTGAAATGTGTGAGGTCTATCTTAGGAGCCGATCCAAAAGGCGGGACTGTGTGTGATGGTGAGCGCCCGGCAATTCAAATGAAAGCTGTTACAGAGGGGTGATCCCCGCTCTGTGATTATCCGGAGGGCTTTCCTCTTCCTCTCCTCTCTTCCCCCTGCACAGGTGAGGCCGCATTGGAGGTCATTGGTGAGGCCGCATTGGAGGTCATTGGTGGGGCCGCATTGGAGGTCATTGGTGGGGCCGCATTGGAGGTCATTGGTGGGGCCGCATTGGAGGTCATTGGTGGGGCCGCATTGGAGGTCATTGGTGGGGCCGCATTGGAGGTCATTGGTGGGGCCGCATTGGAGGTCATTGGTGGGGCCGCATTGGAGGTCATTGGTGGGGCCGCATTGGAGGTCATTGGTGGGGCCGCATTGGAGGTCATTGGTGGGGCCGCATTGGAGGTCATTGGTGGGGCCGCATTGGAGGTCATTGGTGGGGCCGCATTGGAGGTCATTGGTAGGGCCACATTGGAGGGCACTGGTGGGGCCGTATTGAAGAGCACTGGTGAGGCCGTATTGAAGGGCACAGGTGAGGCCGCATTTGGTGGGCATTGATGGGCACAGGTGAGGTTGCATTGATGGGCACGGGTGAGGCGGCATTGAAGGGCACGGGTGAGGCGGCATTGAAGGGCACGGGTGAGGCGGCATTGAAGGGCATGGGTGAGGCCGCATTGAAGGGCACGGATGTGGCCGCATTGAAGGGCACGGATGTGGCCGCATTGAAGGGCACTGGTGAGGCTGCATTGATGGGCAAAAATGAGGCTGAATTTATGGGCACTGATCAGGCCGGGCACTCGCTGTCACACACAGCACCGCCTCCTGGTCCGGCTTCTTTGATAGACAGAACACCGATCCAATGCTGAAATGTGTGAGGTCTATCTTAGGAGCCGATCCAAAAGGCGGGACTGTGTGTGATGGTGAGCGCCCGGCAATTCAAATGAAAGCTGTTACAGAGGGGTGATCCCCGCTCTGTGATTATCCGGAGGGCTTTCCTCTTCCTCTCCTCTCTTCCCCCTGCACAGGTGAGGCCGCATTGGAGGTCATTGGTGAGGCCGCATTGGAGGTCATTGGTGGGGCCGCATTGGAGGTCATTGGTGGGGCCGCATTGGAGGTCATTGGTGGGGCCGCATTGGAGGTCATTGGTGGAGCCGCATTGGAGGTCATTGGTGGGGCCGCATTGGAGGTCATTGGTGGGGCCGCATTGGAGGTCATTGGTAGGGCCACATTGGAGGGCACTGGTGGGGCCGTATTGAAGAGCACTGGTGAGGCCGTATTGAAGGGCACAGGTGAGGCCGCATTTGGTGGGCATTGATGGGCACAGGTGAGGTTGCATTGATGGGCACTAGTGAGGCCGCATTGAAGGGCACGGGTGAGGCGGCATTGAAGGGCACGGGTGAGGCGGCATTGAAGGGCACGGGTGAGGCGGCATTGAAGGGCACGGGTGAGGCGGCATTGAAGGGCACGGGTGAGGCCGCATTGAAGGGCACGGGTGTGGCCGCATTGAAGGGCACTGGTGAGGCTGCATTGATGGGCAAAAATGAGGCTGAATTTATGGGCACTGATCAGGCCTTATTGTTGGGCACAGGGGAGGTTGCATTGGTGGCCACTGGTGAGGTTGCACTGATGGCCACTGGTGAGGTTGCACTGATGGCCACTGGTGAGGCTGCACTGATGGCCACTGGTGAGGCTGCACTGATGGCCACTGGTGAGGCTGCACTGATGGCCACTGGTGAGGCTGCACTGATGGCCACTGGTGAGGCTGCACTGATGGGCAATGAAAGTTGTTAATAATTATTTTTGTAACTTGTGCATTCATGCATTTTATACGATAATTTATAAGGGCATGTTTAGGGGCGGAATTAGGGGCAGGGTAGGGGTTGGGTGGGGCAACTGGTGGTGAGTAACACTTAAGGCCTGACTAGTAGCTCAGGACTTTAAATTTTGAGCCCTGGCATAAGTAGTACCACATATAACAGGCAAATTTTAGAAGCACCTGAAATGGTAGATGACCAGAGCAACCAGAAAAAAAACAAAACATTTTTTCCCAATGTCTAGCCATACTCAGCGGGAGAGGTAAAAAAGAAGCAAAAAAAAAAAAGAGAAAAACCCCAAATTCAACGCACCTCGCTCAACCATCCCAATCACCGCGAGCTTTGGATCCCAAAACATAACAAAATAATGTAACCAAGGCTAAAATGTCTCGTGGCCTCACCACAAACCTGTGTTTGTGTGTGTGTACTGAAATCGGTGAGGCTCAGTGCAGTGGAGGGATAATCTACGCAGCGTAGAAAGTTCATTTCCAGGAAAGGCTCAGTGTGTTACAGGCACTTAGGTTGCAACAGGAGAGGGCATGCGAATGACAACAGGTAAGGTGGTGTGGTGTCTGTTCTTAGACACAATGTAATAGTGGCCCATATTAGTGAGGAAAAGGTGAGGTGCAGCCTCCATAATATAGGCCTAACAAGCGGCAACTTATGTGAGACCTCCGATCATAGCAGCTTCTTAATTTAGGTAGAAATAGCAGCAGGAATAATTCTGTACAAAAAAACTAAAGAAAGGTATGAAAGAGATCAACAACAAACAGCATCAGGTGCGTTTGCGTTGGGCTGCCGCTTCAAACATGCAGCCAGGCCATGGCATCCTTCGAAGTAGTGTAGAAGTGAGCTTTACCATCATGGATGATCTGCAGCTTAGCAGGGAAGAGCATAACATTCTGTTAGTCCTGTGCGCAGGCGATCTTTCACAGCTGCGAAAGATGTGCGTTGACTCTGAACTTCAGCTGAGAAATCAGGATAGATCGAGACCTGTATTGCCAGTGTAGCGGAGTGGACCTCTCTCTAGCAAGGTAGAGAATAGTGAGGTGTATTTTTGGTGAACTATCTGTCTTTGTATACATTAGATGTTTACTACGCATTTTATATTTCTTTTGACAAAAAAACTATTCTGCGCTGGAAGGGGACCTCGCAGCTCACTGTAACCACCTGGCTTCAACTGATTACCAATAGCTTACCTCTATATAAGCTCACCTTCGAGCTACGAAAGCGACCTCTCCTCTTTGATAAATTATGGAATAGATGGTTATTCAGCCCTCTTACTCTGGCGTCTCTGGGCTCAGGAGAATAGTTCATAATGCTCACACTATCTTAACTGTATGTCTCAGTGGCCTGCTATGCATTGTTCTTACCCTGCTGAATGCAAGATTTCCATTTATATATACATAATATATAAGACCTAGGAGGGCACAGTTCAGTAACCTTTTTTTTTTTTTTTTTTTTGGTTGCGGTTGTTACCCTTTTTTTTGTTGTTTTTATCTAAGACTCTCAATAAACCTATCTTTAAAAAAAAAAAAAAATGGCGGAGGATAGTGACCTTATCTTGAAATTTAAGGATTGTGGAGGGGCTCCTGCAGGGGGAGGACATGGGGGAGTGCGGTGTGCACACTCAATAACCATAGATGCGGAAAACGCCTCTGTTCCCAATGCATCCCGCAACCAGGAATGATGGGATCATCCCGGGCAAGTTCCCTCAGAGCGTTCAGGGAACCCCCACAAAGGGTAGATTGTTTCGGTTTTCCAGGTCATCCAGTTTAGCTTTGAGGGTCGCTGTTTCATCTGTGGCCAAATGTACTGTGGCAGATAAAGGTTGGTGGGTGTCCTCTATAGAACTAATACGTTCCTTGGCTGCCCCAGTTTTTTCACGCAAATTTTGCACATCTTGCTTTAACAGAGAAAAATTGATATGGATCATTTCTATCTGTGTAGTAAGGGAGGCTTTGCAATTCTGCATGACAAGCATAATTTGTGCCAGAATGGGTTCTGCTTTTTGTATGGTAGGATCATGGTCAGGCTCTGAGCTAGAAGGGAGATCCCGGGGGGGGGGGAGAGCGGATTTGTCTGTGTAGAAAAGACAGCAGGAACAGTCACTCACCCAGGCTGAAGAGGCATGTGTTGAGGGGATAGAGGGCTGCAGTGTCTGCAGGCATGTCCGTGGAGTGGGCTCCATCTTGCCTCCTAAAACAAGCCAACTGCTCCACTGTTGATGGGGCTGTTTGTGGCCCAATTTTTCACCATTATGCCAGGAGGTGCCCACCGCTGTTGGGGAGGACACACTGCCTTTTGTAGAGCAGTACAGTGTAGGATGCCTTTCAGGATGGATCGTATGAGCTGGAGCCGTGGGATCAAGCAGCCACTCGGTCTGTCATCAAGCCATCCCCCGTCTATGATTTTCAGTGGTTTAAAAAAGGAGCCAATAGGAGTTCTGAAACGCATTACTATAGCAAATGGCCAACCCCAGGTGTGACATCACATCCTGGCTTGTGTCCCACAGTGGCTTTCCTCACTTCCTGGAACATTGGACTTGGTTTCCTTGCTGACAACACACTTTGTGCTGTCACAAGCTGCTCTTCCGGTGAAGCTCTTTGCTTTTATACTTCTGTGAGTTTTCTTTTGGCTTTTTAATCTTAATAAACCCATTGATACTACACTTAGCTGGTGCCCCTTGTGATCCCTCTTTGTAAATTGGGAGATTCGTTCCTGCCTCAGGTGGCGCTGCGTATTGAAGTACAACACCCTTCCTATGGGATTTTTACACCCTTCCTATGGGATTTTTACGAACATTTTATAAACTATCTATACTACACAAGTGTATCTTCATATTTATCTAGAATTAGTATGTGTTTGCTCAACAATTTCAATTGTTTGTACACTGCACATGGACACAGGCTATACTTGCAATGTACAGTGTCTTGAAAAAGTATTTATACCCCTTGAAATTTTCCACATTTTGTCATCTTACAACTGAAAACATAAATGTATTTTATTTAGATTTTTATGTGATAGACCAGGGGTCTGCAACCTTTAAGACAAAAAGAGCCACTTGGACCCGTTTCCGAAGGAAAAAAAAAACTGGGAGCCGCAAAACCATTGCGACATTTAAAACAAATATAACACTGCATATATTGTTTCTTACCTTAATGCTATATACACCACACATGCCCCTTTCAATGTAGTGACCAGCATACATGCCCCTTACAATGTAGTGACCAGCATACATGCCCCTTACGATGTAGTGACCAGCATACATGCCCGTTACGATGTAGTGACCAGCATACATGCCACTTACGATGTAGTGACCAGCATACATGCCCGTTACGATGTAGTGACCAGCATACATGCCCGTTACGATGTAGTGACCAGCATACATGCCCGTTACGATGTAGTGACCAGCATACATGCCCCTTACGATGTAGTGACCAGCATACATGCCCCTTACGATGTAGTGACCAGCATACATGCCCCTTACGATGTAGTGACCAGCATACATGCCCCTTACGATGTAGTGACCAGCATACATGCCCCTTACGATGTAGTGACCAGCATACATGCCCCTTACGATGTAGTGACCAGCATACATGCCCCTTACGATGTAGTGACCAGCATACATGCCCCTTACGATGTAGTGACCAGCATACATGCCCCTTACGATGTAGTGACCAGCATACATGCCCCTTTCGATGTAGTGACCAGCATACATGCCCCTTTCGATGTAGTGACCAGCATACATGCCCTTTTCGATGTAGTGACCAGCATACATGCCCCTTTCGATGTAGTGCCCAGCATACATGCCCCTTTCGATGTAGTGACCAGCATACATGCCCCTTACAATGTAGTGACCAGCATACATGCCCCTTACGATGTAGTGACCAGCATACATGCCCCTTACGATGTAGTGACCAGCATACATGCCCCTTACGATGTAGTGACCAGCATACATGCCCCTTAAGATGTAGTGACCAGCATACATGCCCCTTTCAATGCAGAGACCAGCGTGCGTGCGTGCCCCCTTCAATGCAGTGTGTGGGCCCCCTCCCCCCTGAGGCATCACTTTACTTACCTCACACTGGTGCCTGGCGTGCTGCTGCTGACGGGAGTCTGGACGGACGTCTTCTTCCTCCTCGACTAGATCTGCAGGTGCAACGCTGCCCTCCTCTCTGACAGCGGGCGGGAAGGTGATGTCGGGAAGGTGCGTGACTAACGCACGCACCGCCCCCCACGCGACGTCACAGCCAGTACAGCGCCACAGTGGGGAGTGTCGGGGCGCACAGTGCGCTTCCTCACCTCGCTAGCATTCCGCCCCGGAGCCGCGGCAAAGGTTCAAAAGAGCCGCGGGTTGCCAACCTATGTGATAGACCAACACAAAGTGGCACATATTTGTGAAGTGAAAGGAAAATGATAAATGGTTTTCAACATTTTTTACAAATAAATATCTAAAAAGTGTGGTGTGCATTTGTATTCAGCCCTAAAATCTAGTGGAAACAATTGTCTTCAGAAGTCACCTAATTAGTAAATGTAGTCCACATGTGTGTAATTTAATATCAGTATAAATACAGTTCTGTAAAGCCCCCATAGGTTTGTTAGAGAACCTTTATATGCAAACCGCATCATGAAGGCCATGAGACAGTTCAGAGATAAAGCTGTGGAGAAGTTAAGCCGGGTTAAATTTTAAAAAAATATCCCAAGATTCGAACATCTCACGGAGCACTGTTCAATCCATCACATGAAATTGGAAAGAGTATGGCACAGCTGCAAACCTACCAAGAGATGGCCATCCACCTAAACTGACAGGCCGGGCAAGAAAAGCATTATTCAGAGAAGCAGCCAAGAGGCCCATGGTGACTCTGGAGGAGCTGCAAAGATCCACAGCTCAGGTGGGAGAATCTATTCACAGGACAACCATTAAGCCTCATACACACGCTTCGAAATTCGGCAGGGAATTTTCGTCCGACGACTGATCTGCCGATTTTCGGCTTGTTAGTATGATGCTTCCAACAACCGACTCCGACTTTTGGGCCGAAAAAAATCTGGTGTGCAGGCTATAAAATTTTTGTCAGCCGTCAAAAACACGGCCGATTTTCGTGCAGTCAGTACAGATTTCGACAGGCAAAAATCTTATGAGCAAGTCTGGGCATGCTCAGAGAAGAAAGAACACAAAGAAAGCAAACCAACACATGACATCACTTCTGAAGTAGAATTTTGTCGGGCGAGAAAATTTGTGTGCAGTCTAGGCACATTCCAACCAACAAAACACCACTCTGGACAAAAGACGGACGATCGGTCGGTTGATAATCGTTGCGTGTGTACTAGGCTTTAGTCATGCACTCCACAAATCTGGCCTTTATGGAAGAGAACCCAGATTAAATGGCAGGCCGGGGGGGGGGGGGGGGTTTGTAAGCAGTCGGGTGCCGGTCTGCTTCCATCTGACAGGCAGGAGTCGGCTTGTGAGATTTAACCACAATCCCAGTGGCTAAGTGTGTGTAAAAACCCAAGTGCTGTCAAGTCAGTACGATGTATGAACCTGGCAATAAAGGGGCTAGGATCTCAAAGATTATCTAGGGATTGATTAGATGCAGATAGTGAGTTAAAATGCAATCAGAAGAATGTATTGTACTTTTTACTGTACCTGTTCTGTACTGTTCCCCCCTCAGACTATGTCACTCATTAACCACTCCTCTAACTGACTTCATCGTTCACTTTGCTTTCTGTACTAGTAAAAAAAAAAAAAAATGTAGTACAGTATATTACAGTTTACCAATCCTTAGGTGTGGTGCCTGCATTAATTTTCTTTTCTTTTTTTAAACATTCTTTCCTTTTATTTTCACCTGGTGTTCATACTAGTAACCTACTTCCTGTCTTAGGGCGTCTTCATTCTAAATTCTAAAAAAAAAAAAGTGGTAATGCAGACACCTTTTGGAGAGCAGCATTGTCAGTCTGTGAATAAAGTCTAGCTCAAGCTAACATTTCAATCAGTTGGAGAAACTGTTTTTTTTTTTTTTTTTTTTGGGGATAAAGGATTTACGTAAATGAATAGAAGCACCCCTGTCAGTATTAAATGGTTTATCTCTACCTTTCCTATTAACACCTTTGCTAGACAGCTTGTTTTTTTTTAAAGGCAGTTGAAAAATACCAGACTTATGCCTCGTACACACGCAACGATTGTTGGCCGTGAATTTTCGGCCAACGTCTGATCGGCCGATTGTCGGCTTGTTAGTACGATGCTTCCGACAACCGACTGCGAATTTTCGGCCGAACAAAATCTGGTGTGCATGCTATGAAATTTTTGTTGGCCGTCAACAGAACGGCCTATTGTTCGTCTGTCAGTACAGATTTCGGCAGACAAAAATCAGATGAGCAAGACTGGGTATGCTCAGAGAAGAAAAAACACACGGAAAGTTAACCAGCACATGACATCACTTCTGAAGTTGGTTGTTGTTGGCCGAAAAAATTCGTGTGCAGTCTAGAGCACATTTCAACCAACACAACAACACTGGACAAAAGACGGGCGATCGGTCGGCCAACAATCGTTGCGTGTGTACGAGGCATTACTGACTGTATCACCAGGTGAAAATATAGGAAACAAAGCCTGAAAAAAAAACCAAGGCAGCCACCACATCTAAAAACTGGTAAGCTGCAATTTAATAAATTGTGGGTCTTTTTGGATGCATATGCTAGCTTTCAGATTAGGATAAATAGCCTCTTGTGTATACTGGCACATGAGAGGTCATATTGGAAACCCAATCCTATAGGAAACTCAATCCTATATCTATTAAAGCAGTTGTAAACCCTAGAATAAAAAAAAAAACAACCTGCAAGACAAAGGCATAATGAGCTAGTATGCATCGCATACTAGCCCATTATGTGTAACTTACCTTACAACGAAGCCCCCACATGGACCCCCGGACATCACTGCGGGCGCTGCCATGATCCCTCGCCGTCTCTTCCGGGTTCGGCGGCTCCGGCGCGGTGATTGGCCGGAAGAGACGGCTCAGGCACGATGATTGGCCGGAGCCGCGATGACGTCACTCCCGCGCATGCGCGCGGGAGTGATTTTCCGGCAAGCTCCCAGCAAATAAATTGAAGGTCTCCCCAGACCTTCAGAGCGCATGCACCGCTTGCGCGAGCAGCTGGATGTACTGTAAATATCTCCTAAACCATGCCGGTTTAGGAGATATTATTTGTACCTACAGGTAAGCCTTATTCTAGGCTTACCTGTAGGTAAAAGTGTCAAAAAGCACTATACTACCGCTTTAAGGATTGGGACCAGACACACTAATAAATTACTCTTCTGATTCACCCTTACAATCCTTTATCCTTTATGTAGGGATTGCCCTGTCAGCACTGTCTGTGTTGATGGGGGGATTGTGAGAATTTCTTTTTTGCAATCCGTGGTTGCAGAAAATACATTTTCACCATCTATGGCCTGCCTTAGTCAGTGTAAAGGCAATCGGAGCAAACTGCAATTTTTTATTATGATTGGTACAAGCCAAAATCTCCAAGACACACCCTACTTATCTAATCTGTTTAAGGGACTGTACAGCCCTTTGCACATATAGACACATGTGTTGGGATTGCTATATAGTCAAATCGTATTGTATTAGGCAAAGCAGTGCCATATGAGCCATGAGTGGCCAGGCCAATATCAAATGGGATTTTGAACTCCTCTATACGGCAAAAAAAAGTATATTGCAAAAGCCTGGGAATCCTCCATATTGTCTACCATAGAACTCAAATGATGCGTAATTCTTGTGAATGAGCAGCCCAAACCAACTGTATACATTATATATATATATATATATATATATATATATATATATATATATATATATATATATATATAATAAATGTATACAGTTGGTTTGGGCTGCTCGTTCACAAGAATTACATGCAAAATAATGGTACCGCTTTCAGCACCTAAAATCCAAAAGAATCATACCGCCAGGGAGGTTAATCTACAACTGCCATGATGCTGCACATGTGATCAGTTATGACACCAGCCATTGGATGATTTGGCATGTGCTGGAAATGTAACTTTTCTTGAAACTGTTAAATGGATTGGTTTATTTCCGTTTTAAGATGGCAATATTGGTAGCTTAATTTGTTGTTGGATGGGTGTGAAAGGTCCTCTGTGTTCTTCTCACAAGCGTGTGTTATGAATAAATATAAGTATAAACCATGTACCAAACCATACAGCATCTGTTTTTGTCTTTTTTCATTCCTTCCGTGCACTCTTTCTTGTCCCTACATTGCGACATCTGTGACAATATATCTTTCCTCTATAACAGTGATGGCGAACCTTGGCACCCCAGATGATTTGGAACTACATTTCCCATGATGCTCATGCATTTTGCAGTATAGTTGACCATCATGGGAAATGTAGTTCCAAAACATCTCGGGTGCCAAGGTTCACCATTAGGCTACGTTCACATGTGTGCGTAGCGGATCACAGGCAGAATCACTGCGATTCTGCCCGCGATCCGGGAATCATTGCAAATCGTGGGACACCTGTGCGATTCCCGTGATTTGCAATGGCACCCCACACGCTTTGCTATGTTGCCGCGATTTCCGCCTGCCAAATCGCGGTAACATCATGCAAACAGAATCGTGGGACGCATGATGCACAAAAGAAGCTACTATACCTTTTTGGGCATCACGCGTCCTGTGATTCTGTTTGCGCGATGTTACGGCGATTTGGCAGGAGGAAATCGCGGCAACAACGCACAGCATTTGGGGTGCCATTGCAAATCGCGGGCATTGCACAGACGTCCCGTGATTTGCAATGATTCTGGATTGCGGGCAGAATCACCGCGATTGACCCGCTACGCCCACATGTGAACGTAGCCTAACTGCTTCATACCATCCCCTTGTCAATGATTCGGATCTGAACTCAGGATGTCTGTTCCTTCTGCCAGTAGCTCTTCTTACTGTGCCACCTAAAATGCTAGACCGCTCCCTTTGGGCAACCTTACTTTCTTGTTTTCGGTGAACCTTGAACTTTCTATTTAAGCCATGTCATTGCACTTCTTGTTTGCCAGATTATTGTGACCTTCTCCAGCCGAACACTTGCTCCTGACTGTATCTTCACTAGCACTTGCTCTTGTTGCTTACCTATGGCTTGATCCCAACCTACAACAACTTGTTACCAAGCTTTGGCTTGTTTACCGACTATGCATCTGCTTGATCCCCACCTGCTATATCTGCTACTAGATTCCGGCTTGCTCACTTCCTAGTGGGGCAATCCTGAGGATTGCAATCTGGCTCTAACACGCAACTAAACTCCTCTCCACCATCAGGAGTTCTGGTGAAGACTGGTTAGTGCTTAGAACCCATGCCTCAGGTGAACCTGCATCACCCGCCAGGGGGACCTGCTTATGCATTTATCTTGTTGGTTTCTGTGGGCACCTTTCCACTGCTGTTGCTACTGGCCTCCAAGCGTGACCCCTGACTGCAACACCCCTTCTGTGTACGGCCAAATGTCTGCACATTCCTCGTTTCTGTTTGCATCTACACTTTCCCTGTGCAAAACTGCATCGGTGGTGTGATTAGCAGTAAGTAGAAAATGTGGAGAAGGTAGTGTTAAAGACAGATGCAGCTAAAGGAGACAGGAGCTGGCAGAGCGATGAATTGTTGGGGGGAGAATAGTGATAATTGATAGAATAGTGACTATTGGGAAGTTGCAGCAGAAAAATATGGCTGTCCTCCAGGTTAAATAAAGGATGCACATTTTCATCTGTAGTGATTTTGTTTAAGAACAATTCCATGAAATAATACAGACTTTCACGGAGCACCGGATAGTAATGGACCCAGCCTTCTTCCTCCTCCATATGTCTAACATCCCAAGGAATCAATTTAAAAGCCCCATACACACGTAGCGATTGTCGGCTGAACGATCGGCCATCTTTTGTCCGGTGCTGTCCTGTCGGCTGAAAAGTGCAAAAGACTGCACACGAATTTTGTCGGCCAACAACAGCCGACTGCAGAAGTGATGTCATGTGATGGTTAACTTTCCGTGTATTTTTTCTTTTCTGAGCATGCCCAGTCTTGCTAATCTGATGTTTGTCGGCCGAATTCTGTACTGACTGGCGAACAATCGGCCGTTCTGGTGACGGCCAACAAAAATTTTAAAGTCTGCACGCCAGATTCTGTTCGGCCGAAAATTCGCTGTCGGTTGTCGGAAGCATCATACTAACAAGCCGACAATTGGCCGATCGGACGGCAGCTGAATATTTACGGCCGACAATCACTACGTGTGTACGGGCCTAAAGACTTGATAATTCCCCATTTATTAAATGCGGCGAAAATGTGTGTTCCACTGAAGTGCAAAAGTGACGTGGCCCCCGAGATTAATATGTACATTAAGAAGGTGGAGGAAATTTAACAAATTAGAAAATCTTGCATTAAATGCTAATTATAAACTAGATAAATATACGTTGGGATGGAGCGGTTGGAATAATTTTGTCATCTCGAAAAGAAATGAGTCTGCATGAGGGACAAGTGAGATTGACGATACCCGAAGCACAAAGAGGTTCCCCTCCCCCCCCCTTTTTTTTTTTTTCTTTGGGGGTTTGTTTTTGTTATGGGTTTTGATTTTGTTTTGGGTTTGATTTTAAATTTGGAGAATAGATACTAGAGCGTATTTGAAGAGACATAATCATCCGGGGAAAGTATAAGTAAAGGAGTAAACTTGTAGTTTTTTTTGTAGAATTGTAAATGTTATGCTTTTTCCCTTTATTATAATGTATATGTTACATGACATGATGATTGTATATAATTGAAAAAATAAATAAATAAAAGATTTAGTAAGAACAATACCACTCCAGACAAAAATTACAAGTAAACTTGCATATGGACTAGTTGAAATTACTGTTGGTATTTTTTATCTTGAGTTGCAGCTGCACATACAGTAAATTTAAAAAATGCATTCACTGTAGATGACAGCAGCTTCCTGTGATCAACGGAAGGGGATGTGGGAGGATGCAATGCTGATAAAAAAAGATACACTAAAGATATACTAAAGTGTTCACCAACTCATACTTTTAATTTATGACCTAAATTATAACTGCCACAAATTTCCAATAAAATATAGTTGTTTTTTTTTAAAAAGAAAGCGATAAATGTTTTTGCCTATCAACATTTTAAAGTATAATCTTATCGGAGTGAATTTATTTATGTATGAAGAGATCAGTTTGATGTAATTTTGTGGATTGTGGTAAAATTAAAAAGCCTTGAAATTACTGTATGTACTGTACATTTACATGTATTTGCCTATTAAATGTGCAGCCTCTCCTCCCTATATTTATATATGAGTGTGTGTGTGTGTGTGTATGTATATGTGTGTATGTATGTGTGTGTGTGTGTATGTATATGTGTGTATGTATATGTGTGTGTATGTATGTATGTATGTGTATATATGTATGTATATGTGTATGTGTGTATATATATATATATATATATATAATATGTAAGCATGCGATGCGAGAGAGAGAAAAAATATATTACACAATGCATGTATAGTCTTATGACCATTTTATCTAGTAGTGAATATTAAAAAATAGCAGTTTGATGTAATTACAGTGCTTTACGAAAGTATTCTGCCCCCTTGAACTTTTCGACCTTTTGCCACATTTCAGGCTTCAAACATCTAAAACTGTAATTTTTTGTGAAGAATCAACAACAAGTGGGACACAATCATGAAGTGGAACGAAATTTATTGGATATTTCAAACTTTTTTAACAAATAAAAAACTGAAAAATTGGGCGTGCAAAATTATTCAGCCCCCTTAAGTTAATACTTTGTAGCGCCACCTTTTGCTGCGATTACAGCTGTAAGTCGCTTGGGGTATGTCTCTCTCAGTTTTGCACATCGAGAGACTGAAATTTTTGCCCATTCCTCCTTGCAAAACAGCTCGAGCTCAGTGAGGTTGGATGGAGAGCGTTTGTGAACAGCAGTTTTCAGTTCTTTTCACAGATTCTCGATTGGATTCAGGTCTGGACTTTGACTTGGCCATTCTAACACCTGGATATGTTTATTTGTGAACCATTCCATTGTAGATTTTGCTTTATGTTTTGGATCATTGTCTTGTTGGAAGACAAATCTCCGTCCCAGTCTCAGGTATTTTGCAGACTCCATCAGGTTTTCTTCCAGAATGGTCCTGTATTTGGCTCCATCCATCTTCCCATCAATTTTAACCATCTTCCCTGTCCCTGCTGAAGAAAAGCAGGCCCAAACCATGATGCTGCCACCACCATGTTTGACAGTGGGGATGGTGTGTTCAGGGTGATGAGCTGTGTTGCTTTTACGCCAAACATAACATTTTGCATTGTTGCCAAAAAGTTCGATTTTTGGTTTCATCTGACCAGAGCACCTTCTTCCACATGTTTGGTGTGTCTCCCAGGTGGCTTGTGGCAAACTTTAAACTACACTTTTTATGGATATCTTTAAGAAATTGCTTTCTTCTTGCCACTCTTCCATAAAGGCCAGATTTGTGCAGTATACGACTGATTGTTGTCCTATGGACAGAGTCTCCCATCTCAGCTGTAGATCTCTGCAGTTCATCCAGAGTGATCATGGGCCTCTTGGTTGCATGTCTTATCAGTCTTCTCCTTGTATGAGCTGAAAGTTTAGAGGGACGGCCAGGTCTTCGTAGATTTGCAGTGGTCTGATACTCCTTCCATTTCAATATTATCGCTTGCACAGTGCTCCTTGGGATGTTTAAAGCTCGGGAAATCTTTTTGTATCCAAATCCGGCTTTAAACTTCTCCACAACAGTATCTCAGACCTGCCTGGTGTGTTCCTTGTTCTTCATGATGCTCTCTGCGATTTAAACGGACCTCTGAGACTATCACAGTGCAGGTGCATTTATACGGAGACTTGATTACATACAGGTGGATTCTATTTATCATCATTAATCATTTAGGTCAACATTGGATCATTCAGAGATCCTCACTGAACTTCTGGAGAGAGTTTGCTGCACTGAAAGTAAAGGGGCTGAATAATTTTGCATGCCCAATTTTTCAGTTTTTTATTTAACAAAGTTTGAAATATCCAATAAATTTCGTTCCACTTCATGATTGTCTCCCACTTGTTGATTCTTCACAAAAAATTACAGTTTTATATCTTCATGTTTTGAAGCCTGAAATGTGGCAAAAGGTCGCAAAGTTCAAGGGGGGCGATTACTTTCGCAAGGCACTGTATCCTTATCAATATGTGGTAATATTTTAAAAGCCTTGGAATTCTAGTGTTGTGAAAAAGTATTTGCCCCCTTCCTGATTCCTTTTTAGCTGCATAATCTTAAATGATTCAGATCATCAAACAAATGTTAATGATACACTAAGACAACCCAAGTAAATACAAAATTCAGTTTTTAACTGATTTATGTGTGTGTCTGGAGGGGGGGGTTGCTTCCAGATTGTGATAAGTCACCCTCCCCAATACCCCCCACCACCACTGGGCCAAGGTCGTGCGAAAGTGGCACTTGTCCTCATCAACAAAAACCTCAAACACTTTCCAACTCTGAGTAGGATCTTGCTGGTTGGTCATACTTAAGAAAAAAGTAGTAATGTACTGTTCATTGTGGTCATGGGAGGGGAATAACCGCCACCAAAAAGCATTAAGCTGTAGGCCATACCACCAGGGTAGATTGGTCAGACACACCTCGGGAGAGATATTCAACCTTGAATATTTAAGAAGCCACAGATAAAGTATCAACACGAAGATCTATCCTTGACAAGGGCATGTGTTTTAGAAAAATAGGATAATTGTTATGTATAGGAGAGCCAGCCTACCCACATCCACCAGGATGCGTGTTAAAACCATGCCCCTAGCGCAGGTGGGCGAGAACATAGGTGGGTGTTTGTCCAAAAGAGGGTTAAGGTAGCAGTTGAAGTCCCCCATGATCAATATGGGGACCCCAGGTTTATTAACCAGGTATGATGTTTTCTGTAATGCCCCCCTAGAAAGGGGTAGCAGAATATATACACCTGCTAAGACATATGTGAGGGTTTACATTTTACAGTATATAAAGACATACAGTCCAGCAGCATCTAACAAGGAGTCTTTCTCCTGGAAATCTAATGAACAGTGGACCAGCAAGCTCACTCTAAAGAAGAAAGATGTGTGCGTGAAGTGGTACGCATGGCACATGCAGGAATAATGCAAACCACACTGGGTATTACTGGTGAAATGAGTCTTCTGGAGCCCAAATATGGCAGGGCGAAGCTTGCAGAGACAGGCAGTAATCAAAGACAGTTTCAACGGATTATACACGCAATGAACATTCCATGATAAAATAGGTATGTTCCTCGTGGTGGGGTGGAAAGGTATGGTGGCAGGAGAGGATCCCAACTAGGCATAACCATGAATGAGAGATTCTTCCTGCAAATCAGTTGGTTATTGCAGGTAGGGTATGGTGGACAGGCCAAGCTGGGTAATTTTGAAAAGCAGGAGGAAGGCCAGACATTCATGGCTGTTGGGAAGCTAGTGAAGCAATGATGAAGCTCCTGAAGAAATAACAAGCTAATAGTTGCAGCTGGGCTGTAAACCGTGGGGTCCCTGAACATGGCAACACCAGGTTAACACATGTAAACTACACCTCTTGTATGAATTCACATATTTAACAATCCCCAAGATAGGAGTGGCATATGTTTCAGGTAGGGTACTGCACCACAGGTAATACCAGAAAGAAGTGAATATGGGATGGATGTCAGTCCTCTCCATCTACATTTTGGTGGCAATGACTGTTCTCATTATTGTCAAGCCAACGGGATGCCAAAAAGGTTTCAAAAAGTGAGCTTGCCCCTTTTGCAATGATTCTCAGCTTGGCAGGGTATACCATGGCATAAGACCACTGAAGACGCTAGAGCGTTTTCTTGACTTCTGCAAATTTTCTCTACTTATCTTGGACTTTAACTAAAAAGTAAAGAAAAGTTTTTAAAGTGATACAAAACCTAAAAATGTTTTTTTACATAAATGCATTGCTTGCATTAAGGTAAAAGATGTTTTCAGTTTCCCTGTACCCCCTCTTCCCTGTGTGAAGGGAAAGAGAGGAGAAAAGAGATATCAGCGTTCTGCATGGCTGCATCTGTTCTCCCCTTTCTTCCTCTTCACACAGCATTCAAGCAGCAGCAGGAGCCATTGGCTCCTGCTGCTGTCAATCAAATGCAGTGAAGAGGAAGTGGCCCCATAGACGAACAGATTGGGAGCAAGCATGCACTGTGTGTCCCCATAGCAAACGGCTTGCTATGGGGACACACAAAAAAGAGGAGGAGCCATGATTGCCCCCGGGGACCCAAGAATAGGAGGATTGGGGCCACTCTGGGCAATACCACTGTACAGAGTAGGTGAGTAGAACATGCTTGTTATTTTAATAAAAAAAAAAAAAAAAATCTGACTTTAGTAACACTTTTTTTAAGTTGTCAGCTTAGAAACAAAAAGTCATAGTTACTGAGTATGAACAGCTTGTAATACAGCATTTATTGATTAGTTTTTTATGATCTGAGTGTTTTGACGCTTTAAACCGCAATCTATTAATACATTTTGGCTCTAATCAATCTTGCAGCTTCCGTTTTTAGCATTGCCTAACTATACAATAGAATTTTTATAAATGTCCTCCCTTGTATACTTCTCATTCTGTATTTGCATATGCATCTTGTATTTGCTGTAATTTCAATTGCAATATTTTATTCTCCTAGGCTCATACTGAGGAAAAGTTAGAAGGATATTGTATTAACCCAACTGACTTATCTGATGAGATCCTGTTACACATTCTTAGCTATATTCCAAGTACAGATCTAATTCTAAATGTAAGAAAGACCTGTCGTAAATTTGCAAATCTGTGTGTTGACAAGAGCCTTACCCACAAAATAAATCTTCATAAAGTCTATCAGGTAAGCTTTTTTTGTTGTAAACCAAATTCTGCATTTGTAATTTATTAATTTAACTGTTCTGGGTAATCTCCAGCCAAAATGTTTCATCTAATTTGTTTGGTTGCCTGCCGAAGGATTCACTCACTGTTTGTCATAGCGACTATTTTCATCAGAAAAGAAAGTGAGGGAAAATTCTATATCTAAATCTTAAAGTTTAACTAAAGGGAAAAACTTTTTTAGTTTTGGATAGAGGGTAGAGTGATTAGAACATGTGTCCGATTGTATTGTTGTCTGTGCCCCCGTTAGGGAGATTCACCCTCTCTATTTGTCCTATTTACTATTATCATTAAAAGTAAAAGAAAATCCCAAAGTTTGGGTTGTCCCTAGAAAAGTAATGGAGGGAAAATCTTCCAATAATAAATTCAAATTCACACAGGTCCTTTGCTATGTTTGTGTCAACTAATAATGATTTTAGTAAAAAAAACGTCTTGATATATTCGGGGGGGGGGCCCGTGATTTCTAACAGAAGCCCTGGTTGTAGCATGGATTGCTCCTTGCTTACAATGCACACTTTGCACCTAAAATGATGTGCCTTCAAGCCCATCGTGGCATTGTAAACTTACAATGCCACAATGACCTTGAAGGCACATTTCAGTTTTAGGTCTCCTTTGCTGGGGCTGTAGGGTTTCTTCGAGCTCACAGTTCAGATGTAAATATTTGGATCTATTCATAAACCCTGGGTTAAAGGCTGCTACGCTCAAGTGATTAGACATGCCCCCTGGGCATATCCCCATAACCCTATCCTTCTCCAGGTCTCCTCCATTTTTGTTAGTATCCTTAGGCGATTGACCTCTTCTCCCTTACACGAGCGATTCAGTACTTAAGAAGTGTATTATTTTATTTGGATTCTTCAGTCAACTCCACACTGTTTTCTAATACAACAATAGAAGCAGTGTACCCGGATTGGTGCAACCTCATTGAAACCTTGAAGCAAAACCTGGACCCCACATCAGGGGGACAGCCTGTAACATTGCTTTAGGCGCTAGATCCTGCTTAGGCGCTCACCTTGACACTTACCACTAAGTGCAATGCATGTAGTTAGCCACAGACCCCCAAGACCCCTCGTGGGTTAGAGCCTGGACACTAAATAGGAACCAGTGACATAGACAAGTAGGACAGGTTCAACCTTGTATTGGACCTATAACGTAGCTTCACTTATTGTATGTTTCCTGAATAGTATTAATTTCTAGAACTCTAGCCTCAGGAAACCAGGATTTGTGTTTTGAAAATTATTCATGTATGGAGTGTTAATCTGTTCAAACTTGGAAGTAAAATATCCACCATTCTGAGGTTTGTCTCCGATGGATTCTAATAAAGAAAAAAGCATCAAAGAGGTGCTAAAATTTTGAAGAAAGTTCATACAAAGTAGTGAGAAGGAAAAAGGAACATTTTTCAGAGCTTGCTGGCACAAGTTAGGCAGCTCACAATAGATAGGGCTACCATCCTCTGAGTACCCAGCAGGTTACTGGAAAAAAAAACATGCACCAATGGAAGGAGGACCAGACCAAAGGATAGGAGTCCAAATTAATTTATTGATTTACACTAAAAATCAGCCAACACATTTTAGGGATCAGAAAAAACTCCCCCTTCATCAGGGCTACAACAAAACACCATAAAATGTATATTATTTAATAATATAAAGGCAAATGTAACTGGTGTATAATACTATGTTTAAAAACCATATAAAATCATGGAAAACATATATATATATACTGTATATGTGCACACATACGTGCATACATAAATACAAACATACTGTATATACATACATGTATACATGCATAGAAATTAAAAAAAAAAAAACAATCCCAGATGGAAAAAAATAGTGTGTGATTAATTTTGGAACTATTATTATCAGATGCTACCTGTCCATACAAACAATTATACCAATATACATATAACTAAAATAAATGCTCCTGAAATAAAACAATTAAAGATGAAATTAAATAAATTTGTAATTTCACAGATGTTTGTTGTTACACAGAAGTTGGAAATGCGTTGACTGTTTTCTTCAGTGTAAACCAAGGAATGGTATCGGATACTAGATAATTTGGCAAGAGGCTACTTCAGGAAGACCACTGCTTTGATTAAACGCAGAGGTGGGATGTGGCTTGTTTGGAGCCCAGGCTCAGGCTGTCATACACCACCTTCTTGTTTTGCTGTGATGTGGGACTTTTAGGACTTCCTTTACCTACATAGAACAGGGCTTAGCGGAACAGTGGCATTACCATAACTGTTTAGTCGGGCTGGTTGTTCCGGGTGCCGGAGGGGCAATACAGTGAGTGCATTTCTTTTATTTATGGGCAATTTTTAAATAAAGTGGTAGGCAATGATATGTTCCCTGCTCTATCTCTTCCCTGTTTTGAGTAAATCGGAGGATGGTTTGTGGATTCTCGCCCCCTATAATCTCTTCTGATGATCTGTTAGAGCAGTGGTCCTCAACTCCGGACCTCGGGGCCCACTAACAGGCCAGATTTTAAGTATTACCTTGGGGAGATGCAGACTAGAATACTGCAATCCCTGAGCAGCAAATGAGATCACCTGTGATGTAATTTAGTTATCTTGCAAACCTGGCCTGTTAGTGGGCCCCAAGGACCGGAGTTGAGGACCACTGTGTTGGAGGACGAGGACTTTACATCACAAGCCCAGTTAGACCTTTGTATTAAAAATAAGAGGTCAACATATACCAGTGAGTGAGCACTCTTAAAGGAGCACTCTGGAGCATTAATACTTGGTCATCTGAGGTGATGAAGATTTGATACTTCATAGTCATCTGAGGTGAAGCAGTTTTTGCACCCGATTCAGACTTTTGCACATTGTCAGTAGCTGCACTTTACAGTTTGTGTACAGTTTTTTAAAGTGTTTACTATTACATTGTTACACTAGCATTTATGTTGACATTCCCATGGGCACTTTATATTGTTTACAGTATAAATGATTTATAGGGTTATGAGCACTTTATTTGTTTAGGGCCGCGCATTTAGTTTATAATTTTAATAAATTTGGACTCTCTTATCCTTTTGGTCTGGCATTTCTTTCACTAGTACAGGGATTGACAAATTTGTTTAGAATCTAGGAGCCAGCTAAAAAAGTTAGGAGCCAGTTTTTTTTTATCCCCTACCCAGCACCCAGAACTGCATGTCCGGGGCGTCAGGCAATCGGAATTGCTCATGCCTGGCGCCAAGTGATTAAAAAAAAAAAAAAAAAAAAAAGTGGTGGCACTGACAAGGCTGCGCTGATGGGCATTAATGAGGTAGCAGTGGCAGGCGACACTGATGAGGCTGCGCTGATGGGCACTGACTGGCGGCGCTGATGGGCACTGACTGGCGGCGCTGATTAGGCTGCACTGATAGGTGGCACTGATGAGGTGGTACTGATAGACGGCACTCCCCGTCTACTCAGCGGCACTAAGGAAAGGGTGACCAATCAAGCCCACCTGGCAACCTGGAAAGATAATGTCGGAGGTGGACAGGCAGTGAGAGCAAGCCACACTCATCACAGCACCGTCCACCAGAGACCGCCGGTTTGCACATAGGAGCATGTGTCCCGCTCCAGCAGGCCGCAAATCCGCGACCTCAATCATTGGCCAGCCCTGGGCTGGTCCACACACCCGCAGGTGGGCCACATGGGAGGATCCCGACCACTGCTGCAGTATAACCCCGGCGCCAGGGTGCGATTTCCAGTCGCCATTGCGACCTGGCGCCTGTGTTTTGTCAAGCCCTGGACTAGTGCATGTTTTTTTTTTTTTTTTTTCTAGCCTCGGATAGATGACTTGGTATTGCATCACACCACGGGGCACACTATTACCACTTCTTACACCTAGAGCCCTAGGTGCTCAGGCACTTTCTCTTGCCACTGGGACTTCACTATAGGACGGTCGACACCTAGGCTGCTGTGTACTCCTACATAGACACTCATACCCCATTTGGATATGCACCCTACTGCATGAGTACCCCACAGGGCAATACCCTCTATTATAGCAATGGTGGAAACCAGGTGTAAGGGAACCTGTGTCAAAAGTTCAGTGGTCAGGAGCAGGAGCTTATTTTAATACCGGTCTCTGAGTGTGATTCTAGCTCTACATTAGACATGCAACAAGCTGCCTATTTGACTAAGAAGACTATTTTTAAATTTTTCAACTATGTCAGACTTTTTTTTTTGTATCAGACAATTGCTTTAATACAGCCATCACTGTCCAGAGCTCAAAATCACCAAGCCCCTTCTCCACCCCTGCCATCTCTACTGGAGTCGGTAGGTGAAATGCCTCCTTTAGAAGATGTAGATATTAAAGGGAATGAAGAGGACCCAGAGGCAGTGTTACAGGAGGCCACAGAAGATTTCTCTCCCCCAGGCCCTTATACAACTGATGCTATGGCTTCACGCAGTATGCTTGTCAGTGTTGATATGCTCACTTCTGCTGTGTGCAAAAGCCTTGCAATTGTCGCCCTTGATTCTCCTCCATCTGACTAGGCCCCAATGAGTACTAAGAGATATGTTAAGTATAAAAAAACCTTTCTCTTTCGTTTGCTGATGGACACAGCTCCAGAATCTTTTAACCATTGGGTTATGCTGCCCCCTACAGGAGTTGGACACTAGGCAAGAAAAAGCTTTACCACGCCTACTCGGCGGACAGCAGCTGAGGGGACAGCAAATTTACACTGTTCTACAAGCTATATGCACTCACTACTTTACATTGTAGCAAAGTGTAATTTCTTCAGTGTTGTCACATGAAAGGATATAATAAAATATTTACAAAAATGTGAGGGGTGTACTCCCTTTTGTGAGATACTGTAGATGTAGATAAAATTTAAGGAGATAAAGGTACTTTATATGCCCGTGAGAACCACAGTCAAATACTAATGTACGTATAAAAATACAACATTTTTATTGTGATAAAAACAGCAATGAAAACATTTTTGAAGGTACAGTGTCTCATAAAAGTGAATACACCCCTAAGTGAACATATCCAAATTGGGCTCAAAGTGTCAATAATTTTTGTGGCCACCATTATTTTCAGCACTACCTTAACCCTCTTGGGCATGGAGTTCACCAGAGCTTCACAGGTTGCCACTGGAGTCCTCCTTCACTTCTCCATGACGACATTACGAAGCTTGTGGATGTTGGAGACCTTGCGCTCCTCCACCTTTCGTTTGAGGATGCCCCACAGATGCTCAATAGGGTTTAGGTCTGGAGACATGCTTGGCCAGTCCATCACCTTTACCCTCAGCTTCTTTAGCAAGTCAGTGGTCGTATTGGTGTGTTTGGGGTTGTTCTGTTGGAATGCTGCCCTGTGGTCCAGTCTCCAAAGGGAGGGGATCATGCTCTGATTCAGTATGTCACAGTACATGTTTGCACTCATGGTTCCTTCAGTGAACTGTAGCTTCCCAGTGTCGGCCGTACTTGTGCAGCCCCAGACCATGACACTCCCACCACCATACTTGATGTAGGGAAGACACACTTGTTTTTGTACTCCTCGCCTGGTTGCCACCACATACGCTTGACACCATCTAAACCACATACAGTTATTTTGGTCTCATCAGAACACACAGGACATGGTTCCAATAATCCATGTACTTACGTCTGATTGTCTTCAGCAAACTGTTTGCGGGCTTTCTTGTGCATCATCTTTAGTAGAGGATTCCTTCTGGGATGACAGCCATGCAGACCATTTTGATGCAGTGTGCAGCATATGGTCTGAGCACTGACAGGCTGACCCCCCCCCCCCACTCCTTCAACCTCTGCAGCAATGCTGGCAGCACACATTTATCTATTTCCCAAAGACAACCTCTGGATATGACGCTGAGCATGTGAACTCAACTTCTTTGGTCGACTATGGCAAGGCCTGTTCTGAGTGGAATCTGTCCTGTCAAACTGCTGTATGGTCTTTGCCACCGTGCTGCATCTCAGTTTCAGGGTCTTGGCAATCTTCTTTTAGCCTAGGCCATCTTTATGTAGAGAAACCGTTTTTTTTTCAGATCCTCAGTATTTTTTTTTGCCATGAGGTGCCATGTTTAACTTCCAGTGGCCAGTATGAGAGAGCGAGAGCGATAACACCAAATTTAACACACCTGCTCCCCATTCACAACTGAGACCTTGTACCCACGAACGAGTCACATGACACCGGGAAGGAAAAAGGGCTAATTGGGCCATATTTGGCCATATTCACTGAGGGGTGTACTCACTTTTATTGCCAGTGGTTTAGAGTTTAATGGCTGTGTTTTGAGTTATTTTGAGGGGACAGCAAATTTACACTGTTATACAAGCTGTACACTCACTACTTTACATTTCTTCAGTGTTATCACATGAAAAGTGAGGGGTGTACTCACTTTGGTGAGCTACAGTGCCTTGCGAAAGTATTCGGCCCCCTTGAACTTTGCGACCTTTTGCCACATTTCAGGCTTCAAACATAAAGATATAAAACTGTAATTTTTTGTGAAGAATCAACAAGTGGGACACAATCATGAAGTGGAATGAAATTTATTGGATATTTCAAACTTTTTTAACAAATAAAAAACTGAAAAATTGGGCGTACAAAATTATTCAGCACCCTTAAGTTAATACTTTGTAGCGCCACCTTTTGCTGCGATTACAGCTGTAAGTCGCTTGGGGTATGTCTCTATCAGTTTTGCACATCGAGAGACTGAAATTTTTGCCCATTCCTCCTTGCAAAACAGCTCGAGCTCAGTGAGGTTGGATGGAGAGCATTTGTGAACAGCAGTTTTCATTTCTTTCCACAGATTCTCGATTGGATTCAGGTCTGGACTTTGACTTGGCCATTCTAACACCTGGATATGTTTGTGAACCATTCCATTGTAGATTTTGCTTTATGTTTTGGATCATTGTCTTGTTGGAAGACAAATCTCCGTCCCAGTCTCAGGTCTTTTGCAGACTCCATCAGGTTTTCTTCCAGAATGGTCCTGTATTTGGCTCCATCCACCCTCCCATCAATTTTAACCATCTTCCCTGTCCCTACTGAAGAAAAGCAGGCCCAAACCATGATGCTGCCACCACCATGTTTGACAGTGGGGATGGTGTGTTCAGGGTGATGAGCTGTGTTGCTTTTATGCCAAACATAACGTTTTGCATTGTTGCCAAAAAGTTCGATTTTGGTTTCATCTGACCAGAGCACCTTCTTCCACATGTTTGGTGTGTCTCCCAGGTGGCTTGTGGCAAACTTTAAACAACACTTTTTATGGATATCTTTAAAAAATGGCTTTCTTCTTGCCACTCTTCCATAAAGGCCAGATTTGTGCAGTATACGACTGATTGTTGTCCTATGGAAGGAGTCTCCCACCTCAGCTGTAGATCTCTGCAGTTCATCCAGAGTGATCATGGGCCTCTTGGCTGCATCTCTGATCAGTCTTCTTGTATGAGCTGAAAGTTTAGAGGGACGGCCAGGTCTTCGTAGATTTGCAGTGGTCTGATACTCCTTCCATTTCAATATTATCGCTTGCACAGTGCTCCTTGGGATGTTTAAAGCTCGGGAAATCTTTTTGTATCCAAATCCGGCTTTAAACTTCTCCACAACAGTATCTCGGACCTGCCTGGTGTGTTCCTTGTTCTTCATGATGCTCTCTGCGCTTTAAACGGACCTCTGAGACTATCACAGTGCAGGTGCATTTATATGGAGACTTGATTACACACAGGTGGATTCTATTTATCATCATTAGTCATTTAGGTCAACATTGGATCATTCAGAGATCCTCACTGAACTTCTGGAGAGAGTTTGCTGCACTGAAAGTAAAGGGGCTGAATAATTTTGCACGCCCAATTTTTCAGTTTTTTTATTTGTTAAAGTTTGAAATATCCAATAAATTTCGTTCCACTTCATGATTGTGTCCGCACTTGTTGATTCTTCACAAAAAATTACAGTTTTAGATCTTTATGTTTGAAGCCTGAAATGTGGCAAAAGGTCGCAAAGTTCAAGGGGGCCAAATACTTTCGCAAGGCACTGTACGTGTGTGTGTGTGTATATGTATATGTAATATGGGGTGATGCCGATGTGAACCAAATAAAGCCGTGGATGCATGGTGGTGTATTACCTCTAGTTTCAAGAGACTAAAACCCCTCTGGTGCTTTTATGTGCTCACTCCACCAGGTAGTTGGGTGTTTCTTGGACATTCTGACATTTTAAACCTCTGTTTCCCAGCTTTATAAGACCCCCTACCTGGTCTTCAGTTCATACCTTCTCCAAGTTCTACCAGGTGGACATTCAAGCCTCTGTGGATGCAACTTTCAGTTGCAAAGTTCTTGCAGCAGCACTCTTTTGGTTTTGGTGACCCTTGTTGATGTTGGGCCTGTTGCCACAGTTCTGTTTACCTCGTCGTTGCCAACCCTTCTCATTTGTTGCTTGGAAATATCCCAGGATCTTTGAATATCCAGCCTGTGTCCTGGACTGTATGATTTAAGATGAAAGGGATTTTGACTTGCCTGCCATTTCCATATCTTGCACTACAGAACAAAGGGTACTTTTCCTTCTGTACCTGTATTGCCTTGCATTGCTAAAAAAGTGTGGTCTCACAGAGTGGAGTAGGGTAGTATTTTATGTGTATGATGCTGTAATACATTTTTTTCTCAGTGTTTCCATTTTAGATAGTAAATATAAACATAGAAAAGTCATGTGTGCTAAAATGGTAAAAATGAAAACCTAGTCAGTTATAGAGGAAAAACATTATTTTATGACTTTTTTTTTTTTTTTTTATATTATTTTGGCATGCTAAAATGTCAAGTATACACTTCCAGTGAATAGTGCATAACGTAAAGAGTTATCATAGCTTTGTAATAAAGCAATAGAAATTATTCTTTTTGGATACTACACAATATCACTGTCAGCAGCTCAATCATAATTTTTATACATCACATATTTTTATGAATCATCCAGAGTCATGTACAAAAGAAATGTGCTCAGGAGTGTGGGAGGAAAGAAGCTGCAGTGTTTTTCTTTTTAATATAAAATAATGCATTACTCTCCTTTTTTAGATATGCTTTTTGCTATTCATCATTGGAGGTCAATAATTAGTTAATGGTATTGTACACATACAAAGGTTTTCTCCTCTTATTGGGATTTTTTTTTTCATTACTTGTTTTATTTGTTTGTTTGCCCTTTGACCCCCCCCCCCCCCCCTTGACCATGTCAATATGATCGTTTACAGGGTTTGATTATCTATGATATATTGCTCATTAATTTATTTTATTATATAAAAGCTCTAAAAAACCTTATTTGGGCTACCCACTTTCCAGTGGGACTGGATACTCCTCCCATTGGGACTGGATATCCTGGATATACCAGACAGTTACTATTTCTATATTCATTTAACTCTTTTTTCCTCTGACGATTACAGCCTCATTTAATGTAATGGATCTTCCATAACACACATACATGGTTCAAGAGCCAATGATGTCTTCCCTTTCCATACTATTGTTATTACATTCTATATATTATTATATATATATTATATATTTGTATATTTTGTATATTTGTATATTTGTATATTATTTATTGTTTAAACTATTCACTATTCTGCCAATTTTTCTGGGATCATATTTTCCCACATCCCGGTCCGGCACAGGCAAGCCCACCCTTGTGGTGGGCATTTTGTGGTGACCGGTGCCGTGGGGACAGGGGCCTCCCTGTCCCTGTGGCGTTGGTCGTCCTGTCTGTGTCGGCGGCTATTGGTCCCTGTGGTCTCCCCGCCTACGGCCGTGCTGTGGAAGGATCTGCGTCGTTTGGCACCAATTTTGCCGACTTCCGGTCGGGTCTTCCCGGGCGGCCGTGCATTGATGACTACTTCCAGTCGTCTCCATAGGGGGAGGTGCTTGCGCGGCTTTCCCGCCGCGCATGCGCCGTATATGGGTACACCGAGGTCCCCTATTTGCGCCATTTTCTTTTGCTCCTCATGGGGAGAGGAAGAAACTCCCTCCTCTCCCGTGGGGCCTATTACTACATCGCTAATTGTTGCGGTTATTACTAGATTTCCCTCTGAGAACCTTTATGGGAGCTGCATTTTAAGCTGGGATACTTTAGCACATTCACTACACTGTAAATATATATATATATGGAGTTTTGAATGACTCCTTTTGTCTCCCCTTACAATCTATTTTTTTTAAATATGGTTTTCCTCTTGGATATTTGTGTACACACTTTTTGACTTTATCATAAGGGTACCGATTACCATTGGGTGAAAAACCTTCCACCTTGCTGTCCTACTGGGATGTGATATTATCTCCCTGGGGGGCTGAGTCCCTCCTTTATCCCTCAACTTGGCAGAAATATATATAATCCTTGAAAAATTTTGGAATTTTTTGAACATATGATCAGTACTTTGGATGGTCCTTACCTATGGACATCTCCATTGTATGGTTAGTGGCAACTTGACTGTGTTTATGTGTTTTTCTGGGGGGACCCACAGATGAGGCTGTATGTGATGAGAATAAATGTTGTATCTCTTATTACAGAAATGGGACAACAATACTTCCCTGAAGAAGAAATGAACTACAAGTTCATTTAAATATTCGAAACGCGTTTGAAACTCCCTCCTTATGGAGGTGTATTGCGTCCCTTCTAACCTTCTTGGTTCAAGCATCTGTCACGTCTGATGTTCATATTTCAAAATTGGTGTCGTAGCACTGTTTTTTACCCCTTTTTTTTGTATCTTGTATGATTCATGTAAACATCTTTTATGAATAATCTCAATAAATGTTAAATCTTTTTATATTCTTTTGTAATAATTGCCCTTAAAATCCCAATAAGAGGAGAAAACCTTTGTACCTGTAATTGCTATATGGGATGTTGGCAATTCATTACCACCTTTGATCTGAGATGTTGTTTTTTGTATTTCAATGGTATTGTACACTTTCAAATATTTTTGTTTACATTAGGTGTTAGTGTAGTTCTATTCCCTGTGCTGTTTGCTATCTTGTAATGATGGGTTCACATGTTGTGGCTTCAGTTTGTGGGATCATGGGTAATTTAATTCCCCTATGTCCATGTATTTCTACTGCTAGCCTGTCCCTATTCACCAAAGGGACAAAAAAAACTTTCTCTTTAGGGTCACAAAGTATCCACTACATGCCTTTCCATCCACTCTGTGTTGCATCACAACTGTGGGAGTGCTAATGTATTTAAAAAATCGTCCAGCTATATTGTCAGCTTTCTGTGTCTGTGAATGCTCTGCCTGCTTTTGGTTGCGTCAGATTTAATTACTGTGCTGCTTCGGTCTGCACCAGCACTAGACTGAAGCCTGGTACACACGGGCCGAGTATCGGACAGCTCAACAGAAGCTGGCCAACATTCGTGTGTACTGCAACCTGTCAGACAGAAGCTGGCTGAACATTCAGCTTCTATCGAAGGGGCATACTGGAAAAACATCTGCCAATCGGCAACCGATCCTGTCAGAACACACAAGCTGAGTGGGGAGATCGCTGTACTAACATCAGATAGTACAGCGAGTACCTCCAATTTTTTTTTTGTGTACAGCCTGCTGGGTTCAACAAAAAAAAAAACTGATAGTGTGTACTAGGCTTGAGAGAACCCAGGGATTGTGGAATATAACATTTCTTCACAGGAAGTGTCAGTTCTTAGGCTACCGAAAGAGGTCATGTAGTGCCATACCAAATACCTCAAATTCCTACGCAAACAAACTGCTGACCCATTATTGTTTAGGTTTTCTCTACTTTTAGCCGTAGTACAGGCCATCAAACGGCAAGATAAAACTACTTAATCAATGCACATCTTTTGTAGGTAAAAAAACGTTAAGTGCTGGTAGAAATGTTTACAATGCCTTTAAGTAAAAATGACACCTGCTCCCGTCAAGTTATAACTAGCTTTTAACCCTTTCACTTTCAGTCTTTGCCTCCCATTTTCACCTCAGGTGGCCGAACCATTTTTGCTGTTATTTTTTTTTTTTTTACCAATCTTGCTGTTTTTCAGTGTTAAAAGAGCCCCGAAACAAATTATTTTCTGGTAGCACAGGACCTGTAGAATTAAATAACACTGCGTCTACCTTCGAGCCAGTTCTGTTTGCATAGTTCCATATGAGGTCCCTCCACAGAGAAAATGGTAAAATGTAACAAACGTCCAAAGTCTCTGGACAATCTGTCAGGAACCATGAATCGGACTGAGACAGAAAATGCAGTAAAAATCACACCGTTAATGTAATGGTAAAAAATTGTACATAACGGTAAACGTAGTCAAAACATAAGCCAGGGGTCAGAAGCCAAAACAGGAAGTAAGAGGAACCAGAAATCAGCATAGTTGAAGGCAGAGGAACAGGATAAGGAACCAGAAGGGATGTCAGCTGGGCAAAATCTTTCACAGGAACACAGCAGAGATATGTTGACCAGGCGTAAGCAGGAAAGGACTGAACAAGGTAGCTTAAATAGCTAGAAGGGGCTGGCTGTAGGCAAGATTGACAAGCAGATAATAACCAGGTGAGCCACTCAGGAAACTGAGTGCTGACAATTATCCGACAGCTGAGCAGCCTGAACAAAGACAAGAGAGCTGCTGCAAGCCCAGCCCTGACAGTACCCCCACCTCAAAAACCCCTTCCCCTCAGAGGGGTAGTAGGTTTGAGGGGAAATTTTCTATGGAAAGCTTGGAGGAGGACAGGAGCATGTACGTCTGAGGATGAGACCCAAGAGCGTTCCTCCGGACCGTACACTCTCCAATGAACAAGGTACTATATGCTCCCACAGAACCTACCGGAGTCAATGACCTATTGTATCTCATACGCCTCATGGTTCTCAACCTGAACCGGCTGAGGACGTGGTACTGAGGGGGTGAAGCGGTTGCACACTAAAGGCTTTAATAAGGAAACCTGAAATACATTCGAAATACGCATGTTAGAAGGAAGGTCTAATGCATAAGCCACTGGGTTGATCCTACGGAGAATACGGAAATGTCCAATATACCATGGTGCCAGTTTCAGTGCGGGAACATGAAGTCAGAGTTTACAAGATGACAGCCAGACCCTCCCCCCAACCTGGTAGGAAGGCACAGGTAGGCGTCGGTGGACAGCATGTAGTCTGGAGTCTGTACCTATCACTGCCATGTCGCAAGGACTCTTTGACCAGCACCCAAGTGTAACAGAGATCACAGAGATGCTCCCTCTAATGCAGGAATTCTTTGAAGAACAAATGTGTCCGGCAACATGGATGGCTTGAAACCATATGTGACGGTTACCGGTATCAGACTCCTGGCCTTCTCATCCACCTCGTGACCAAAGGCTAAGCAATCTCACACCCTGCCGTCACTTGCGTAACAATGCCACTCTCAGCTGCACCCAGCACACAGATTGTCCAGCTTGCGGGACCACAATCTAGATGCCAGCAGACTGAGAGCGATTGTCACCGGGTTAATTAAACGATTAACCCTTTCCTGCCACCACCCCTACGTTATACTGACTGAGCCTAGGGGATGCTCATGGTTTGACAAATATCAATTATGACTTTAGAATAACCGTCTGTAACACACACTGTCACCTGACAAGAATGTTTCAGATAGGTTAGCCTGAACAGTACAAATATCAATTATGACTTTAAAATAACTGTCTATAACACACAATAGCGCTCTTCAGGAGGCAGATTCGTTTGGGTCAAGTTGCGTTTAAGAGCTTAGAGACAAAGTTTAACAATTTTCAAAATAAGGTTTAATTATAAGAAAGGTTAAAAAATTGGTGCGAATAAAAATATTTACAGAAAAATGGGTTACAAAGGAATGGAGACACAATACAGCAATTAAGAAATAGGAGAATAAAAGAAGGAAAATACTTGCATTAAAACGGTCCTGGGATTACCTTGGTTTCAGAGTTGAACAGGTATGTTTGATTCCCCTTGGGCGGTGTTATGGCCTCGATGTTAGCAAGAGAACTCAGAACTCTCTCAGTCCCTGCCTTTTTCCCTGACTCTCCAGGGGGTGTCACCAGAAGTACTCAGCCAATGACTCTGAGTCTATAAACCTCTAAATGACCGCCCGCTTTGACAGATTCATAAAAGCACTCCTATCCGGAGATATGAAATGGTGACACGCTTGAAACTGATATTTCATGCTCCGGTTTGGAATGTCCTATCTTTAGACACTAAACATGGGGTATTTCGGAATAACCTTTGACCTGTACGCCATCGGATCGCTATCTTGTCTTTACTAGGCAAGAGGGGGTTCATGTTTGATATTAATTTGATCGGTATTTTATGGGGCACCCAAATATCTACTTTCTAGAGACATATCTTGCTTGGGTATGAAATTATGAAGTTTGGGGTTAGCTGTGTCCTAGACCTAGGAGCCCATATGCTGTGTTCAGATTACCAATTAACTCCATGGGAGAGCATGAGGAGACTGAATGTCTGCTTGGTCAAAGCTTGTGTATAGTAAAGGTGTGAAAAATGTCAGCTGAGCAGGAACCTGGTGGGGTGGGGGTGAGTGAGTGCCTTTTGGTTCCACTGATTAGAGAAAGGTGGGGGCTACTTTGCTCAAGGAGCCTGGGTCACTAAACAAAATGGACGTCAAGAGGACAAGATGGTGTCCGAACACTCAACACCATTACACCTCCCCTTGTTGTGGGCGCATAGGAGGGGAATTTACGATTTTCCGCCGGACGCAACCGACTCCTGCGGCTCGGCTTGACACGACAAACCATCAGCGTTACCATGGGTGCTACCTTTCTTATGCTGGATGGTGAAATCGTATTGCTGGAGACTTAAGCTGCACCGAAGTAGTTTGCCGTTCTCCCCAGCAACACGATTTAGCCAGCTTAGGGGATTGTGATCGGTGATCACAGTGAAGTGCCGTCCATATAGGTACATCTGCAACTTCTGGAGGGCCCACACGATCGCAAGACACTCCTTTTCGATCGTGGCGTATGCTACTTCCCTGGGGAGCAGCTTCTGGCTCAGATAGAGGACGGGATGTTCCTCTCCAGCATCATCCACCTGGCTCAGGACTGCACCCAATCCATATGCAGAGGCATCAGTCTGCACTAGGAAGCGACGGGTGAAGTCTGGAGCCTGTAGCACAGGGGCGCTGGCCAGCGCCTCTTTCAAGGCCTGAAATGCCCTTTCACACTCTGGTGTCCATGACACCATCTTGGGCAGTTTCTTTTTGGTTAGGTCAGTTAGGGGTTTTGCCAGGCTACTGTAGTTACAGACAAACTTCCTATAGTAGCCAGCCGCTCCCAGGAATGACATAACCTGCTTTTTGGTTTGAGGGGTAGGCCAGGCCAGGATAGCCTCAACCTTTCCTATCTCGGGTCTCAAGGTTCCGCCTCCTACCTGGTGTCCCAAGTATTGGACATCAGTCATGCCTATCTGACACTTACTGGGTTTGACAGTCAGATTGGCAGCTGTCAGTCGGTCCAGGACTTCTGACAAGTGCCCCAGGTGGTCTTCCCAGGTAGGGCTGAACACGACAATGTCATCCAGGTAGGCAACGGCAAAGGTTTCCATCCCCCCTAGTAAGTCATTCATGACCCTTTGGAAGGTGGCTGGGGCATTCTTCATCCCAAACGGCATAACCGTAAATTTGAACAAGCTGAATGGGGTGATGAAGGCCGACTTTTCCCGTGCCTCAGGGGCTAGAGTAATTTGCCAGTACCCCCTGCTTAGATCCATGATTGTGATATAGCAGGCAGCCGCCAGCCTATCCAACAACTCATCAATCCGTGGCATGGGGTAGGCGTCTGCAGTGGTGATTGCATTCAGCTTCCTGTAGTCCACACAGAACCTGGTCGTCTGATCCTTTTTGGGGACCAGGACGACTGGTGACGCCCAGGCACTGTGGGACTTCTGAATCACCCCCAGCTGCAGCATTTCCTCCACCTCCCTTTTCATGTCGGCCAGCACCTCCAGAGAGACACGATAGGCCGACTGTTTAATGGGAGGATGTGTCCCTGTATCCACCTGGTGGAAAGCGAGGGGTGTCCTCCCAGGTTTTCCTGTGAACCTGCTGCTATACACTGCCAGTACGCTCTGCAGTCCCGGTACCTGTGAGTGGGTCAGATTGGAGTTTATTGGGAGGGCCGAGTCCCCCTCCTTGGTGTCAGCGAGCAGGTCTAGAAGGGAATCAGCCTCCTCAGGCTCGGGCCTGCTGCAGACTGGCAGGGCATAGGCCGTGCGCTCATGATGGGCTTTAATCATGTTCACATGGAAGGCCTTTTGCCGTCTATTCCCCTCTCCCAGCCTGACGAGGTAAGTGACATTATTCAGCCGCTGGGTAATGGTGTACGGGCCTTCCCATGCTGCTTGGAGTTTGTTCTGCCGCAGGGGAAGCAGAACATACACCTGCTGACCAACGTTGAATGTCCGCTCCCTAGCCTTACGGTCATACCAACGCTTCTGCTTGGTCTGGGCCTGGGTCATGTTTTCCCATACAATTCCCACCAGCGTCTCCATTTTGTCTCGGAATTTTAGGACGTAATCCACAACAGAGACTTCTGGGTCAGCAATTTTGCCCTCCCAAGTCTCCCGGATTAGGTCCAGGGGCCCTCTTACCCTCCGTCTGTACAGCAGTTCAAACGGCGAAAAGCCGGTTGACTCCTGGGGCACCTCTCTGTAAGCAAACAGCAGATGAGGCAGATATCGTTCCCAGTCCTTCCCTTGTGACTCCACAAAGGTGCGCAACATTTGTTTTAGGGTCCTATTGAAACGCTCACACAAGCCGTTGGTTTGGGGATGATAAGGACTGGCCATGATATGCGTCGTCTGTATTTTCTGACAGAGAGCTTGCATCAAGTCTGACACAAACTGGGGGCCTTGATCGCTTATGAGCTCGGCTGGGAACCCCACTCTGGTGAAGATCCCCAGCAGAGCATCAGCGACCTTATCTGCTCGGAGGGAGGAGAGAGCCACAGCCTCTGGATAACGCGTGGCATAATCGACAACTGTCAGTATATAACGTTTGCCTGAACTGCTAGGGATGGCTAGGGGCCCAATGATATCCACTGCCACCCTTTTAAAAGGTTCGTCAATCACAGGCAAAGGTTGTAGTGGGGCTCTGTGTACCTCTTCTGCCTTGCCAACTTACTGGCAGACAGCACAGGACCGACAGTAGTCAGCTATGTCCGCGAACATGGTAGGCCAATAAAAGGTATGTATCAACCTCCCTCGTGTCTTAGTGATCCCCAAGTGCCCTGCTAGGGGGATCTCATGAGCCACTTTCAGCAATTGCCCCCTGAATTAACTGGGTACAACAAGCTGCCTTCTACCTAGGTTACACTGGTCTTTTCCTGCAGGAAAACCCTCTCTGTACAGTTTCCCTTTGTCCCAGTAGACCTGTTTGTCATTCTCGGTAGGGGGGCAATCAGCTACACTCCTCAACTGCTCTAGGGTTTGGTCTGTCTGCAGTGCTGTCTCAAAGGCGGTATCACAAGTCCCAGCTAGCAGTCCTGTGGCGAACATGGAGAGCTGCTGAGGCTCACCAGAAGTGGAGTCCACTGGGTCAGAACAAGGGGAGGGCACAGCGACCTCCTCCTGCTGTTCTGCGACCAGGGCCTGCATCTCCGCCGCCTTTGCCGCACTGCGAGTGACCACCAATATTGGCATAACATCGTTATCACTATCATCAGCATTATTAGCAATATAATTTTCATCAACATTTCCATCATCACTAATATTATCATCATCAACATTATTTGCATAATCATTAGCCTCAGCATCAACATTACTACAGTATACCCCTGGTAACTTCACAGGCAAGAGGGCCTCCTTTCCTTCTTCAACAGATGGAGGACCTGGTAATTCAACGCTACCCTTCCCCTCCCCCTCCCTCTTTTCATCCATAGGTTGCCCAGACATTAACCCAACATCTGCACACAGTACCTGGTTAAGTCCAGAGAGTTCCGTGGGGGCATCAAGGGGGCTCTTAGCAGGGGTGTAATAAGAAACAAGGGTACCTAAATCAGCACCCAACAAAACAGCTGTGGGGATTTCCTCAGAGACTCCCACCTCCCTCATCCCACTTCCTGCGCCCCAATCAATGAACACATAGGCGCGGGGTATGCGGGAACAGGTGCCCCCAACTCCGGTGAGGGTAAGAAACTTCTCTGGGATGATGTCAGTTTCATTTATCACCTCTGGTCTGACCAAAGTGACTTCAGCTCCGGTGTCACGAAACCCAGTTACAGTCCGGTTGCCTATGATGATTGGCTGCAAATTGGCGTTGTTTTCCTGAGGTTTCCCACTGACGAACAGCACGGCAGCAGGGTTGCTGGCCGGGTGGCCAGATGATGTCGTCTTCTTCTGCTCAGGGCACTGCGTCCTGAGATGGCCGGCTTTTCCACAGGCGTAACATCTGCGGGTGTCAGTCAGGAATGCCTTGGCACCAGGAACTGCAGGGGCTGGTTGCTGGTGAACATGACTCCTAGGTGCAGGAGGTGTTTACATGTGCGATTTCCCTCCTTTCGCGCCATACAGAGGAGCCTTGCGATGGTCAGACACCCGAGTGTGGATGTAGGCATCTGCCACTTCTGCTGCTTCTTGGGCAGAGGCTGACTTTCGTTCCAGCACAAACTGTCTGACGTCTGTAGGACAGATGTGCAACAATTGATCTCCAATCATGAGATCCTCCAGGGACTCAAACGTAATGGCCTTCAAGCCCTTAGTCCACTGACGGAACGTGGTGCGTAAGCGGCTTACCACATCCATATGAGTCCCCAGGTCCCTTTTGCAGGGACCTAAATCGCTTCCGGTACACTTCGGGGTTAACTGGTACTTTTGGGTGATTGCAGCCTTGATGGCCTCATAATCACCATCCTGTTCCGTTGGCAATTCGACGTAAGCGTCCAGGGCCTTGCCTCGCAGCCCTGGCGTCGGGTACCGAGCCCATTGTGCTTGGGGCAACTGGTACTGACGGCAAGTCTTTTCAAACGACAGCAGGTACACATCAATGTCACTGTCCTTTTCCATGACTGGAAATTTGGCTGCCGGGCTCACAAGCAAAGAGGTGTCCCTGTGCTCTAGGGATCCGAGGTTCTGAGACTGGGGCTTCGGCGGGAGCTTAGCCATCTCCAGTTCATGCCGACGATTAGCCTCCCTCTCCCTCTCAGCAGCCTCTCTCTCAGCCGCCGCCCGGCGCTCCTCTCTCTCAGCCGCAGCCTGGCGTTCTAGAAACTGCAGGTACGCCATAGGATCCACCTCCTTAACACGTTGCAGCGTTTCCTGCATTAGAGGAGAGTCTATGCTGGCTGCAGGCAAGCTGGGGCTGGTTTGCACATGCTGTGGAGTGGCAGTGACATCCAGTGGTATTCCAGTGTAAGTCTCTGCTGGCCCATCCTGTGCGGCCGTTCCTGAATCACTGGGCTCTGAAGAAACAGAAGCCTCTTCCTCTGGTTCCAGATTTCGGCTTGCCTGCATATCATACTCCTGCAGGGCATGAATCATTACTTCACGAGTTTTGCCACTGACGTCAAGTCCTTTTGATGTGCACTCCGTAGCAAGTTCATTTTTGTTCATTTTTTTATATTCCGATAAACCAGGCATGTTTGCAAGCAGAAAAGATAGAACAGAAAGCAAAGATAGGAAGGAGCTGTAGAAAGTAGAGATTGCTGTGTCTCTTTTTTAAAAAACAAAAAATATGCACCAGTTTGTCTCTAAGGACTGCTTTCCACAACCGTTACAATCCTTTAGTGCAGAGCTTATTCCTAACAGTGCACTGAATGCTCTTAAATGCAAGACTATCCCACGTACGCTGCCAGCCAATATGTGACGGTTACGGGTATCAGACCCCTGGCCTTCTCATCCACCTCGTGACCAAAGGCCAAGCAATCTCACACCCTGCCGTCACTTGCGTAACAATGCCACTCTCAGCTGCACACAGATTGTCCAGCTTGCGGGACCACAATCTAGATGCCAGCAGACTGAGAGCGATTGTCACCGGGTTAATTAAACGATTAACCCTTTCCTGCCACCACCCCTACGTTATACTGACTGAGCCTAGGGGATGCTCATGGTTTGACAAATATCAATTATGACTTTAGAATAACCGTCTGTAACACACACTGTCACCTGACAAGAATGTTTCAGATAGGTTAGCCTGAACAGTACAAATATCAATTATGACTTTAAAATAACTGTCTATAACACACAATAGCGCTCTTCAGGAGGCAGATTCGTTTGGGTCAAGTTGCGTTTAAGAGCTTAGAGACAAAGTTTAACACTTTTCAAAATAAGGTTTAATTATAAGAAAGGTTAAAAAATTGTTGCGAATAAAAATATTTACAGAAAAATGGGTTACAAAGGAATGGAGACACAATACAGCAATTAAGAAATAGGAGAATAAAAGAAGGAAAATACTTGCATTAAAACGGTCCTGGGATTACCTTGGTTTCAGAGTTGAACAGGTATGTTTGATTCCCCTTGGGCGGTGTTATGGCCTCGATGTTAGCAAGAGAACTCAGAACTCTCTCAGTCCCTGCCTTTTTCCCTGACTCTCCAGGGGGTGTCACCAGAAGTACTCAGCCAATGACTCTGAGTCTATAAACCTCTAAATGACCGCCCTCTTTGACAGATTTATAAAAGCACTCCTATCCGGAGATATGAAACGGTGACACGCTTGAAACCGATATTTCATGCTCCGGTTTGGAATGTCCTATCTTTAGACACTAAACATGGGGTATTTCGGAATAACCTTTGACCTGTACTCCATCGGATCGCTATCTTGTCAAATATCTACTTTCTAGAGACCTATCTTGCTTGGGTATGAAATTATGAAGTTTGGGGTTAGCTGTGTCCTAGACCTAGGAGCCCATATGCTGTGTTCAGATTACCAATTAACTCCATGGGAGAGCATGAGGAGACTGAATGTCTGCTTGGTCAAAGCTTGTGTATAGTAAAGGTGTGAAAAATGTCAGCAGGAACCTGGTGGGGTGGGGGTGAGTGAGTGCCTTTTGGTTCCACTGATTAGAGAAAGGTGGAGGCTACTTTGCTCAAGGAGCCTGGGTCACTAAACAAAATGGACGTCAAGAGGACAAGATGGTGTCCGAACACCATTACACCATAATTCACCATAAACCGAGACAATCTGGAAGCAGTATTGATGGCAATATTATGAGCAAACTCAGCCCAAGGTAGAAGGTCTGACCAGTTGTTATGGTGGTCAGAAATATAGCAACGTAGGAACTGTTTCAAGGCTTGTTTGGCTCGTTCTGCTGCCCCATTGGACTGTGGATGATACGCAGAGGAGAAGGAAAGCTGAATTCCCAACTGTGCACAAAAGGTTTGCCGAAACCTGGACACAAACTGGCTACCCCTGTCAGAGATAAAAACCTTGGGTAGCCCATGTAACCGAAAGATCTTGCGCGCTAAAAGGGATTCCAGTTCACTCGATGTAGGTAACTTAAGTAGAATACAATGAGACATCTTCGAGAACTGGTCAGCCACCATAAGAATAACTGTGTTGCCCTGGGTGTTGGGTAACTCCACAATAAAATCCATAGACAAATGGTCCCAAGGCCTCTGTCCATTGGGTATGGGTTGTAGGAAGCCCACTGCAAGGTGTCGTGATGTCTTACTCTGAGCACACACGGAACAAGCGGCTATAAAGGCAGTTCAGCGTGGAGACTAGGCCACCAGAATTGTTGAGAAATAGACCAGATGAGCTGATTCTTCCCAGGGTGACCAACTGCCTTAGGAGAATGGTATGTTTGGAGCAAAGCACTGCAGATATTCTCCGGGACAAAGCAGCGGTCACAAGGTTTTTCAGGAGGAAAATGGATCTGAGCAGCAAGAATTCAAAGGTGAAGTGAGACTAGTGAGAATAGTGGCTAGAATGCGATCTGGAGGAGGAGGAAAACTGTCCTGACAATGCAGTCGCCCTTACATTCTTAGTACCTGGTCAGAATGAGACTGTAATTGAAGCTCGAGGCCACTGTAGATTTGCAGATAGTTTCTCTGGGTCCATCAAAAAACTGGCAGTAGAAATTACATAACCCAGAAATGTAACCTGTTCACGATGGAACTCGCACTTCTCCAACTTACAATTCAGGTTATTATCTCTCAACCTCTGTAGCACATGGAGACCTCTGTGTACTGGCTCTGTAAGGACTGAATATTTGAGAATTTCATCGAGAACAAATGGCAATACGAGGTATTCGTAATGTCTGGTCCTGGTATTAAATGCAGTTTTCCATTCATTGCCTTGATCCTCACAAGATTGTATGCCCCTCTCAAACCGAGCTTTGTGAAAAAGCATGGCTCCCTTGAGGCGGTCAAATAATTCCGTAATCAATGGAATCGGAAAAGTGTTCTTAATCGTGATGCGATTGAGACGCCTATAATCGATACAAGGTCTCAGTTCACCACTCTTCTTTTTCACAAAGAAGAAGCCAGCACTGGCAGAAAACGATGACCTGCGGATGAACCCTCGGGAAAGTGAATCGGCAACATAGTCCTCCATGGCTGTATCCTCCGAGGCAGACAAAGGGTAGACCCGGCCACAAGGGGGCATGGCACCAGATTGAAGGTCAGTTGTGCAATCGTACGACCTGTGTGGAGGAAAATTACTGGCTTGACCTTTTTGTCAAAGACATCGCTAAATTTGCGGTACTCCTCTGGCAAGGAGAGTGAAGAGGTGCACAAGACCTTAACCACTTTCTGAAAACATGTCTTGCTGCATTGTGGCGACCAGGAAAGAACCTCAGCACAATGCCAATCAAGGGGAGTTGTGCCTCTGTAACCAAAGATAACCAATGAACAGTGGGTAATGAGGTGAGGAAATTGGATTACCTTATGGTGCAGAGCCCCTACAGCCAGTCTCATGTGCAGGCTGTAAAGGTCTCCCATCAATAGCCTCAATGGCACGACGCTGCAGCAGAATTGAGTGCTTAGACACAAAGGCACTATCTATGAACAGGCCTGCAGCCCCAAAAATCTATATTAGAACCTGTGTATCCACAAAAGGGTAACCCCACAGTGTGTCTTCCTGGACACCTCAGCCCCTCCGGGTCCAATAAAATTAAAGGACCAGATCTAGGCAAACCCTGGAGGCACACCACGGAGAAAAACAAGGGACTATATAGGACTTTAATGGTACCGTAAAAAAAAAAATAACTAACAACTATGTGGACACACATAATAAGATAAAATCAAGTTTATTATACAAAATGATCCTTTAAAAGAAAAAGTCCATACATCATAGTTCATAAACACAATAGCATTACATAGAAAAAACTTGCTATCCACCTAGTTACAGTTAAAGCATGCCTTATAGGCTAAAGACTGGCTAAACATTGTAATCAAGTTATCCAATCCTGGGCATAATGTAACTGTACATGCCAAGTCCATGCCCATACATACTTTACTTGTTTCACGGACATAGGCAGCTTCTTTAGAAGTTCTAGCAGTTTAACTATAGTGGATAGAAAATACATTGTAAATACAATCCTAATATACATCAACGTTGTTACTACCATGTACAAAAAGAAGAAAAAAATCCCTGTCATGCAGTGCCACCACCACCAGATGGAAAAGGTGGTCGAAAAGGGGAGAAAACCACAAAGCTCGGAGCCAAAGTATGTCCCCCCAGGCGGGTGTGGAGGCACCTAAATACTGTCTACCCATAGTCCGAGTAATATATAGATAGAACAGGATCCCAATATAATGATATAAACCTGACCTGTTACACTAGGACCAAAATCTGCACTGGAATGTATCCTTTAAAAAAGGAAGACCCCTTAAGAAGTTAATGCTGTTGTGTTGTTGTCCTATGTATATATAGACCAAACGGGACACTATTGCAGAGCATAGTCCAGTCTGTTCAGTCTGGAGTCAATGAGAATGGCAAACGTGATTACCTTCTCCAGATCCGTAGGTATGTCTCGGGCTGCTATCATCTTTTAATGTTATCCGAGAGACCATGAGAAAAAGCAGCCTCGAGGGCATCATTGTTCCAAGTAACCTCTGCTGCCAGGGTACGGAATTCAATAGCGTAATGGGCAACAGTTCTCGTAATCTGTTTGATGAACATGAGGCTCTTGGCAACAGAAGTGGAGCGAGCGGAAACGTCAAATACCCTTTTAAAGGAAGCCACACACTCAGGGTAACTCAGGACAATAAGTTTATGCATCTGGCATAGAGGGTTTGCCCAGGTCAAGGCTCTATCAGAAAGCAAAGAAATAATGAAGCCTACTTTGCTTCTGTCTGTGGTGGGAACGCCTGGGGCAGGAGGATCTAATAGTATATTCCAACCTGGTTGACAAACCCTCTGCATTGAACTAGATTGCCCCCAAAAGGCTGGAACGGGGCAGAAACAGACATACCTCTTACAGAGGTAATATTCGAAGCAGGTGCCTGCACAGAGACTGGAGCAGCAGAAAGAACGGCCTGCAACACTGGTTGTACAAAAAGCAACAGTGGGAGTATGTAATGCTATAGTAAATATTACCACTAGGTGGATTGCCTGCATCTTCTGAATTCATGACCTTCGCCTACTGTCAGGAACCATGAATTAGATTGAGACAGAAAATAGAGTAAAAAATGGATTTTTAATTCATACTTGCCTGTAAAATCCATTTCTTGAAGTACATCACTAGACACAGCCATAAATCATAACATATGGGTTATATAGCCACCTATAGGTGAAGGACACTGGCAACCAATCAGAATTGATGACCCCGTATATAACCCCTCCCATACAGTAAGTACCTCAGTTTTGTTAACAAACAATAAAAGACCCCATAGAAGAGGGGAGGGACCTTTGTGTCCCGTGATGTACTTCAAGAAATGGATTTTACAGGTAAGTATGAATTAAAAATCCATTTTTCTTTTCGTACATCACGGGACACAGAGCTATAAATCATAACATATGGGACATCCCAAAGCAATGCAACTGAGGGGAGGGGGACACCAAAATGTACCGCCATATGACCCTTAACAGAAGGATTACACCGCCGCCTGCAGTACACTACAGCCAAAAGCAGACACCTCCTCCTGGGTACCAACATCCACTCTATAGAAATGAGTGAACTTGTGCATCGACGACCAGGTCGCGGCCTTGCAAATCTGAGGCTTGATGGCGATGTGCCCAAGAGGCACCTACTCCTCTGATAGAATGTGCCTTTACAGGAAAAGGTGGAACCTTTTCTACTAAACCATATGCCTGGGTAATAACCTGGCGAATCCAACAGGAAATCGTAGATTTAGATGCTGCCAGCCCCTTTCTGGTGCCTTCCAGCAGCACAAACAAGCTCTCGGTCTTACGAATTTGAGCTGTTTCCTGTAAATAAAATTTAAGTGCACACATTACATCAAGAGAATGCAATAACCTTTCCTCCTCTGAGCGAGGATCTGGAAAAAAACAAGGTAGTATAATGTCCTGATTCAAATAAAAGGCGGACACTACCTTGGGCAAAAAAAATCTGGGTGAGGGCGTAAAATCACCCTATCTTGATAAAATATCAAGAAAGAGCTTCTGGTTCCGATACCCTTCTAGCCGAAGTTATCACAATCAAAAAGACCAGTTTCTTGGACAAAAGAACCAGGGGAATCTGCCCCAGAGGCTCAAAAGGCTGTTTTTGCAAAACTGCCAACACCAAATTTAAGTCCCAAGGACACAACGGTGACTTCACTAGTGGAAGCAAACACAATATTCCCCATATGAAGGTATGAACCAACAAATTGGAAGTGATCGATTCCTGGAAAAAAAAACGATAAAGCTGAAATCTGCCCTTTAATCGTATTCAGGGCGAATTTCAGATCTACCCCTGCTTGCAGGAAGGATAGAATTCTCCCGATTTAATATTTCCAAACTGTAATATTCCTAGAGACTGGCTTTCTGGCGTTTTATCAGTGTGAGCTGCGGGGTCAGATACACCCTGCTCTTCCAAGATTAGGGCTTCAATAGCCAAGCCGTCAAATTTAGAGACTATATAGCAGGGTGGAATATCGGACCTTGAGAGAGCAAGTCCGGATGCAGTGGAAGAACCCAGGGCCTCGTCACTGCCAACCTCTGGATTTGTGCATACCAAATCCTCCTCGGCCAAGCCGGAGCTACCAGAATTACTGGTTTCCCCTCCAGCTGGATCCTGCGCAACAAATGCAATATCAACTGTACCGGAGGAAAGGCATAGATCAGGGAATACTCCTCCCAAGGAGTCACCAAAGCATCCACTCCGACTGCGAGTGGATCCCTGGTCCTGGACACAAATCTCTCTAATTTGTTGTTGAACGTGGATGCCAACAGATCTACATCTGGGACCCCCCCCAGCTTAGGCAGATCATTTGAAAAATCAGAGGATGTAAAGACCATTCTCCTGGAAACATCTGTTGACGGCTCAAGAAATCTGCCTGCCAGTTCTCTATTCCTGGAATGAACACTGCTGTCAGGCATGGCACAAACTTCTCCATCCAGGACAGGATAAAATCCACCTCCTCCTGGGCTGAACGACTTCATGTGCCTCCTTAACCACTTGCCTACAGTGCACTTTCACCCCCTTCCTGCCCAGACCGATTTTCAGCTTTCAGCGCTCTCACACTTTGACTGAGAATTACTCAGTCATGCAACACTGTACCCATACAAAAATTGTGTCCTTTTTTTCACACAAATAGAGCTTTCTTTTGATGGTATTTGATCAATACTGGGTTTTTTATTTTTTGTGCTATAAATAAAAAAAGACTGAAAATATCGTGAAAAAACGCATTTTTCTTTGTTTCTGTCATAAAATTTTGCAAATTAGTCATTTTTCTTCACAAATTTTGGCCAAAATTTATACTGCTACTTATCTTTGGTAAAAAAAAAACCCAAATAAGTGTATATTATTTGGTCTTTGTGAAAGTTATAGAGTCCACAAGCTATGGTGCGAATCATTGAAAATTGATCACACTTGATCACACCTGATGTACTGAAGGCCTATCTCATTTCTTGAGACAATAAAAGGTCAGGAAAGTACAAATACCCCCCAAATGACCCCTTTTTGGAAAGTAGACATTCCAAGGTATTTAATAAGGGGCATGATGAGTTTTTTGAAGTTGTAATTTTTTCCCACAATGCTTTCCAAAATGAAGATTTATTTTTTTATTTTTTTACAAATTGCCGTATTAACAGGTTATTTCTCTCACACAGCACATGTATACTTGCAACTACACCCCAAAACACATTCTACTACTCCTCCTGAGTATGGCGATACCACATGTGTGAGACTTTTTCACAGCCTGGCCACATACAGAGGCCTAACATCCAAGTAGCAGCGTCCGGCATTCTAGGAGCACAAATTACACATATCATTTCCTGACAACCTATCGCACTTTTGAAGGCCCTGGAGCACCAGGACAATGGAAACCCCCATAAAATGACCCAATTTTGGAAAGCAAACAGCCCAACGTATAATTTTTGAGGCATAATGAGTCTTTTGAATATGTCATTTTTTTCCACAAGTTTTTGGAAAATGTGGAAAGAAAATGAAAACACATTTTTTTTACACAAAGCTGTCCATTTATGCAATATTTCTAACACATCGCATGTACATAGCAAAACTTGCACCCCAAAATACATTCTGCTATTCCTCCTGAGTATGGCGATACCACATGTGTAACACTTTTTCACAGCCTGGCCACATACATAGGCCTCACATCCAAGTAGCGCTTTACACAAAGTTGTCCATTTATCCACTTTAAGACTGGGCCTATTTTTGACACTTGGTGTTTACAAGCTAAAATCATTTTTTTTGCTAGAAAACTACTTTGAACCCCCAAACATTATATATATATTTTTTTTAGCAGAGACCCTAGAGAATAAAATGGAGATTGTTGCAATATTTTTTATCACACCATATTTGCGCAGCAGTCTTCCAAATGCGATTTTTTTGAAAAAAAATCACTTTTTTTAACTAAAAAATAAGAAAACAGTAAATTTAGCCCAATTTTTTTCCATAATGTGAAAGATAATGTTACGCCGAGTAATTAGATACCCAACATGTCATGCTTCAAAATTGCGCATGCTCACAGAATGGTGCCAAACATTGGTACTTAAAAATCCCCATAGGCAACATTTTAAAAATTTCTGCAGGTTACTAGCTTAGAGTTACAGAGGAGGTCTAGGGCTCAAATTATTGCACTCGCTCTAACGATCGCGGCGATACCTCACATGTATGGTTTTAACACCGTTTACATATGTGGGCAGGACTTGCGTATGCGTTTGCTTCTGCGCGCGAGCTAACGGGGACAGGGCGCTTTAATTTTTTTTTTTTTTTTTTTTTCCTATTTATTTTATTTATTATTTTTTTATTTTTACACAGTTTAAAAAAAAAAATGTTTTGATCATTTTTATTCCTATTACAAGGAATGTAAACATCCCTTGTAATAGAAATAGGCATGACAGATCCTCTTTATTGTGAGATCTGGGGTCAAAAAGACCTCACACCTCACAACTACACTAAAAAAGAAAAAAAAAAAAAAAATTGTTGAAAGAGGAAAAAAAAAAAGCAAAAAAAAAAAAGCGGCCCTTTAAACCGGTTGCTAGGCAACGTCTTTTGACGTAGCTCTGGTCCTCCAAGACTATAGAGTTGAATGAGGGCCATTTTGCCCTCACTCGATTTCCTGTCTCTGAGGATCCGGGACCGGATAGTTTTCCCCGCTGCCGGCGGGTCCGGTAAGCTGGGAAAACGTCTGGGACGTGGCAGGAGGGGGGGGGCACCTCTTCCCCTGCACCGTAAGGGTAATTCCGCGGCGAATCCGCCACTGGGACCACCCTTATCTGAAAGCCGACCGCCCGCCGTTTCAAAAAATACCGGGTTTATGGGGGCTATCTGCTGCCATAACCCCAGTATTTAGCTTTTAATGGCCGACGCATATAGTCGTTAGGCGGTCAGTAAGTGATTGCATGTATATGGCAAACAGGTGACGATGACTGACGGGGTGACAGGTGACGATGACTGATGGGGTGACAGGTGACGATGACTGATGGGGTGACAGGTGACAATGACTGATGGGGTGACAGGTGACAATGACTGATGGGGTGACAGGTGACGATGATTGATGAGGTGACAGGTGATGATGATTGATGAGGTGACAGGTGACGATGATTGATGGGGTGACAGGTGACGATGATTGATGGGGTGACAGATGACAATCACTGATGGGGTGACATGTGACGATGATTGATGGGGTGACAAGTGACGATCACTGATGGGGTGTCAAGTGACGATGACTGATGGGGTGAAAGGTGACGATGACTGATGGGGTGACAGGTGATGGTGATTGATGGGGTTACAGGTGATGGGCGATGGTCACTGATGGGTGACAGGTGACGGGCGATGGTGCACGGCGGTACTGATGGCAGTCTCTGGTGACCGGTGAACTTTAGGCTACGTTCACATGTGAGCGTAGCGATCACGGGCAGAATCACTGTGATTCTGCCCGTGATCCAGAAATCATTGCAAATCGCTGGACGCCTGTGCGTTGCCCGTGATTTGCAATAGCACCCCAAATGCTGTGCGATGTTGCTGCGATTTCCGCCTGCCGAATCGCGGTAACATCGCGCAAACAACGCATGACGCTCCAAAGAAACTCTTGTACCTTTTTTGGGCGTCATGCGATGTTTGCGCGATGTTACCGTGATTCGGCAGGCGGAAATGGCGGCAACATCGCACAGCGTTTGGGGTGCTATTGCAAATCAGGGGCAACGCACAGGCGTCCCGCGATTTGCAATGATTTCCGGATCGCGGGCAGAATCGCTGTGATTCTGCCTGCGATCGCTACGCTCACATGTGAACGTTATGGTTGTCAATTTCTGGGCACTGATGAGGTGACTGTTGGGTGACAGGTGACATTGGGGGGGGGGGCTGAGGACTGTGTGGGGACCTTTTATTAGTGTGATTTTTACTTTGTGACAGGTGTACAGAGCAGTAACTCACTATTTCTAGCTCTGCTCTCCTCATACTGGAAGCTGTATGAGGAGAGAAGAGCTAGTAACACTGAGTTACTGCTCTTTGTTTACATTTTGTGATCGGCTGTGAATGGATTCACAGCCGATCACTTAGTAAACAGTCACTGTCAGTGACTGTTTACTACCGCCGGTGACAGCTGTGTTCCTACGGAACACAGTGCCACTGACATGACCGCACTGCGCGCTCCCGATCGCGCATGTGCGGTCATCTTGTGGGCGCCTTCATTGTGATCGGCTGTGTCATTGGAACACAGCCGATCACGTGGGAAACAGCCACGCCCATTGGCTGTTTCCCCCCTGCCGGTGACGGGGGGTGTCCCGGGGACACCCCGACACCGGCAGTGCAGGGCGGCGCGCACGCGATCGCGCGCCTGCCCTGCTTAAAGTGCCGCCGTCATATGACGGCGGCCCAGGATAATGGTCGCACCGCTCCGCCGTCATATGACGGCGGGCGGGCGGCAGGCGGTTAATGGTTGACATAAGCCACGGCCGTGGCATTGTCATATTGCACCCTGACAGGGTGACCCCGAAGTCTGGGCGTCCAGAATTTCAGAGCCCGACTGACTGCACGAAATTCAAAAATGTTGATGGGGAGACTACTCTCTACCCAAGACCATTTTCCCTGGAAAGTGGCTTCCTCCCGAACCGATCCCCTTCAGGAGAGACTGGCATCTGTAGTCACCACCTTCCAGGTCACTGGAAGAAAGGATTTTCCCTTCTCCAGATTTCTGGTCAACAACCACCAATTCAGACTCTGTCATACTCTTGGTAGCAAGGATATGGACCGGTCCAAGGACTGAACTTTTCCGTTCCACGCAGACAGAATGTTGTTCTTTTAACCACTTAAGCCCCGGAAGATTTTACCCCCATTCCGACCAGGGGGTATTTTGCGATTCGGCACTGCGTGAATTTAACGCACAATTGCGCGGTCGTGCGACGCTGTACCTAAACGAATTTGACGTCCTTTTTTTCCCACAAACAGAGCTTTCTTTTGGTGGTATTTGATCACCTGTGCGATTTTTTGATCACGCGCTATAAACAAAAAAAGAGCGTCAATTTTGCAAAAATAGCAATATTTTTCACATTTTTTTATATGAAATTCCCCCCAAAAAAAATGTAAAAATCAAAATTTTTAAAAATTTTCGGCCAATTTATTTTATGCTACCTATGTTTGGTAAAAAAAATCGCAAAAAGCGTATTTTGATTGGTTTGCGCAAAAGTTATCGCGTTTACTAACAAAGGGAAAGATTTTTGTCATTTTTGTTGTTTTTTTTTTTTAACGCGTAATGGCGGCGATCTGCGATTTTTTTTTGCGGTACTGCGACATTGCGGCGGACAGATCGGACCCTTGACTGACATTTTTGACACTTTTGGGGTTACCAGTGACATTTCTACAGTAATCAGTGCTATACATATGCACTGTTACTGTAAAAATACACTGGTAGTGAAGGGGTTAACTTTATTTGGAAGGGAGGGGCTGTGTGTGTCCCTAGGGGCGTGGTTTCTACTGTGATTGGCTGTGGCTCTAGCTGTAAGGACACTGATCAACGGATCTACATACCAGATCCGTTTTATCAGTGTCTTTGCAGCGAGGAGAATGACAGGCAGTTTGTTTACACAAGCTGCCTGACATTCTCCCTCTCCCCCGCCGATCGCAGAGTGACCGGCGGACATCGGGTCCGCTGGTCACACGCGCGGGGGGGTCCGTGACCACGCGGGAGCGGGAGCGCGCCGCGGGGGGCGCGCGCTCGCTCCCTAGACCCTCACAAGCAAACAACGTAGCCCTACGTTAGTTTGCCTGTGAGGGGCTGACCGCCGACGTAGATAGTCGTGCGGCGGTCGGCAAGTGGTTAAGGGTCTGGCATGGAATTGAGCATAGGAAATTGCCTCGATTGTGGACACCATCTTCCCCAGTAACATCATGTAAAGACGGATATCTCAGTCTTACTATAGACCGAACCTGACCCTTCAGGTCTGAGACCCTTCTTGCTGGCAAGAATATCTTTGCCTGCACCGGGTCGACCAGAAGCGCCAGGTATTCCAGACGCTGGACTGGCTGTAATGCTCACTTTACTAAGTTCAGTATCCAACCCAGACGTTTCAAAAAATGTACAGTCTAAAGGATATTTTGGCTTGGAGCCAACGCCGATCGATCTGTTAGTAATAGATTGTCCAGATATCCTATTATCGATATCCCTCGGGACCTTAGAACGGCCAATACTGGAGCTAGGATCTTTGTGAACACTCTTGGTGCTGTAGCCAACCCGAAGGGCAGGGCCACAAACTGAAAATGATTTCCAATCGCAAAACGAAGGAACCTTTGATCGGTCGGAAATATAGGCACATAAAGATATGCATCCTTGATGTCTATGGATGCTAGCAATTCCTCTCCCTGCAGGGAGGCTACGACTGAACAAATTGATTCCATGCGGAAAGAACGAACGTTCAGAAATGGATTCAGCGCCTTGAGATCCAAAATAGGTCTCACATCCCGTTTAGTTTGGGGATTACGAATAGGTTTGAGTACAAACCCTTGAACCTTTCATTTTCTGGAACCTCGGTTATCACCCTCTAAGCCCTCAGCTGGTCCAATGCCTGAAAGAGAGCGCTTTATTTTAGGGGATACGTTGGTATACTTGACCTTACAAACCGAGGATGCGGGAACATCTGAAATTCCAGCTTGTATCCCTGTGAAATGGTGAAGACAACCCACTTGTCTTGATTCCACTCCACCCATGCCCCTGAGAACCACAGGAACCTTCCCCCCCACCCAGGCGAGTGGGGGCGCCCCTTCACTGAGAGAGCTTAGAAGAAGACTTGGCTGATCTCTGGGCCCAGGGTTTTTTCTGACCTTGCCCCAAAGGCTTAGATACGGATGCAGATGGTTGAGGCCGTCGCCACTGCCTGGAACTGGAAGCACTGGTATTGTGTGCTGGGGATCTTAAAAGGACGCCTGCTCTTCCTCTTTACAGGTAGTAATGTACTCTTCCCCCCCTTGAGATATTTTGGATATACATATCCAGATCATCGCCAAAAAGGCATTATCCCTAAAAGGGGAAGCTAGCCAGTAATTTTTTACATGGTAAGTCTGCAGACCAGCTCTTTAACCAAAGGATTCTGCGCATATGCACTGTCATCAGAGCAAACCATGACATTTTGCCTTATGGAGTCCGCAAGAGCATCTACTGCGAAACACAAAAGTGCGAGGTAGATCTGACAGGTCTTCCGCAGACTCTCCTTGAGAAGGAACTGTCTTGGCCACTCGCTTTGTGCAGTCTTTCAAAGACTGTTATACTCCTATGGCTGCTACTGCTGGTTGTACTGCAGAACCTGCAACTGCAAAGGAGGCTTTCAATAAAGATTCCAACTTCTTATCTGCTGGATCTTTAAAACCTGGGCATTATCCACAGGGCAGTTTAAATTACATAGTTACATAGTTACATAGTGAGGCTGAAAAAAGACACAAGTCCATCCAGTTCAACCTATGATGTGTGTGTGTGTGTGTTTGCTTTTAACCGTACATTGTACACCCCTGTATGTTGTGGTCTTTAAGGTGTCCATCCAATAGTTTTTTGAAACTATCAATGCTCCCCGCTGATACGACTGCTTGCGGAAGAGAATTCCACATCCTTACCGCTCTTACAGTGAAGAACCCCTTACGCACTTTAAGGTTAAACCGCCTTTCCTCAAGTTTTAGTGAGTGGCCACGTGTCTTATTGTATCTCCTTTCTCTGAATAGTTTGTTCCTTATGCTAGGGTCGCCAGTACAGTATTTGTACATTGATATCATATCCCCCCTCAATCGTCTCTTCTCCAGAGAGAATAAGTTCAGTGCTTGTAGTCTTTCCTCATAGCTGATGTCCTCCATTCCCCTAATTATTTTTGTTGCCCTTCTCTGGACTTTCTCCAGTTCCAGCACATCCTTTCTGAGGACCGGTGCCCAGAACTGGACAGCATACTCCAGATGTGGCCGGACCAGAGTCTTGTAGAGTGGAAGAATAATCTCTTTATTTCTGGAGTGAATCCCCTTTTTTATACAACCCAGTATTCTGTTGGCTTTGCTTGCAGCGGCTTGGCATTGCATGCCACTTCCAAGCCTGTTGTCTACCAGTACCCCCAGGTCCCTTTCCATCCTAGACTCACCCAGAGGTTCCCCCCCTAGTGAGTAGCTTGCTTTCTGGTTTCTGGCCCCCAAGTGCATTACTTTACATTTTTCTACATTAAATCTCATCTGCCATGTAGTTGCCCACCCCGTTATTTTGTTCAGGTCTGCTTGCAAGATTTCCACATCCTGCATAGAAGATATTGGCATGCCTAATTTAGTATCATCTGCAAATACTGAGATTGTACTAGATATCCCCTCCTCTAGATCATTTATGAATAAATTAAACAGTATTGGTCCCAGGACAGAACCCTGGGGGACCCCACTTTCCACACCCGCCCAATCCGAGTACTCCCCATTAATCACCACCCTCTGGACTCTCCCCTGGAGCCAGTTCTCTATCCAGGTACTCACCTTATGGTCCATACCTATCTTCCTTAGTTTGTACAGTAAGCGTTTGTGGGGAACGGTGTCAAAGGCCTTTGCAAAGTCCAGATACACCACATCCACAGGCTTACCTTTATCTAGGTGGCAGCTCACTTCATCATAGAAGGTTAATAGATTGGTTTGGCATGAACGATTTTTCATGAATCCATGCTGATTACTACTTATAATACCGTTTTCATTACTAAAGTCTTGTATGTGGTCCCTTATCATCCCCTCCAAAATTTTGCAGACTACTGATGTTAGGCTGACCGGCCTATAGTTACCCGGGATATATCTCGGCCCCTTTATAAATATTGGTACCACGTTGGCTTTTTTCCAATCAGCTGGCACCCTACCTGTCTGTAAACTATCCTTAAAGATCAAGAATAATGGTCTGGCAATCACCTGGCTGAGCTCATTAAGAACCCTTGGGTGCAAGCCATCCGGTCCCGGGGATTTATTTATGTTAAGTTTCTCTAGTTTAGCTCTAAGTCTATCCTCTGTTAGCCATGGCGGCACTTCTTGAGGTGTATTATTTAGTTCGGCCTTACAAGCGGGGTTCGTGTAGCCCCCGATTCCTTTGTGAAGACTGAAGAGAAGAAATTATTTAACACTTCCGCCTTTTCTCTGTCCTCAGTGGCCATTTTTCCTTTATCATCTTTTATGGGGCCAATGTGTTCTGGCCTCGCTTTCTTACTGTTTATATACTTAAAGAACTTCTTGGGGTTCTTTTTACTCTCCTCCGCTATATGTCTCTCGTGTTCTATTTTAGCCGCCCTGATTTCGTTTTTACATTTCTTATTACACTCTTTGTAGTGCTTAAATGCTGCCAATGACCCCTCAGTCTTCTATTTTTTGAAGGCCTTTTCTTTAGCTCTAATATACATTTTTATGTTGGAGTTTAGCCACCCAGGGTTTAGTTTTGCTCTTTTAAATTTATTTCCCTGTGGAATGCACTGGCCCACCCCCTTGTTAAGTATGCTCTTGAAGCACTCCCATTTTTCCTCCGTGTTCTTTGTTCCCAGGGTTCTATCCCATTTGATATTTTCTAGCAGCGAGCGCAGTTTAGGGAAATTGGCTCTTTTGAAATTCAGTGTTCTTATATTACCCTTGTGTTTCCTATTACTGTAATTAATACTGAAACCAATTGACCTATGGTCACTGTTCCCTAAGTTGTCCCGTATTTCTATATCCGTGAGCAGGTCTGTTAACCGAAGAAATGGCTCCATCCACAGTGGGAATTTTCCATTTCTTTGAAAACTTATCCTTAGATAAAACTTAAAACTTAGGATATAACAATGAAAACCTTTTAGGAGGAACAAACATCCGGATGATCCCAGTCCTTATACACTTCTTGCTCCAAGAGTGGATGCATGGGAAATGACGAGGACTCTGAGGAGGGCGCAATGAGCCTAGGGAGTAAAAAGGTCTCAGTTGTCTCTAGGGGCGGGAGTTTAAACTCAGCCCAGACCATCTCAGCAAGAGACTGGATAAACAATCTCTGGGATTGAGAGTCTGATAGAGATTCCTCTGACTCCCTGGAAGTGGAAATTCTAGCTTGACCTTCCATAGGGTCACTTTCAGCTACATCTTCCACATCCTCTGCCCAATCCTGAATTGATTCAGGGGGGCGGCTCAGGAGAGGGGGATCTAACCCGCTTCTTTCCTCCATGTCCGCAATTAATGTCCGCAATCCTAACCTCTAGGCTGCCTAGTGCCGATGCCAAGTCGTCCTTGGTAACATAGGTTGTGGCAGAAGTACATGGAGTAGCTACTATGCCTGACAACCGTAATGGCTCAGATTGGCTAATTGCCTCTGGCTTACCAGGAGGAGTAGACACAGTGGAAGCACGACTAGGACCTTCAGGGCCTGACTGTGGCATCACAGTGCCCTTTCCAACTGTGCTCCCTCCAGCCCTCTTTCAGACAGACATTGCTTTATAGCAAACTTGAGGTACTACCTTTTAAAGTGTACTCAAGATCTGTGCCAAGCTTATACAGCCTAATGCACACACCACTGATTGCCTAAGATACAGGACCTATTAGTGCCAGTAACCTAAACCCACAGTGCCTTAAGCAAACCAGCTGCTGCTGCTCTGTGTCCCCTTTCAGCCTGTGACAGAGGCTAGTGTGTTGGAAACACTAGCCCTTTTATGCAAGTGCGGCGTGGTGCTTGGCATCCACGTGCACGCTAACTCGCATTAGAACACGCCCATCATCTCGCGGCAACTCCAAAGACACGCGATCCAGCAGTGGCGACCATGTGAACGCTTAAGCGCCAGGGCTAACACAAACAAATGGGGGAGAGAGCAGTTTAGGCTGAATCTTGTTTGTCACAGCTGATACCTTTTTAGATAATCAGCACAGGGTAAGAAAACAGTGTAACAATATGCTTTAACCACTTGCCGCCCGCCGTCATATTACGGCGGAGCGGTGCGACAATTGTTCTGGGCCGCCGTCATCACATTCAGGCAGGGCAGGCGCGCGATCGTGTGCGCACCGCCCTGCACTGCCGGTGTCGGCGTGTCCCCGGGACACAGCCCATCACCGACAGGGGGGAAACAGCCAATGGGCATGGCTGTTTCCCAAGTGATCGGCTGTGTTCCAATGACACAGCCGATCACAATAGAGGAGCCCACAAGATGACCGCGCATGCGTGATCGGGAGCGCGCAGCGCGGTCATGTCGGTGGCGCTGTGTTCCCTAGGAACACAGCTAGTCACCGGCGGTAGTAAACAGTCACTGATAGTGACTGTTTACTATGTGATCGGCTGTGAATCCATTCACAGCCGATCACAAAATGTAAACACAGAGCAGTAACTCACTGTTACTAGCTCTTCTCCCCTCACACACAGTTTCAGTGTGAGGAGAGCAGAGCTAGAAACAGTGAGTTACTGCTCTGTGTACCTGTCACAAAGTAAAATCACAAAAATAAATGTCCCCACGCAGTCCTTAGCCCCCCCCCCCAATTGCACCTGTCACCCAACAGTCACCTCATCAGTGCCCAGAAATTGCGACCCATAAGGCTACGTTCACATGTGAGCGTAGCGATCGCAGGCAGAATCACTGCGGTTCTGTCCGCGATCCGGAAATCATTGCAAATCGCGGTGCACCTGTGCGTTGCCCGTGATTTGCAATAGCACCCCAAAAACTGTGCGATGTTGCCGTGATTTCCGCCTGCCGAATCGCGGTAACATCGCGCAAACAACGCATGACACCCAAAAAAGGTACCAGAGTTTCTTTGGGGCGTCATGCGTTGTTTGCGTGATGTTACTGCGATTCAGCAGGCGGAAATCGCTGCAACAGCGTTTGGGGTGCTATTGCAAATCACGGGCAACGCACAGGCGCCCCGCGATTTGCAATGATTTCCGGATCTAAGGCAGAATCGCGGTGATTCTGCCCTGATCCGCTATGCCCACATGTGAACATAGCCTAAAGTTCACCTGTCACCAGAGACTGCCATCAGTACCGCCGTGCACCATCGCCCGTCACCTGTCACCCATCGGTGACCATCGCCCGTCACCTGTCACCCCATCAGTCATCACCTGTCACCCCATCAGTCATCATCACCTGTCACCCCATCAGTCATCGTCACCTGTCACCCCATCAGTGATCATCACCTGTCACCTCATCAGTCATGGTCGCCTGTCACCCCATCAGTCATGGTCACCTGTCACCCCATCAGTCATGGTCACCTGTCAACCCATCAGTCATGGTCACCTGTCAACCCATCAGTCATGGTCACCTGTCAACCCATCAGTCATCGTCATCTGTCAACCCATCAGTCATCGTCATCTGTCAACCCATCAGTGACCGTCACCTGCCACCTATCAGTCACCTGCCACCCATCAGTGATCATCCGCAGTCAACCGTCACCCGTCTCACAGCCAGCATGTCAAAAAGGATGTACAGCAACTAGGAGGCCCTTCAGGCCCTCTCCATGACTGATGAGAGCACCGGGGAGCTCTCATCAGTATCCAAATCCAATTCCGAATCTGATTCGGAATTTGAAATCGCTAATAGTAGCGGATCGGAGATGGACTCGGACTATTCCTGTACACTTTCCTTTATACAGTGTATTTTGGGGTGCAATTTTTGCTATATACATGCAACCACTTACCGACCACTTACCGACCGCCTAACGACTATATACGTCGGCCATTAAAAGCTAAATACTGGGGTTATGGCAGCAGATAGCTGCCATAACTGCCATAGCTGCCATAACCCCGGTATTTTTTTAAACGGCGGGCAGTTGGCTTTTAGATAAGGGTGGTCCCAGTGGCGGATTCGCCGCGGAATTACCCTTATGGTGCAGGGGAAGAGGTGCCCCCCCCCCTCCTGCCGCGTCCCAGGCGTTTTCCCAGCTTACCGGACCCGCCGGCAGCGGGGAAAACTATCCGGTCCCGGATCCTCAGAGACAGGAAGTCGAGTGAGGGCAAGATGGCCCTCACTCGACTCTATGGTCTTGGAGGACCGGAGCTACGTCAAGTCGTTGCCTAGCAACCGGTTTAAAGGGCCGCTTTTTTTTTTTTTTCCTTTTTTATTGTAGTTGTGAGGTGTGAGGTCTTTTTGACCCCAGATCTCACAATAAAGAGGACCTGTCATGCCTATTTCTATTACAAGGGATGTTTACATTCCTTGTAATAGGAATAAAAATGATCAAAACATTTTTTTTTTTTTTTTTAAACTGTGTAAAATAAAAAAATAATAAATAAAATAAATAGGAAAAAAAAAATGAAAGTGCCCTGTCCCCGTTAGCTCGCGTGCAGAAGCGAATGCATACGCAAGTCCCGCCCACATATGTAAACGGTGTTCAAACCACACATGTGAGGTATCGCCGCGATCGTTAGAGCGAGAGCAATAATTTGAGCCATAGACCTCCTCTGTAACTCTAAGCTAGTAACCTGTAGAAATTTTTAAAATGTTGCCTATGGGGATTTTTAAGTACCAATGTTTGGCGCCATTCCGTGAGCGCAATTTTGAAGCATGACATGTTGCATATCTAATTACTCGGCGTAACATTATCTTTCACATTATGGAAAAAAATTGGGCTACATTTACTGTTTTCTTATATTTTAATTCAAAAAAGTGAATATTTTTCAAAAAAATTGCATTTGGAAGACTGCTGCGCAAATATGGTGTGATAAAAAATATTACAACAATCTCCATTTTATTCTCTAGGGCAGTGGTTCTCAAATCCGGTCCTCGGGACCCACTAACAGGCCAGATTTTAAGTTATTACCTTGGGGGATGCAGACTAGAATACTGCAATCACTGAGAATCAAATGAGATCACCTGTGATGTAATTTAGTTATCTTGCAAACCTGGCCTGTTGGTGGGTCCCGAGGACCGGATTTGAGAACCACTGCTCTAGGGTCTCTGCTAAAAAAAAATATATAATGTTTGGGGGTTCTAAGTAGTTTTCTAGCAAAAAAAATTATTTTAGCTTGTAAACACCAAGTGTCAAAAATAGGCCCAGTCTTAATGTGGATAAATGGACAACTTTGTGTAAAGTGCTATTTGGATGTTAGGACTCTGTATGTGGCTAGGCTGTGTAAAAGTGTTACACATGTGGTATCGCCATACTCAGGAGAAATAGCAGAATGTATTTTGGGGTGCAATTTTTGAGTGGGCTGACCAAACACCATACACATTATTGCACATAATTCACATTTTTGAGGCACACCCATTCTGTGAAAAGGCACTTCTGACCCACTGATGCTCACATTTTCAGCGCACTCCCACTGCTCCATCCTCAACTTCCACGAAGATACCTGGTGTTGATTTGAGTCTAGAGGGGGTGGTGACATCTTCACGTTACAGTGTTTAGTCATAGTGATTGGCCTGCTAAGTTTAAGTAATCACATTGGGGAAGGTCACATGCTACCCCATCCTAGGAAACGATAAAAATGGAAAATTGTATCATACTTGCTGTAATTTTCCTTTCCTGTTGCCTATCCATGGCAGCATAACAATGATAGCGCTCCGCCTCGACTCCTCCCTCAGGACCAGTGAATAGCTTAAATTAAAGACGTAGTCCCTCTACCAACATTCTCCGTAATATAGAATACCAAGGGCGGGAGGGTATGCTGCCATGGATTGGCACCAGGAAAGGAAAATTATGGTAAGTATGATACAATTTTCCGCTTTCCTGGTGCCTCCATGGCAGCATACAAATGATAAATAACTAGCTTCCATGGGTGGGTAGCTTCCATGGGTGGGTTTGATGCTAACAGAGAACTTTTAATTAGGCAAGGACATGGCCGCACGTACTGTTTTTTTCTTCCAAACTCTACAGTTGTAAGAGCTCCTGGGTTGATACAGTAATGTTTGAGAAACTTGTGATGAGAAGACCAAGAAGCCACCCTGCAGACTGTTTCCAAGGAAACGTTCGCCCTCACTACCCATGATGCTGAAACTGCCCTAGTTGAGTGCGCATTCACTTAAGATGGGGGATCCATGTTTTCAACCTGTAGGCTTTTGGTATTAATTTGACCACCCAGGACGCCAAGGTTCTGCTGGATGCTTTCCCTCGGTTCCTGCTCCACGGGATGATTAATATTCTCTCAGAGATCCTGAATTTTCCAGTAACCTCTAAGTAGGCTCTGAGAACTTTGGATATATCCAGTTCATGACAGGCTTTTGATTCTGAGCCCGATAAAACTGGTAATGCCCACAGTTCTACTAGATGATCTGGTGTGGCAACCTTAGGAGTAAACCCTTGGAGAGGGCACGTTTTTAGCTAGTAAGGGATACGGAAACCCTGTTTCCCACAAGGAACTATTGTGCCTGTCACGACACCTCCCAGCTGCCTTGCCGAGGGTACGGTACCAGGTCAGGGTGTGCGTGCATCATGAAGTCGAACTGCGCACAGGCACAGCCGCTCATCACGCGCATGCTCACTGAGGAACCGGCCTTGCATGTCCCGCACACTCCCCCTCCCGAGTACCAGAGCAAACCGCGGCATGGAGGGAACGAACAGGCCCGGAGGAGGCCCCAAGCCCCGCCATCCTAAAGAATGAGACTCTGTAAATGACGGGAAGGGCTCGCGGACCACTGGAACTGGCCAACATAGGAAAAAGAAAGGTAAATAAAGGCATGCTGAACTGCGCATGCACGAGGGCTCCAAGATATTAGAGGAGAAAAACCAAAACACAATCATAGTACCCTGTAAGGAAAAGGAAAAAAAGAGATTATGCTTCATTATTCTTGTATTCTTTTCTCGGAACCTAAGGAAAGGACGACTGAAAAGAGGGGACACAAAAAAAAAAAGAAAATTAAATAAAGGAAAGGAAAGCACTGAGAAAGCTGATCCCTCTGTACACCCAGCAGCATTCATAAGTTTGAATATTGGCAGACTGCATTCCTATGAGGAATCTTTGCAAAAACCCCAAAAGATCCACAGAAGGGGTTCCCAGTCTTATTAGCACTGTTAGCGGCCCAAGAACAGGGAGAGTCTGAAACCGGCAGACGCTGCCTAAGGCTGAGGTAGGAACATGCTGCTACTTCTTCGCTGATCAAGAGGTATGAGGGAAAAAAAGGAGAATGTTGGGGGAGACACTACGTCTTTAATTTAAGCTATTCACTGGTCCTGAGGGAGGAGTCGAGGCGGAGCTCTATAATTGGTATGCTGCCATGGAGGCACCAGGAATATAAATTGGAGGCAGGAGCAGTTTTGTATTGCTGGAAAGGTGAGATTCTGTTGGTTGAGGAGGGAGGCCTTTTAACAGATACTGTCACTTTGCTCTGAATTACATGCTAGTATTTTCAGATACAGTAGTGAACAATTTACAGTACTTTCACTGCAGCACAACACATTTACACATAAAACTGAATAAGTTCTCCCTTTTATATTTGATTTGATATGATCAACTAGATTAGAAATTCTATAATTTTTTTGTAAACTGAATGTGATATTAAACCCAAAACCAGAAATTGTAATATATTGCAATTTACTAAACTTTAGATTTGGTGCCTGTATTAGTTTTCATTTTTACCTTCTTTTTTTCACTTGGTAATCTGGCCAGTAACACACCTGCTGTATTCAACTTTTCCCACTCTGGCTGAATAAAAGCAGGGGGCACAGCAGACAGCAGCATTGTCAACCTGGGGGAGGGTAGTGTTTTATATGTTCTAGTAGATTGAAATACACTAAAAAATTAAAGTCACACTTCAGGTCACACTTTATAATCAAAAACAACAAATGGTTTTCTCAAGTCATCTTCCAGGACAGCCCATGAGATCTAGGGCTCCTCCTACCAGGGCAGGAAACACATTAAAATCCAATCAGATAAAAGGCGGGCCTCTGGTCCTCACACTTCAATATTAGTGTTTGCTCCGGACAGGGGGTAACATGTTCCTGGAACCTGCTCTCCTGGTCTCATGGTCTGTCCTTTGAAGACTTGGGAAAGAATTTACTTACCTCTCCTCGCCCAAGTGTGGTACCTCTGCTTTACAGGTCGGGGGGGGGGGGCGCTTTTCTCCTGTCCTTAAAGCCTGGGGAAGGTTACAACCGTCGCTGTTGTCAGAAAGGCAGGGGGAGTCCTTTCCACCGCAAGGGGCAGCGTCCTTGGAGCAGCTAGGCTGTGTTTCTGTGATCGCTGCGGATTTCAAAAATTGGCGCCACGCAGGGTCGGAAGGGGCGGAACTCCTGCGCTCCACTCTGGCCTAGGAATTGACGGGGTCTCTTCTGGTTTCAGTGACATCATCGGCGGGCCCTGGAAACACTGGTTCCAGTTTCCAGAGGCGCGAACAGGAGAATTACTGGGCAGCCAGTGTTTAGGTGAAACCCAGTGGAGGCTGCGGGACACCAACAGAGTGGGGTGGATCCCTCTGCAGTAACCGCTCAGGCGGTGGAAACGGGCTCTGGCACCGACACCTCTCAGGTAAGCCTGGGGAGTCTTCCCTCTTGCAAAGCCTGTAGGGGTTTCCTTTTTCCTCCATAGACTATTTGGGGGCTGGTAAAGGGGGGGCACCTTTTTCACTCTTAACACATGGGTGTTTATTTTGGGGCCTGTTTTACAGGGGGTCTTAATCAGAAAATGCTTTATTTTTGTTGTTATAGACCAGGACTCAGGACAAGGTCCAGGTACAGCCCCCCAAAAAAGAAATGTGCCGTTTGCGGAACAAACCTAAGTTCCACATGGAGCAAAACAGTGTGCCGCACATGCATAGACAGCTTGGTTAAGGATGATCCAGTATATCCTCCCAGAGGATGCTGACCTCCGTTAGGGATGAGTTAACCTCTACCTAAAGTTTACACTTATATGTTCTACACGTTAATAAACTTTATAATTTTTGCATAAATCTTTGCATTCATATTTGTGTGCCTAAAAAATCCCGAACCCAGGGGAACTTTTCCTGTGTTAAAGTTTACCTCCATTAAAACCCCTCCTAGATAAATTGCAGACTCATGTACAGTCTCAAAGCCTCAAGACCTAGTTCCAATCCAACACAGAGTATGTGTGGTGACGACATGAGGGAGGAGCCGGAGTCCCCCCATTCCTCATTTGAGGAATCGGGTTCAGGGGAAGAGCCTAAGCATAGGGAATCCAGCAGAGGCTCCAGGTTTAAATTGTCACTCGAAGATGTGGACGAAATACTTAAAGCAGTCTATGTCACTTTAGAAATTGAGAGGAGAAGGTTCAATTATCTAAACATGACCTTATGTATACAATGCATAAGAAGGCGGCCAGGGTTTTCCCTGTGCACAGCTCCCTTCTAGACACAATAAAATTAGAACGGGAGAATCCTGAAAGGAAACCATTTTTTTTCAAACAATTTAAAAAGGAGGTTTCCTTTTGATGAAGACTCGACACAACCATGGAACAAGATTCCTAAATTAGATTCCCCTCTTTCAAAGATTTCCAAAAACACAGGTTTGGCCTTTGATGATATGGGTACACTTAAGGACCCTATGGACAAGAGAGGGGATATTTTGCTGAGCCTGGGAAACCTCAGTCATGAGTCTAAAACCAGCCTTAGCCTCTACTTGTGTAGCCAGACATCTTGAGTTATGGCTTTCCAAATTCAAGTCTCACTTATCCGCCGGGACTCCAAGGGATCAGATTATTAAATCTTTCCCTCTTCTATTTCAGGCAGTAGGGTATCTGGCTGATTCTTCTGCTGAGTCAGTTAGAATGATGGCCAGAACCTCGACCTTGGTTAATTCAGCCAGAAGAAATCTCTGGCTTAAGACATGGTCGGGAGACTGTACCTCCAAACTTCGCCTGTACGGTCTTCCCTTTACAGGTGACCATATATTTGGTCCTGGATTAGCAGAAGCACTGGAACGTACTGCTGACAAAAAGGTAGTTTCCAGATAAAAGAAAAGCCCCATATCCCCGGAAGTTTTTTCAGGGGAGGGGCAGACAGCAGGGTCCGTGTGACACCGGACCCAAGAAACAGACTGGCCATAAAGGCAGGGGTAGGGGGGGCATATTGTTTAACCCTCCAACACCCCGCCAAGCTGCAATGATTCCTTTCACAGAGTGGGAGGAAGATTAAGGGCCTTCCTTCCACAATGGAAGGAATTTACGTTAAGCCCTTTTATTTTGGACCTGGTGTCCATGGGTCACAGACTGGAATTCAATTTCCGGCCGTCGGAAAGATTGTTAATTACCAGTCTGCCCAGAGATCGAGTGAAAGCAGCTGCGTTAAGTCTCCAGATCAGAGACTTAGTAGATCAGAAAGTGTTGGTACCGGTTCCAAAATCGGAACAGGGCAGGGGGTTTTACTCCCACATTTTTGTGGTAAAGAAACTCTCAGAGAGTTATCGTTTAATACTGAATCTACGCACTCTAAATCGCTCGCTAAAATACAAGCATTTTTGCATGGAATCGGTAAATTCCATAGGAAATCTACTATACCCAGAATGTTTCATGGCAACACTGGACCTAAAGGATGCTTCTTTTCACATCCCCATTCACCTAGCTTACCAAAAGGTTTTTACGACTGGCAGTAAAGCTATGGTCGGAAAGTCCGACATTTTCAATTCCAGGCGCTGCCCTTCGGGTTGCCCTCAGCCCCACGCATCTTCACAAAAGTCTTGGGGGAAACTTTGGCCTCCTTAAGACAGAAGTCGATCCTTGTTCTGATACATTCTGTTACACTTCCCAAATTTTTTTTATATTTTTTGCACTTAGTGATATTCGCTTTAGTTTCTCACAGCACTTCAAGCATTTCTGGGGCGTATCACATTTAGCCCATTTCTTGTCTATGTCGGTTTTGTTTCTTAATTTTTGCACTCTGCACCTTATTATTATATATTGTCTCACTATTTATATGTTTTATAATAAGATCACTTTGTAGCATCTTGGCACATCTATAATACCAGGTAGCACCGTTTCCAACCTCTCCTTTTTTCCTAAACATTGTTGGCTCCTAATTGTTTAGGGGCTGGTTGGTGGCAGCTTCTTCACCTATATACATTTGTCTCCATCACTCCATAGCGCTGGTCACCCCCCATTCATACCCATGGTTTGGAAGTAATGGGGAATCTGCAGGTATCCACAGAACACCTGGCGAGGCAGATCAAATTTATCCTGAAGTTCATTAAATGGCAATAATTTACGAGACCTGGGGTCGTCCACCAAATGGCCAAAATGGAATAGGTTCCTCGAAGCCCAGGGAAAGGACATCAGGAACGTGAGGCTGTCTGGTGCCTTGGGATTATATAGAAAGGAGGTCAGCAGTGATGCTTCAGATTTAAGAGCATATTCGCATTCCACAAAAGATTATTGGGGTGAATAGGTGCTAGCCAAAGTTTCTCAATTTCAGTCCATTTGTTATAGGAATGCGGAGTAAACCAAGAGGCAACGTTGCGTAGCTGGGCTGCTTGGGGTAGTATCTTAAAAGGCTGGGGAATGCTGGGCCGCCATCTGTTTGTGAGGCCATAAGTAACGAGTGGGGTTTTCTATGTCGTTTGTAGTTCCAAACAAATTGCATGAGGTCTACTTGCAGCTTTTTAAAGTATGCAGAGGGAACAGGAAGTAATTGGAACAAGTACAGAAGCTTGGAAAGAATGGACATCTTAACAGAAGCAGTGCATCCCAGCAGGGAGGTATGATGCTTCTTCCATCGTTGTATTGTTAATCTGATCTGCTGACAGAGAAGAAGGAAAGTTTTTTTTTTTTTTTTATACCTTGTAGCAAAAGTCGGGGTAATGTATACCCTCAAATATTTTTAAAGCAGTAGATTTCCAAGAGTAAGGAAAACAAGTCGTTAAGTGTCTGACTTTGTCCTCAGGGATGTTAACAGGGAGGGCCTCCACCTTAAACGGGTTTATTTTGTATCCCGAAAGGGCTCCATAACAATCCAGTTCAGCGTGCAGGTTTGATAGGGAGGCCCTAGGGTGGGTCAGGGTAAGGATAACGTCGTCCACGAACTTCCTCCCTCTGACTGATATGCCCTGAACGTCTGGACTTCGACGGATAGATGCAGCTAGGGGCTCAACGCATAGTGCAAATAATAAGGGGGAAAGCGGGCAGCCCTGTCGGGTACCATTAGTCACTTGGAATGAAGAGGAGAGGGTATAAGTGGTTTTCACCTGCGAACTTAGACTGCAATATAGGTGTTTTTCACTCGCAAGAAGGCCCCTTTAAATACAATATGACGCAATGTAGTGAACAGGAAAGACCAGCTGAGGCGATCAAAGGCCTTTTCCGCATCCAAAGTATCAGGGATGCCGAGCCCTCCCTTTTTGCCATGTCAATTAGGTCTATGACCTTCCTAGTATTTTCCCCAGCCTGACGAAAAGGGACAAAACCCACCTGGTCTTTGTGAATCAGAGATGGGAGAACAGTGCTCAATCGAATAGAGAGAAGTTTAGTGAAAATTTTCAAATCTGAATTCAAAAGGGCTATAGACCTGTAACCAGCACACAGGGAGGGGTCTTTATCTGGTTTCGGAAAATAATTAAAGGTAATTCAAGATCTCTGCATGTCTTTCAGGGATAGTGGTGTCCTGAAGAAAAGTGTTATAAAGACGGCACATATGGGGAAGTAACAGAGGTAGAAAAGCTTTATAGTACTCAAATGGGACGCCGTCAGGGCCAGGAGGCTTATGAGTAGGTAAAGGCTTGATAGTTAATTTGATTTCCTCCACAGTGGTGGGTGCATTGAGGGATAAGAGGTCCGAGGACTGGAGTGAGGAAACACCACTTTGTTCAAGGTATTATGCGTACGGTCCATTAGGTCCCGGGAGGGAGGATCATGAGGAATATCGGGGTCATTGTATAGATCAGTATAGAATTCCTCAAACGAATGAATGATATTTTGGGGGTGGGAAAGTAAGCAACCTGACCTATTCTTATTTGATGTGGGGCTGTCAGATGGGTGCGGCCACGCAACTTTCTATCTAATAAAGAATGGGCCTTATTGCCTTTTGTTATAGTAAAGCTGCTTCAACTGAACCAAGGTTTTCTCAACTTGGCTTATTGCGAGATCCTTAAGATTCATGCGTAGGTGGATGTACTTTTAAAGCAGGGATAATGATGGGGTGGAGTGCAGCCAATGCGCTGACTTTCTCTTAACAGTGTTCCAAGCGGGTCATGAGCCGCTGGAACTCTTTCAGAGACAGCAGGAGGGAGGACATCCATCCCCCTCCTGCCTCTCGCCAGTGTTTCTCGGGCCTACTGGTTCCACTAGCTCGTCCAAGATACGATCCAATGGTGTGGCCGGCTGGTCACAGAGGCGATAAAAGACTCTAATCGCCTCTATGGCCTTGGAGGACCATGACTCCACTTACTGTCCAGGGAAGTGAACTTTTTTATTTTTTTTTATCTTTTGATTTTAAAAGTAAAGGAGAGATTTGGGGTCTTTTTGACCCCAGATCTCTCCATAAAGAGGACCGGTCATCCTTATTTCTTATACAAGGGATGCTTACCTTCCTTGTAATAGGAATAAAAGTGATCAAAAAAAAAAATGAAAGGGACAGTGTAAAAAAAAAAATTAAAGTGCCCCTGTCCCTCAGAGCATGCGCACAGAAGCGAACGCATACGTAAGTCGCACACACATACGTAAAATGGTGTTCGTACCACACGTGAAATATCACCATGAACATTAGAGCGGGAGCAACAATTCTAGTGCTAGACCTCCTATGTAATTCTAAACAGGTAACATGTAAAGGTATTTAAAGCGTCACCTATGGAGATTTTTGAGTAGCATAGTTTGTCGCCATTCCACGAGCATGCGTAATTTTGAAGCGTGACACGTTGGATATCTGTTCTCTGTGTAACATCATCTTTCATATTATTCTACAAAAAATTGGGGTATATATTGTTTTTGTTTTTTAAATTCAATAAATTGTATTTTCTTCCCAAAAAATTGCGTTTGAAAAACCACTGCGCAAATACACATAAAACATTGCAATGATCGCCATTTTATTCTCTAGGGTCTCTACTAAAAAAAATATACAAAGTGTTTCGGGGTTATAAGTAATTTTCTAGCAAAAAAATACTGATTTATACTTGAAAACAAAAAGTGCCAGAAATGGCTTGGTTGTCAAGTGGTTAATGAATAAAAGGTTTCCTCTCATTAGTGGAGAGGCGGGATGGTGACATTAATCAGAGGAAGCCTTGTATTAATTCATATAAATATAAATCCTTCTGTGAATGGCTGAGCAGCGCTTAGCTCAACTACATTTTTTTCTGGGAACTGATGTTACATACAGAAGATATACAGCTCTTCGTAATGAAAATACACTGAACAAAATTATAAACGCAACACTTTTTGCCCCCATTTTTCATGAGCTGAACTCAAAGATCTAAGACTTTTTCTATGTACACAAAAGGCCCATTTCTCTCAAATATTGTTCACAAATCTATGTAAGGCCCCTTTCACGCAGGCGGACCGTTCAGATCCGCCTGTCCATTTTTTTGGCGGATCTGAACGGTCCCCCCCATGCATTCCTAGGGGGCATCGGATGTCAGCGGAGACATGTCCGCTGACATCCGACCCGATCCGATCCGTCAAATCTGGACGGATGGAAACCCTATTTTCCATCCGTCCAGCGGATCGGATGGGATCGGGTGAGAACGGACTGACCGTCCGTTGACATCCGATTTCCCCCATAGAGATGCATGGGGAACTGTCAGCTGTGTCTCCGCACACAGCGCGGAGACACAGCTGTCACACTCCTGCTCAGCGGGGGATCGGCGGCTCGATCCCCCGCTGAGAAAAACGGACTCCGTCCAACGGACGGAGTGTGTGAAAGGAGCCTTAGTGAGCACTTCTCTTTGCGGAGATAATCCATCCACCTCACAGGTGTGGTATATCAAGATGCTGATTAGACAGCATGATTATTGCACAGGTGTGTCTTAGGCTGGCCACAATAAAAGGCTATTCTAAAATGTCGCAAGTTTTGAGGGAGCGTGCATTCGGCATGCTGACTGTAGGTATGTCCACCAGAGCTGTTGCCCATGAATTGAATGTTCATTTCTCTACCATAAGCCGTCTCCAAAGCCGTTTCAGAGAATTTGGCAGTACATCCATCCGGCCTCACAACCGCAGACCACGTGTAACCACACTAGGCCCGGGACCTCCACATCCAGCATCTTGACCTCGAAGATCATCTGAGACCAGCCACCCGCACAGCTGCTACAACAATCAGTATGCATACCCAAAGAATTTTTGCACAAACTGTCAGAAACCGTCTCAGGGAAGATCATCTGCATGCTTCTTGTGCTCATCGGGGTCTCGGCCTGACTGCAGTTTGATGGCGTCTGGCACTTTGGAGAGGTGTTCTCTTCAGGGATGAATCCTGGTTTTTACTGTACAGGGCCGATGGCAGACAGCGTGTGGCGTCATGTGGGTGAGGGGTTTGCTGATGTCAATGTTGTGGATTGAGTGGCCCATGGTGGCGGTGGGTTTATAGTATGGGCAGGCATATGTTATGGACAACAAACGCAGGTGCATTCTATTGATGGCATTTCAATGCACAGAGATACCGTGACAAGATCCTGAGGCCCATTGTTGTGCCATTCATCCACGACCATCACCTCATTTTGCAGCATGATAATGCACAGCCCCATGTTGCAAGGATCTGTACACAATTCCTGGAAAGTGAAAACATCCCAGTTCTTGGATGGCCAGCATACTTACTGGACATGTCACCCATTCAGCATGTTTGGGATGCTCTGGATCGACATATACGACAGCGTGTTCCAGGTCCTGCCAATATCCAGCAACTTCGCACAGCCATTGAAGAGGAGTGGACCAACATTCTACAGTCCACAAAACAACCTAAGGAAGGAAATGTGTTGCGCTGCGTGGTGCTACTGACTGGTTTTCGGACCCCCCCCCCCCCCCCCGGGACCCCCAATACAGTAAAACTGCACACTTTAGAGTGGCCTTTTCTATCGTGGCCAGCCTAAGGCACACCTGTGCAATAATCATGCTGTCTAATCAGCATCTTGATATGCCACACCTGTGAGGTGGATGGATTTTCCCGGCAAAGGAGGAGTGCTCACTAACACAGATTTAGACAGATTTGTGAACAATATTTGAGAGAAATAGGCCTTTGGTGTACATAGAAAAAGTCTTAGATCTTTGAGTTCAGCTGATGAAAAATGGGGGCAAATACAAAAGTGTTCAGTTTTCATAATTTTGTTCAGTGTAGTTTGCTTGGGCCAGCTTAGCACAAAAAAACTATTTGAATGAAAGGTTGAGGGTAACATTGCTTAACCACTTAAGCCCCGGAAGATTTTACCCCCTTCCTGACCAGGGCCTATTTTGCGATTCGGCACTGCGTGACTTTAATGGACAATTGCGCAGTCGTGCGATGCTGTACCCAAATGAAATTGATGTCCCTTTTTCCCACAAACAGAGCTTTCTTTTGGTGGTATTTGATCACCTGTGCGATTTTTTTATTTTTTTTGATCATGCGCTATAAACAAAAAAAAAGCGACAATTTTGCAAAAATAATATTTTCCAATTTTTTTTATATGAAATTCCCTCCAAAAAAATGTAAAAATCTAAATTTTTTAACATTTTAGGCCAATTTGTTTTATGCTACATATGTTTGGTAAAAAAATCGCAAAAAGCATATTTTGATTGGTTTGCCCAAAAGTTATTGCGTTTACTAACTAAGGGAAAGATTTTTGTCATTTTTATTGTTTTTTTTTTTTTAACGCGTAATGGCGGCGATCTGCGATTTTTTTTTTTTTTTTTTTTGCGGGACTGCGACATTGCGGTGGACAGATCGGACCCTTGACTGACATTTTTGACACTTTTGGGGTTACAGTGACATTACTACAGTAATCAGTGCTATACATATGCACTGTTACTGTAAAAATGACACTGGCAGTGAAGGGGTTAACTTTATTTGAGAGGGAGGGGTTATGTGTGTCCCTAGGGGCGTGTTTCTTACTGTGATTGGATGTGGCTAGTGGTGTAACAGCACAGATCAACGGTCCTACATAGCAGGACCGTATGATCTGTGCTGTCACACAGGGGAGAATGACAGGCGGCTTTGTTTACATTAGCCGCCTGCCTTTCTCCCTCTGTAACCGACGATCGCGAGTGACCGGCGGACATTGGGTCCGCCGGTCACTCGCGCGGGGGGGGGGGTCCGTGACCGAGCGGGAGCTCGCCTCCAACGGCGCGCGCTTGCTCCCTAGACCCTCACAGGATAGCGACGTAGATCTACGTCGCTTTGCCTGTGAGGGGCTGACTGCCGATGTAAATCGTCGTTAGGCAGTTGGCAAGTGGTTAAATGAGATTTGGTGATCAGAATACATGATTTTTAACTCCAAATTTAATTTGAAACGGTATGCCACTCTAATGTCAGGAACAAACAGAGTACATAGGCAAAATGGTGAAAATAGTGAATTGGGTCTTTTTCTTGCCACCTAGTGCATGTTCCCAGGGCTTTTTTTCTCAGAAAATAGGTGCAGGAACTCAACCATGACCCCCAAACCCCCCCCCCCCCCAACACACACGCAGACCCTCCAAACCGATTCAAATAGTGGCTGTGGTCAAATTTCACTAACAGTGGGAGGATCTTAAAGGGGCGCTAAATGCCAGGAGTGCATTAAATACCAAGTGCAGATTTGGGATGGGGGTTAAACACAGAGTGCAGTTCAGGGGTGTGCTACATGCAGAATTTGGGGGTGCATTATGTGCATAGTGTAGAGTTCAGGAGTGCACTGAATACAGACTGCAGAGTTCAGCTTTCTTCCACACCTGCATCCCCTATCCACATCTAACTTTCACCCCCCTTCAACTCTGACCTCTGCATGCAACCCCACCTCCACTGCCCCATCTTCTCCACCCCTCCTCCTTAAAAGCTTCACCATCTTCCACATCCACATCTTACTTTTGTTTCTTTATTAGGCTGAAGCACTGAGCCAGCTCTATTACCTCCCCGTAAACTGTAGGGGGCTCCACCTCTCTTACTTGCAGGGAGATTATCCAGTAGGGGTGTAGGCATCTGCACTGCACCCGGGCGCCTGCATCTCCCTTGTCCCCATCCTGCACTCAGTAGGAGCCATTCAGGAGATCAGCTGAAAAAAAAGCCTGCTTGTTCCTAAAGTGAACTGATCAACATTTGCTTTGAGGCTTTATGTAAAAACCTGTTTACTGCTGCAGTCTTTTTATTGACTAATTGTCTCTGCAAATCTGCCTTCAATAATTCCCAGTGCATCTACTACAGTTCTCTTTAGCAAGGTTGACCGCATATAAGGCCCAGTAAATGACTGACTGCTATGAAGAATATGTATGTCTATCTCTCCTGAGAGTGTTTTAAATGTTACCTACACAACTGCTTTAAGAGTTCTTTTTCATTTTTATTTTCTTTCAGGCCCATGATGAACAAGTGAAACAAATGCTGAAAGTAATATCTAGGGACATTTCTGAACTAGACGTAAGTGGGTGCTACTGGTTGTCTTCCCCAACAGTGGACGTACTATCACGCTGTAAGAAGCTAACTAGACTGGATATGGAAGGCTGTTCGGTTACATCCTTGCGCCTTTCTAAAATTCTTTCAGAACTTCATCATCTGCGCTCATTGTCTGTTGATATCAATGCAGGATTTGATGCGGGAAAGCTAAGCAGTGAATGCAAAGCAACGCTTAGTCATTTAGAGGAACTGAAACAAACTGTCTTTGTGCCATCCTATGGAGTTGTACCATGCTGCACTAGTCTTAAAAGGCTTCTGCTCTATTTTGAAGTCTTGGACAGAACACGTGAAGGAACAGTAATGTCTGGGCAACTGATGGTTGGAGAAAGCAATGTACCCCATTACCAGAATCTGAGGCTGTTCTACGCCCGTCTTGCACCTGGTTATATAAATGAGGAAGTTGTCCGATTGTATTTAGCTGTACTTAGTGACCGGACACCAGAAAATCTTAGATCTTTTCTCATATCTGTCCCAGGTAACCTAGCAGAAAGCAGAGCTACCAAAAGTTTGCTTGAATCCATGGCAAAGAATGTTTCTTTGGAGGCATTTCAGTTGCCTAAATATTGGTTAAATGGATCTTCCCTACTTCAACACATGAAATTTAGTTGTCCATCATACTTAAATTTCAGTGGCTGCATGATTTCTGGTGATCAGCTTACACAAAGAATTTTAAATGGTGGAAAAGACTGTAAAAGCCTTGTCAGTTTGAATCTAAAAGGGTGTGCCTTATGCCTCATTCCCAACTTGAATTCAAGAAAACCTGAAGATGATATAGATAGCTCTATTTTGGAAAATTTAATATCTGCTTGTTCCAATCTTATTCACTTGAATCTTTCATCAGCACACCATCACAGTTCAGAGACTTCAGGAAGGCATCTGTGTGAGATTTTATCCCAACTAAAAAGCTTACGCTCTCTTTCTTTGCCAGTGTGTTCGGTAGCTAACGGCTGCACAGCACTATCTACTCCCAGTGCTGCACCACCTATGTTTGGCAAAAAGGTTCGGGTTGGGGTGAACACTAAAACACCTGAAGATCTGAGTATGGCTAAGCAATGTCTTGTCTTCTGGAAACTTCTAAAGGGAACTCCAGTTCTGAAAGACTTGGAATTTATTGGTTCAAACTTTTATTCTGTTATGCCACGGAATGATCCAGCAATACGCAACACTTACCCACCTTGCAAGCGTTCACATGCTGTAGGGGATGCAGAAGTGGCAGCAATCAGCCAACTTAATTATTTAGAGAACCTAACACTTGCACAACTTCCAGGAATAGTAACAGGGTCCAGCCTAGTAAACATTGGCATAAGTTGCCAACAACTGTGTAGTTTATCCCTGGCAAACATTGGCATGATGGGCAAAGTAATGTACATGTCTTCATTGTGTGAGATGTTGACACACTGCAAATGTTTAAAGGATCTAAGGTAAGAAATATTACCCACCTTTATTACTAGAGGTCCCTTTTAATGTCTGATGCATTTTAAATCTAACTTTACTTTGCTGGGAAAAATAATATCTTTACAATGAATAGTTCTATCTAGCCCTTTTACCTCTTACTGTTTAGAAGAAAGCCACAAATACATTACATTTACCTTCTTCTTCACTCCCTGTAGAAATGTGCAATTTGTTTCTGTCCAATGCTGGCCATACACTATATGAAAAATCGTTCAAACTAATTTCTGAGAAACAAACACTCGGCCGTGAGAGCAAAAGATCGTGGCATCATGTAATGACTGATAAATCGTTCACTGAACATAAATTAATCCGTTTTTTCGGGTTTTTTTTTCACATATACCTAGTGCAAACAGTTTGGACCAGAAACACATTAACCTTTCAATTTATCGTTTGACAGTTAAATTTCCAAACTTCACAACCGATTACCGATTCGTGCCCATTAACTGGCCGAAAAACGAAAGAACTGTCTAAATGACCGAAGTTCGGCTGATTTTACGTATAGTGTATGGCCAGCATAAATCTAAATTTTGACAAATTTTTGGTTATTCGGTGCTTCGGATGTAACTGAATCTCCGAATGACAGTAGTAACGAATTTTGTTAAAATTTGTTTAGTTTTGTTTATTAGTTTTCCAACAAATTCCACATTTTCAGAATGATTTCAGTATGGATCAATCGAAAAATGACCTACCAATCCGAATTCTGTCTGAAGAATAGCTGGTTGTTAAGGAGCTTCGTCCTTAACAACTGATGACTCGTCAGCGGAGTTTCTCGCAGACAGCTGAAATGTAAACAAAAGATTGCCGGCTAAATTCTGAAAAAAAACAGTGTGGGGGTCCCCTCCTATTCATACCAGGCCCTTCAGATCTGGTATGGATTTTAAGGGGAACCCCACTCCAAAATTAAAAAAAAATGTTGTGGGGTCCTCCCCAAAATCCATACCACACCCTTATCCGAGCATGAAGGCCAAGAAAAAGGGGGGGGGCGAGTGCCAAACCCCACCTCCTGAACCATACCAGGCTACATGCCCTCAAAATGGGGGGAGGGTGCTTTGGGTCAAGAGGCTCCCCCTTCAAAGCATCCTCAGTCCCTGTTGATGGGGACAAGGGCCTCTTCCCAACAAGCCTGGCCCAGTGATTGTGGGGGTGCAGGAGATGACTTATATTGCCCCCCCCCCCAAGCGAATGAATATGGGATACATACTAGTACGTCCACTCATTCACCAAAAAAAAATCAAAGTTAATATAAAAAACAACAACAAAAAAAAAAAACTACCCACCAAACACGGCTGTTCATGTCCGTTGCCACAGCCTGACAGGTAAACATAAGGGCGAGGGTTGCCTGGTGATGTAACCAGGGGACCCTGCCGCCATGTCTAGCTCTCATTGGGCAAGTGTCAGGCAATCCTGCCTCCCATGTTTATCTGTCATTTAGGAATGACACTCGCCCACTGAGATGTAGACATGGGAGCGGGGTCATCTGAAGACGACACCAGATAACCTCCGCCCTTTTGTACAAGGGATCAAAAGTAAAAAAGAGCACACGGCCACCCTAGCATAATACTGCTTTATTGTGGACATACAGGAACATACAGGAAACGTAATAAATTATGCACTCACATGAAGTAAAATGATTGTGGGCGTATACACTATTATATTCCCCCTCTCCCCTCCTGGATTGCCGCTGCAAGAAATCTGGAGTTCAAATTCCTCCTCTTACCAACCGGATGGCAAGTTCCGGGTCCTCCTAGACAGAGCTCTGGCGTGGACCAGCCGGCAATGTGCATGGACATGGGGCACTCCCGGAAGACAATAGCTGATGGGGAGAGAGAGATGAAAGGACTGATACGCAACCACGTAGGTTGCTATTACAATGCGTAAAGGAGGCGTGGTCTCCTTAGGTCACACCCACACTGGTACCTCACAACAGTTTAACTACAGTAACTCCTCCCATGCCCCTCTTCTTAAAGGGGCCATGCCAAGAGAGGTACAATCACACCAGAACCAGTGCATAGGACTAAAAAACAACCTTAATATCAATCATAAATACAATAAAATAATTTCAAATGAATTTTTTATGTTAATGTTTTACAGCAATAAAATAAATTAAAGCGGTTGTAAACCCTAAAACATAAAAAAAAAAAAAAAAAAAAAAAAAAAACCTGCAAGACAAAGGCATAATGAGCTAGTATGCATCGCATACTAGCCCATTATGTATAACTTACCTTAGAACGAAGCCCCGACACGGACCCCGGACATCGCTGCGGGCGCTGCCATGATCCCTCGCCGTCTCTTCCGGGTTCGGCGGCTCCGGCGCGGTGATTGGCCAGAAGAGACGGCTCCGGCGCGATGATTGGCCGGAGCGGCGATGACGTCACTCCCGCGCATGCGCGCTGGAGTGATTTTTCCGGCAAGCTCCCGGCAAGTTAATTGAAGGTCCCCCCGGACCTTCAGAGCGCATGCGCCGCTCGCGCGAGCGGCTGCATGCACTGTAAATATCTCCTAAACCGTGCCGGTTTAGGAGATATTATTTGTACCTGCAGGTAAGCCTTATTATAGGCTTACCTGTAGGTTAAAGTGCCAAAAAGCGGGATACTACCGCTTTAATAAAAAATTAAATTCTAACTCTTTTAAGCATAGTTCATAACCCCAGGCAAGGGGCGGCCGTGTGCTCTTTTCTTTTGATCCCTTGTACAGATATCCTTGTCCACCACCCAGTGGATTTTTAGGAGAGCTGCAAGGACCTGGCATTTGAAAGTCTCCTTCATAGGGACAATCAGCCAGCCCTGACAGGATTATTTGATCAGCGCATGAATTGGTGATTTTTTTTTGTCTTCGCCCTTATGTTTACCTGTCAGACAGCTGTGTCCTCGGTTGTGTTCGGTGGGTGGGGATTATTTTTTTTTTATTTCTTTTTTTGTGCTTGGGTCGGCGTTTTTTATCAGATAACAGATCTGCCCCCCCATGTGAATAAGCATGGGTTTCATTGTACCCCTACTCATTCACCAACAGTTTTTGACAAGTCCTTTATTAAAAAAAAAATTATTTTATTAAAAGAAAATGCCATCCTGAACGAAAAAAAAAAAACCCAAAAGACGCCACTCTGAACGCAACTGATCCTGTCCAGGGACACCGCCAAATGACCAGTAAACATGGGGCTCAGATTACCTGGCGACGTCACCAGGTGACTTCCCCCCCCCCCCCATGTCTACCCGTCATGGGACAGAAGCATGGGGGCAGGGTGACCTCGCTCCATAATGACACTCGTCCAACGACAGGTAGACATGGGGGTGGAGTCCGTACCTATGTTTACCTGTCATTCAGCTGTGTCAATTCGGCTGTGTTTTACTGTGTATGTCATAGAAATTTTCATAAAATATTTCATAACAACCACTGAAGGTATACTTACGTTTTTAAGGCAACGTTGATTTGGATAAATTGGAATGTAGCAACAGTTCAAAACACAAAAGTAATTTCTCTTACGTCCTCTGACAGTCGCCGCCCAATGGTATTAGCCTTCACTAATGTGTAATGGCGCTCTCTGCAGGAGCAAGGCTAGGCAGATAATTGATTATCAGGTTAATACAAAAAAACTTTTATACCTCGGCACGCCACTAGGGGGCCATTATCCTGAACCCAATCTGATATTACCTCAGTTTTACGCTGCCTAGCTCAGGCGCTGGTTAGGTCTTTCTGACTGGGACCTTGTGTCTCAGTTTTCTTTGTTTTTTTTCTGCATTCATGTGTTTTTCTTTGCACAATAGATTTTTATTTCTCTCACTATCACTAGTTAGTCAGGGATTCCTTTCCTGGAGGACTACAAGTGACTGCAGAGCTGGGCCTCGGACTGGGTTCTATAGATCCTTATGGAGTCCCAGCCTGCCAACGAGCGTCGCAGGTTACTGGTACGCCCAGGCCTTGCAACAACAGTGCCCCTCGGAATGGGGACGAGCCAGCGGAGCTGCGTCTTCGCTGAGGGTGTCTCAACCCGGATTGCCCGCGTGTTGCCAGCATCCCTCCTTGGCTGACGGCACCCCAACTTAGGGTGGAAGGTCTCCGGTATCGGAGCGGTGCCCGCTTCCTGGACTGGTGAGTACGGATACCCCCTTGTCCCTGGGGACTTTTAGGGGGTTGTGGGCCCACTCTTAGGGGATAGCAGGGCTGGTGGTCTCTGTGGGATCCCCCTTCTGGCTGGCATTGGGTTTTCTCCCTCCCTCCCTACTCCCGCTGAGGCGCTGTATGGGGTACTGGTAGTACTTGGGGGGGGGGGTGCTCCATAGCTCTGAGGGTCTCCCTGGGGTACCCTGTGGTTGCCAGAACGTGTGAGTGTACTTTTTGGCGCCGTTAGAGGTGTGTAAGGGCAGCAGCCATTTTAGGATACTGCACAAGGCTCCCGATCGGGCGCCATCTTGGATGTGGGCATATGCCTATTAAGGGAAAGCGGCCATTTTCCCTGTGCCTTTTTACATAGAGTTTCATTAGGTACCTTTTGTCTGGGCTCGAGGGCTGGGTCTCTAGAGGCGTGAGGTCATTTCCTCCTTCTTCACACATCTCCTGTGTAAAAATGTGTGCTGACAGGCTGGGGGATTTTTGTTAATCCTTCTTCTATTTTTCAACTAAAACGTTCTTTACTTGTTGCTGGTGTGTTTTCTGAGGGGGCACTTTCAATTAGTTCAGATTGCGGGGGGGGGGGTCCACGGGAACCGCCGATTTAAAGGGCCAGCGTCCCTTTTAATTTTTATGGCAAAAATGGACTCCCGGGACAACAAATCCCCTGCAGGCCTGGTGGGGGCTTCGGGTCCACCCTGAAGCCTCTGCCAAGACCTCTATATCTGCAGGAATGCTCCTCCGAAAAACGGCCTGTGCCCTCCCAGTCCTCTGACTCCAAAAAATTGGTTGTCACGGACAATGGTCCCCCTGAGGGGTCCCGGTCCTCCGCTGCGATGGATGTTCCCCTTAGCAACGTTAAAAGAAACTCTCTATCTTGACGATGAGCTGTCTCAGTCAAGTAAGCGGTTCGCTTTTGGGTTCTGAAGGGCCCAGAAGTCGGGTCAGGCTTTTCCCTGCCCTGAGGAATTTCACGGGAGTGTGAATGACCAGTGGCGGTGCATTTGGCATATGTTGGCCGGTATTCAGGGATCTGGCAGATGGGCGTGTGGAAGCACTTGCCCGACACGTTTATCTGGTGGCGGTTTCCCTGTTAAACCCTGTGTTTTGCCTCAATGATGGCCTATCAGGTTCTCACGGCATGATCCAAAGTGCTTCGCTGCACTCTGGTGGCAGAGTTGACCTCTCCGACTGCTCTTGCCATGGTGGATTGGATCACCCAGACTGGGATGTTCTTGTACGACGCAGCCTTGGACAAGGCCCAGTCGGTCGCCCGGTTGTCCGCGGTGTGGGTCGCGATCCGCCGCATTACCTGATTGAAGAGCTGGTCGGCTGACCACGCATCCAAAAAGGCAGTTTCTGAGGTCCCCTTTGTGGGGGGTCATCTTTTTGGGTATATTCTAGATGAGTTAATTAAGAGGCTCACTGGAGGTAAGCGTACTCTGTTGCCCCAGGTCTCTACAGGTGGGCCCCCCCCGCACGCGGCGGGGGCCCTCCTTCAAGACTCAACGTAATTCCTTTTGGGCCTTTGGGACACAGGAGAAGGGTAGGCCCTTCTGACCTCCCGGTGGCAGCAAGTAATTGTGGATGGGTAAGCCAAAAGCCGGTCAGTCCACCTCTTCCTGAGGGGACGCCCTCACCCATTGTCGGGGTGGGGGGCCATCTGCTTTGCTTTCAGGAACCCTGGTTGTCCGGCATTCAGTACAGGTGTGTTCACAAGCTGATTCGTTCAGGGTACAAGATCTAGTTTCGATCTCGCCCTGCAGACAGGTTCTTCCATTCAATCTCCAGCTGTCCCCTGATCAGAGATCTTATGGGGGCAGTGCACGATCTGCTTGCCCAAGGAGTCATTGTACCCGTTCCTCCACGGGGAAAGGTTTCATGGGTTTTTACTCCAACCTGTTCACGGTGCCCCGGAAAGAGGCACGGTGCGTCCGGTTCTGGATTTGCTGTCTCTGAACCGCTTTGTGCGGGTACAGAAGTTCAGGATGGAATCCATCCGGTCGGTGGTGGCACCGTTGAGGCCCGGGGACTTCCTGGCCTCCATTGACTTGCAGGATGAGTATCTACACATCCCTATTGTCGAGGGTCATCAGAGATATCTTCGCTTCACAGTGGCTGGGGAGCACTACCAGTTCGGGGCGTTACCTTTTGGTCTCGCTTCGGCTCCCAGGGTTTTCACCAAGGTGTTGGCTCCGGTTCTAGCTTTGCTGCGTTTACGGGGCATTGCGATCCTCGGTTACCTGGATGACCTTTTATTAAGGTCGAGCTCATGTGTGACCTTGGCGAGCGATCTGGCCGTGATGGTTCAGACACTTCAGGAGCTCGAGTGGACCATCCAATTTTCAGGGGTCGGCACTGACTCCCTTAACTCGTCTTCAGTGCCTAGGGATGGTCCTGGACTCTGCTCAAGCTCGGGTCTTCCTTCCGGAGGACAAACTCGGGTCTCTGCGGGATGAGATCAGGTCTTTCAGGGACGATCTCTCCTCCTTGCGGACCTGCATGCGGGTTCTGGACCTGATGGTTTCGGCCTTCGGAAGCAGTTCCGTTTGCTCAATTTCACACCAGGACTCAGCAAGCGGAGATCCTGGACAGGTGGGACAGGACGCCTCAGTCCTTGGAGAGGAGGATTTCATTGAGTCGTCCGGTACGGTCGGATCTCTTGTGGTGGCTCCGGTGCCGTCCTTGACGCAGGGCCTTCCGGCCTCTGTTGTGGACGATTCTCACCATGGATGCCAGCCTGTCGGGCTGGGGCGAAGTTCTGGGCGCACTTTGTGCCCAAGGGACGTGGTCGGCGGGGGAGACTTCACTGCCGATAAGCGTCTTGGAGCTCCGAACGATCAAACTTTGTCTGTTCCGGTGGTCATCTCTACTTCAGGGGTGTCCGGTCCGGGTACAGACGGACAATGACACGGCTGTGGCTTATATCAATCACCAAGGGGGCACCAGGAGTGCCCGGGCGGCCAAGGAAGTGGCCGAGATTCTATCTTGGGCCGAATCGCATGTACTGGCGATCTCGGCTGTTCACATTCCGGGTGTGGACAACTAGCAGGCGGATCTGTTCGTGTCTAAGCTCAACGTAAAGGCGGGAAGATTAGTGGAAAGAACTTGCGTTCCTCTGGCGGACGCCGGGGACGCGTTGGTGGTACCTTGGCATCGCTATCGGCTGATGTATGCCTTTCCTCCGATTCAACTGTTGTCCAGGTTCCTCCGCAGGTTGGCGTTGGAACGGATGTCAGTCATTCTCGTAGCCCCAGACTGGCCTCAATGGTCCTGGTGCGCGGACATATTTCAGATGGTTGTCGAACCTCCCTGGCGGCTTCTGCTGCGAGATGATCTTCTGTCTCAAGGACCGATCTTCCATCCTGCTTTACAGTCTCTGGCTTTAACGGCATGACTGTTGTAAGCCAGGTCTTGAGGGATAGAGGTCTTCCACAGGAGGTCGTCCCTGCCTTGTAAAAGACTCGTAAAGCAATTTCAAGGTAGATTTATCACCGCACCTGGAAAGCGTATATCGCTTGGTGCGAAGCGCATGGTTTTCATCTATGGCGAAGGTCTTGGCCTTCCTGCAGAAGGGCGTGGATCAGCGTCTGGCGCTGACTACGGTCAAGGGTCAGTTGTCGGCCTTGGCCATCTTTTTTTCGATGACCTTTGGCGTCGCAATCCTTGGTTTGCACCTTCATTCAAAGGGTGCGGCATTTGGCTCTCCCGAGGAGAGCTCCCTGGTCTCCCTGGGATCTGAATTTGGTTTTGTCTGTGTTACAACAACCTCCCTTCGAGAACATCAGAGAGATTCCTCTGTCTGTGTTGTCCCAAAAAGTTGCCTTTCTGGTGGCCATCACGTCGGCTCGCAGAGTGTCTGAGTTGGCGGCCTTGTCCTGCCGCTCTCCTTATCTGGTACTTCATAGAGATAAGGGGATTCTGCGACCGGATCAGTTTTTTCTTCCCAAGGTGGTTGCTTCTCTCCACCTCAATGAAGATATTGTGTTGCCTTCGCTGTGTGCGTGTCCCAAGCATCCTAAGGAATTTGCCTTGCATTCCCTGGATGTGGTCCGGGCGGTTAAGGTTTACCTGTCCGCCACGGAGTCTGTTCGACAGTCTGATTCTCTATTTGTTCTTCCTGAGGGACCTCGGAAGGGTTCGGCCTCTTCCGCTGCGACCATTTCTAAGTGGATCAGTCAGACGATTTCCATTAAGGGTCGGATTCCTCCTTTTCTGGTAAAGGCCCATTCTACTCGAGCCGTTAGTGCCTCTTGGGCTTTTCGCCATCAGGCTTCTGTGGCTCAGGTGTGCAAGGCGGCGACTTGGTCGTCCGTGCTCACTTTCACAAAGTTTTACAAACTTGATGTTTTGGCATCTCTGGATGCTTCCTTTGGCTGCGGCAGTTGTTTAAGGGGATATTATTTTTACTGTCCCTCCCTCTTGGGGTGTTTTGTTGTTGTTTCTGGGTTTGTTCCAGTTTTTTTCCTGTGGGCTCAGGTATTACTGGCCCGTCTGTTTGCGTTACCTTCTAAGTTGGTTGCGTTGCTTTCCCACCCATCATACCTGCACTGCTTTGGGACGTCCCATTAGTGAAGGCTAATACCATCGGGCGGCGACTGTCAGAGGACGTAAGAGAAAATATAATTGTTGTAAGAACTTACCGTAAAATTATTTTCTATTGAGTCCTCTGACAGTCGCCGCCCCTCTGTTTTTTTGGATCTGGGGGTTGTTGCCTTCCGGTACTGCTTGCTACAAACTGAGGTAATATCAGATTGGGTTTAGGAATGGCCCCCTAGTGGCGTGCTGAGGTATAAAAGTTTTTTTGTATTAAAAATTGAACTTTTTTTTTTTTCTATCAGGCCTGTTCCTCTGAGAACTACAATAACCTGCCGGACTGGGTGATGCACTGGATATCTTAGATCCTTACGGTCGTCCCAGTCTGGCCAGCAAGAGCGTGCAGAACTCAGCTCCACGCCAGGTCGGCCACGACATAGCCCCACTGGACAGGGGCTGGCTTGTGATTGGAACAGCTCGTGAGGACGCACATGACCTGGTCCCGGCCTGAGTCGCAGAGTACCTCTGACCTGCAGCACCCCAGTTCCAAGATGTGGAGTTGACTTGACCAGAGTGGTGCCCACCCGGTTCCAAAGGTGTGGTAAATAGAACCCCCCCTGTTTTTGGGAAATTTGGGGTGGACGCGGGGCCCTCCCAGGGTCGGTTGGTCCCACAGATGCCCTTCCTACCCATGTACACCCCCCTCACTAGCGTGGTCCTCCCTACATTAGCTCACCTTCCCCTATTCCCGTGGGATGCCTGAGAGGTGTACTGGTGATTTTAATCCTTTTACATGGGGTTAAAAAACTGTCATTCCTTGGTGAGGTGAGCTGTGACTGGTGGGGGGGGGGGAGGGGGAGGAGCACGCTGAACGGCTCCGGATGCCTGCTCGTGTGCGTTTAGTCCTGCGGGGGGGTCCCTACAAGGCCCCCTGGCATGCTACAATACCTCATGGAGTCCCAGGAATCGCACGCCCGCTAAGCGGTGCTGCCATTTTCTTGTAGCCACATGTGCTGCAGCTCGGCAGCCATTTTCCTGGAGATCGGCGTCCATGTTTTTGGTGGTTTCCCATAGGTAATGCTGCTGTGATTTTCTTGAAGCCGCATGAAGCGGTGCTTGGCGGGCGGCCTCTAGTGACAGCGCGGCCGTTTCCTCTGCCTTTTCGACATGCTGTAGGCTGTTGGCACTCTTCCCCTTCTCTCCTTTCTCTCTGCTGAGGTACGTTTGGTGGCGAGTCCTGGGGCGATATCTCCCTGCCTCCTCTGCTATTGCAGTGTTGCTGGGACCTGTGATACCACGGGAGACAGCGGTGGCAGGAGTGTTCACAGCTTGTCTAATTTTTCACTAGTTTTTACTGCTGGCCCCAGGGTGCCATGGAGCCTCTAGAACACGTGTCACCACCCAACCCGCCCTCGGGGGGGGGGGGGGGGGGTTGGAATCTCGGGGTCCCACTCTGCAATGGCGGCCATGACGGCGGCCCTGCAGTCTCTGGTGTCTAAAGTGGACATGGTCTTAAAAAAAGAGACCTGGTAAAAAGCGCCCTCCCACTTCCTCTGCCTCCTCCGATTCTGAGGCTGATTTGGCTGCCGCGGACGAGAGTCACCCAACGGGATCAGCGTCCAAGCACTTCGAGTGCTCTGATAGTGAGGATGATTCCTCTTCCACTACCTCTGCGCAAGAAAAGGCTCTTGTGAAGGCACTGATTGTATTAGTGTGGGAAACTTTTAAGAATGGAGAACACAGCGGATGCTGCGTCGGCTGCACCGGTGCAATTTGGCACCCGCAGACCATCCAGGGTGACTAAGGTGTTCCCCTTTCCTGCCTATTTAGACGAGATTGTCGATAGTCAGTGGGGGGTCCCCGAAACGTATGGTCGGGATACCTAAGCGTTTCGCTAGGAGGTATCCTTTTGAGGAGTCCCTCTTAAAAAAACTGTCAGTGCTGCCAGTGGTGGACTCTCAGGTTTCTAGGTTAAATAAAGTCATGTTACTGCCAGTGGAGGACACTCTGTCCTTTAAAGACCCTGCAGATAGGAAGGCTGAATCTTTGGTCCGTCATCTTTTTATCGTGGCAGGTTCAATCCTGAGGCCGGTGTTTGCCATAACCTTGGTCTCCGGGGTGGGCGAAGCTTTTACTTCAGAATTTGAAAGAGAGTCAGCACCCTCATGAACTGGCTGAGCTGGTGGACCAGTTGATACAGGGGTTACAGTATATTATCCATGATTACATGGCGCTCTCTGATGTTGGTGGGTGGCACACCATGAGGGAAAAAGGTACAAATATAGAAAGTAAAAATGGGTAGAAAAATATATAAAAGGATGAGGGGGGCCAACGAAAAGCGGCTGCCAGCTGGAGCAAGGAGAGGATCTGAGGAGAATAAACAGAAAGAAAGCAGCGCCAGCTTAGTGAAGCATAAGATTTATTAATACAAAAAACACATAGTGACTTACTCTTAGGTAAGTAAAGGCCTGTACGGTAGGTGAATGGGATCATCCATCTTCGTCTCCTGGATACCGTTGTGGAAAGGAGGGGTGCGGGGTGCCAGTGGTGCATGGAGGCTGTTGTTTGGTAGCCTGTCTAAATGGTGCTGTGGTGGTGGAGGACTCTCAGTGGGGCTCCACTTCCTACGTCTGGTCAGCCCGACATCACTTCCGGTGAGGCGGAGGGAAAGATGGGCGTTGCTAGCTTTCGGAGCATCCATGCTCCTTCATTAGGCAGTGGGGGTGGCATACCAGGGACAGGGAATATATACCCTGTTGATGAGTAGCTTATTGGAGCGTAAGTCCCGAGGGGGCGGGGCCCAAAAGAATCAGGCCGAGGTGCTAGTGTGGCTTCAAACGTAAACTCTGCATTAAGTTTAACAGGGAAAGTCCCTGGAGGCAATACAGGAGCCATGATAAGTCCATATAAAAATCATATACTGTACATGAATACAACGGTTGTATTCATGTATATGCTTTTTTATATGGACTTAGCATGGCTCCTGTCATGCCTCCAGGGACTTTCCCTGTTAAACTTAATGCAGAGTTTGTTTGAAGCCACACTAGCACCTCGGCCCGCCTCTTTTGGGCCCCGCCCCCTCCAGAGTTACGCTCCAGTAAGCTACTCATCAACAGGGTATATATTCCCTGTCCCTGGTATGCCACCCCCACCGCCTAATGAAGGAGCACGGATGCTCCGAAAGCTAGCAACGCCCATCTTTCCCTCCGCCTCACCGGAAGTGATGTCGGGCTGACCGGAAGTAGGAAGTGGAGCCCCACTGAGAGTCCTCCACCACCACAGCACCATCAGACAGGCTGCCAGACAACAGCCTCCAGGCACCACCGGCACCCCGCACCCCTCCTTTCCACAACGGTATCCAGGAGAAGATGGATGATCCCATTCACCTACCGTACCGGCCTTTACTTACCTAAGAGTAAGTCACTACGTGTTTTTTGTATTAATAAACCTTATGCTTCACTAAGCTGGCGCTGCTTTCTTTCTGTTACAGTATATTAGCCTGCAGGGCATCAGTGACAGCAGTGACCTTGCGTCGCATGATCTGATTGAAATGCTGGTCTGCAGTCCAGGCCTCCAAAAAGGTGCTGACGGATCTCCCCTTTGTGGGGGACCGCTTGTTCAGGACCTCCATGGAAGAGATCATAAAGGGTCTCACGGGGGGCTTTCACAGGTTACAAAAAAAGAGCCTCGCCGCAAACGTGGCCCTGTCTTTTCAGCTCACAAGTGGCCCTTTCATCCCGCAGGGTCGCAGGACAAGGGTTCTAAATCCTCCCGCTCCTTCGCAGGGGGTTCCATGAGACCCTAGGGTGGTAAGTCTAAGACGGACTCCTCTGGTGTTGTGGATAAGCCTTCCTCCACCTGAAGGGATGCCCTCACCCATACTAGGGGTGGGGAGCTACTTTGTTTCATTCCGGACCCATGGACCTCGTTCATCCAAGACAAATGGGTATTCGAGTTGATTCGGTCCGTTTACAAGATCGAGGTTTGATCCTTGCCCCCCGGCAAGGTTCTTTCCTTCCAATCTGCGCCTGTCCTCAGGTCGGCTTCAAGGCCTTCTGGGAGCAGGGCAGGATTTACTGTCACAAGGTGTCATAGTAGCAGTTCCAGAGTCTGAACATTTTCAGGGGTTTTATTTAAACCTCGGTCCCCAGGAAGGAGGGGAAGGTTCACCCAATCCTGGATCTCAAGGCCCTGAACCACTTTGTGCAGGTTCAGAAATTCAGAATGGAGTCCATTCGTACAGTTGTGGCTTCCCTTCATCAAGGGGACTTTCTGGCCTCCATCGATATCAAGGACGCTTACCTTCATATTGCAATTTTTATGGGGCATCTGCGTTTTTCTTAATTTTCCCATAGGCGAGAAGCATTATCAATTTGTGGCGTTACCCTTTGGTCTTCGCCTCAGCTCCTCGGGTGTTAACAAGTGTTGGGCCCGGTGTTTGAGGGAGCAGTCTTTGTCTGTCCTGAAAGAAGATCTGGATATCACAATGGGAACTCTGCAGGAGTTCGGCTGGACTCTGAATTTTCAAAAGTCAGCCTTGACCCCGGCAAACAAGTTGGACTTCCTGGGCCTGACTCTGGATTCAGCCTCAGCCCTGGTGTTTTTCCCAGAAACAAAACTCTTGAAATTGCAGCATGCGATTCGACTCCTGTTGTCCAATCGCCGGTCATCTCGAACCTGCATGCAGGTGCTAGGCCTGATGGTTTTAACCTTCAAGGCTGATTCATTCACTCAGTTCCATACCAGACCTCTGTAAAAGGAGACTCTAACCAAATGGGACAGGAATCCACAGTCCCTGGACAATCTCTGATCTTGTTGAGTCAGGGTGCGAGAGGGTCTCTGCTTTGGTGGCTCCACTCCCCAGCGCTTCGACAAGGGAAGTCTTTTCTCCCCCAGTTCTGGACAGTGGTTACCAGGAACGCCAGCCTTTACAGGTGGGGAGGTGTCCTGGGCATAGAATCAGCCCAAAGGTTCTGGTCTCGGGAGGAGTTCAGTCTGCGGATCAACATCCTGTTCCAGTGGACGGATCGTCTGCAGATGTGCCCGGTAAGGATTCAATCTGACAACGCCATGGCTGTGGCATATATCAATCACCAGGGGGGCACCAAAAGTTCCCTAGCGGCCAAAAAAGTGGCCGGCATTCTAAGGTGGGCAGAACGCCTTGTTCCAGTCCTCTCTGCTGTGCACATTCCAGGGGTGGAAAATTGGCACGTGGACTACCTCAGTCGACAGGCACTGTGTCCTAGCAAATGATCTCTGATGGGGGACCCCCGATGTGGACCTGTTGGCCTCTTGTCTCAACCCGAAGGTTCAGAGGTTTGTTGCAAGGTCTCAGGATCCTTTGGCAGATGCTCAAGTGGCCCCTTGGGGCCGGTATCGTCTGATTTATGCCTTTCCCCCACTGCAACTTCTGCCGAGACTTCTGCACAGAATCGAGGCAGAAGGGATTCCAGTAATTCTGGTGGCCCCAGGCTGGCCTCGTCGGCCCTGATACGCAGGCCTGATAAGACTGGTAACCAATGCCCCTTTGGTGGCTTCCTCTCAGAGAAGATCTTCTGTCTCAAGGGCCGATCTTCCATCCTGCTTTACGGTCGCTGGCTTAAACGGCCTGCCAGCCAGGTATTGAAGGAGAGGGGGCTGTCTGATTTGGTGAATCCTACTCAGTTAAAAGCTAGGAAATCTACTTCTCGAAAGATTTACCATCGAGTTTGGAAGTCATATATTGGTGTGAGTCTCGGGGGGGTTCCCCTGGCCCCTTCGGTACGGTCCCTGGTGCCTCTGTGGGATCTTAATCTGGTACTGTCAGTTCTTCAAAGACCGTATTTTGAGAATATTGATGAAATTCCTCTGCTTACCTTGCCAGGGGTTCCCCTGGCCCCTTCGGTACGGTCCCTGGTGCCTCCGTGGGATCTTAATCTGGTACTGTCAGTTCTTCAAAGACCGTATTTTGAGAATATTGATGAAATTCCTCTGCTTACCTTGCCACAGAAAGAAGCTTTCACGGTGGCTATCACTTCTTCATGCAGGGTCAGGGAGCTGGCTGCGTTGTCCTGTCAGTCGCCTTACCTGGTGGTTCATAGGGACAAAGTGGTGCTCTGTCCCGATCAGTCATTCTTTCCTAAGGTCATTTCGGGGTTCTACTTAAATGAAGACATTGTGTTGACTTCGTTCTGTCCTAAGCCAAAGCATCCAAACTAAGTTGCTTTGCATTCTTTGGATGTTTTCCGGGCCATCAGGGTGTATTTGATGTCGACTGAGCCTCTTCCAAAATCGGATTCCTTTTTTTATTCTTAACTAAGCCTATAGGGCAGTCCCAAGTGTTAAGGGGCTCCTCGTAAGGGGCTGGCTGCATCTGCTGCGACCATTTCCAGATGGATCAGGCAGACGGTGGTGCAGGTCTATTCAATTAAGGGTCAGGTTCCTCCTGTCCCTGTTAAGGGGCATTCCACGAGGGCACTTAGTGCCTCCTGGGCCTTCCATCATAAGGCATCAGTGGTCCAGGTTTGCAAAGCGGCCACCTGGGCGTCTGTACACACATTCACCAAATTCTACAAAGTGGATATTTTCGCATCTGCAGATGCTGCCTTTGGCTGCAAAGTTTTGCAGGCCGCTGTGGCAGAGACTTCTGCCTCTCGAGGGTATTTTTTTCTGGTAGGGGAGCTCCAGTTGTTCCTGGTTGAGCTCCTGGTTTACCTGGTTGGCAAAGTTTAGCCCTTTTTGGGAATTTTGTTTATTGTTGTGTTTTTTCCCACCTCTCATGCTGATACTGCTTTGGGGCATCCCATCTGTCAAAAAAGATATGAAGCTGTGTCCGTCAATGAATGAAAGAGAAAACTGGATTTTTGTCTTAAAGGTAAAATCCTTTTCTCTGATGTTCATTGACGGACACAGCACCCACCCCTCTGTGAAATTTGGTTATGTATTCTTCTGACACTGCTTGTTACAAAACTGAGATTCTAGAGCAGGAAGTGGGAGTATACCACCTTGGGACTGCCCTATAGGCTTAGTTAAGCTTTGTTAACCCTTTTCCACCCAGTGTCCTACTCCTAGGAAGAGCAGAATAACCCATCTATCAAAGAACATATGAAGATGTGCCAAAAATTCAGTTTTCTCTTACGTCCTCCGACAGTCGCCGCCACCTCTAAGTCATCACTATTGGGTATTAACTTCCGTTCCGCAGGAGTAGCTAGGCATAAGACTTAGTCAAAAGAACAAAGCATTTAGCATAGACACACCCATGGGGGCTGTCCCACTGGTCAATACCCCCTGCATTGATCCCTCCCAACTCAGTTTGTCTCTGCCTAGCGTCAGGAGTAGTCAGGCTTCCCTGTGCTGGGGCTTGTCTCAGCCTTCTAATCTTTTCTTTTGATTTTTATTTTTAAAAAATGTCGTTTTTTCTTTGCTTTACTAGCTGTCTATTTTGTCAGCTTAGTTTAGTCGGATCTTCGGATGAAGATGGATCCTGCGGAGCTGGGAATCGGACTGGCCGCCCTGGCTCTCCAGGGCAGAGGGTCAGAGGGATCCCCAGCCCACCATCGAGCGTTCGGCCATGTGTTCGTCCTGGCATTATGAACGACCCATCCCTGCTCGCAGCAGGGATGCAGCCTGTGAGGTGGCTACCTCACTGGACACATCTGCGGTGCTGCAGTGTCCTTTTCTTGGCTAACGGCATTCCCTGTCAGATAAGGACAGCGGCTTTCCGTTCATAGAGGCACCCCACGCCATCTGGTACAGGTAAGTACTTCTGTGTGGGGCCTCTGTCTGGGGTGGCAGTCCTGTGTTTCTGTGTCTTCCCCATGTCTGTGCCTGTGTGGGGCTCCCTGATGCAATCCCTGTGGGGGTCTCTTGTACATGCGCTGCGGTGCTGTGTGTTTTTGGGGGCCCCTTCCCCTGTGTCACTGTGGTGTTTTTAGGGGTGCAGACTGTGTGTGCGGCGGTCGCAGTGGGTAAAAACCGCTCGGTCCGCCATTTTAAGTATGAGCAAGCATGTCTGGCTTCACTGTGGGCTTAACTGCATGCTGTTTTGGCGCCATCCGGCGCCATCTTGTGTGTGGCAGAACGATCGTTCCGAGCACATGTTCGGCGGCCATCTTGCCGAAGCCTTTCATTCAGTTCTATGGGCAGCCATTTTCCCTGGGTCTTGCAGCTTATAGTTCAGCCTCTGATGACCTCACTTCTTTTCCTCTGAAGCAGCGATGGATGTGGTAACACTCTGTGTGGGCTCCTCAGACTTGTCTCTTCCATAACTCTCTGTTGTGTCCTTCCTGGCTCAGTTTCTTCTCCTTTTGGGGGTCTTTTGTCACTGTATATATAGTGGTGGGCTGCGCACTCCGCGGCGATTTTAAAGGGCCAGTACCTTTTATTGCTCTGTTGTTTCTGACTTGGGCAATGGATTCTCAGGAGAGCAAATTCCCTCCAGCCCTGGTGAGGGACCCCAGTCCTGCTGTGGCCCCTGTTATACCTGATTTTGGTCTTTAGTGTCCAAAATGGAGGTGCTGATGGCTGAACGTGCTGCTAGGAAAAGGCCCAGATTATCTATCTCCTCTGATTCAGATGGTGATGTGGCTGCTGCGGCTGGCGTGCCCTTTTCAGGATCCCGCTCATCCCTGGACCCTCTGGGGTCTGAGGGGGAGGCGGAGGTGGAGGGGGTTGATAATTCTCCCCCGGGGTCGCCTGAAGAACGCGCGACTATGGATGAGTTAATCTCTTCTGTTAAAGAAACACTACACTTGGAGGATGAGCCAAGTCCTCCGGGCATTGTGTCCTCTTTCGGAACACACAGTACCCGGTCGCAAGTCGGCGCAGGTTTTTCCCTGCCCCGCTGAGTTTGATTACACTGTGAATGAACTGTGGCGCACTTTAAAACGTCCATTCACGGTACCTAGTCGGTTTAAGTTGCTTTCCCTTTGCCCCGGCTAAAGAATCGTGATGGTGTGTGTCTCCACAGGTGGATCACACTGTGGCCGTGTTAAACAAGGCTACCTACTGAGGAGACCCTGGTTTTTCGGGATCCCATGGACAGGAGGTTGGAGTCTCTTGTCCGCCATTCCTACATGGTGGCAGGTTCCTTGCTCAAACCTGTTTTCGCGTCTGTTTTGGTGGCTCAGGCGGTGGCTGATTGGACTAAGGTGCTTAGACGCAACCTCCCGTCTGATTCTGCCCCACCTGCCACACTGGCTATGGTGGACCAAATTCACCAAGGAGTCATGTATTTGTGCGATGCGGCCTTAAATGAGGCCCCTTTGGTAGCACGCCTATCTAGTGTTACGGTGCTTAACCGTCGACTGATCTGGCTGAAGAGCTGGTCGGCTGATCAAACATCATGGAAAACAGTTGCTGATTTTCCCTATGCTGGTTCTCGCCTGTTTGGCGAGGCGTTGGATACCTTGGTAAAAGGCGTCACGGGGGGCAAGAGCACCATGCTGCCCCAGAACCCGAAGAATAAGTCCTTTCGTGGCAAGCGGGGTTCCGCCTCTCGACCCAATCAAGGGTCCTTTTGTGCCTTTCGGAATCAAACCAAAGGCAAGCCCTTCAAGGGCCAGGGTTACATAGTTGGTGAGGTTGAAAAAAGACACCGGTCCATCCAGTTCAACCTATGATGTGTGTGTGTTTGCTTTTAACCGTACATTGTATACCCCTGTATGTTGTGGTCTCTAAGGTGCCCATCTAACAGTTTTTTGAAGCTATCAATGCTCCCTGCTGATACGACTGCTTGTGGAAGAGAATTCCACATCCTTACCGCTCTTACAGTGAAGAACCCCTTACACATTTTAAGGTTAAACCGCCTTTCCTCTAGTTTTAGTGAGTGGCCACGTGTCTTATTGTATCTCCTTTCTCTGAATAGTTTGTTCCTTATGCTAGGGTCGCCAGTACAGTATTTGTACATTGATATCATATCCCCCCTCAGTCGTCTCTTCTCCAGAGAGAATAGGTTCAGTGCTTGTAGTCTTTCCTCATAGCTGATGTCCTCCATTCCCCTAATTATTTTTGTTGCCCTTCTCTGGACTCTCTCCAGTTCCAGCACATCCTTCCTGAGGACCGGTGCCCAGAACTGGACAGCATACTCCAGATGTGGCCGGACAGAGTGGGAGAATAATCTCTTTATTTCTGGAGTGAATCCCCTTTTTTATACATCCCAGTATTCTGTTGGCTTTACTTGCAGCGGCTTGGTATTGCATGCCACTGCCAAGCCTGTTGTCTACCAGTACCACCAAGTCTTTTTCCATCCTAGACTCACCCAGAGGCTCCCCCCTAGTGAGTAGCTTGCTTTCTGGTTTTTGGCCCCCAAGTGCATTACTTTACATTTTTCTACATTAAACCTCATCTGCCATGTAGTTGCCCACCCCGTTATTTTGTTCAGGTCCACTTGTAAGGTTTCCACATCCTGCTTAGAAGATAATGGCATGCTTAGTTTAGTATCATCTGCAAATACTGAGATTGTACTAGATATCCCCTCCTCTAGATCATTTATGAATAAATTAAACAGGATTGGTCCCAGGACAGAACCCTGGGGGACCCCACTTCCCACACCCGCCCAATCCGAGTACTCCCCATTAATCACCACCCTCTGAACTCTCCCCTGGAGCCAGTTCTCTATCCAGGTACTCACCCTATGGTCCATACCTACCTTCCTTAGTTTGTACAGTAAGCGTTTGTGGGGAACGGTGTCAAAGGCCTTTGCAAAGTCCAGATACACCACATCCACAGGCTTTCCTTTATCTAGGTGGCAGCTCACTTCATCGTAGAAGGTTAATAGATTGGTTTGGCAAGAACGATTTTTCATAAATCCATGCTGATTGCTACTACTAATACAGTTTTCATTACTAAAGTCTTGTATGTGGTCCCTTAACATCCCCTCCAAAATCTTGCAGACTACCGATGTTAGGCTGACCAGCCTATAGTTCCCTGGGATACACCTCGGCCCCTTTTTAAATATTGGTACCACGTTGGCTTTTTTCCAATCAGCTGGCACCATACCCTTCTGTAAACTATCCTTAAAGATCAAGAATAATGGTCTGGCAATCACCTGGCTGAGCTCTTTAAGAACCCTCGGGTGCAAGCCATCCGGTCCCGGTGATTTATTTATGTTAAGTTTCTCTAGTTTAGTTCTAAGTCTATCTTCTGTTAGCCATGGCGGCATTTCCTGAGGTGTGTTGTTTAGTTCGGCCTTACAAGCTAGGTTCGTGTAACCCCCCCCCCCCCGATTCTTTTGTGAAGACTGAAGAGAAGAAATGATTTAACACTTTTCTCTGTCCTCAGTGGCCATATTTCCTTTGTCATCTTTTATGGGGCCAATGTGTTAAGGGTAGCCAGAAGAAGCCCTGGGCGGGCAAGCAGAAGTCTGGCAATGCCGGTGCAGGGGGTCAATCCGCCTCTGCCTGAAGGGGCGCCCTCACCCATTTCTGGGGTGGGGGGACGTTTGAGCGGTTTCCTCCAACCTTGGCTGCTCCGAATTCCGGACAGGTGGGTTCATGAAATCATTCGATCAGGGTACAAGATCGAATTCCTTTCCCAGCCAGCGAACAGGTTCTTTCCCTCAAATCTTCATTTGATCCCAGGGCGTCTGCAGGACCTGCGTCAAGCAGTGCAGGATCTCCTTGCCCAGGGGGTGATTGTCCCGGTGCCTCATCGGGACAGGTTTCTGGGGTTTTATTCCAATCTGTTCACTGTGCCCAGGAAGGAGGGCAAGGTGCGTCCTATTCTGGACTTGAAAGTGCTGAACCGCTTTGTGCGCGTTCGGAAGTTCTGTATGGAATCCCTCCGCTCGGTGGTGGCCTCCCTGAGTCCAGGGGAATTCCTGGCCTCTATAGATCTGAAGGATGCATACCTACACATCCCCATTTTCGAGGGTCACCAGAGGTACCTTCAGTTCGCATCACTGCGGAGGATCACTATTAGTTTGTGGCGTTACCTTTCGGTCTCGCTTCGGCTCCAAGGGTCTTTACCAAAGTGTTGGCGCCTGTTCTGGCCCTGTTGCGGGCACAAGGCATTGCGGTCTTGGGATATCTGGACGATCTCCTGTTAAGATCGAGTGCCAGCCAGGACCTACTGCGCGATCTGTCCACGACGGTACAGACGCTCCAGCTCCAAGTCAACTTTGTCTCCTTCGGTTCGTCTTCCCTATCTGGGAATGGTTCTGGACTCTGCTCAAGCAAAGGTGTTCTTGCCGGAGGACAAGCTCCGGGCCTTTCAGGACGAGATCAGGTCCCTCAGTGACAAGCCATCCTCGTCACTCAGGACCTGCATGCGGTCCCTAGGGTTGATGGTATCGGCCTTTGCTCAGTTTCACACACGGTCTCTTCAAGCGGAGATCCTAGCCAGGTGGGACAGACTGCCTCAGTCCCTGTATCTGAGTGTCTCCTTGAGTCGCTGGACCAGAATGGATCTTCTGTGGTGGCTTCAGTCCCCGGCAGTGTCAAAAGGAAAATCCTTCCGTCTGTTGCTATGGACGGTGATTACCACAGATGCCAGCCTGTCGGGCTGGGGTGGCGTCCTGGGCAACCTGTCTGCCCAGGGCACTTGGTCGGAGGAGGAATCCTCCCTTCCGATCAACATATTGGAACTGAGAGCGATCAGACTTTGTCTCTTCCAGTGGTCTGATCGCCTTCGGGGCCATCCTGTTTGGGTACAGATGGACAATGCTACCGCGGTGGCTTACATCAACCACCAAGGGGGCACCAGGAGTGCCCGGGCAGCCCGGGAGATGACCGACATTCTGTCTTGGGCCGAGACTCATGTCCCGGTGATATCGGCAGTTCACATTCCGGGTGTGGAGAATTGGCTGGCTGACTATCTGAGCCGCCAGACCCTGGACCAGGGGGAATGGTCCCTACACCCGGAGGTCTTCCAAATGCTGTTTGCGAAGTGGGGATCCCCGACGTGGATCTGTTCGCGTCTCGGCTAAATCACAAGGTGGAAAGATTCGTGGCAAGAACGCGCGATCCGTGGGCAGACGCCTCGGATGCGTTGGTGGCCCCTTGGCATCGGTATCGTCTGATGTATGCCTTTCCTCCGATTCAGTTGTTGTCCAGGTTCCTTCGCAGGTTAGCCTCGGAACCGAACTTGGTGATTCTAGTGGCGCCGGACTGGCCACGCCGGTCCTAGTACGCCGACGTTGTTCACCTGGCGGTTGCCAATGCGGGAGGATCTGCTGTCTCAGGGACCGATCTTCCATCCTGCTTTACAGTCGCTGGCTTTAACGGCCTGGCTGTTGAAAGCCAGGTCCTGAGAGACAGGGGTCTCTCCTCGGAGGTCATTCCTACTTTAATCAAGGCTAGGAAAGCCTCATCTTGTAAAATCTATTACCGTACCTGGAAAGCTTATTTCGCCTGGTGTGAGTCCAGGGGGTTTTCCCCTCGCTCATACTCTGTGACGAGAATCTTGGCTTTCCTTCAGACTGGTGTGGACCAGCGCTTGGCGCTGGCCACGATTAAGGGCCAGGTTTCTGCACTGGCTGTTCTTTTTCAACACCCTGTGGCGTCTCATTCCTTAATTCGTTACATCGTTCTCCCTTTGAAAACATCTGGGAGATATCTTTGCCTCTGCTGTCTAAGAAGGTTGCCTTTCTAGTGGCGATCACTTCGGCTCGCAGGGTGTCAGAATTGGCGGCGTTGACTTGCCACTCTCCTTACTTGGTGATTCACAAGGATAAGGTGGTCTTGCGACCTCATTCGTCTTCTCTCCCTAAGGTGGTCTCTGATTTTCACCTTAATGAGGACATTCTTTTGCCTTCGCTCTGTGCGAAGCCTAAGCATCCTAAGGAGGTTGCATTGCATTCCTTGGATGTTGTCAGGGCGATTAGGGTGTACCTGTCATCCACTGAATCCTTTCGGAAATCGGATTCCCTCTTTGTCCTTCCTGAGGGACCTCGGAAGGGCATGGCCGCGTCTGCGGCGACCATTGCCAAATGGATCAGACAGACCATTGTACAGGCCTATGCTTTGAAGGAACGGGTTCCACCCTTTCCTGTTAAGGCGCACTCTACCAGATCATTGAGTACGTCCTGGGCCTACCGGCATCAGGCCTCAGTGGCCCAGGTGTGCAAGGCTGCGACTTGGTCGTCGGTGCACACCTTTTCCAAATTCTATAAGGTGGATGTTCTGGCATCAGCTGATGCCTCCTTTGGCCACAAAGTTCTCAGTGCGGCAGTGCCATAGACGACCCTTGTTTTTTTGTGGGTCCCTGGCTGTTGGGGTTGTTTATACCCTGGGTTATTTGCTTTCCTGGGCTGTTGCTCCTGTTGAGCCTTTTCTGTTGCCCAGAAGGTTCTCTTACTGTGCGTGTAAGGTTCCTTTCTCTGATGTGGGTACTGCGTTGCGTTATCTGCGGTTGCGTCTCCCACCCCTCATGTCTACACTGCTTTGGGACATCCCAATAGTGATGACTTAGAGGTGGCGGCGACTGTCGGAGGACGTAGGAGAAAATGGAATTTTTGTAAAATCTTACCATAAAATTCCTTTCTCTGAGTCCTCCGACAGTCGCTGCCCCGCCCCTCTTTTGGGGTTTTTTCTTGTACACCTACTGCTATTCTACCAAACTGAGTTGGGAGGGATCAATGCAGGGGGGTATTGACCAGTGGGACAGCCCCCATGGGTGTGTCTATGCTAAATGCTTTGTTCTTTTGACTAAGTCTTATGCCTAGCTACTCCTGCGGAGCGGAAGTCAAGACCCAATAGTGATGACTTAGAGGTGGCGGCGACTGTCGGAGGACCCAGAATAAGGAATTTTACGGTAAGATTTTACAAAAATTCCGTTATTTATACTTCTGTCACCTGTACCTACCTGTCTGACTTTGTTTAGTGCATATTCACGGTTATTAGCAGCAAAAAGATCAAATAGTTTGTATTTCTTAAAATAGTAGTAATACTTTCTGTAAGCAGTCTATCGTTTTTCTTAGTTGACAAGTGTGGCCTCTCTTGCATTTTTAGTCAATACGCCACTGGAGGCTGTGTCAGGGAGTGTAATGATGATGGAGTGGCACAAGCACTGAATGAAGACTCAGGAAATACTGGAACTCTGTAGTGTATGTTTACTGTAACCCAGATTACTCTGATCCTCGAACAGATGGGTACCAGATGGCCTGGCAGGACACTAAGTGAAAGCACAGACTAAGGTCAGGTTCAGATACAGGTGCAAAGTCAGAATATAGGCTGTGTCTGTAACAGTCAAGCAATGGCAGCACAAAATCTGCATGCAGAAAGGTAGGCAGGAGTTCAGACCGGGGTCAGGAACAAGCAAGCAGCAGAGGTACAAAATCAATAGGCAGACATGTATTTGAGGGTGCAAAGTGAGGCCAGTATTGGAAGGCCAAGACAGGTCACAAGGCAACCTGAATCAGTAGCAGGAAAAATGGCAACACAGGTCTAGTCACAACGAACAGATGAAAACCACTTGGCAATTTCTTCAAGCAGTGCTGAGCCTTAAATAAGCTGTTCAGTGTCAATGCTGGGTCTCCGTACACCGGGCAGTAGCCCCATGTGCAGAGCCATGTGTTGAGATATGCATACACCATGTCCCTTCACTGACCTTTTGCATGTTGCAACAGAACCTTCCTGGCCTCTGCAAAATGAAGTCTGAACTACTGAGCATTGAACGCATTTTGTTTATTTTTATATCTATCAGAACAGCACATTGTCCTCCCTTAAATTTTCTAGGTGAATTTTTCATAATAACTTTGCAATGTTCCCATGCCTATTGCTTATATCCACCCAAAATATTTTTCTCTTGAACATAAAACATGGATACAAAAATGTACCATCTTAGTAAGATTTGAAGAGGTTCTGCCTCTGGTACAAAAAGCTTGGCCTTGTAAATCAGGCATGCACACTCAAGGTGGCAACATGTCTAAAATTACCATAAAGGGTCACATTAATGCTATAGAAGACCACACTTACTCACATAAACAGAGCAGCACTTTGGGTTAATGTTGCTAAATAATAATATGGGTTAAATTCACAAATCTGTATTCTTAATTGTACGTTAAGAAACAAAGTATGGTAATTCCGGTACATAGGATTATGCTGCTGCCTTTATAAAAGTAGACACTGTAAGGACAGCCTAGTATAGCCCTCTTTACTCTCATCATGCTTCAGTTTTTTGTTAGTGTCTTAGGAGAATGAATGTTTTCTCTCCTAAAGAAAAGAAAGCCACTTGTTTTCGCAAAATTCTTCAGTTGTTGCAAAGGCACTGGGGCTCATTTTGCAGCTTTCTGGATTGGCTGATTCTCCTCAGAACTTTAGAGTCCGTACTTGGACCCTGTTGTAAGGAAGAAGCAGAGCCATTATGTAAATTGTCCTCAAAGCACTGGACTCTACTGAAGGCGCTCTGCCAGACACATTAGGTGTAATGTGTTTGCTAACCGCACAGTGCTTTTCAGGTCCAGGGCTGTGGTGCCCCTGTCTAGTGGAACCCTGTCCAAAAAGGCTCTTTGAGGGTATGTCTAGCAGGAAGGAGAAGAAGGCTGTTTGGATGGAGTGTGTTCCCAGGATCCTGCCCAATATCTCCAATCTACTTGGTGAGGACTGCAAGGAGTCGAAGGACCACTGCTGCAGGAAGTCAGGGCATTGCCCTTATGGAAGTCTAGGTGTGCATAAACTGCTCCTCAAGTCCACTAAAGGGTTGGCTAAAAACGCCAGGTGCAACACTTTCAGTTGCAGACTTGTGGTGGAAGAAGGTGTAGCGCCATTTACGTATACTGTGCCACCCTTATACTGTGCTTACTGTCCACTTTCCCCTACTGATTCTGTACAGCTTCCTTCTGGTTTGTCATACATGTTTCATTTTCTAGAGCACTTGCACCTGCTCAGTCTCTCCCAACATCTGCTCGACCAGGTACACTCCACAGTTCTCCAGGCTTCATTCTGCATCCAGTAAGATGTCACATATTGCATTATCCCCTCCTGCCCTTGCAGTGTTTTTGTTGGTAACCCTTGTAAGAATCCCTTATTATGATGGGTCATGCTGAAAGGGCAGTGATCACAACATTCTTCAGAATCCTCCTTAGCCACTTTCGGGGGGGGGGGGGGCTCCCTCCTCCCTCCTCCCTCCTCCCTCCTCCCTCTCCAGGGAGGAATTTTCTACTACTATGTCTGAGTTTATGGTGAAAATTTCAGCCATATTACCAGCATTAATGCCTGATATCCAGAATTGGTGTCCTTTTGGTACACATGCAGAGAACCTTTTGGCTCAAGTGTTGGTCTGTGGATTATCTGTGCAAGGAACATGTGTTTTATGTGCCTTTTGATGGGTAACGCCCCTTTTGATCTCTTGACGATTTTATCTAGGATGTCACCTGAGATAACAGCACACTTTTGCCCAAACAAAAGAAAGCTTAACCTCAGACTGCAATACCATTTACCTCAGAGGTTAAGTTATTTTCATTTTTCCCAGGCCTCTAAGTCACAAGCAAAACCTGTGACTCGTTTCCGCTTATGGAAAATCTGCATGAAAACTTGTGGACATCAAGGATGATAAAGCCCCAACTTTTGCACATGGGTTTTGGGCCTAATGTTACCTTCTGTCTAAACATTTTGGCTTCCATGGACAAGAAGGCGCCCAGTTTCTGGACCATCACATACGCCCGATGCTTAAAACCAGGTCCTTTATTATGGATTCCAGCCTGTTAGGCTGGGGAGGAATCCTGGACACCCTCTCAGTGTAAGAGACTTGGTTGCTAGGAAAAGCTTGTTTCCAGATCAGCATTATGGGACTTGGAGCAATTTTGGTTATCCCTACAATGCCAGACCTCTTAACTGCAACGTCACCTGACCAGAATTAAGTTGGGGCAGTGCCATGGCAGTGTCTTTCATCAACAATCAGGGACGAACCAGAAGTCTCCTAGCTGAAAGCGAGGTGAATCAGATTCTGTCTAGTGCATACCTGCACATCTAAACCCTGTCCACCATGCATATACCAGGCATGTAAAATTGTCAGGTGGACTTCCTCAGTCACCACCATCTGGACTCAGGAGAATGGTCTCTTCATCCTGAGGTTTTTCGGGACCTAGGGGTTTCAAAGGTGTTGGACGCTGCATGTGATATCCTGGCTTTCAGACTCCACAACAAACTCGTTAAGTTAGCCTCTGGGTTTAGAAATCCCCTAGCCTTCACAGTGAATGCTGTGGGGACTATAAAGGATCATTTTCAACTGATCTACACCTTTCTTACCTCAAAGATCCTTCTTTGCATGGTTGGAAGGCATTCTTGTGATTATCGTGTCAACCTGGCCCAGGAAGACCTGGTTCTTGGACCTTGTTAGACTCATCTGGATCCTCTTTGCTAAGGGCTAGTTTACCCTCCTGATTCTTGGTCGCTGGCTTTAATGGCCAGCCTGTTGAAGGCCACATCCTGAAGGATAGGAACTTATCTGATTCAGCTCCTCAAAGCATCCCTTATCACTGCCACACCAGTCATATTCTCCCTGATTCCCGCCACACCAGGTAGAGTGTCCCTGATTCCCGCCATACCAGGTAGAGTGTCCCTGATCCCCGCCACACCAGGAAGAGTGTCCCTGATTCCCGCCACACCAGGTAGAGTGTCCCTGATTCCCGCCACACCAGGTAGAGTGTCCCTGATTCCTGCCACACCAGGTAGTGTGTCCCTGATTCCCGCCACACCAGGTAGTGTGTCCCTGATTCCCGCCACACCAGGTAGTGTGTCCCTGATTCCCGCCACACCAGGTAGTGTGTCCCTGATTCCCGCCACACCAGGTAGAGTGTCCCTGATTCCCGCCACACCAGGTAGAGTGTCCCTGATTCCCGCCACACCAGGTAGAGTGTCCCTGATTCCCGCCACACCAGGTAGAGTGTCCCTGATCCCCGCCACACCAGGTAGAGTGTCCCTGATCCCCGCCACACCAGGTAGAGTGTCCCTGATCCCTGCCACGCCAGGTAGAGTGTCCCTGATCCCTGCCACGCCAGGTAGAGTGTCCCTGATCCCTGCCACGCCAGGTAGAGTGTCCCTGATTCCTGCCACGCCAGGTAGAGTGTCCCTGATTCCTGCCACGCCAGGTAGAGTGTCCCTGAATCCTGCCACGCCAGGTAGAGTGTCCCTGATCCCCGCCACACGAGGTAGTGTCCCTGATCCCCGCCACACCAATGCAGTGTTGCCTCTGCCTGCTGCCCGTACTAACGCTAGCCTGTTTATTGACCACATTTCTGCCTGCTGTTTGGACCGATCCTTTGCCTGTTTGCTGATCATTTCTCTGCCTGCAGCCTGAACTAATCCATCTGCACATCCCGCTGACTACATTCCTGTATGACACCAGGTCAGTGGATATGGCATTTCTGGGAGTACCAGTAGGCTAGACCTGCTAGGAGTGGACTGACTTTCTGTACTCTCCGGATTATTAAGTCCCTATTAGGGACCCATAATTTTGGAGGTTCAAAGAGTTCTGGGTGGGAAGAACCTCCAAATCATGACTACAGGGACCTCCATTAAAGGAGGAGGAATCATTTGGCACCTGGAAGTGAGAGAGGTGAGCTGAACATGCTTGAATGACAACTAAACTTGGGCTTGAGCTCTGGTTGCTGACTGTGAAAGCCTCCTCTTTGGGACCCCCGAAGCAGATGGAATTGTCTTTTGTGTGTGTGTGTGTGTGTGTGTGTGTGTGTGTATGTATATATGTATGTATGTGTGTGTAAAATTATATATATATATATATATATATATATATATATATATACACATACATACATACATAATGTTTGTGTGTATGTATAGATACATTTTTAAATGTTATACTGTGTATTTTTTATATGTATTTAACGTGGTTCTAAAGGCAGAAGTTTTTCATCCTAATGCATTCTGTGCAGAAGGGTGAAAAAAATGAAAAGTGTAAATGAAACAATACACATACATTTACCAATTACTAAGTCAAGACACATTTAGATTGGACCTGTACTAGAATTGTGTTTTTTTTTTTTTTGGATAGAGTTGTTTTTACTGATACTGGGGCTCCATTAGAGCGAGTTCCCTTCACTTAAGCCGGCCATAGACTGTGCAAATCTCCGCCGGTTCAGCAGGGACCAGCTGAGATTCAAACCATGTATGGGCAAGCTGATTGTACTCCAGTTGATCAATCGATCAACTTGGGTACAACCAGCCTGTCAGATTTTTCATTTGATTATTGCCAGTAGCAATAAGCACTGTGTGTTCCCCCTGCGGGGGAAGCTCCCCATGCCCCCAAACCGGAAGAACACACTAGCTCTGCGGAAGGGTATTCCGTGGTTGTAGGAAAGAAAATCGCACAGTCTATGGCCGGTTTAACTGTCCTAGTGAGAATGGTGTCACTAGATAGGAAGTAAAATCTCCCACAGCCCAGCACAAAACCACAAATCAAAGTTTAGCAGGAGAAGACTAGAACTCCTGTAAGCTTTTTATTGCAGTCTGTTACCAATGCAGTTTTCCAAATAAGATCTCCACCTCCTGCATGTTCACTGGAATCAAGATCATCACATTTGTCAAGTTTCAAGGAGGCGAATCCTGAAGTGTAAATCTGAACCAGGATGAATAAGAGTGACTTTGCGTCTTTGCTTCATTATAACTGTACAAAATTACAAAAGTTGGAGTTACCCTTTAAATTTATACTGTAGTTGCAAAGATATAGATGTACTTTAATTTGAATCTTAAGTATATTATCATTAAGTATATATTTGAGTATACTGTATTATATTTCCAGAATCTCCCTCTAGTGGCTATCTGTATATCAAGCAGGACATTCAGCAGTGCATTTCATGTCAGAAACCTGGTCAGCAACTTCTCAGAAAAATTATTTTGGCCACATTGAGAGTGCATTTTTTCACATCTAACTGGTTGATTTACACTGAGACAGAGGAACACTATAGCACATTTATACTGCACTATTAAACGACAAACTCACACGGCAATAATGATTTTTTTAAATATCGTAAAAATATCTTAAGTGATTGATTGTCTTGTCGCATAACAAAATGTCTGCTTTACATGTGATGTGCCTGCAAAGTATGGTATGCCTTCTTTATACCTAAGCAATTTGTTCCTTATTTAAAGACAGTGTCCAGAGCCATGTAAATTTAGTAAGAAGGGCTGTTTTCATGCTCTTCGACCCTTTTCACCATAGCTTGATTGCTTTGGAAAGACCAATGCTGGCCATACACAATTAGTATTCCTTCAGACAAAAGGGGGGGGGGGGGAGTAGGAATTACCCCCAACCCCTGGCAAGACAATGTATTCTGACAGTTCCACCCTGACTGGCTGCAGCTACTGATTAATGGAAAATTTTCCATCCTGTCTCTTCGATAGGAGTTGATTAAACAATTGACATTTATTGTGCAGACGAACCTGCCAACTGATCGAAATTTTGATCAGTTAATGTGCTGTTTTTGTGCTATAAACAAGAAATCTGGATTTTTTTTATTGGCAAAGGATTATAAAAGAATGATTTGCAAGGCTCGTCCCACTCTCCCAGAATGAAATTGTTTTAATAATTTGTGTTGAAAGGTAAAACATACAAATAAAAAGGGCTTTTTGTTAAGTGATTCCGTTTCGTGTATGCAATATTCCAGAGAACTTGTCTATCTATTACTTTGACTGAATAGGTACAACATAGGTGCATGTCTCTGTCAGAGTTTATATTGTTGTTTTATTCCCTTTACAATACTAATAAAAACCTGTTGGCTTAAAATTTATTTATTTTTTTGGTATACTTTACTATAAGCTGACAAGTGATGTTTCTGTTCTTTTTACAGACTAGAACAACCGTATTTTCCAGCTAATGAGAAGTTCTTTCAGGCTCTTAGCTATTGCTCACGTCTTCAACGTCTGTGCATTATTTCTCGCAATGGAAACATTCAGGCTGAAGCACTGATTTCATTTCTTCACAAATGCAGAGAAGTAGTCATGTGTCATCTCTTCACAGGAGAATCCTTAACAAGTTGCAAGAGCTTACAGCATGGCATTATACAAAGGTATGTAAATAATTACAAATAGTAAAATATAATTTGGATATTCATGTAAAATTTTAGCAAATGCAGAATTGTTAAACCATTTGGCAGGTTCTTTTTCCCTCTCAAGGCTCTTGGAGAAAAATCAAAACTAGTTCCGGGATCTGCACACGTGATGTGACTAAGTGGTTCTTACTCCCCTTTTGGATTTTCTATTTCTTTTATATTATAAAATAGTAGCCTTTTAGATCCTTTTATCAAGGAAGAACTCTTAAAAAATGTCCAGGTCTTGAGGAACCCCTCCTAATTACTAAAGCTACAACTCACAGTACATTAGTAAGGTGGAAAAGAAGTATAAACAAAAGGAAAATGTGGTGTACTTCAGGACTCGACAAACCCCAGGTGCCAGGTCGCATTAGCGACTAGAGTTAGCGGCCTGGCGCCTGGGCAACACTGCGGCAGGTGTCCTCTCCCAATGCCAGACATCCCAAGTCTCCCGCAAGTGCCGTGCGATATCCTGCCTCCGGGCTGTCAGAACGGAGCCGATGCTTCCTGTATAGTTCCAGCTCTGTCCTGTCACAGGCAGAGTGATATCAAATGCACTCCGCCTGTGAGAGGAGAGATACAGGAAGCATCGGCTGTGCATGCTTCCTCTAGTAGTGCCGCTCCTCACACTCTGTTGATGTCTCTCAGAGGAGCCAGCATTTCCCGCCAGCAGATCCCGCTAGCAGTACCAGCCAACACTAAGTCACATGTGCTAGGGTTGCAACTAGCCCCCAGCACATAATTGTAAATATCCCAGCATGTGCAGTGTTTCTGACTCCTACCACCATGACCACCTAAAATCACTTAAGTGATCATGGTGGTTAGAGTGTTCCTTTAATATCTCTCAGAAGAAGTAAGGCTCTGTATACTGATTGCATTTCATTTGATAATCCTCTAGTTGTGTTAAATTGGTTGGGAGAGGGGGTTGGAGGGGGGGGGTGCACAAAGTTCCCCCTCCCTGAAATTAGTTTTTGCAGTTTGGGATGTCTGCCATGTGGCCCCTGCCCGCGGGTGTGCGGACTAAGATGCCGCTACGGTTGGTAATTGAGGCCTAGGCTTTGCGACCTGCTGGAGCGAGACACTTACATATGGGAATTGGCGCTCTCTTGTGGTGGCTGGGGATGCAACAAGTAGTTAACTCTTGGCACTGAGGGTTTCCCCTGCTCGTTGCATAGTTACATACATAGTTACATAGTAGGTGAGGTTGAATAAAGACAATAGTCCATCCAGTTCAACCTGTGTAGGTGTGTGTGGCAGTAATCATCTCACATACCCCTGAATGTTCTGATCCTTGAGATGTAAGTCTAAGAGTCTTTTGAAAGCCACCATACTACCCGCAGAAACCACCTCTTGTGGTAGAGAATTCCACAATCTTGTAGCCCTAACAGTAAAGAACCCCCCATGTTGCCTGAGGTTAAAACGCTTCTCCTCTAATCGCATTGTATGCCCTCGAGTCCTCATGCAATCCCTTCGAATGAACAGATTTTTTTCTAAGCTGGGATCCCCATTAAGATATTTATAAATTGCTATCATGTCCCCCCTCAGACGTCTCTTCTCCAGGAAGAATAAATCGAGCGATTGTAGACGCTCTTCATAGTCAAGGTCCTCCAATCCCCTAATTAGTTTAGTTGCCCTTCTCTGGACTCTCTCCAGCTCCAACACATCCCTCCTGAGGACTGGCGACCAGAACTGGACAGAATACTCCAGATGCGGTCGGACCAGAGTTTTATAAAGTGGAAGGATTATAGTCTTATCTCTGGAAAACATCCCTTTCTTTATGCATGCTAATATTCTGCTGGCTTTGGCAGCTGCCGCTTGACATTGCATGCTGTTGCCTAATCTATCATCAACCAAGACTCCCAGATACTTCTCCATTTTTGATTCCCCCAGGGGTTCCCCTCCTAAAGTGTATTGTGCTTTTATGTTTTTAGTCCCCAAGTGCAAAACCTTACACTTCTCCACGTTAAACCTCATTTGCCATGTCGTTGCCCACTCTGTAATTTTGTCCAGGTCATTCTGTAGGATATCTGCTTCATGCTGTGCAGTTATTGCCCTGGCCAATTTTGTGTCATCTGCAAAAACTGATAACGCACTACTGATCCCGTCCTCAATTCTGTTTATGAATAAATTGAACAAGGTTGGTCCCAGGACTGAGCCCTGGGGCACCCCGCTTACAACCTCAGACCAGTCTGAGTATGCGCTGTTTATTACCACCCTTTGGGCACGCCCTTTAAGCCAATTCCGTATCCAAGAGCAAACTCTGCGGTCGATGCCTGCAGACCTTATTTTATAAATTAAGCGCTTGTGGATCCAAGTACACCACATCCACTGGTCTCCCCCTATCTAGCTCACAGCTTACCTCCTCGTAGAATGCTAAGAGATTGGTTTGACAAGAATGCCCATTTGTAAACCCGTGCTGATTACAGTTCTCACTGCCCGCCCATCTTTTTCCAAAGAGAAGAGGTTGAAGGTGTTGCAGGCTTGATCTGGCGCCCTGTCCTTATCGGTGAGTGGACAGGGAGTGTGGGACAGCTGGTTGGAACGGCCTCAGTTCCATTTTCAACCTCACAAAGATGGAAACAGTTTTTTTATTATTTTTTTTCATGAAAATTATTTTTTTATTATTTTTCATTCTCTCCCTGTCATGCCATACAGCCGAACCCCTTTCACACGGGCTATCGGATCAGGTCCGCCTGTCAGTTTTTCAGGCGGAACTAATTGGACCCTTCAGTCTCCTCTATGGCACTGCGGATGTCCGCTGACAACCACCGCCATCCGATCCTGTCAGCGGACGGATGGTGGTCCTATTTTCCATCCATCCGGCAGACCGGATCAGATGGCATCATATGGAAATGGACAGGCAGTCCATTTCCATCCGACTGCCTCAAAAGAGGAGAGCGGGACTGTGTAAGTGTCGACAGAACCAGTGGTTCAAGTGAAACAAGCGGATTCCGCTTAGCGGAGGGGCCCGTATGAAAGGGGCCTAAGGTGGCATGAGTTACTGGATCACCGGATCTCCTATATCCCACCTTGCTGCACTGTCCTTCCCTAGTAAGCCACTGTCCATCACACCATCAAGCCAAGTACACACGGGCCGAATGCCAGGCAACATCAGCCGGTTCAATAAAAACTGGCCGCCATTCGGCCCGTCTGTATGGCAGGCAGTCCAACAGAAGCCGGCCATTTGGCATGTGTGAAAAAAAAAAACTGTGTCCTAACTTTTTTAACTGGCTCCTAGATTCCAAGCACATTTGTCAAGCCCTGGTGTACTTGATGTATTTGACACCCAGGGCTTAATTCTCCTTTAAGGGGCGTGGCTGGGGGGTGTCCTATGCCTCCATACTTTTGGTAATAGATATCCCTCAGTCCCATCTCAAAAAATTGGGAGGTATGAGTCTGTAGTCTGAGAACCGACACTTCCTGTAAATAAACTACATATCCCACTATCCCTGAGCCTTTCTGGTTTAGCAGGTGCAGATGTTGCAGGTGAGAGCTAAGTAGTAATTAGATCTGACACACATATTAACAGGCAAAGCAATTAACAGAGAGATCTTCATTAGGGATGAGCTCAGGCATGTTCAAATAAGAGTCTGAATTGTCACCAATAATAAGCAGCTGAGGCATTCCCCAAGTATACATGCCCGTTATATAGGAATGCCTTATGATTTGCAATGTGCAGTGACAGCTTCCTGACTAGGATCCAAACACGCCTGAGCGTAACCCTGATCACCATGCAGCCTTTCATCACATTAGCACTTCCACAATTGTGATTTAACACATTGTCATGCATTAGAAAAAAATGAAATGGCACCTCCTATGAAACCTTCTAATAACTCAGCAAGCAGCTGCCATCAATTTTTAGTGTGTGGCAAAAAAATGTAAAATCGTGTTTTAAGCTATTTAAATAGTACGTGTCCACATAAAAAACAAATACAATTAAATATAATTAATAAACAATACAGTGATGCTTCTTTAACAACAAGTGAATGTCCTGTGATCAAATTGAACCGTGACAGCCCCTAATAAAATTTCTTTAAAAACACCACGTTAAATAGTGCTCCACGCCCTTTTTAAAAGTGCTCCTTTTTTGTGCTCCACCACCTTTAGTAAGGGGGGCCACTCACCAGATGACTTTGGGCCACCAGGACTCTCACAGCTTATATGGAACTACTTTACACCAGAAAAGGTTCAGCATACATCCAGTGTCACCAGTATGGATATACAGATGACTTTGGGCCACCAGGACCCTCACAGCCTAAATGGATCTCCTTAGTACCAGAATAGGCTCAGCATACATCCAGTGTCACCAGCAACAATATCGAAGAATGAAAAAAAAACAATACCGAATAATGGTGCAGTGCTTTTATTTAAAAGGATTATCTCATAAAAACATAAGCCAGTAAAACTTACATTTCGTTGTGCTTTACAGCGGAACCCACTACAAAATCGCCTGGTTAGTGTACGATCCCCACCGCTCGTTACTAGAGCCAGCGTGCGTTTCACCTGAGTTCCACCTGACTTGGACATGACGAAACCGGAAATATCACCGCTACAAGGGCCTCAATGCATATCACCGAAAGGCATCATCAGGTGAAATGCATTGAAGTCCTTGTAGCGGTAATACTTATGGTTTTGTCACGTCCGATTCAGGTGGAACACATGCTGGCTCTAGTAACGAGCGGTGAGGATTGTACACTAACCACTAACACAAGATTTTACACATTGTTATGCATTGCAGCACAGTTACTCCCCTTCCCTGCGCTGCCCCGCCATCCTGCCCGCCCTCCTCACAGTCTCTCCCCGCTCTGTGCACGGCCGATTGGCGGCACTTGCCTTCCGTTTCCCACTAAAAACACTAAATGACATGATACAAAGCTGTGATCCTAATGGATCACACTGTATCATGCCATTTCAGCACAGGATTGCACCTGGTGACTTTTCCAGTGCCCTGCCTGTCATTTTCCAGTGCTTTGTGCCTGGAAAATTTTGAATGACCATGGCGTCCAAAAAGCGTTTTTTTTTGCGCAAAAGCGCTTTTAGACGAACTGGAAAACAGCGACAGCGTAACGGGAGTTACTTGAAGAACTGAGCGATAGCGATTTGTGGGAAAATTCGTCATCAGGTAGGGAAAGTGACGACAGCGACGATTCTGATGTCTCTTTCTGGCACATAGCTTTGGAATTTGGGAAGTATATCAAATGGTTCTTCAAAATTTCCAACGGAGCGATGTGCCAGAAAGAGACATTAGAATCATCGCTGTCGTCACTTTCCGTACCTGATGATGAATTTTTCCACGAATCGCTATCGCTCAGTTCTTCAAGTAACTCAGTTTCGCTGTCGCTGTTTTCCAGTTCGTCTAAAAGCACTTTTGCGCAAAAGGAATGCTTTTTGGACGCCATGGTCGTTCTCTATTTTCCCGGCACAAAGAACTGGAAAAGCACAGGCAGGGCACTGGAAAAGTCACCAGGTGAAATCCTGTGGTGAAATGGCATGATATAAAGCTGTGATCCTAACGGATTACACTGTATCATGTCATTTAGTGTATTTACACTTTTGAATCTGCCGCCGGTTCCACCCCCCTGCATCGCAACGCTCGCAGGGAAGGGAACTGGAAGACGGGTGACGGCATTGGCCGAGCACACAGCGGGAGGACGGCGGGGGATTGCAAGAAAGGTGAGTTTTAAAATGTAAAACAACAAATTCCTATGCAAAACAATGTACCGCTTTTAGCACAGAAATCTGGACATAATCAGACCGCCAGGGAGATTAAAGGAGATGTAAAGGCAGGAGATTTTTTTTATCCTAATGCATTCCATGCATTAAAAGAAAAAGCCTTCTGTGTGTAGCAGCCGCCCCAGCAACACCTAATACTTGGATAATAAAATATAAAGGGTATTGGCGCTACTTCCAGTATGTTAGCAAATCCGGTCCGAGCGCTAACCTGCACGAGACTGCTGTACATACCGATCTTAAACTGTGAGTGGTTACTTTACTTTTATTAAATACATTACAAAATTACTACACTATGGTCGGTTTATTCTTCTCTTGGGGCCACGTATGAGCAATGTAGGAGTACCTCAGGAACAATACACAGAGGGTTAGAGATGAGACACCTATACACACCAGGACCAGTAGCTGAACTGGAACCAGGAAAAGTGTAACTGCGGGACTCCCTGGATCATCTCCATTGCTGTGCAGAGTCTGCTACCCCTTTTAAGGGGAAAGCATTGTGGTGAGTGCAATTCCTATAGGGGCACTGTATCACAGCACAGAGCACAGTAAGATATTAGGACAGCACCATCGTCTTACCCACGTTTCTTCTAGCTTTCTTCTTTTCCTTATCAGTTTGGGACAACACTAGCACTTTGGATTGACCACAAATTATCTATTTGGACTATACATCTTTTTTAATCAGTTTTGCACTAGCACTTTTTACTAATTTTTATAAATTTTGAAATTTACTTAAAAATAAATATTTATTTATTTATATAATCATCTTCACATATAGGATTTGGCACTATTTTTATAATCTGTATATTTAAATTTGATCAACCATATATTTGCACTTATTATTTAATAGAATTCACTGCCTCACCAGTATTAATATAGCACCTTATCTTTCCATTTTTATATATCCACATTTATTATACTCCCACCTATATGGGAGATCACCATTAATTGTGGCACTGAGCACGTGAGCACTTTATTGAACCTGTGTATACTATAAGAGTATTTCTGTATATGTTATAGAGTGGTGATATATGCACACTATTCACATCCATTCTACAGAACATCATCACTTGATAGCGTCCACTACGCTAACATACTGGAAGTAGCGCCAATACCCTTTATATTTTATCATGCATTTCTAACTTCCCACTTCTAATGTGAAGTATTCTAGGGAGGCTGCAAACTTCAGGACAAAAAACTAAAATTTCTTCCAATTATCTGCGCGGGATTATTTATTATTCAAAACCCCTAATACTTACCTGAGCCCTATCTCTATCCAGTGATGTCCACAAGTCCCTTGGCCGTCCGAGACTCTCCCTCCTGATTGGCTGAGACACAGCAGTGATGCCATTAGCTCCTGCTGCTGTCAATAAAAGTTAGTTAGCCAATCAGGAGAGAGAGGGGGCGGGGCCGAACCACAGCTCTGTGTCTGAATGGACACACGGGGCTGCAGCTCGGAACAGGTGCCCCCATAGCAAGCTGTTTGCTGTGGGGGCACTTGACAGGAGAGAGGGACCTGAGAAGAGGAGGATCTGGGCTGCTCTGTGTAAAATCAACTGTACAGAGGAAGTAAGTATAACATGTTTGTTATTTACAAAAAAAAACATGAGACTTTACAATCCTTTTTAATATGTCAACACAGACATAGATGATAATGCATTTTACAAACCTCCGTAATTTTAAATTTCAAAGCAAAATTATTCTTAAGGTTATAGGTTATACAGCAATTAAAGCAATTATTGAAAATAAACATACAAGAAAAGTCTGTAGCAAAAATCTCACAGTCCACTATGTGACAAAGCACTATAAATCACAGATTTTAACACCCAGGAGGACCAGTAAAAACAAAAGATACTTTGAGAAAAATAAAATTAGTTGCTTTCTACAAAACTTTCTTTACAGCACCTGTATGAATTGTACTCAACAGCAAGGCCCTAATGTGTTCTAATGTGGCCTCTGCAGCACTGTGCATTCAAGTGTATCACTTCTTCCCAAGAATTGATCCTCTCCTCAGAGACACCACTCATCACATCAATCACTTAGATCTCTTTTGATCTCTGATGCCCCTGGCTTCGTTTGATCTTCGCAGTTCTTCAGTTCACAGACTTTCAGAGTCTGGACCCTGTTGAAGACAAAGAGTGCTTCTGGTGCTGGCAGAACAGAAAGGAGATTGTAGCTGCAATTAAAATAGCTATAATACTGCTTGCATGTGTGTGTGTGTGTGTGTGTGTGTGTGTGTGTGTGTGTATATACTATATGTATATAGATATAGATATATACATACACTGAACAAAATTATAAACGCGACACTTTTGTTTTTGCCCCCATTTTTCATGCGCTGAACTCGAAGATCGAAGACCTTTTTTATGTACACAAAAGGCCTATTTCTCTCAAATATTCACAAATCTATCTAAATCTGTGTTAGTGAGCACTTCTCCTTTGCTGAGATAATCCATCCACCTCACAGGTGGGGCATATCAAGATGCTGATTAGACAGCATGATTACTGCACAGGTGTGGCATAGGCTGGCCACAATAAAGGCCACTCTAAAATATGCAGTTTTAATATATGGGGGGGGGGGGGGTCCGAAAACCAGTCAGTATCTGGTGTGACCACCATTTGCCTCACGCAGTGCAACACATCACCTTTGCATAGAGTAGTTGATCCGGTTGTTGATTGTGGAATGTTGATCCACTCCTCTTCAATGGCTATGCGAAGTTGCTGGATATTGGCAGGACCTGGAACACGCTGTCGTATACGCCAATCCAGAGCATCCCAAACATGCGGAATGGGTGACATGTCCGGTGAGTATGCTGGCCATGCAAAAACTGTTTTCAGCTTCCAGGAGTTGTTTACAGATCCTGGCAACATAGGGCCATGCATGATCATTCTGCAATATGAGGTGGTGGTCGTGGATGAATGGCACAACAATGGGCCTCAGGATCTCGTCATGGTATCTCTGTGCATTCAAAATGCCATCAATAAAATGCACCTGTATTCGTTGTCCATAACATATGCCTGCCCATACCATAACCGCACCGCCACCATTGGCCACTCGATCCACAACGTTGACATCAGAAAACCGCTCCCACACACACGACGCCATACACGCTGTCTGCCATCTGCCCTGTACAGTGAAAACCGGGATTCATCCCAAGAGAACACCTCAAGTGCCAAACGCCATGGAATGTGAGCATTTTCCCACTTAAGTCGCTTACGCTGACGAACTGCACTCAGGTCGAGACCCTGATGAGGATGACGAGCATGCAGATGAGCTTCCCTGAGATGGTTTCTGACAGTTTGTGCAGAAATTCTTTGGTTATGCAAACCGATTGTTGCAGCAGCTGTCCTGGTGGCTGGTCTCAGATGATCTTGGAGGTGAAGATGCTGGATGTGGAGGTCCTGGGCTGGTGTGATTTACACGTGATCTGCGGTTGTGAGGCCTGTTGGAAGTACTGCTAAATTCTCTGAAACGCCTTTGGAGACAGCTTATGGTAGAGAAATGAACATTCGACACACGGGCAACAGCTCTGGTGGACATTCCTGCAGTCAGCATGCCAATTGCACGCTCCCTCAAAACTTGCGACATCTGTGGCATTGTGCTGTGTGATAAACCTGCACAATTTAGAGTGGCCTTTTATTGTGGCCAGCCTAAGGCACACCCGTACAATAATCATGCTGTCTAACCAGCATCTTGATAATGCCACACCTGTGAGGTGGATGGATTATCTCAGCATAGGAGAAGTGCTCACTTACACAGATTTAGACAGATTTGTGAACAATATTTGAGAGAAAAAGGCCTTTTGTGTACATAGAAAAAGTCTTAGATCTTTTAGTTTAGCTCATGAAAAATGGGGGCAAAAACAAGTGTTGCGTTTATAATTTTGTTCAATGTATAAACACACACACACAGAGTATATATGTGTGTGTGTGTGTGTGTGTGTGTGTGTGTGTGTATGTATATATATATATATAATATACAGTATCTCACAAAAGTGAGTACACCCCTCACATTTTTGTAAATATTTTATTATATCTTTTCATGTGACCACACTGTAGAAATGACACTTTCCTACAATGTAAAGTAGTGAGTGTACAGCTTGTATAACTGTAAATTTGCTGTCTCCTCAAAATAACCCAACACACAGCCATTAATATCTAAACTGCTGGCAACAAAAGTGAAAATGTCCAAATTGGGCCCAAAGTGTCAATATTTTGTGTGGCCACCATTTTTTTTCCAGCACTACCTTAACTCTCCTGGCCATGGAGCTCACCAGAGCTTCACTGGTTGCCACTGCAGTCCCCTTCCACTCCTCCAGGACGACATCTCAAGACTGGTGGATGTTAAAGACCTTGCGTTCATCCACCTTCCATTCGAGGATGCCCCACAGATGCTCAATAGGGTTTAGGTCTGGAGACATGCTTGGCCAGTCCATCACCTTTACCCTCTGCTTCTTTAGAAAGGCAGTGGTCGTCTTGGAGGTGTGTTTGGGGTTGTTATCATGTTGGAACACTGCCCTGCAGCCCAGTCTCCAAAGGGAGGGGGATCATGCTCTGCTTCATTATGTCACAGTACATGTTGGCATTCATGGTTCCCTCATTGAACTTTAGCTCCCCAGTGCCAGTAGCACCCATGCAGCCCCAGACCATGACACTCCCACCACCATGCTTGACTGTAGGCAAGACACACTTGTCTTTGTACTCCTCACCTGGTTGCCGCTAAACACACGCTTAATACCATCTGAACCAAATAAATTTATCTTGGTCTCATCAGACCACAAGACTTGGTTCCAGTAATCCATATCCTTGGTCTGCTTGTCTTCCTCAAACTGTTTGTGGGCTTTCTTGTGCATCATCTTTGTAAGAGGCTTCCCTCTGGGACGACAGCCATGCAGACCGATTTGATGCAGTGTGCAGCGTATGGTCTGAGTACTGACAGGCTGACCCCCCCCCCACCCCTTCAACCTCTGCAGCAATGCTGGCAGCATTCATATGTCTATTTCCCAAAGTCAACCTCTGGATATGACACTGAGCACGTGCACACAACAGCTTTGGTGGACCATGACGAGGCCTGTTCTGAGTGGAACCTGTCCTGTTAAACTGCTGTATGGTCTTAGCCACTGTGCTGCAGCTCAGTTTCAGAGTCTTGGCACTCTTATTACAGCCTAGACCATCTTTATGTAGAGCAACAATTCTTTTTTTTCTGATTCTCAGGAAGTTCTTTGCTATGAGGTGCCATGTTGAACTTCAAGTGACCAGTATGAGTGAGTTAGAGTGATAACACCAAATTTAACACACCTGCTCCCCATTCACACCTGAGACCTTGTAACACTAACGAATCACATAACACCGGGGAGGGAAAATGGCTAATTGGATCCAACGTAGACATGTTCACCTAGGGGTGTACTCACTTTTGTTGCCAGCGGTTTAGACATTAATGGCTTTGCGTTGAGTTATTTTGAGGGGACAGCACATTTACACTGTTTATACAAGCTGTACACTCACTACTTTACATTGTAGCAAAGTGTAATTTCTTCAGTGTTGTCACATGAAAAGATATAACAAAATATTTTCAAACATGTGAGGGGTGTACTCACTTTTGTGAGATACTGTGTATACTCACCGGCCACTTTTTTAGGTACACCTTGCTTGTACCGCCTTTTGCCTATAGAATTGCCATTATTCTTTGTGGCATAGATTTCACAAGGGGTTGGAAACATTCCTCAGAGATTTTGGTCCATGTTGACATGATATCATTATACAGTTGCTGCAGAATTGTTGGCTGCAAAAATAAGACCCACCCTAAAAATAAGCCCTAGTTTAGTGTTTGTAAAATCCTGGAATCCACTTTTATACTGTTTTTATATAATGTCCAATGTGTGTTTCTGTAATTGTGTGAACTACCTTCAGTACAGTGCCACTCGGCGCTTCAGACCTCTGAAGATGTCAACGGAATGACGAAACGCGTGTAAGGTGGAACGCACGATGTGACGTCACGGAAGCCGAGTGGAACGCACACGGCGATCACCGTTCTCCACTCTAGAGCTCCGTCTGTGATGCTTTTTACTGCTATTTTTGTGCTTGTATCGGTTTGATTTTATCCTGGAAGCTAAATAAACTCTTTTTAAATATTACACCATTGGGAGCTTTCTTTTTATCCCCCCACTTGGTCAGATACATGAATGGAGAGGAGTGAGAGCTGAAATTGCTGAACCCTAAAGTGGGGATCCCTCCTGGCCCAGGTGGCCAAACAAGCGCTGTCCGGTCTTAGTGCTATAAGGCATATCAGACCCATTCCCTCTGGTGAGTGAGCCTTTCTATTACTCTTCACGGTGGAAATAGAGTGTCATCCTAAAGACCATTTTGGAAGTCGGGCACAGAGCACTTTCACTTTTTTTTTCACTAAGGAAAATTCTGAACTGTTTACACAAAAGTCACCTTATGATTAGCAAGCGCTATAGGTAGCCTCTATCTTGAGGCTATACACGATTACTATATACAGTTTTTTACTGCACATCCAGCGGCCTCACATTGGCTGAGTTAGAAAGGCGGGCTTAGTGAGGGGCAGAGTTTGTTTGGGCCAAGCTGGCCCAAACAAACTATGTAAAGTGTATGAAAAGATGGAGTTAAGCTTTTAAACCTGAGCTCAGAGGAGAGTAAAAATTCTTCTAGGAAAAGATTATTTTAGGGGACTGGAAAAAGCACTTTTACCTACCCCATCCTGTGCTCACAGGTTCCCTCTGCGCTGACAGACTGGTCTCCACAGCCTGTCCTTTCCCACAGTCTTGCAATTGCAGGTCCTTTGACAAGTTCAATGCTGAGCCCATAACCCTGCATTGGATGTGAGGATGCCAAAGCACAATTGATAGCCGGGTACCAAGGTTAGTAAAACTGCTGTTTCCAGTCCCCTAAACCTAAATGAGCATTTTAACATTTGCAATGCAGAGGCATCCCCACTGCTAGGGAGATTTTTTGTTACCTTTTTTGGAGATGGGCTTAGTTGACCAGCCCTCGTCGTAGAAGCCAGCTCCACAAAGGGTGGTATTACTCTTTTGAATCAGCATGAGTGAGTTTAATCATGCACTAGTTTCCGTATTCTCTAATTACCATTTCACCCCTACCATAAGACTGTAATGAAGGTGCTGCTCTTGCAGATGAATTTGTGACTTATTTAGAATACATTATGAAAAATGCATCAGGGGAGCATGGTATTTCATTTGACTTTGTAATAGCAACAGCAATTATATGAAACTGAGAATTCTACTGGGGGTATTTAGCAGGTATGCTATTTAACTTGCCACCAGCCATAAAAAATGGATAAACATTTAGATGAAGTTGACCTTAAGTATATTCAGCTAATTTGTATGTTCTGTGTGTTCTTTGGCTCATTCTGAAACACAGCAACACCCTCAGAGTAGAGCACTGGAATCAATTTTGGGAAGAAGGGTCCTGTATGGAGCAGCTTCCCCTCTGCATTCTGACCACAGGGTTCGCTCGCCCGGCACTGCCGCCATTTTTAGGATGTCTTGTATTTTTTTTTCTACGAATAGAAGGCATTCTCTGATTGGACAAGCTGGAGAGGCAGTCCCTCAGGTAAGATATATGTATACTTGTATTCAGTGGTAGAACAGCGCTAGACATTGTTTCACCCGGGGCAAGAACTCAGCACACCCCCACCCCCACCCAAGAGAGAAGGCCTACACAATCACTGCATAGGTGAGGTTTGAGCAATTTCAAGCTTCACTTCCAAAGCCGATTTAGGAGGGCGCCACTGGAAAAAGAAGTAGGCCAAGGCTTGCTTCTGAGCGCTCCTCCTCCTTTCCAGCAACACCTTTCCTAATCTGTTGCAGAGGAGAAGCTTGGAACCATAGGAGCACTATAGGATATTAAAAGACCTGTGATGCCTTTGGCTGCCCCAAGGAGAGTATTCTTGTGGCTCGCATAGCACGCCACGGTGAACAGTAGGTGTTGCCAAATAGTGTTAACAGTGAAGGGGCTTAAAAGGGCTTAGCTTAAATAAAACAAAAGCATTCTTGTACCGATAAAATATGCTTAGATTAATAAAACAAATGTCACTGTAAAAATATGAATTTAGCCTTCCTTAAAAGTGGACTGAAAACCCTGTACTGGGCTGCAGAGCTGGTGCAAGGATTTTTTCCTACGCAGCTAAAAGTGCAAATTTCCAACTGTTCCCTCCAACGCTCTCTGGCTACGGTCTGAGCCCCTCTTCTTCCAGTCTCGAATGTCCCCCTCTCTGTCTGAAATCCCCCTGTGCATGGATGTGCGCAGCGAATTGCATTAGGGTGTGCACCCTAAAGCTCAAATGCGTGAGTGTGTATATGTGCGTGTGTATGTATGTATATACATATATATATATATATATATATATATATATATATATATATATATATAGCTCTTTTTGCTCAGAGAATAGGTGCAGGAACTCAACCACGCCCCCCACTTTTCCCCAGGTGGGGGAGAGGAAGAGCTTGTTGCAACACATGGTGGATTTGGCCAAATTTCGCTGGGGGAAGGGTCCTAAAGGGACATCAAAAAGAATGTGCTTTGTACAGAGTGCAGGGTTCAGGAGTGCGCTGCATACAGAATGCAGGGTTCAGGAATGTGCTTTCTACAAAGTGCAGTGTTCAAGAATGTGCTTTGTATAGAATGTGGGGTTCAGGGGTGTGCTACGTACAGAGTGTAGGGTTCAGGGGTGCACTACGTGCAGAGTTCAGGGGTGCACTGTGTACAGAGTGCAGCCTTCAGGAACGTGCTTTGTACAGAGTCCAGGGTTCAGGGATGTGCTACGTACCAATTACAGGCTTCAGGGGGTGCTCTAAGTAAAAATTGCAAGGTTCAGGGGTGTGCTATGTTAAGAATGCAGGGTTCAGGGGTGAATATGTAAAGATGCAAGGGTTCAGGGGTGCGCCACCTTAAACCAAAAATGTCTCGCTTTTTCCAAAAAATCTCACTTTGTCCTAATACTGTTATTGTCTCTCATCCCCATCCTTTTTTTTGTGAAAAGTTTTATTATTCAACACTCAAGTTCACAAACAGTGCCAGAATAGATAGTACAAATCTCAATCAGAAAGGTATCAAAAGGCATACACCACAACAACAGGCTTGATCTTTTTCCGTGTGATAGGAAGTTACCCTCCCATATAGTCACCCAATAACACCATGATTAACACCATTCTCTCAAAGATCCAGAGAGGATATCTAATTTTCCCTCCCCCCCCCCCCCCCCAATAGAAATTGTTAAAACATTTCCAATCCCCAAAAACAAAAAAGAGTGTGACCATCTCTTGTAATAACCAATAATAGTGTGTTGATCCTTTAAAACAGAACCTCAGCTTCCATCTTGTAACAAAAGTGTTTTTTTTTTCCCCTTTTTAAATCTAGGAATAGTCCAGGGGAGCAAACCCGCCCTCTTATATTCCATCTAGTGTGCAATACCAGAATCCCTATCCAGATCCTTTAAGCATATTCCCGTCCTCTCAGGGTTATTTGGGGAAATCTCACACATCCACCTCTCCCTCCAAAGTGTCAGTAGAGTCCACCCATCTATACCAGATCTTCCTGAACTTCTTGGGGGATCCCCTCGCTTCGTACGTGTTACGATACATAGAAATATCAGTATTAACCACTTTACGTCTAGCCATGTAGACCTATGTCGGCTGACTTTGCGCGGTTGTACCGGGGGGTTTCCTCTAGCTGGAAAAGGAGGTATCCTTTTGAGGAACAAGAGTTGGAGGAGTTTACAAAAAACCCTAAGCTAGACGCACCTTTGGCCCAGCTATCAAAAAGATAAGATTGGATCGTAAAATCAAATCCTTATTAAAAAAGGCTTGGTTTTCTAACTCCTATAATATGACTACAGCTCTAGCAGATACCTGTATGGCCAGAAATGCAGATTTTTGGATCAAGGAACTATCAAAACATATCTCAGCAATGGAGGGATCACAAGACATACTAGATTCCCTATCGGTGATTGGGAAAGCGGTGTCTTACTTAGCAGACTCAGCGGTAGAGTCGGTAATAGCCTCTACAAGAACAGCAGCTCTTGGGAATTCTGCTAGGAGGGCATTTTGGGTAAAAGCGTGGGAAGGAGATGTATCTTCCAAGCTAAGACTTTGTGCTTTGCCTTTTGAAGGGTCTTTTTTGTTTGGCTCTGGTCTGGATGATGTTTTATCCAGATCCTCTGAGAAAGGGAAAAAATTCCCCACTAAGAGGAAGGACAAGTTAGGGAGGTATTCCTTTCGGAAATTCCAAGACAGAAACCAACAAAGTCCCTTCAGGGGAAAAGCCAAGAGAGGGGGTCTGGCAAGGGGAAAGCAAAGAAAAAACTTGCTGTTCCTCAAACCTGGACCCAATGCCAAGGAGACCAAGTGACGCCAGCGTCAGGGTAGGGGGCAGGTTATCCCATTTTGTTCCCCAATGGGAAAACATCTCGACCAGCCCCTACATTTTACAAATCATTCGGGAAGGATACAGACTAGAGTTTTCCTCTCGGCCGGTGACAGAAATAACGATGACATATGCCTCAAAAGAAAGACAAAAAAGTGAAGCACTGCTAGAAGGTATTCAAGAGTTAGCAGAACAGAGGGTAATTACACCTGTACTGTTAAGTCAGGTATTCCAGGGCTTTTACTCCCACATATTTGTGGTGCCAAAACCCTCTGGAAAATTCCGTCTTGTCATAAACCTCAAAAAGTTAAACAAATTTCTAATATACAAAAAGTTCTCTATGGAGAACATTTATGCAGTCAGAAAAAATCTGTTAAAAAACATATTTATGACTACACTGTATCTAAGGGATGCCTACCTTCATGTCCCAATTCATCCGGAACATCAGGCATTCCTCAGATTCGCAGTAGTAACGGAAGGAGGGACTGCACATTGGCAGTTCAGAGCTCTTCCTTTCGGCTTGGCAGCCAGTCCAAGGATCTTTACGAAAATCTTGGCAGGAAGCAGTAGGCCATCTTCATCTTCAGGGCTTAAATTTGATCCCATATCTGGACGACAGTGAAAAATGTCTGCTCTCGCCCTCTGTGTTCCAGGAGACAGATTATGAGGATTCTGGGTCTGATGACCGCTTGTATCCCAGCAGTAGAGTGGGCCCAACTTCACTCCCGAGACCTCCAATTTTTCCACCTGTTCTCTTGGGACAAGAGACAGGAGTCCCTAGAAGAGAAAATGATGCTCTCCCCTCAAATAATTTCGTCCCTAAGGTGGTGGACAGTTCCTCAAAACCTGAGGAAGGGCAGACTTTGGGGTCAAGAGCAACCCTTAAGGATCACCACGGACGCAAGCACCGGGGGCTGGGGAGCTCACCTAGAGGGAGCTCATGCCCAAGGCACCTGGGATATCCAGGTAAGTCAGGCCTCGTCCAACTACAGAGAGCTGAAAGCAGTGGGGAAAGCCATAAGTGCATTCAAAAGGGTAATTTCAGGAAAAGAAGTCCAGATCCATTCAGACAATGCTACAACAGTAGCTTACCTGAATCATCAAGGAGGGACCAGATCAGACACTCTGTTAAGATTAGCTCAGGAGACACTCTGCTGGGCAGAAAAGAGAGTGATTTCCCTATCAGCGGTACACATAAAAGGGAAGGACAACTGGGAAGCGGACTTCCTCAGTCGCCATTCCATCAAGCAGACAGAGTGGAACTGAATCCCAGAATATTTCAGCTTCTAATTCGGAAGTTTGGTCAGCCGGAGGTGGATATGTTTGCCACTTGGCAGAACAAATAAGTAAGCCGGTTCTTCTCCCTGACACAACAAAAGGACATGTTGGGCTTGGATGCTCTGGCGCAGCCGTGGCACTTCAAGCTAGCATATGCATTTCCTTCTCTAAATCTGATTCCAAGAGTTCTACAGAAACTCAGTGGATGTCCGGAACTACGTCTCCTCTTCATTGCTCCATGGTGGCCAAAGAGGACGTGGTTCACGACTCTGATGTCCCTGTCAGTAACAGCCCCTTGGAAACTCCCAGAGATTACGGACCTGTTACTACAGGGACCATTTATTCACCCCAGACCACAATTTTTTTCAATTAGCCTGGGTAGTGAGTGCCAAATGCTAAAAGAAAAAGGTTGTTCAGATAGGGTCATTGATACCCTCCTCCTAAGTAGGAAGCCGGTGACAAGAATTTTTTTTCCAAAATTTGGAAAAGATTCTGTACTTGGCAGAGTCAGAAGAAGAATTCCTCTGCCTCAATCCCTGTGATCCTGGAATATTTGCAGGATGGGGTAGATAAGGGGGTTGCAGTTAACACCCTTAGGGTACAGGTTGTGGCACTTTCTGTTTTTTTTAGATAAAAACCTGGCCAGGGAACCTTTAATTAAAAGATTTTTGGTAACACGGGGAAGAGCTACCCCGATTAATAGAGCTAGTTTCCCAGCATGTAATTTAACCCAGGTACTAGAGACATTTTCTAGTGAACCCTTTGAACCTTTGGATAAGGTTACCTTGAATATTTTGACCATTAAGTTAGTTTTTCTGTTGGCAATTACCACAGCTAGAAGAGTGGGAGATTTACAGAGTTTGTCCATAAAAGAGCCCTTTATGCTAATTCTCCAAGACAGAGTGATTCTTAGACTAGATCCCTTGTATCTACCCAAGGTAGTTTCTTCTTTTCACAGGAAGCAAGAGATGGTCCTGCCCTCATTTTGTGAAAAGCCTAGGTGGGCAAAGGACCGAAAATTCCATTGCTTGGATGTAGGAAGGTGTCTTCTCACCTATTTAGAAAGGACCAAAGGATTTAGGAGATCTAGTCACCTGTTGGTTCTACATTCTAGACCAAGAAAGGGATTGCAAAACCTTCGATTTCTAGGTGGATCAGGCAAGCCATTAGTATGTCTTTTAAAGTGTCAGGTATTCCCACACCAGCAAACCTAAAGGCACATTCTACAAGGGGCATGGCAACATCCTGGGCCGAAAGAGCAGGAGCCTCCTGAGAGCAGATCCGTCATGCAGCCACCTGGTCCAGTCAAGATACCTTGCAAAAGCACTATCGTGTGGATGTACTGTCGCAGCAAGATCTTGCCTTTGGTAGAAAGGTCTTACAGGCAGTGGTCCCGCCCTAAGGTAGGCCAGTATGGTCCTTTATTATCCTCTCATATGTAGGCCATCCTGGAAGGGTGAAATGAGAAAACGTACCGTTAGTTTACCGGTAACGGTCTTCCTATGAACCCTTCCAGGACGGCCGGCCTACTTCCCGCCCGGAGGTGGTGGTGAGTTAAAAGAAAAGAAAAAAAAATGTGTGTGTATGTAACTGATAGTTATTGAATAACTGTGTCCCTTGAAGTTTGGTTGGAAAGTTACTTTTCTATTACTATAGCTCAAGGTATGGGTGGGACCTTTTTAACAGCTGCAAATTAGTTGTGTTTCCTGTAGGGTGGAGCCACAATCTCTCATATGTAGGCCGTCCTGGAAGGGTTCATAGAAAGACCGTTACAGGTAAATGAACGGTAAGTTTTCAAGCACCTCTGTCCACATTTCCTGTGACAACTCTGGCACAATAGTCAGCCATCTAGCTCTAGCTTGCTCCACAAGTCCAGGGCCCAAGGCCTCATAATGGTTGGAGACCCTCTTGTTTGAGTCAGGATCCAGCAACAGACTTTCCAAAGGGGAATTAGTAAGCCGGATTTCCTCAACCCCGAACTGCGCCAATATAGCGTGGGGAAGCTGCAAGTATTTAAAGTGCCAGGTTTTGGGTATCTTGTTCTGTTCCCGGAGCCTCTCAAATGTGGCTAGTTTCCCCTCGTGGAATAATTGATGTATATATTTAATTCCGTATTGGGCCCACAGAAATCCATCCTGAAGCTTAGCAAATTCAAACCATATAGGATTATTGGGAGATCTAGATAAGTAGTTGTCTCCTGCGATTCGGGAGCATATACAAAAGATCTTCCCAGGGAGAGCCATTACTGACCCCACTTCCCTCCCTGGCACACCACCCCTGTAAAGCATGTTAAGTAGGGTTTCAAATGAGGTAGCTATCACCGCCTCCAGCTCAATAGTTGCATTAGGGACCTGAGGAAAGAACCTCCAGTGCAAGTAGATCAGCTGGGCAGCAAAATAATATGACCTGAAATCTGGGACTGCCAGACCCCCCAAAGTGACAGGTAGCTTTAGCACCGACAGCGAGAGCCTAGGAGATTGTGACCCCCACAGCAAACTAACGGTGATGAAGTCTATACCCCTAAAGACCCTGTTTGGAATATAGACCGGTTCATTGGTAAAAACATACAAAAATGTAGGGAGAAATATAATTTTTAGTAAGTTCACACGCCCTATCAAAGTAATCGGCAAGGCCTGCCATTTATGAACTTTCTCCCTAAATGCCCGTATGATTGGGAACAAATTAACCTCCAGGAAGTTAGTCAGCAGGAGTTGGATTTGGATCCCCAAATACCTAAAGGAGCTAGTCATGGGAATGGGACAGTCCTCCGGGGACGTCAGATTTTCATCAATAGGGAATAGCGTCGATTTGGACTAATTTATGCGGAATCCTGAATAATCCCCAAACTCCTGAATCACTGCAAATGCAGCCGACAGCGAGGGACCAGGATCCTGCAAGTATAGAAGCATGTCGTCGGCATATAGTGACACACACTCCTCCATCTGCCCTATCCACAACCCCATAAGGGACATACTCTCACGTAACCTAGTGGCCAAAGGCTCCATGGCTAGGGCAAACAGCAGGGGCAATAGGGGACATTCCTGTCTGGTTCCCCTATACATGTCAAATGGTTCAGAAATAATCCCATTCACCTGTATTCTGACCAATGGATCAGTATATAGAAGTTTTATCCAAGCAATAGGCAATAAAAGTATGCCCAAAGCCATAAGCCGCCAAGACCCGAAAAAGGTATGGTCACTCAACCAAGTCGAAGGCTTTCCTGGTGTCAAGTGAAGTCATGAATTGTTATGTTGTCTGTAGATTTATAAAAAGCCTCCTAATATTCATCTGTGTACACCTCCCAGGCATAAACCCAGTTTGATCTGCCTTAATGAGTTTCAGTATAACCGTCTGCAGTCTCACTGCCAGAGTCTTTGCAAGTATCTTAGTGTCCACATTTAGCAACGAGATTGGATGATGAGAGTCACACTCCCTTGGATACGTTCCAATCTTGGGGATCAGGACCACCAGAGCTTCTCTCATAGAGGGGGACATAATTCCCTCCAATCTCACCGATTCAAAGACTCATAGTAACCGCGGTGCTAAGAAATCACCGAAAGTGCCATACCACTCCGAGGGCAGACCGTCCAGCCCAGGAGACTTCCGAGGAGAGAAGGAGGATATGGCTCCCCCAATCTCCTCCAGGGTAAGATCCCTGTCCAGAAACTCTCTCTCCTGACAGCTGCGGAAGCTCAATTCCCCGCAGATAACTGGACAGATCTGCCTGATCCGGAGCGGCACGGGACCTATATAACTCCTGATAATATTGTGTAAATACTTGCAAAATCTCATTGTCCGTTACCTCATTTCTGTGGGACGTATAAATACCCCCAATATGCACCGGTACATATTCAGGGCGGGCCAAATACTACAACATGTAATATAAATAGAAGAAAAATTTCCGCGCTAGATGTGACCGAAAACCAAATGATTAAGAACAATAGTGAGCAGCTGGCACAAAATCAACTAACAGTGATTCAAAAAATACAATAAAAACCAAAAAGTGCAGCGCTGAAATCAGTATACAATTATATAGCTGAAAAGCTCATATAAAGAAAACAAAAAAGGAGAGGGGATAATGTCCAAATGAATAGTCCCAATATTAAGTGCAGAGATGTGAATCCATGTGCAAAATAACTTTCTTCCAGTGACACCAGGGAAAAGTGTAGGAAGGGGACACCCTTGTGCTCAGGTATAACAAGCAGCTTACCGAAATTCCGTGGCTGCTCAGTTTAATGAGACAGCCTCTCCCAGCTAGTAGTAAACCAGTAGGTCAACCGATATCAAGCTCAGGTGCTTCGAAAGACTCCGAAAGCCGAAAGCCGTTTCCGGTGTGTTGTTAAACCGATCACATTAATATGTGGCACACTTGGAACTTCTCATATACTCCATTGAACGTAAAGCCATATGTAGAAAGAAACAGAGGCCCATAGCGTAATCCCGTAAACCAATAGGTAAATTTATTAAAAAAACTACTTACAATTTAAAAGACAAAAACAGGCATGTAGTATGTGCCGGTCATGGATCTAACCGCGGCGTCCCGCAAGTCTCCAGATCAGCATATGGATAAACAGCCGGCTTCGTTGGGGGGCGTGTGGATGTTTATGTCTGGGATCGCCAACGTTTCGTCATAAGAAAGACTTCTTCTGGGCCCTGATCTGGAGACTTGCGGGACGCAGCGGTTAGATCCATGACCGGCACATACTACATGCCTGTTTTTGTCTTTTAAATTGTAAGTAGTTTTTTTAATAAATTTACCTATTGGTTTACGGGATTACGCTATGGGCCTCTGTTTCTTTCTACATATGGCTTTACGTTCAATGGAGTATATGAGAAGTTCCAAGTGTGCCACATATTAATGTGATCGGTTTAACAACACACCGGAAACGGCTTTCGGCTTTTGGAGTCTTTCGAAGCACCTGAGCTTGATATCGGTTGACCTACTGGTTTACTACTAGCTGGGAGAGGCTGTCTCATTAAACTGAGCAGCCACGGAATTTCGGTAAGCTGCTTGTTATACCTGAGCACAAGGGTGTCCCCTTCCTACACTTTTCCCTGGTGTCACTGGAAGAAAGTTATTTTGCACGTGGATTCACATCTCTGCACTTAATATTGGGACTATTCATTTGGACATTATCCCCTCTCCTTTTTTGTTTTCTTTATATGAGCTTTTCAGCTATATAATTGTATACTGATTTCAGCGCTGCACTTTTTGGTTTTTATTATCAAATACGACAACAGTCTACTATTTTTATCCCCAAAGTCGAATATATGTCTCCTCTGAGTCATCATTCTCTTGGTAGTCTGGTCCGTCAGAACTGTCCGCAGCTCTCTAGTCGCTTGTTGCCAACTCGCCAACCTATCTCGAGTAGGATCACGTATATATGCCACCTCCGCTAAAGTCACATCCGTTTCCCTTTCTACTATAGTGGAAGCGAGCGGACGCTTGAAACCCTTCACCACTGTCATAAACACACCCCGCAAGGTAGCTTTAAAGGCCTCCCATTGAGTCATAGGAGATCCATACGCCCCATTTTCTTCCCAAAAAAGCTGAATGGCCTGCTTACATTTAATCGTAATGCATTCTTCCTGCAACCAGTCAGAAAGAGTTCTTGGTAAGTATTCAACTGAATCAACCAGCTCCAATCCCGCATCCTCTGCAAGGATAGTGTCCACCCTGGATAAAGACTTATGCGTCTCTGAGTAACAGGAGTATTCCTTAAGATTCGGGTGCCTGTACCGCCAGACATTCCGGAATCCATAGGTAGACAACCATCCTGCCAGAGGAGCAGGGGAACCCGCAGCTGCCCTCAGTCTGTCCATCGAGGCATCTGCCACGGCGTTGAAGTCCCCCATAATGAAAATCTTCCCTTCTGCTATCTCAAAAGTTGCTCTGAGCATATCATCCAAGTGAGAAAGCAAGAATGGAGGAGGCACATAGACATTTACTATTGTCAGAAGCCTATTGCACACCTTAATTACCAATGTCACATATCTCCCATATAGATCAGTCTTAACCGCTGGAACCGAGATGGGCAGCGCCTTCGTCACTAGGGTGGATACACCTCTTGCATAAGAAGAGAAGGTGGCATGATAAGCCCCAGCAATATGAGCCCTTTTTAAGGAGAGAGTCCTAGAGCCCTGTAAATGAGTGTCCTGCGACAGCATCAAATGAGGTTTATATTTTTTCAAATAATTAAATATCAATGACCGCTTAAACTTTGAATTAAGTCCTCGGTCATTCCAGGACACCACTCGTAGGGTTACCACCATTCTATATAGCAGATATCCATACACTGAGGAATTGAGAAGTAACCCTCGTTATCACGGAGCTTCCACCAGAGCTCCAGGACTCCATGCCCATCACAGGCCCCTGTCATTGACAGTGCCGTACCAGTAGGACACGCATATTTCTATAGGTACAGCATGCACACTAGCTGAGTTTGAAAAAAAATGGTCAGGTTAAGAAAAAAACTGTTCAAAAAAGAAAATCCCAACAACCCCCCTCCCTGCACCCAGCCCCAACTTGCCAAGTGCCTCATACCCAAAACCAACAAAGAACTTAAATGGGGATCAGTGGTGGAACCCCAAAAAAAGTTCCAAAAGTCTTGCCAGGCCTATTGTAAAAACTCCAAAATAGTCCCTCCGGAAAAGGAAGAGAGAAAAAAGGGGGGGGGAACACCCCCAACGTTCAGGCTAGATGAAAGTATATCTTCACTGAACTCCGCACAGTACCTCACGAGAAGCAAAATAAAATAAAAAAAAAAAGAGGGGGAGAAAAGGTCCAACAGTCCCTCTTGTCCAACAGTTTTGTATATATAGGAGCAGAGCGTATTTAGCCCAGGGAACCAACCACAACTTTGTAACAGGAAATTTACGGGGATCCGCCATTTCTCCGACTGCCACGAGCATCCAGCCATCTGGAGGCCTCAGTAGGGGTCGTGAAAGAAATGGGCCTTGCCCCTATCCACTACCCTCAGTTTGGCCGGGTAGAGCATGCTGTATGCCGGATGTAGATCCCTGAGGCGTTTCTTCACCTGCTGGAAACTGGCCCGTTGCTTCTGCATGGTCACAGAAAAATCAGGATAGATAATAATGCGGTAGCCATTATAATCCATTATAAGCCTTGCCGCTTTCAGAATGTTCTCCCGGTCACGGAAGTGCAGGATCTTGGCAATCATAGGGCGAGGGGGCGTCCCACTAGGAGGCGCTCTAGCCGGCACATGATGTGCTCTCTCAATGGCGAATAAACGAGTGAAAGTAGTAGCGTCCATGTTTGCCTTCAGCCAGCCTTCCAGAAAGTCTTCAGGTTGCCCAGCTTCCGCACCTTCCGGAAAGCCCACCAGCCTAATATTGCGGCGCATACGATCTTCCATATCAGCCATCTTTAGCATATGTTAGGAAACTGTATCCACCAAATCACTGATACGCCGTTCAGCCACCTTTGTCCTCTCTCATCTCGAGCATATCTTATTTAAGGAAAGAGAATTCCAATTTCAGGCCATCAATATGTTCTGACAGGGTATATTGGCAGAGATGTATGACAGCCATTGACTCTGTCAGCAAGGGTTCAGCTGCCCCCTCACTCTCTTTAGAATATTTTGTCACTCTAATGTCCCTATCCAGCAATCTCCCCCTGCGTCTCGCCCCCTCTCTTTTAGGCAGAGGGTTCGCAGAGTTTAAGGCAGGGAAATCGGAGTCTTCTAGCTCCGGCTGCAGTGCATCCTGTGTGTGTGTGTGTGTGTTTCCCCTGCCTCCCGGCCAGCAGCGCCATCTTTAGGGGTTTAGGGGCCATCTTGCCGTATTTGACCATCTTCAGGCTCACCCTCAGTGTTCCCTGGTCTTCTCCCGATCACCACTCACAGAAAACGAGCACTCAGCTCACAGGATAAAGGCAGGATCCGACACTGTCAGTCGGAGCTCTCTCCCTTCACCTCCTCCCATGTCGGTGCTAGCTCCGCCCCCTCTCATCCCAATCCTTGACAGGATTGACCTCCCCCCATGTAATGTAAATCCCATTCCTTTGCCATCACAAACCCCCGCCGACCACTCCCTCACCTGTACAGATGTCACTATAATTTTTTTAATTCCCCCCTCCTCTAATTTCCCCTCTCACCACAGACACAGCGTGGCTTGATGCCGATGGGAGATGTACTTCCTCCTAAGTTTTTCCTCGTGGTCTGTCACAAGACAGGGTAGAGCCATGGAAGGAGCCTAGTGGAAGCTTCCTCGGCTCTGTTACACAGCAGTAGTCGGCCTGAAGAGATGCTGCACCCGCACACCCCCCCCCCCTTCCGGTACATTAAACTAGCTACAACGGGGGACCACGGGGGAGAGGAGGAGGGAGCGGGTTTCATTGCGGCCACACACAGAGCAGCGCTGTCATTTCTAAATGCAGAAGCCAGGCTTCTGTGTTAGAAGTTACAGTAGTGAGCAGAAAGCAGGAGCTGGCAGCGGTTTCACTGGGAGAAGAGCGGAACTGAAGAGAATAGCAGAGATTTTGACAGCCCAGAGGAAGGAGGAGGGAGGGTACCATGGTGCCCTTCTTAGTGCGGCACCTGAGCCAGATTCAACCCGCCCCCCTAGTTTCGACCCTGCTTATATTGTTCTATTCTGGACATGTAAGTATGCAATACAAATCATACCTAGAGTTCAGCTTTAAACCTTAAAGTGATTCTAACGACTTGAAGGTTTTTTACCTTAATGCATTTCTGCATTAAATTGAAATACCTTCCATTATCAACATCAACCTCCATCATTCATCCATTTCTGTGCCCGAGAGCAGCAGCACTGCTCTCTCTCCATCCCCTTTGCAGATGCAGAGACAGCAGCAGGAGCCACGAGTTGATAAATAGTGGCGTTGGTTCTAGTTCCACATACTAATGGCATTGTAGCCTGTGCATTTTTCCTGTCATTTTTATTGACAATTACAACTGTTGTTGAATTATTGATTCTTCCTATCGCAATAAGCACAGCCCACAAGTATTTGGTATGCTTCTTATGTTATAAATATGAATACCTGGAGAATAAACACTATTAGTTTCGATTCATTTTAAGGAAGGCACCTTGTGCCAACATGACCCTTGCTCTATTCCACTGGCCTCTAGAGAGGTCACCAGTGACACTGAATACTCTTTCGGCAAAGGCTTGAGAAGCTGGCATAGCCAACAGGTCTAATGCAAAAGGTTTTAACTTGTGATGAAAAGTGTCTTGCTTTGACAGCCAAAAATCCTGGTGTCCTCAGTGATGGTGGTAACTTCGTGCAAAAGCTCTTCCCTATATTTTCTGATCTTCTGCTCTATGTTGTTTGGGGAGATCCTCTTCCTGGTTCTTCTACGGCATTTAGAAAGAATCCAAAAGACTGGCTGCTGTGTTGTGGATGGTGCTTCTTCCACTTCCTGTGATTTTTTTAATATTCTCCTGTTCGCATCATTTTCAGACAATTCCTTATCTTGTGTGTGGGGCAATGTGGATTTTCTTAGGGCATACCGCTCTGCCTTTTTAAGCAGTTCTGAATATTTTCATCCGCCACATCAACAAAGGTTTTACATACAGTTGAGTTGACAAAACAAGCAGCTGCTGCAAGTGGCGAGAACATTTCATTAGTTGGATCTAAGAATGAAGCAAAACACTGATTCAAATTCCCTTTCATTTTCTGTGCAATTGTGGCAAGGTCTTGGAAGCTGGTGTTTGGTTTAAAGTCCTCAAGGTGGCTGAGTAGATCAAAGAGGGCAGGGGCATGGACATGGTGTCACTCTGGAGGGTTTTAGTATGTTCCACAAAAGGCAGCAGTAGGTCATGCAATGAGGTGAGCTTTTGCCATTCTCTAGGGAGCAAGCTGTCCCATCCCATGTTGATTGCTATTTGGCAGACCAACTCTTTCATGCACTTATAGCAAGGAATGAATCTGTGAATCCTTTTTTTGGTCCACAAATCAGTGCAAATACTCTCCAGGAATCAGCCAGTCTCTCTTTGAGTTTTCATTTTTCATCTTCATAATGTTTGTCAATCAGATTGATTATTTGGAACTTTGGAACAGTCCGCTTCCTATCTACTGTCTCCATCATGCTAATAAAGTATTAGCAGGCCAGTAATGCTGCACAATGCTCTGGATGGTGGTCTGAGGAGGCTTTTAATGCTGCACAGTGCTCTGGACGGTAGTCTGAGGAGGCCTATAATGCTGCACAGAGCTCTGAATGGAGGCCTGTAATGCTGCATAGTCAGTGCTCTGGACGGTGGTCTGAAGAGGCCTGTAATGCTGCACAGTGCTGGACGGTGGTCTGAGGAGGCCTGTAATGCACAGTGCTCTAGGATGGTGTGAGGCCTGTAATGCTGTGCAGTCAGTGCACTGGATAGTGGTCTGAGGGGAGGCCTGTAATGCGCAGTGCTCTGGACAGTGGTCTGAGGAGGCCTGTAATGCACAGGGCTCTGGGACAGTTGTCTGAGAGGCCTGTAATGCTGCACATTTAGTGCTCTGGATTGTGGTCTGAGGGGAGCCCTGTAATGCACAGTGCTCTGGAAGGAGGTCTGAGCAGAGGCCTGTAATGTACACGCTCACAGTGCTCTGGTAGGTCCGAAAAGGCCTGTAATGAACAGTGTTCTGGATGGTCGTGAGTTGGGACTATTGGGTCGGGATGTCTGTAATGCACAGTGCTCTGGATGGTTATCTCTTAGGAGGCCTGTAATAATGCACAGTGCTGGACGGTGGTCTGAGGGGGCGTGTAATGCACAATGCTCTGGGGCGGTGGTCTGAGAGGCCTCTAATGCTGCTCAGTCGGTGCTCTAAATAGTGGTCTTAGAGGAGGCCTGTAATGCACAGTGCTCTGGCTGGTAGTCTGAGAAGGCCTGTAATGCTGTACAGTGCTCTGGACTGTGGTCTGAGGTGGCCTGTATGCTGCATAGTGCTCTGGATGGTGGTCTGAGGAGGACTGTAATGCACAGTGCTCTGGGGTGGTGGTATTTGAAAGGCCTGTAATGCTGCACATTGCTCTAGATGGTGGTCTGAAGGGAGACCTGTAATGTACACACTCAGGGCTTTGGGCAGTCTAAGGAGACCTGTAATGCACGGTGCTCTGGCACGGTGGTCTGAGAGGCCTATAATGCTGCACAATGCTCTGGACGGTGGTCTGAGGAGGCCTGTAATGCTGCATAGTGCTCTGGATGGTGGTCTGAGGAGGCTTTTAATGTTGCACAGTGCTCTGGACGGTAGTCTGAGGAGGCCTATAATGCTGCACAGAGCTCTGGATGGAGGCCTGTAATGCTGCACAGTCAGTGCTCTGGACGGTGGTCTGAAGAGGCCTGTAATGCTGCACAGTGCTGGACGGTGGTCTGAGGAAGCCTGTAATGCACAGTGCTCTAGGATGGCGTGAGGCCTGTAATCCTGTGCAGTCAGTGCACTGGATGGTGGTCTGAGGGGAGGCCTGTAATGCGCAGTGCTCTGGACAGTGGTCTGAGGAGGCCTGTAATGCACAGGGTTCTGGGACAGTGGTCTGAGAGGCCTGTAATGCTGCACATTAAGTGCTCTGGATTGTGGTCTGAGGGGAGACCTGTAATGCACAGTGCTCTGGAAGGAGGTCTGAGCAGAGGCCTGTAATGTACACACTCAGTGCTCTGGCAGGTCCGAAAAGGCCTGTAATGAACAGTGTTCTGGATGGTCGGGAGGTCTGTAATGCACAGTGCTCTGGATGGTTATCTCTTAAGAGGCCTGTAATAATGCACAGTGCTGGATGGTGGTCTGAGGGGGCGTGTAATGCACAATGCTCTGGGGCGGTGGTCTGAGAGGCCTCTAATGCTGCACAGTCGATGCTCTAAATAGTGGTCTTAGAGGAGGCCTGTAATGCACAGTGCTCTGGCTGGTAGTCTGAGAAGGCCTGTAATGCACAGTGCTCTGGGGTGGTGGTATTTGAAAGGCCTGTAATGCTGCACATTGCTCTAGATGGTGGCCTGAAGGGAGACCTGTAATGTACACACTCAGTGCTTTGGGCAGTCTAAGGAGACCTGTAATGCACAGTGCTCTGGCACGGTGGTCTGAGAGGCCTATAATGCTGCACAATGCTCTGGACGGTGGTCTGAGGAGGCCTGTAATGCTGCATAGTGCTCTGGATGGTGGTCTGAGGAGGCCTATAATGCTGCACAGAGCTCTGGATGGAGGCCTTTAATGCTGCACAGTCAGTGCTCTGGACCGTGGTCTGAAGAGGCCTGTAATGCTGCACAGTGTTGGACGGTGGCCTGAGGAGACCTGTAATGCACAGTGCTCTAGGATGGTGTGAGGCCTGTAATGCTGTGCAGTCAGTGCTCTGGATGGGGGTCTGAGGGGAGGCCTGTAATGCATAGGGCTCTGGGACAGTGGTCTGAGAGGCCTGTAATGTTGCACATTTAGTGCTCTGGATTGTGGTCTGAGGGGAGACCTGTAATGCACAGTGCTCTGGAAGGAGGTCTGAGCGGAGGCCTGTAATGTACACACTCGCAGTGCTCTGGGAGGTCCGAAAAGGCCTGTAATGAACAGTGTTCTGGATGGTCGTGAGTTGGGACTCTTGGGTTGGGAGGCCAGTAATGCACAGTGCTCTGAATGGTTATCTCTTAGGAGGCCTGTAATAATGCACAGTGCTGGATGGTGGTTTGAGGAGGCGTGTAATGCACAGTGCTCAGGATGGTCATCTCTTAGGAGGCCTGTAATAATGCACAGTGCTTGACGGTGGTCTGAGGAGGCTTGTAATGCACAGTGCTCTGGGACGCTGGTCTGAGAGGCCTCTAATGCTGCACAGTCGGTGCTCTACATAGTAGTCTGAGAGGAGGCCTGTAATGCACAGTGCTCTAGATGATGGTCTGAGAAGGCCTGTAATGCTGTACAGTGCTCTGGACGGTGGTCTGAGGTGGCCTGTATGCTGCATAGTGCTCTGGATGGTGGTCTGAGGAGGACTGTAATGCACAGTGCTCTGGGGTGGTGGTATTTGAAAGGCCTGTAATTCTGCACATTGCTCTAGATCAGGGGTGGGGAACCTTTTTTCTGCCAAGGGCCATTTTTGGATTTTTGTAACCTCATTCGGGGGCCGTATAAAATGTATGTATAAATGTAATAGGCATTGCTTTGCGGCAAAAAACGCTGTAAAAAATTGCGTGACTTTGAGGTCACAAAAGTGTGAAAGGGGCCTTCAGTGATCAAGGTATAGTGTGCCCCCTTTCAATGCAGACTGACCACAGCGTGCCCCCTTTCAATGCAGACTGACCACAGCGTGCCCCCTTTCGATGCAGACTGACCACAGCATGCCCCCTTTCAATGCAGAGTGACCACAGCGTGCCCCCTTTCAATGCAGACTGACCACAGCGTGCCCCCTTTCAATGCAGACTGACCACAGTGTGCCCCCTTTCAATGCAGAAAGCCAGTGCACTTACCTGCAGCAGCGGCTTTGCCTCGAGTCCTCCCGCCTCCTCCTCGGCCAATGGCATGAGTTCGCCTTTCGGCCAATCAGGAAGTCCTTCTGACATCTCCGCTGGCATACACAGGCTCAGCGGCACGGGGGGGGGGGGGGGATTGGCGCACGCAATGATTCTGTGGGCCGCAGGTTCCCCACCCCTGCTGTAGATGGTGGTCTGAAGGGAGACCTGTAATGTACACACTCAGTGCTTTGGGCAGTCTAAGGAGACCTGTAATGCACAGTGCTCTGGGACGGTGGTCTGAGAGGCCTATAATGCTGCACAGTGCTCTGAATGGTGGTCTGAGGGGAGGCCTGTAATGTACACACTCACAGTGCTCTGGGCAGTCTGAGAAGGCCTGTAATGCACAGTGCTCTGGACGGTCATATTTCAGGTCGGGAGGTCTGTAATGCATTGTGCTCTGGAGGGTCGTCTCTGAGGAGATCTTTAATGCTGCACAGTTCTAAGCACACTACGGTCGCTACTTGCTACCTTGCTTGCTGGGAGTGGAAGTACTCACAGGCTCTACTGGCGGAGCTCCAAAGAAACCAGAAGTACACGTGGTTAAACGTCCCTCCCTCACATTTTCATCTCATTTTGGTTCGTTGATGAAAATGGAATTGATTTTTGTCGATTGATAAAAATGTGGGGTACTTTTGTTTAGTTTTAGCCACTGGAAATATGCCACTAACGAAAATTATGACGAAAATGTTTTCGTTGACGAAACTAACACTGGTTATCGCTTGTCCTTGTAAGGGCTATACATAAGCAAAAGTTCAGTACTGTTTTGGAAGTACTGTAAATGTACTGCATATGCATTGAGCAACCCACTGCATAACAAAAGAATGAGGGGGCTCTCCCCAGGGGCATTTCCCCCTTGCCCACTGCTCAGTCATTCCCTATTCTTCACTGCTCTCTACTAATGCATTTCCCATTATCTGGTTTTATTTCACAAAGCCACTATCGGCTTCTCTTTACACTTTTCTGTTCTATAAATCCAGCTTTCAAATGCCTGTTCCCTTCTCTTTTCTTCCTCGCTCTCCGCTCTTAGAATGAATGTAAAAATGTTTAAAGGGACCAGGATTAGGAGAGATCTTTCTTAGTCTACTCACAGAACGCATGGTAATTCTAGACATTAAGTATGCATCAGTAATTGTTCTGTTCAAAACAAAAGCTCATTTATTATCATTTCTTTTCCAAAAACTCTCCCTCTTGTGTTTTGTAGAACGCATATTATGCATACAAATAAACCGACCAGTGTTCAAGATTTATTCACCTATAATGCCATCACTTTCCTAAGTAACAGAAACCCGGTTATTGCTTGTTGACACTGCCCTCCATTCTCCTATGATGGTTTCTACTTCATCTATACACCTGGTCTTGACAATAATGTTGATGGGTCTGCATTTCCTTACCTAAGTATTCTACTTTGCAGCCAGTTACTCACTTACTTGATCTGCCTCTTTTGCATATTTTGAAGCCCACTACATCCAGTTTTGTTCCTACTTCCTAAGAACTGTGGTTATCTACCAGCCTTGAAGTTTGTTTTTCAGTTCTTAGAAAAGCTTCTTTCTGTGAGCCCATTATTTCCTTTCTGATAATTCCACAAGTGTGGGAAGCTTTAGCATTCCTATTAACCCTTTTATGACTAGAGGTTATTGATGCCTAGATGCCAAGGCCAAATGTAGAAGTGTCGGTTAACTTCATAGTACCTCTCTAATTTACATACCTATAAAATCTGTATATATTATTTTTTTTTTAAGAACAAATAAATAAGGTTTTTATTTCATATAGTATTTAAAAAAAAAAAAACATGCTCTGTTTTTATTATAGCCTGGCAAATGTGCAAAATGTAAACATGTAATCCATTTTTTTGGATTAACTTATTTTGGTATCTTGACAACCTACAGAATGTAGTGACATCTGCAGTGTCATTTACAAGCTGGTGAATTATTTTGCAAGTGAAGCCTCTAGCCCACAAATATATAATTGCAGTGCCACTATGTGTATATATAATAAATAGTTAACTTATAAAGTGCTATAAATCTATTATATACAGAACAAAATTAATTTTACATGGCTAAAAGTATATGTCAACAATCACTTTTCTAAAACAACCCATTCACTTTTAAAAAATAAATGAAAGGCAAAACATTTGTGTATCCATATGAAAAAAATGATAAATACCTTTTTTCTCCCCCTTTTCTGGAAAAAAAAGTGATCACATACCCTCAGTTCTCAGCTGCATAAGGAGCTCAGAGAGCTGGAAGAGGAGAAACAGCGGCACACTAAACTTCCCTGTGAATGGCTGTGCGGGGCATGTTAGGACAAGTCTGATGGAGGAGAGCAGGCTCAGCACAGCTAGAGAACTGACCATGCTGTGCTATCAAGCCTAGTGTGGTCAGTTTTTAATAGACAAGCAGAGGAACAGGCAGGAAAGCCAGGGATTTCACATAGAGTTAGCAATACAAAGAGAACAGGATACTTTTTTTTTTTTATACAAGTACATGGTACAGCAAGCACATATCAGGAATATGAAATGTTGGGTGTACATATTCTTTAATACCAAAGTTCTGGGAAATGTAGACTAATATAACACTACCCGATTATATTATTATTATTATACAGGATTTATATAGTGCCGACAGTTTGCGCAGCGCTTTACAATATGAGGGAAGACAATACAGTTACAATACAATTCAATACAGGAGGATTTAGAGGGCCCTGCTCTTTAGAGCTTACAATCTAGAAGGGATTTGCTGCATACAGTATTTAGCACTTTGTGGCACTTTTTTTATTTTTTTTAATATATGAAAATGAATTTGATTGTATGAAATCTTACAGATATACTTGCACATAAATGACTAACTCTTTATTGATCACAAGTATGTTGTATTGGTGTGTGTGTGTATATATATATATATATATATATATATATATATATATATATATATATATATATAATTATTTTTTATATTATATACTTTTTTATTTTTTGTATTTTCCAGCACGTTGATATTGTCTTTAATCTGCTGCATGGATTTTGTTCTGTATATATTGGCACTATATCATTTTATACGTTTAAAATAAAAAAATATATATAGCGGGTAAAATAAGTATTGACCACGTCACCATTTTTCTAGGTAAATACACTATATTACCAAATAATGCCTGCCTTTACATACACATTAACTTTAAGAAAATGCATGGCACGCTTGCATCACTTTTCTTTTTGCATTTGCATGTTTTTGGATGCATGGCTACCCACGAGAACCTGCACACCATTTCATGCTTTTAAAAAATGCACGGCAAGGCTCATTGTGCTTGCGTTACTATTAGTTTGCATCTGTGTTTTTTCCAAAGCAACCCGCAAGAAAACGTATGCTTTTCTGTGCATTTAGAAAACACGCCTTGCGTTTGCATTACCATCTGTTCACTTCTCTGTTTCTAAATGCACAGCAAGCTGCAAGAAAATGCATGCTTTGCAATCTGTTTTGGAAACATGTAGCAATGTGCGTCATGCCTGTGTTACCATAAAGGCTGCATTCGCATCTGAATGAGCCAAATGAGCCGCAACCCGCACAGAAAACATGTGCTTTGCTGTATATTTCGAAAAAACGTGGAAACGCACGTCGTGCTTGGGTTACCATTAGTTCAAATCTGCAAGTTTCCGAATGCAAATTTGCTTGTATGAGATCTGGAACGGTTTATTGAACAAACTCACACAGACTATATACACCACCAGGTCAGGTGAGTCTGATTACATTATCGTATGCAGATGAAATTGTGTATAGAAATAGAATTAACATAACTAAGGAACAACCAACACAAACTGTAACCAGAAACATAATTACCCACGCTAATTACCTAGCCATGTGGACAGAAACAATAGGTGAATGGGAATCCACACCCAGACAATGTTATAATTAACATGCTAATTAACTCAGCTCTTAAACCAGCTTGGGTGACGAGTGGCAACAAAGCTAAAACAATGTACATTACACATTATCCTACATATAAACACAGAACACCTTATTAAACAGACAATAGGAGACCCCAGTAGCAGACTGTCCATCACCGACCTACAATAGTCTATGAGGCAAAGCTCATGCAATGTTCCGTCATTCAGATACAGTGGAATTAATGCATCATAGATTTCTTGAGGGATATTGTAGATAAATATTAGTGTCCTATTTGAAGTAATCCAAACCATATTCTCTGTGTCCATTAAGTAGTTGTCCATCATTTTCTCGATCACCCTGTGCCCCTAATAGACACAGGGTGACTTAAGCCTCGTACACACAATCAGATTATTAGATTAATTTTCTTTAGTTTTTTGTTACATGCTAGTCTCCTATGGAAAGTGAAGAGGTTACTTTCATACGACAATTCTCGTACGACAGAATTTCTTCAGAAACTTCAGAAGTGATGTCCTGTGTTGAATTGTTTTGTATGTATTCTTTAGTTTCCAATCATGCCTAGTCTTGCTCTTATGATTTTTTTTGGACGAAAACTGTACTAATTAAACGAAAATCGTATGTTGTGTTCACGTACGATAAAAATTTTATAGCCTGCACATCCAGTTTTTGTCGTATGAAAATTTCTAAATCCGCTGTCGAAAGCACTATACTAATGATCCGAAAATCGGCAGATCGTTCGGATGAAATTTTACTTCCAATTTTCTTATAGTGTGTACGGGCCTTTACACATAAGAGGGACCTGGGGAGCTTAGACAGAGATTTCCCAACCTCTCTAAGGTAAGCTGGGTTCCAGGGGCCCCCAAACCAAAGTGACTACCGTCACACAGGGCAATCTGCAAGAAAAAGCACGCATTTTCTGTGTGTTAGTGATAGTCTGTGATCGTTGTGCTGGAAGTCATGTGACTTTCATGTGGTGCTGTGTGAGCCAGGGCTATCCAATCCCTCCCAGCATCAGTACAACTAGCTTTCCCAGCAGGCTGTGTATATTATATGTAGGGCTTTCCTTTTTTTGAATATTGCTGGGATCTGTGAGGTGGGACTTAGGAGGTTTGGACTCTTCCTGTAGGTGTGACTGGGCAGGACTGAATGCTAATTAGGATGTATTCATTCCCACCCAGCATCAGGGCTAATTAGGAAGTTACATCATTTGCAGACTACAAAGGAGTGTGTTCTAAGCTAGAGATGAAGCAGGAAGTGGTTGGAAGGCCCTCAGTCTACATCCAGACTATACAGACTGTCACATGGTACAAAGCCAACACTAAACCCAGAATAGCAGGAGATCTGCAGACAACAGAGCAACATGGTATAGATGTATGATCTATGCTGGGACTGATCATTCCATTCACTTCTAGTGAAACGAAAGTTGGAGTTTAGCTTTAAATTAATTTCAGTTAGAGTGTTCAATACTTTCCCCCTGTGTCATTCCATTTTATTACACATAACATCATTTCTGAACATATTTGTTTTGGCTTCCTTGTATGTATAGGTTGTTACTGAAGTGGTGCAAATGTCATGTCAACAGCACCTTTAGAATTATATTTACCTAGAAAAATGGTGACATGTTTAAGTTGCAGAATTAAGTTACAAAAATAAAAATTAACAGCAACAATTTTATCAATGCAGCATATCAGTGCAGTCTTCTTATTGCCCATCAGTGCAGCCTTATCAGTGCCAATCAATGCATGCAATTTTTAAAACTTAAGCCGGCCATACATTAATCAAAATTCGGCCAGTTAAGCAGGGGCCACCTGAAATTCGATTCATGTATGGGCAGGGAGGTTGTACAGAACATCTACCAATTGACTTCTGTACAACCGCCCTGTCAGATTTTCGCCACTCAATCGGTGCTGTAGGCTATAATCTGCAACACTGATCAGTGTATTCTGACTGGGTGTATGGAGTAATCAAGTTTTTTTTTTTTTTTTTCAACCCTGGGTTGAACAAGAAAAACTAACTCCTCTATGGACTATAACAAACAAAATCTCCTGCGCTCAAAAGTGATGTGACGTCAGTAGATATTGCCCAGGATCTCTATGGCTCCAGGTAAATGCACAGACCTTGCTGCCCTCCAAGGGTCTGGGGGCACACAATGGAAACATTGTGGAAAAAAAACTAAGAGGGTGTACCAACCTTGCGCATTACCCAAGTGGTGTTTATTGGTATAAAAAGTAAGGAAATATACTCACAAACAAGTAGGTCATAAAAACAATTCAAAGTCCACAATGGACACACAAAGTGACCAGTGTCCAGCACACCATAGAACCTTCCAGATGGCTGAAGCATTTCGAGGGGAGATCCCATCTTCCTCAGAGCCAAATTTACTAAACTTACTGCACCTATAGTAATTCTATCATCTTAAACCGTCTGCCATTCTCCTCTGACATCAGCAAGGCTTTTTCATCCACACAACTGCCACTCACTGGATATGTTCTCTTTTTCGGATCATTCTTTGTAAACCCTAGAAATGGTTGTGTGTAAAAATCCCAGTAGATCAGCAATTTTTGAAATACTCAGACCAGCCCATCCGGCACCAACACCCATGCCACGTTCAAAGTCACTTAAATGCCCTTCCCCATTTTGATGCTCAGTTTGAACTTCAGGAAGTAGACTTCACCACGTCTAGATGCCTAAATGCATTGACTTGCTGTCATGTGATTGGCTGATTTGTAATTTGTGTTACCAAGCAATTGAACAGGTGTACCTAATAAAGTGGCCAGTGGGTGTATATTTGAACGTAATCAGAATTGCGACAGTAGATTCTGTCATTGGTGCTTGTTTCTGCTACAACTACTGTGTTTGTAAAGGGTTAACTGCATACTTAACCTGCTCCAGTGACAATCGATCTTATTCTACCTATATTGCACAATCTATAAACCCACTGCAAATATAAAGTGAATAAACACCAAAACTGATAAAGTATGCTACGTCTGCTAGCACAACATACTTTTTTATTGATCAATCTCATTCTGCTTATGCTTGGATTGTTGTCCCAGAGAAGGAACATGCACAAGGTGGGATCTGAGAGGATAATTGTCATATTCTGGTTAGCAGTCAGGTGGGATAATTCTACGTGCAGCATTAGTGTATGAGGCAAGTAACTGCACTAAAGGACTGTAACCTCTATGAAAGCAACTCTTAGACTAAGCCTAAGCACACCTGTTTTTTATATAGAGAAAGACTTTCGGTAACAGTTCCCTCCTTATCAATTGTTTTTCTATGCTATCTTTTATTTTGCAGTCATGCCTTACCCATTAGGGTACAAAATAGAGCAAAAATGGGTCTGATGAATGTGAGCCAGGAAAGGCAGATTGAAACCCGTAAATGAAAAGGGGACCTGATTCATAATTTTTATGAGGTGGATATCGAGGCACAACAGATTCAGGAAGAGCTTGCAGGAGGAGCAGCGCTGTCTCATGTTTTTAAGTGGTTCTGGTACCGACAGCCAAGGACTGCACATGATGTACCAACAAATATAATCTGAGCATGCTAGCACTAGACAGTCTGTACTCAACATTAATTCTCCTCAGCTGCAGGAACCATTCAAATGGATAATGGCTACAGATCTTATGATGTACCTGCAGTTCCTCAAGCACCAAGCTGAAAGGGTGGCTGTATAGCATCCATCTGGGAGACAGAAAGAAGAGAGCTGGGCAGACAGAGAAGCTGCCCAATGAAACCATTGTGAGGTGGCTAAGCTCCAGCAACAGCTACAGGATAAGTCCCTTGGTTCCCGTGAGCACAGGGAAGCACCTTTTGTCTGTGAGCAATGCAGCCAAATTTCCAGTGATGGACAATAGTAATGAGACTTTGTTCCTATTCTTTGAAAATAAATGTCATCGGTGCCACTTGCCACAGATACAGTGGGCTGCATCTTCCAGCCTATTGAGACTGAGTGGGATGCATTCTGTACACCCACCAGCTTCCTTGTTCTACTGTCCCCCTTTCTCTTCTTTTCTTTGTTAGGAAAATCTCCTGGAGGCCTGTGTAAAATCGCTAACCGATAGATATTAAAATACAAGGCCATAAAAGACATTTTAATAACAGTTCTCATTTGACCCCAGAAGTCTGTAGGAAGATATTCATGATGTTGCAGAAAGGACCTGCAGACACTTGAATGTTGTAAGCTGCCTACGCAACACATTCAGTGGGCTGAAAGAAAAAAGTTTCCTATCAGACCCTATCAGTTTCCTATCATCAGAGTACCTGATGATCCAGGCAGAACGCCTACACATCTGTCCCTCAAACGTTTGGCAGTTTGTGACGGATTGCAAGCTTAAATCTGCTAATGTGGCAGCAGAATTAGCATCTACTTGCATAAACACTCAGGTTTCTGGACTCCCCGCTAGTGGCTGAAAAGGAGAGAAATCACTAACGGTGACTCCTGGTCCACCCGTGAGTCATGTCTCCCAGCAACCAGCACCTGGAACTCCTGGTAGGTTGGCATTGGTTGACACCTGCAGAATCTTTACTTTTAGCAAGCTCAGACACCTCAGAAACACTTGTTCTGAACCCTGCCAGAAAACATTCCTCCATGTTGTGTTTAGTGGAGAAGCCAGGGGCAAAACCAACAACCTACTGTTAGTCACCATGGGCAGCCCAACCATTACTGGTTTTCAGAACTGGACAGAAGTCTCTTCAGTTCACATTGGGCTGTAGATGAAAACATCATCATCCCAGACATCTAAGCAACTTGGGAATGGACAAAAAGAAATAAGTATGATGTAGGTGCATGTTTTTTTCTAGGGAAGGAGATATGGATGGAGTTACCACTATGCCTGCACAATTACCCAATACATGTATGTCTGATTTAAAAAAAATTTAATTGTTGAATCTGATGACTATGTATTGACAGTGGTGGTGGTCACAAAGCAAGGGGATGGTACATATAATCCTTTTTTTTTTGCTTTGACCCAGTGAATTCTTCCTCAAGTTCTGCCCTTGTTTGCCACAAGACAGTTGGCTAAGACTTGTAGCGCCACCTTTGAACAAGCACTACAGACTGTTCCAAGTCTGGAGAAAATCAGAAGCCTAGCTTCCAGCCTTCCTGTGGAGGAAGACAAACAAAAGGTTTACTGGGATGGGGGAAAGCTGTACAGGGAGGTTATGCTAGCAGAAGGCAGTGAGGCAAACCTAGTAAAAATGCAGCTTATTGTATCTGAACATGTTAGGGTACACGTGTTAAAGGTGGTGCACAAAATTCCACTAGCGGGTTAGTTAGGAATCATCAAGACTGAGTGAAGCAAATTTTTTCTGGCCTAGCACGCTTACCAACAGGGTTCACTACTGTCTGTCCTGTGTTGCCTACCAATGGGTTGGCAAGGCAAGATATGTTCCTAGGCTCCATTACGTTTGCTTGTAACTGATGAACCTTTTAAGAGGGTGGCAGTGAATATTATTGTGCCCCAGTCATCTCCCAGCAGTTCAGGTAAACAATGCCATTCTGACAACAGTTGGATATGCCATCCAGGGGCAGCGCAACAATAAGGCGACCTAAGCAGGATTGGGGGGGAGGTAAAATCTGAATCTTTCTAGGGATTTAATTCTTTATACCTGCTGCAGACACATGCTTTTAACACACAGGGGCCAGGAGTGTGTGTACTTTCTAAAGCTGGCTGACTGTTGGCTTTCATGTGGAAGTGATAAAAGCGGCTGTGGAGCCGCTGATAACTTACACAACTGCCGCAATGTGTTGTGCGACCCCCCTACCATGTTCACAGGGCTCCACTGATCCACCTGCGGGCCCAGTGCAGTCATGCCGGGTGTCACTTGGAAGGGCGGCAGGAGCTCAACAAAAATTTGAACCTATTTAAATACCCCGTGCTCCACTGCACACAAAAGAGGATTTGCCTCTTACAGGTCTAACACAGACTTTTTTCAGCTTTTTCAATGCAAGCAAAGATCGCCTTATCCATAGGATGACACTTTCCTAGCAAATCCAGCCTTTCAGTATGGATGGATAAACCACATCTCATTAACCTCAAGCTGTGTTAGTAACCCACACTCCAGCTCGTTGTGTCACACATGAAAAAGGAGGAAACCGCTCATTGTGCAGACATCCATAAAAAACTGTTTATTGGTATAGACATGTACTTACAAGAAAGAAGGATAATATAGGCAAATTGGTTACACAGTGCCTGGCGTCCTTACAGATAAGACATCACCGCTACCACTAACCCAACTTACTTTTCGTTCTACCGGGGCAACATAATTAGCGGTGCTCACAGAAGGCAGGCTTTATCTAGCTTTCCATCAGAATAAAAATTAGAGGGCAATGTACACCTTGTTAAAAGACTCCAGCCGCCATATTTGTGAAGTCCGCACCTGTCTATTCATAACATAGGTTACAACTAAGATGTATAAAGCCAAGGAAGAAAATTCTGGCACAAGGATATTTTCCATTTAAAACACATCCGACAAAGGCAGGAAATTTGATTAAGCACCTCAGGATAGATTAATATAATGGAATTAGGTCAAAATAAAATTAAAAATTAAAAACGCCTTGGCTTTGTGCTCCCAAGATGTGCCTACCTCCAAAACACATCTCCTAGAGCAGGGACATGAAAACTACGCCCCCCGCCCCCCCACGCGCTGCAAAGCCACAAGTCCCATCATGCCCTTGCCTTCGGGTATCATGCCCGCGGCTGCCAGAGTCCTGCTATGCTTCATGGAACCTGCAGCTTCGTAAAAGTCAGAGGGCCACAGTCTGCACATCCCTGTCATAGAGCCACAATGACAGGCATGCATTATCACATTATGTATAATAATAAATAAATGACAGAGAATAATATCAATATTTTGCCCACTAAAATGAATCAACCTGGTACAAATGAACTCATGTAAAATATTATCAGTCAAAAATTGCAAAATAAAAATGAACAAGGACCATAAACACACAATCTAGCTGGTATTAATAAAACAATGAAAATCCCAATTAATATTCATACCTTTCGGGCAATGGCTTGGTAAAATAAATAACTTGCGCACCTGCGTGGTGACCTGTATCCTGCCTCTGCCCAACATGTTTCGACACACAAAATACCATCAGGAGGCACGATGTCACGTGTGACTAAATATGCTGGGCGAAGCCAGGATTCACATCACCACCCATGGTGGCCATCTTGGATTCTGGTAGATGGGTATTGAATCGTGTATGGGAGTATTTATATGCGTTGGTTATGCTTTTATTTGTAAGTGCATCCATTTTCTTTTTTTAACGAAAAGTTCTAAATGGTTGTACACTCTGTTTTATTGATGAGCTGAACCCTGGTGGAGAAGCATGATTTGTAAAGCTTTTAGTGCCTCAAGTGCCCTGTAATTGTAAGGAGAAACTGGAGGGGTCCTGTGTTTCTGTTTGGTCCCAGGATAAGCTTACCTGTTAGGTTTTTATGACCACTCTTTGTCTGAGGGTCATAACTATTTGGTAAGCCTCTTAGATCACAGTGTGGAGTTTGCAGTAGTCTGTCTCTGAACAAGTTCTTTATTTCACCAAACCCTGACAAGAGGGGATTTGTTGGTTTGTGTATGGACACTTATATAAAGTCTATGTATGGACATTTTTCATTAGGATTTACGTATGGACTTTGTTTTGCACAATATTTGCACTTTATTTATATTCATTTATATTGTGCACTTTATTTAGCTGTGATTATTTGCACATGTATTTTTATTGTCTGTGTTCACAATTATATTTCTTATTTTAATTTTATTCTCTCACTAGGTTAGGTTATTTTTTTTATATTCGTTCAAAGCATTACAATTTAGAGGTTGAATGATTTCAGATCCCCTATAGTCCTAGTTATATACTGCACACTTCTCACATGTGATTGAATAATTTAATTAGTATTGTCATTGATATACCTCGACCAGCCATACATTATGACCACCCACCTAATTTTGAGTAGGTCCCCCTTTTGCCACCAAAACAGCCCTGACACGTCGAGGCATGGACTCCGCTAGACCTCTGAAGGTATGCTGTGGTATCTGGCACCGAGCTGTCAGTAGCAGAGCCTTTAAACCTCCCCTGGCTTGCCTTCTTCCCATAGTGCATTCTGGGGCCATCTCTTCCTCAGGTAAGTGACGCACCCGCACCTGGCCATCCACATGATGTAAAAGAAAATGCGATTCATCAGACCAGATTACCCTCTTCTATTACTCCTGTGACTCAATTCTGATTCTCACATGACCGTTGTAGATGCTTTTGGCTGTGGACATGGGTCAGCATGGGCTCTGATTGGTCTGCAGCTATACAGCCCTTTAAAAGAACAAACTGCGATGCACTGTGTGTTCTGACACATTTTTTATTGGAACCAGTATTAACTTTTTCAGCAGTTTGAGCTACAGTAGCTTTTCTGTTGGATTGGACTACACGGGCCAGCCTTTGCTCCCCACTTGCATTAATGAGCCTTGGTTGCCCATGACTCTGTCGCCAGTTTGGCTGTTTTCCTTCTTGTACCACTTTTGGTAGGTCCTGATCACGGCAGACCAGGGACATCCCACAAGAGCTGCAGTTTCGGCGATGCTTTAGCTATTACAATTTGGCCCTTGTCAGTCGCTCAAATCCTTACTCTTGCCCATTTTTCTGCAATCAGTGTTATTTACTTTACCTGTTGGTGGACATACTGTTATGTCATTGGTGTACATTTTTAATGAGAGAGTTTTGGTTTAGTGAAGAGGATCTGAGTGTGATACATATGCAATATACAGTATATCTATTCTCTCAACACTAATATGTTAAATGCGCACCCAACAATGGTCTGATTATTTAACTCTTGGTATTGAAGAGACTAGATGGCAACATTCTCTATGGACTGAAATTAGTTGATAATATCTCATTAAATTGGAATAGGACCCCTATTTGAAAAAAGGTAATAAATTAATCATCAAAAGATATCAATCCTATCTTCTCCAGAGAGTGTAGTCTTGAATACAGTAGTAAGGTTCTTTTTTGCCCAATCTGTTCAGTGCTAGGAATAGACTGAATAGTACTGACTGTACAGGCAATTGTTGCGCTAGTAAATATGTTTTGCTCACATATTAAAGTGTCACGTTAAATCATATCCACATCACTGAATCAAACCCATCAAAGTTGTATTATTTGAAATACAAATTACTTTTATTTGATTGTGTGTGGGTAGTATGGGGCTTAATGTGTGGGTAGGTCTATGAGGCATCAGAAAGACTATTCTCTTTATTATATATCAAAAAGAAAGATACTTGATTATTAAGTCATAATTCTTATCTCACTGCATTCAGTATTCAAAGTATTGAAAAAACTCAACCATGTAAGAATGGAAATGACAAGCTTTAGCAATTGTTTAAAAATATTTTTTTTTGTGATTTTTTTTTAAGATTCCCAAATGGGTAAAATAATGAATGTGGCATTTTTTTTTTGTTTAGGAAATAACTTTTCTATACATTATGCAACTGCTTGGTTAATGTTGGACCACATTATATTCATAGGGTAGCTCTAGTGGAAGCATTATAATTAGGGCTGAAACCACTAATTGATGATTAATCGACAACTAATCGATTATGAAAATAGTTGCCAACTATTTTTATAATCGATTAGATGGTCAACCGATTAGTTGGTCTGCATACAGAATGCATTATTTGTTTACACATCAGGAAATACAGTGCAGCACAGATACAGCTCAGTACACTGTCCATGTCAGTAAGCACCTAAGAACTTGTTAATTGGGGAGGAGCAATGCCTCATGGGACATATAGTCCTGGGCAGGAAGTGAGTTGTTCTAAAGGAAAAAGTTTTTTTTTTTTTTACCTTGCTATAGGGGCTCTCTATAATATGCTTTGCAGCTTGCTATTGGGGCACTCTGGAGGCAGGAGGAGCCAGAAGTGTTGGTGGGGGACCCCAGAAGAGGAGAATCAGGGCTGCTCTGTGCAAAACCACTACACAGAGCAGGTAAGTATAACATGTTGGTTGTTTAACCACTTAAGCCCCTGGAAGAATTTACCCCCTTCCTGACCAGGCCCTATTTTGCGATTCGGCACTGCGTGACTTTAACGGACAATTGCGCGGTCGTGCGACGCTGTACCTAAACGAATTTGACGTCCTTTTTTTCCCACAAACGGAGCTTTCTTTTGGTGGTATTTGATCACCTGTGCGATTTTTTGATCATGCGCTAAAAACAAAAAAAGAGCGACAATTTTGCAAAAATAACTATTTTTCACATTTGTTTATATGAAATTCCCCCCAAAAAAAAGTAAAAATCAAAATTTTTTAACATTTTTGGCCAATTTGTTTTCTGCTATATATGTTTGGTAAAAAAAATCACAATAAGCATATTTTGATTGGTTTGCGCAAAAGTTATTGCGTTTACTAACTAAGGGAAAGATTTTTGTCATTTTTTTTGTTTAACGAGTAATGGCGGCGATATGCGATTTTTTTTTTTTGCGGGACTGCGACATTGCGGCGGACAGATCGGACCCTTGACTGAAATTTTTGACACTTTTGGGGGTACCAGTGACATTACTACAGTAATCAGTGCTATACATATACACTGTTACTGTAAAAATGACACTGGCAGGGAAGGGGTTAACTTTATTGGAGAAGGAGGGGTTAAGTGTGTCCCTAGGGGCGTGATTCTTACTGTGCAGGGATGTGGCTTTACATGTAACAGCAGAGATCTACGGTGCTACATAGCAGGACCGTATGATCTCTGCTGTTACACAGGGAAGAATGACAGGCGGCTTTGTTTACATTAGCCGCCTGCCTTTCTCCCTTCACAGCGGACGATCGCAAATGACCAGCGGACATCGGGTCCACTGGTCACTCGCGCGGAGGTGTCCGTGAACGAGCGGGGCGGGAGCGCGCCTCCGGCGGCGCGCGCTCGCCCCCTATTGGCTCACAGGCTTGTGTCACTTTGCCTGGCCGGGGCTGACCGTCGCAGTATATGTACTTGCGGCGGTCGGCAAGCGGTTAAAAAATAAAAAATCACTTTAAAGGTTCTGTGCAGGGAGGACCAGCATCTGCACCCAGAGAAGCTGGAGGCTGATAGACTGGAGGTAATATAAGGCATTACAATTACATTTAATGGAAACTTTTACCAGTATTGTGCATATATTTAAAATGATCATATTCATGAAAAAAAAGTTTCAGCTTTTAGTAATACTTTACTATAAAAGCTTTATATCTCCCTTCCACCCTTCATTATAGCTTCATGTTTGACTCTTAGTTAAAATGCCCATATATCCTACTTCTGGGTGTATTTATTATTATATATATATATAAAGTAATATATATTATTACTTTTATGGTTTCACAGTATAAATGAATCCCTTTATAGAAGCGATTTTCTGCTCTTTTTGCACTATAAAGAGCTAATTTTAGTCTTCTTTTTAACCCCATTATGACAGGTGATGCAAAAAAAAAAGCATGCTGCTGCTACTAAACATCTTAGGCCTGGTTCACGTTTCTTGGTGCTTTTTGCGGAAACACACTACAGTTCATTTAACATGGTTTCCTATGGGACACGTTCACATCTATACTTTTTTCAGCCGCTACAAATTTGGAAAGGGTCAAGGAATTTTTCTCTATCGCTCATTGACAGACGTAGTCTTCTTGATTCTCAAGAGCTGGGTTATGTTGTCTCCGCAGGAGTAGGACTAGGCAGAAAGACAAAACGTTCTGGCTCCACCCTAGGGGCAGTCCCTGAGGGTATATCCTCCCTCTCTCTGCTACAGGGAATCAGTTTTTTTCTGTCTAGTCAGGAGTAAGGACCTAAGCTCCTTGCTGGGATCTTTTTGGTCCTGGCAAGATTTTTTCTTTAGAAGAAATATTTTTTAGGTAGTTTTTTCTCCAGTGTTTTTCCTGTGAGATCTTCAAGCAAAAAACGCCGGACTGGGCGACACTTGTGGTCACCCCAGCCGGCCTACGAGCGCGCGCAGACCATTGCATTGCGCTTGGTCGGTCGCGACACATTCAAGTAAGTATGCGGGGCCGGGCGACGGGCTGGATGTTGAGATCCAGTGGTCACCCCGGTTTCTGCCTACGAGCGCGTGCAGACCAGAGCTCCGCGCTGGGTCGGCCGCGACGGAGTCCCAGTGGAGGGACTGACCTTGCGAGTTAAAAGTCTCGCTTGGACGCCAGGAACCAGAGAGTCGAGGCGTCCGGAGTGGTCCACAACCCCCCACCCCGGTGGAGAGGGTATTGTGAAGAGAGGGTACCTGTCGGTTCGGTATGGTGAGTAAACGTTCCCTTTTTTCTTTCCTCGTTATGAGGCAGTATGAATTATGGGCCCCTCCATACATGGTCAGTATATATCTGACACTAAAAGTCCCCCTTGTAAATACAGTATGTGTTTGTGGGAAGTGGACTTGGTTTGAGAGCTAACACTCTACCCAGCAGACTGTAGCATTACAGCAGACATAGGAGGTATAATCCTACCTTATTTGTAGTGTATCTCCTGTAGATCTATCAATCGCCACTCAGCAGAGATGCAGGTGGATGTGCTGGGAAAAACGATTTCGGCGGTCCGCCGCCATTTTGCCGTAGACCAGGTGCATGCATGTCCTCAGGTCACGCCGGCCGCCATGTTTTTGGAGTCTAATGTCTCCTATATGGGGGCGGCCATGTTTCATGAGCCCAGCTACCTCGTGGAGAGCTGGGAACGCCGGAAGGCGTACACAGGGGGCGGAGCCACGTCCTTCTACCCGGGAAAAAGCAACAGCTCCTTCCAGTCTGTAAAGACAGACGCTGACTGCAGTTGGTTGGAAACTTCACTGCATCGGTTGGTGAGCCTTGGGGGTCCCTCTCTCTCTCTGTGGGATCGAGAAGCAGGTACTCTGAGGGGCGCTATTGCGCTAGGGGGAGACACATAAAAAAAAAAAAAAAATTAAAAAAAAAAAAAGAGGTATTTTTTATTTAAAAAAAAAAAAAAAAAATTTTTTTTGTGTTTTCTGGCAAAGGTGTCCTGAATTAACATGGACCCTGCCACTCATGTATCTCCTCCGGATCCCCTCGAGGGGTCTGCGGGATCCTCCAGCACCCCACTGACGATTAAATCATTGTCCGCTATTATGGAAGCTTGTGTCCCGGGTGGAAGTGGCTTGTCAGGGACAGGGCGCAAGTAAGCGACCCCCGCCTAACCCCTTATTATCTGAAACCTCGGATTCAGACTCTGAGCCTATTTCTGCAGTTGCAGGTACTTCATCTGGTATTGGTGTCTCGTGTACTGTCTTTTCAGACAGTGAGGAGGATGTTTCGGCATCAGCCATAGCCAGAGAGGAAGCGTTGGTAAACGCACTCATGGTATCTGTTCAAGAGACCTTAAGATTACAGGGTATTCCGTCAGAAATAGCTGAAACTGAAATCCCTTTTGGGACTAAAAACGCATCTAGTGGCGAAGGTTTTTTCCATTGCCCAAATGTTTTGGCAATCCAATCAAAGAAGAATGGAGTCTGCCAAAACGCATTTCTACTATTTCTAAACGCATTAACAGGCGTTATCCGTTTGAGGAAACCCTCATTAAGAAATGGACAGAACCACCTGTGGTGGATTCACCAATTGCTAGATTGAATAAAGCCACGGTTATTCCTCTAGAAGACGCTCCGTCTTTTAAAGATCCAGTGGATCGCAAGATAGAAGCTATGTCTCGCACCATGTTTACCTTGATTGGATCAGCTTTCAGACCAATAATTGCTATTGGTCTGGTTTCGCAGGCTGTAACTGTATGGACCAAGTGGTTACGCCGGGACCTAGAAGAGGTCCCTCAGGCGGTATCAGATTTGTTGGAACAGATGATACAGGGGTTACAGTTTGTGTGTGATGCGGCGTTAGACGCCACTTCATTATTGGCGCGAGCATCTGTCTCAGCGGTGGTTCTCAAGCGTACACTGTGGCTAAAAGGTTGGTTAGCCGACCAAGGTTCCAAAAAAGCATTGGCTAATTTCCCCTTTTTAGGAGAGCGTCTATTTGGAGCCAACTTAGATGAGATCATTAAGGATCTCACGGGTGGAAAGAGCACCTTTTTACCGCAAAATTTTAAAGGTAAAGGAACTCGTCAAAGACGAGGGCCTTCTTTTTCTGCTCACAAGAGGTTTTTTTCGTCCCGCGGGTGAAAAAATTAAGTCCTCCAAAGCTCCTGCAGGAGGCGTCAGGGGTCGTTGGTCGGGCAAGCAAAAGCCCGCCCCCTCTAGACCTGAAGATAAACCGTCCAAAGCCTGAAGGTGCGCCCCCCCACCCATAACTGGGGTGGGGGGACGTCTTCGCCGGTTCCCGGATCCATGGCTTTCCAGAATCCCGGACAGATGGGTTTGCGAAGTCATAAGGTCAGGGTACAAGATCGAGTTTCGATCTCTCCCACCGGCGCGATTCTTCCCTTCCAATAGCCGACTATCCCCGGATCGTTTAGACGATCTGTGGAGAGCAGTCACAGATTTACTACAACAAGGAGTGGTAGTCCACGTTCCTTGGACAGAACGCTTTCAGGGGTTTTTATTCAAACCTATTTACAATACCCAGGAAAGAGGGCAAAGTGCGTCCAATTCTGGACTTAAGGGCACTCAATTCTTTTGTCTACATAAGAAGATTCAGAATGGAGTCCATTCGCACAGTAGCAGCCTTTCTGCATCCAGGGGATGTCCTAGCGTCCATAGACATCTAGGACGCATATCTTCACATTCCCATTTTCGCAGGACATCAGCGGTTTCTACGTTTTTCCGTAGAAGAGAACCACTATCAGTTTGTGGCGTTACCTTTCGGTCTCGCCACGGCTCCGCGGGTCTTCACGAAGGTGTTGGCCCCAATGTTGGCACTTCTGCGCCAAAGAGGCATATCGATTCTAGGTTACCTAGACGATCTTCTGCTTCATGCAGAGTCTCCTCAGACCTTGCTACAAAACATAGAAATTACTATGATTTCTTTACAGGAATTCGGGTGGCTGGTGAACCAGCAAAAGTCATTTCTGGTTCCCACCCAGAGGCTCGAATATCTGGGTCTAATTCTAGACACAGTCAGGACAAGAGTTTTTCTTCCGGTACGGAAACTCCGAAAGATTCAATCAGCAGTCCACCAACAGCTGGTCTTCCCTTCGGACTTGCATGAGGGGTCTGGGGTTGATGGTGGCTTCCTTCGAAGCAGTCCCATTTGCCCAGTCCCATACCCGAATTCTTCAGCAAGAGATTCCTCTCAGATGGAATCGGAATCCGGAATCCCTGGACAATCAGATCCGATTGAGCAAACAGACCAGAGAGTCTCTGGTCTGGTGGCTTCGGTCTCCGATGCTCAGCCAGGGAAAGTCATTTCTGCCAATATATTGGACGACAGTGACCACGGATGCCAGTCTATCCGGATGGGGAGGAATTCTCGGTCAGTTATCTGTCCAGGGACTTTGGTCCCCGGAAGAATCCAGGTTACCGATAAATGTATTGGAACTGAGAGCGATCAGACTTTGTCTGATTCACTGGACCGAGCAGCTCCAGGGCAGCCCGGTTCGGATCCAGTCGGACAACGCCACGGCCGTGGCTTATGTCAATCACCAGGGGGGCACCAAGAGTGTCCGAGCGGCCAAAGAAGTGGCTTGCATTCTTCGCTGGGCGGAACGATTTGTTCCAGCAATCTCTGCGGTGTTCATTCCGGGGGTGGAGAATTGGCAGGCAGATTATCTCAGCCGTCAGACTCTGGATCAGGGGGAATGGTCCCTCCATCCAGACGTTTTCCACCAGTTGTGCCTACGATGGGGCACCCCGGATATGGATCTGTTGGCATCTCGATTCAACAGGAAAGTTCAGAGATTCGTGGCTCGCTCCCGCGATCCTCTAGCAGAAACCGCAGACGCACTGATCGCCCCGTGGGGGCAATACCAGCTAATGTATGCCTTCCCTCCTCTTGGGTTACTGCCAAGACTTCTTCGCAAGATAGAGGAGGAAGGAATTCCAGTAATCCTGGCAGCTCCGGACTGGCCTCGTCGAGCTTGTTACGCCGACTTGGTCAGACTGATGGCGGACGTCCCGTGGAGACTTCCTCTCAGGGAGGATCTACTGTCTCAGGGACCGATCTTCCATCCTGCTTTACGATCGCTGGTTTTAAACGGCCTGGTTATTGAGACCCAGGTGCTGAAGGACAAGGGATTGTCAGCTTCAGTTATTCCTACTCTAGTTAAAACAAGGAAAGCGACTTCCAGAAAGATTATCATCGTACATGGAAGTCTTATATTGTGTGATGTGAATCCCTTGGGTTCCATCTACATCTTTATTCGGTAGTCCGAATATTGGCTTTCTGCAACAGGGAGTTGAGCAGAAGCTGGCCTTGAGTGTTATCAAGGGTCTGGTTTCAGCATTTGCTATCTTCTTTCAGAAGCTTTTGTCTACTCATTCCTTGGTGCGGAATTTCATCCAGGGGGTGCGACACCTGGCTCTGCCAGTGCACGCGCCGTTACCATCCTGGGATCTTAATTTGGTGCTGTCGGTTCTTCAGACACCTCCCTTTGAAAATATCAGGGAGATTCCCTTGCCTACTTTATCCCAGAAGGTGGTCTTCTTGGTGGCTATCACTTCTGCACGCAGGGTGTCAGAACTGGCTGCATTATCCTGTTGTTCCCCAGATCTGGTGGTTCATAGGGATAAGGTTGTTCTTCATCCGAATCCATCCTTCCTTCTAAGGTGGTTTCAAAGTTTCATTGAATAAGGACAGTGTATTGTCCTTCCTATGTCCTTAGCCCAATCATCCTCGAGAATTTGCATGGCATTCCGTGGATGTAGTTCGGGCGATCAGGATATACTTGAATACTACGGATTCAATTTGTAAGACGGATTCACTGTTTGTGATCACGGATGGCCCTAAGAAGGGGTTGCCTGTTCTGCTGCGACCATCTTTAGATGGATCAGACAGACGGTGGTATAGGCTTATTTTATCTAAGGGTCGGGATCCCCCGTTCCCTGTTAAGGCGCATTCTACTCGGGCGCTTGGAGTTTCCTGGACCTTCCGCCATCAGGCGTCAGTGGTTCAGGTTTTCAAGGCGACTGTTTTAGTAGTCGGTTCATACCTTTACAATATTGTATAAGGTTTATGTGATGGCATCGTCAGATGCCTCTTCTGGCCGCAAGGTTCCTGCAGGCCACTGTTTGAGGAGACTGTTGGTCTACCTCGAGGATTTGTGGGGTAGGTCTCATCTGTTTTCTCGATGAGTCCTTTGATACTTCTGGTTGGCTCTGGTTGGGCCTTCTAGATTGGATTTTGATTCTGTCAATCCCACCCCTCATTTTGTGGCACTGCTTCTGGATGTCCCAGCTCTTGAGAATCAAGAAGACTACGTCTGTCAATGAGCGATAGAGAAAAATGGATTTTTGTAAGATCTTACCGTAAAATCCTTTTCTCTTAAGCTCATTGACAGACGTAGTACCCGCCCCTCTATCATTGAGTTGGGTTGGGTTAAATTCTCTGTTACTGCTTTAGAACAGAACTGATTCCCTGTAGCAGAGAGAGGGAGGATATACCCTCAGGGACTGCCCCTAGGGTGGAGCCAGAACGTTTTGTCTTTCTGCCTAGTCCTACTCCTGCGGAGACAACATAACCCAGCTCTTGAGAATCAAGAAGACTACGTCTGTCAATGAGCTTAAGAGAAAAGGATTTTACGGTAAGATCTTACAAAAATCAATTTTTTCAACACAAAATGGTGCTTTTTTTTGCTTTTTTTGGTTGAATAGACTTCAATGTATGTAGTGCATTTTTGATGCAATTTGCTTTTTTTTATCTGCCAAACAACAAATTAGCCCAAAAAAAAGTATAAAAAAAACGAAAATCTCACAGTAAAAAAAGCACTGCAGGAAGCGGATCAAAATAAACTGCATATGTGTGAACCGAGCCTTATGCTGGCCATACACGTATCGATTTTCGGGCGAAAATTAGTGATCGACCGATATTGTTTTTTTATTGCCGATACCGATATTTTGGTCATCGCATATCGGTATTGGCCAATATTGGACGATATTTTTGTACATTAAAAAAAAGGTTTTAATTTTTTTACAGGTACTCTTGTGGAGGGATCTGGGGTTTTAAAAGACCCCAAAACCCTCCCCTGCACTTAAAAGCATTCAAAACGCCAAGTTTGGCTGTTTTGAATGCTGTAATTTTTTTGAACCCATACATCACTTCCGGGTTTCTACACTGAGACCCGCTCAGAGCCGAATGCTGCTTTTATTGGGTCTTCTCTTCGGCGGCCGTGCATGGTGGCTGCCCGAGTCTCCCGGTGGGACGGGAGACCCGGGCGAGCCGCGGGAGGGGGGGGGGCATCCCGACCGTCAACTATGGACGCCGGTACCGAAATGATTGCCTCTAGCTACAGGCATCACTCCGGTACAAGCACTTTCCTGAAATATCGGCAATATCGGTCACCTCAGGGACCGATTCCGATATATCGGGGAAAGCGCTGATCGGCCCTCAAAATATCGGCTTTGCCGATAATCGGTCAATCACTAGCAAAAATATTCATACGAAAGATCTTTGTACATTCGCTGAATGAAAGAATGTCGTTTGAAAATTTCACTTGCTTTTAACATTCAGTTTAAAAATGAATGTAATTTCTGAACGAAAACTACTTACACGGTCTAAAAATTCCTTTGACCAAGAGGTTTCCTATTCTGTTCCTTCAAATTTTTCCATCACTGTGGTCGAAAACAAACATCAATTTGACCCCACTAACGATTAGAAAATGTTCTTAAAATAAACATTTTTTGGAAGGAAGACATTTGTTTTTGTATGGTCAGCATAAGTGACAGCAGGCGTAGGTAGCTTTTATCAAGCCACCTGCTTATGACAAGGGAGTCCGTCATACATAATTTTTTTTTCAGTTCTGTCTGAAAATCTGCAAAACAGTCTTTAATTTTTTTTGAAAATGATCGTTAGTTGCAGCCCTAATTATAATACATTTTAAGCTGAACTCCAGCCTTACCTTTTTTCACACACTTGTACCAAGTCTTCTCCTTTGTTGAATCTGATTACTCTTGATTTCCTGGAAACTTGTATCTCTACAATATAACACTAAAGCTATAGCAGTTATATTTGGCCCACCTTAATTTCCTGTCTAAATTACATCAGTCATCATTAATCCCCTATCCTTTTGATCTGTACTTTTGTTGAGCTGCCTCACAGCTCCTAGCTTTCTCTACTGTCAATCATTTTTGCTTCTTCTCAAGTGTGTGCAGGATGGGTCTGGTGTCATTCAGTGTATGGCGTTGCAGAGGTCAGGCTTGGGGTCTCTGTGTCCTTGAGATACACTATATTCCCAAAAGTATTGGGACACCTGCCTTAACGCGCACATGAACTTTAATGGCATCCCAGTCTTAGTCCGTAGGGTTCAATATTGAGTTGGTGAGGTCAGGCATAGATGTGGATGAGAAGGCCTGGCTCATAGTCTCTGCTATAATTCATCCCAAAGGTGTTCTATCTGGTTGAGGTCAGGCCAGTCAAACTCGCTCATCTGTGTCTTTATGGACCTTGGTTTGTGCACTGGTCCAAATCATTTGGTGGAGGAGAGATCATAGTGTGAGGTTGTTTTTCAGGGGGTTGGGTTTGGCCCCTTAGTTCTAGTGAAGGGAACTCTTAAGGCGTCAGCATACCAAGACGTTTTTTGAAAATGTTATGCTCCTAACTTTGTGGGAACAGTTTGGGGATGGCGCCTTCTCGACCAACATCAGCACCTGACCTCACAAACGCACTACTGGAGGAATGGTCAAACATTCCCGTATAAAGGGGGATAATGAACCAATGCGCTAACTGATAGAGAGAGGAAAAAGATATATAAAAAGGTATAAGTATAATAAAAAGGAGAAATGTGTTAAAGGAAAATAGCAGCTAATTCATGCAGTCACCACATACAATAGGATTAAAGTGCAATTTGTCTCACAAATTGCACAAACATTCCCATAGTCGCACTACTAGCCCTTGTGGACAGCCTTCCCAGAAGAGTTGAAGCTGTTATAGCTGCAAAGGGTGGGCCAACTCAATATTGAACCCTACGGACTAAGACTGGGATGCCATTAAAGTTCATGTGCATGTAAAGGTAGGTGACCCAATACCTTTGGTAATATAGTGTACAGTAATCCCCCACTCCATCGCGGTTCAGTTTTTGCGGTCCCGGTAATTCGCGTTTTTTTTTGTAATGTTATTTTACTATATAAATCATTAAAAATGAAATATTTTTGTGTTTTCCATAGCTCTTGCTATGTCTCTTAGTATCTTTTATGTGTTTAAATGAGTTTCTATTGTTTTAAAAGTGTGTTTAAAGACCTTAAAATGCTTCTACACGTACAGTGACAGTAAAATAAACATGCCTACAATGCATTTTAATACGGTTTTTCTATTTCGCGGAATTTCACTTTTCGCGGCTGGGTCCGGAACGTAACCCCCGCAATGGAGGGGGGTTTACTGTATATGGCTTTGCAGCTTTTAAAGACACTCTTACTATGTTTCTGCAAATATATGAGCATTTTAATATCGGTTTCCCTAAAGGTGAACTTATCCTTTAAAGTAAATTTGCAAAGTAAGTTTTGCTTTATCAATGTAACTGTGCTTTTCAACTTTTTTTCCTTGTGAAGAACAAGACACTTACAGGTTTATGCAGGGTGTTCTTGAAAAGCCAGGTGTCTTTTTTTTTGGCATGTAGCACTGAATCTCTCAAACTCTTTCCAAGGAACATGTACATGGCTGATTGCACTTCTATTCAGATTAGTAAATACATGGCAGGTAGCCAGTTTGGCAGACATGTAAAATGAGTTTGAGAAAGAATCACTAGTCCCAAACTACTGTTATCTACAGAAAAAAAGTATGTGCGATGAGATTCATGTGGAAATATGCATGTGTAGACACATGGACTGGATAGATGAAATTATGACACCGTTTGAGTGTCCAGGAGCAGATTATTGTTTTACTAGTTGTTAAAGTCGAACTCTAGAAGAGTAAAAATGCTTCCTTGCAATGGAGCTGCACCTGCACTGCAAGGTTTAAATGCCTGTTTATGTCAAGGGAACTGGGAAAAGCTATTTTACTTTTTTGATCCTCCACTCCATCTGGCTCCTCTGCTCTTCTAGACCAATCCTAGAAGCTTCTTCTCCCCAGCACTGTGGTGTTCTAAGGTACTCTGATGTCTTTAAGATGTGAGGATGCTAAAGCAGGGTACACACTAGTAGAAAATCTGCCGAAAATTCCCGCCCGATGTGAAATCGTCCGATTTTCGCCTAGTGTGTACACAACTTTTAGCAGCCGATGCCGACATTTTCAACGAAAAAAAACCGAGGGACAAACACCAAAATTTTTTTCATCTGTCCCCAGACGACCGATTTTCATCTAATGTGTATGCAGTACGTCCGTGAAAAATCGGATACGAAAGACCGCACATGATCTGAAGTTGCTGACAACCCGGAAGTCTAGGAACAAATGTGCCAAAAAAAAAGAAAAATGGGATGAGAAATTTCGTGAACATTTATGCACTGTCGACTAAAAACGGTAATGAACGCTGAGAAGACAGAGAAAAATCGGAGGATATTTCGTCCGAATTTCGTCAAGTGTGGAACAGCCCATCGCCAGACTATGGGAAAGCACCATCTGGCAGGGGAGCAGAGGATTGGGAGGGTAGAAATGCTTTTTCTGTCCCCTAGACAGAAATTAGCATTTAACCTTTGCAAAGGGGCTTAGGGTTTTTCCTTTTTGTTGAGTTGGTCTTCACAGCCCGTTCACACTGGGGCGACCTGTCAGGCGACCAGTTCTAATAGGAGCGACACAAGTCGCTCCGACTTAGAAAAAGTGTCCGGAGCTTCTTTGGGGCGACCCGGAGCGACCTGCATAGACTTCAATGATATGAAGTCCGTGCCGACCGCTCTCCGAGGTCGCGGTGCGAGCAGCGCGCCGCGACTTCACAGGTCGCCCCGGGAAGTAGCGTGGGCGCTACTTTTTTAAAGTGATTGTAAAGTGATTGTAAACCTTTTATTTATTTTTAAATAAAATAACAAACATGTTGTGCTTACCTGCTCTGTGCAATGTTCATCCTTCCATACTTTAGTCAATTTCTTTTTATAATTTTTTTTTTTTTTAATTTCTAGCTTCTCTGCGGAACGGCCAGCTCTGAACGTTGTCATTTTCCCACTTTTGCATGAGAACCTAGCAGATGTAATACGAGAAGTACCCATGATACACTTGGATGAAATAACCTTATTTAAAAGCAGAGTGGCAGAGGAGCCACCGGATTTGTGGTACTAATATTGTAAATCGGGTAAGACGGGATATATAGATGTATAAATGTCGGTAAATTCTTAAATCTTTGCAGATTATATCTCTGAAGGACTTTAGGAATTATTAATGTTCATTGTGGGTGGGACTTTATCTTTTTATGTAAATAATTTCTTCTGAAATAAAAAAAATGTAATGCTTTAAAATGTGTGGCTGTGTAGAGAAAACTTAATTCATGCATATATTTGTTTTTGTTTTTATGCTAATGAAGTATGTATTAAAAGTGTGATGTCTGTGGAGTGCTTCTTGTTGAAAACGTTAAGTATTATGGCTCAGAAAAACACTTTACTCAAATGCATCCCTAGGCTTAAATCTTTACAGAAAGACAGTCTAGCCAAATGTCATCTTTCTGAATTGAAGGAACTCAAGATCTACGTGAAGAAATTAATTGACGCAGAATCTAAAAAAGCTCTACACAGGATAGATCAAAAGTATTATGTGGATGGCAAGAAACCAAGAAAATTATTAGCCTCAGCACTGTGCCACCAAAAGACTAGACTATATATTTCCCATTTTAAAATTCCCAAAGGAGAAACCCACTCATTTTCTGTAGACCTATTAATATTACCTTCACAATATTTGCCTTGTGAAATACTACACTGCAACCTGCAGTGGGCAGACATTGCAAAATGTATACTGGAATCTGGGCTTGCAAAAATGGCCTCTGGTGTGAGGGAAGCTATGAAGACTGATAACTGAGAGAGAATTTCAGGTGGCTATTCGCAGCATAAAAGTCTAGCCCACATGGCTACTTAGACAAATATTAAACTATTTGAACAAATTTTATCCCCCTGCTTTCTCACTAAAACAATCCCCATTGCTTATCCTTTCTTCCAGAATGCACAGTGGTACATATCACAATTCTCTCCAAAGAAGGGAAAGATCCTTTACTATGCCAAAGTTTAAAGGCCAATTTCTGTGATTAATAAAAAGCTAAAAATGTATACAGAAACATTGGCCGTGGCCCTGGCCTTAAACTTTACCTTTCTGAAATTATTCAGGCTAGGTAGGTTTTGCCCATGGGAGATAGGCTAGAGACAACTCTATAAAAAGATTTTACTCCCATTATGCCCACTTACATAAAACACCCCGGCTTCTTCTGTCTACTGATACTGAAGGCGTTTGACCACTTACATTAACCCTTTTTGCACATGACCTTGCACCTTATGGGTCTGGGCCCTAACGGGCTGTCCGGGATCTTGGCCTTATATGAAAAACATGCAGAAAACAAACACAAAAGGGCTCCTCCATCTAGGTGAAGTGATTTATTAAAAACATAAAAGACAATAAAAATGCACTCACTATATAAAAGTAGATTAAGGCTTGTCATATAAACCTCCATAGGATCACTATGAGGCTGCAGAGCTCAGCAGGCATATGGCTGGTTGAAGCAAAGTTCCTGATGGAAGTGCAACTGTCAAGCTTCTGGTTCGAACATAAGCATCAGCAGCTTCCTGAAATGGCAAGATGTTTCCTATGGTTTTATAAAGCAGCCCTCCTGTTTGCCCTGAAACATGGAGACACATACCCTCCACTTCCTGTCAGCACCCAGCCAAAAGAGGTGCTGTTTGGAGCCGCAGCCATCTTGCCATTTCTGGAAGCTGCTGATGCTTATATCCCAGCCTGAAGCCTGACAGTTGCACTTCCATCACAAACTCTGCTTCAACCAACCACATGCTTGCTGAGCTCTGCAGCCTTATGGTGATCCTATGGAGGTCTATATGGGTCTGACGAGCCTTGATTTACTTTTATCTGGTGAGCCCATTTTTATTTTCTTTTATGCTTTTTTAATAAATTGCTACACCAAGATGGAGGCACCCTCTTGTATTTGTTTTCTATATGTGCATTAGGATCTCAAGACCTAATTTAAGAGGAGCTACATCCATTTTACCTGGTGTTCCCTACCATCCTCCTGGCCCTCCTATGTGTCCTATTTAATGATAGTTGGGTTCCAGTCAGCACAATAGCTTATTCTTTTTCTAAGCAGCTAAAGTCAGACAGAAGGGCATCAATTCTCCTGTTAATCTTTATAATACCAGGCAGGGTTGCCAATTGTTTCCTTTGCTCTTTAACTCTCTAGAGCAGCTTTTCTCAACCTTTTCAAAACAGACGAACCCTTAGAGCTTTCTGGTCTCAGGGAACCCCTGCTAAAAATTAGTAAACCTACAACTCATGATACATTAGTGTGATAGTCAGTGGGAAGAATTACCTACTTACAGATAACTAAAAAGGTCAATGGTATCCGAGGGAACTTATCTGAGAGTCAGAAATTGCTTATTGTTCAAGGAACCCCTAGCAACATCTGGAGGAACCCTGTTTGAGAAACTCTGCTCTGGTTTTGCAGGCCACACTACACTAAAGTTCTCCACCAAGGTCTCCACCACCAGCTTTCTAAGCCCCTTATGCAGCTGAGAACAGAGGTTGTGATCACTTCTTTGTCTTGCATTTGTTTTAAACTGAATGGGTTGTTTTAACAGGTAAGGGTTCACATATTCTTCCATAAATTGGAAACCCTTAACATAGGACTCTCATTTCCAAAAGCATTAATCATTTACCTAGAAAGGGAAAACCTTATGATATTTAAGAATTGGTCTTACAACTTCACTACACTGGTCTTTAAAACTCATGTACAGAAGGCAGTAGAAAACCTTTTCTGAACACTGGAAAATGACAACTGGAAACCGACGGTGACAAACGTCTGTTTTACAGCTTTTCCATACTGAGTTTAGCAGCAGTTATGAGCATTTGAGGTTAGAAGCATTTTTTAAGATCCCCTCAGGAGACCCTCCCGAATGCCCACAATGCACGAAAAACAAGTAAATTATTAACTATTTCAGCCATTCTGTGAGAGAAGGGAGAGTAGTGTGCTTGTAGATAGCTGTCTTATTTTTTCACTATGGGTCTTATCATGAGCATGTGTAAGGAAATGCTTCTGATGATGCTGAAGCTCCGAAGACGTAGACCATTGCGTGAGTGGACCAGAGTTCATCGATACTGGCCTCATCCATTGACGCAGGCAACAGCATGTGGTGAAATTTGTGGTTTTTCAACATTTTTATATGTAAATTAGTGTGGGCATAAGACTTATGGGCCATACACACTATACAATTGTCTTTTTAGATTTTTTTCCTTTAAGGCCCGTACACACGTACCGATCGTCGTCATACAAACGTCGGCGGACGAAAGATCTGCCGATTGTACGCGTGTTAGTATGGTGCCTCCGACAGCTGTCTGCGCACAATCCGCGGACAAGAGTCTTTCTTGCAAACATGAAAATTTTTGTCTGCGGACACCAGAACGGACGATTGTTCGCCTGTCAGTACAGAATTCTGCCGACACACAACTACAAATCCCAACACGCATGATCAAACCAAATGAGTTCCCGGAAGAATTTTCTCTAGTAAACTCATCATTTTATTTAGAAAGAACTTTCGGCTTGCGGCAGTCCAAGAAATAGGTGAAATGCGGAGCACATGCTCATCTTGATAAATGTGAGAAGAAGGAAGATGCTGCTCATAATGCCATACTTTTCTAATAAAAAGGCATGTGTTCTGTTATGATGAAGATAATGTTTGTCTATTCTATCTGTTCTATCAAATTTTATAATTAAATAATTAGAACTCTTCACCATTATTATTTTGTAAACAGCAAAGATCTAACTATTGATATGACCCTTTATTCTTGTATGAATTAATGTCTAAAACATATTTTTCAGGTTATGCACAATATTAAACATGTTAACAAATTCAGATAGGCCATTTTTTATTTTCATTTTCTTTATTTTTTGTATCTCAGCAAAAAAAACCAAAGAAAACATTAATACTCTCCGTATAATAAACTAAACATAAAAAAGGTCCATTTGGACAAAATTAAAATAGAAACAGGCAAACAGGGGTAAAATAAATAATAGGGGGTTACACAAATTAAAGTTGGTGATAGCTATAATCAGGCTGCCATGAGGGCAGGTTTGGATCCTGCTGGCCATATTGCCACTGGCCATGTGGCATTTGGCGAGGTGGTGGGTGTTGTGGAGGTGGAGGTGGAGGGCACGGGTGCTCCTGGCATGCATGGCTGTGCTCAGTAAGGACGCCGTTTTCTGCATTTTGCAGCACATCCAGAATAATTTTTCTGGCATACTGACACTGCCTGAGGTCCACCTTATCCAAAATTTTGGCCGTCATGTTGCCGAAGGACTCATTGGCCTCCGGTTTCCGACGTAGGGCTATGGTGGCCTCCTGGATAAATTCGTCTGTGATATCATCCACGTGCTTCCTCTTTTGCCTCCGTTTGGCAGGAGGAGGTGGTGGTGGAAATAGTTCCACAGGCTCCTCAGGCTCCGCAGGCTCCCCAGGCTCCTGGCTGCAACCTGGCTCCTCCTCAGTGACACTTCCCTGTTGATGAAATGAACAATTGATTAGAATGTTATAGTGTATATAAAAATGCATGTTTGTTATATTAGCAGACTTTACATACAGTGGCGTATCTAGGGTCTCCAGTGCCCTTGTTGAGGAGCTGTATTTGGCAACAACCCCCCCCCAAGATCAATGTAAAAATGTAACCCACCCCCCAAAAAAAAATTAAAGGGCATTAAAAGTTTCTCATTTGCCCCTTGTTTGCCCAGTGTAGAGCTCTCTAGTGGGCAATCATTGTCTCAGGTGTGAAAAAGAAAGAGAGGGTTGAGAGCTAGAGAGAGGGAGAGAAAGAGGGGGTGTGAGAGAGAGAGGAGGGGGGTTGCAGAGAGAGAGAGGGGCTTGAACTTGCAGAGTGCTTGATGTAGGGCATTGAGGGTGAAGCAGTGCAGGGAAACAGGAATAAGGGAGCCACCTGCCTTGCTGACCCAGAGTGAGAGACCAGAGACATGGAAGCAAGGATGGATGGATCATTTGCAGGAGCTGTTAGTTTTGTATTAAAAAAGGTTGAGCCAGAGGAATGCTGAGGCTCCAGCAGTGTTTGTTAGGACCGGAGGTGTGCTGGGGATGCAGCACTGTTTGTAAGACCGGAGGTGTGCTGGGGATGCAGTGAGAGGCAGTCTTAGTCTCCTGGTATGTTGGCTCAGCTGCTCTCAATGTTTTACACCTGCATGAAGCAGCTCTCAATGTTTTACACCTGCATGAATCCGCCTGCAAACTGGGGGTTCTGGGGTGTGCAGGCTGAGTGGATTGTTCAAAAAAACAATAAACCAATGCCAATGTTTTTGTGACCCACCCCCCTTGGCCTGCGCCCCTGGCGGTTGCCTGTCATGCCAACCCCTTGCTATGCCCGTTTACATAAAGGGTCAATTATGGTTTAGCTTATAATTTTGTTACATGATTAAATTTTAGCAGACAATATATTGTGAAATGCTATACCTGAGTAAAACTCTCCTCCAGGAAATCCTCATCCTGGCTTGGATCAACCGACACTGAGCCCTCTGCCGAAGTAGAAGGCAGTGTTGAGATGGATGGCCTGGATTCCAAGGTGTCTGCCAGGAATCGCAGGTTATCATAGTACCACAGCCGTGGTACATGTACATTCTGTGCACCTGCTCCAGACTGGGTGGAATCTTCTATTTTTTTTACCTCCCGCCTGTAGGCAGTGCGAATGCTGTTGATTTTTCGCCTTACATACTCCAAATTTGCCCCAGGACAGACGGGCTTGTAGAAGGCCACCAAATGTTCCATGGCCTGTTTTTTTAGTTTTTTATTTTTATAATCCACCGACTTCACTTGCCACAAACACGGCAGTTGCCTGTACTCGTCAATAAAACTTATTAGAAAGTTGTGGCTGGTGTAATTGTCCACCATATTGCAGGACAGTATATGCCTGCAAGACACAACACAACACAAAACATATTAAAATAGCATGTATTTTGGCACATAATAAAGATATTCCTAATAAAAGCTGTATAGGGCCCAAAACACACACTTTCTATTAAAATAGTCGTACCTTTTTTTGTGGGGAAAAGTCGTGATTCGCCGCTCGATCGTGCTCCAACCCTCGATATGTCCGCTAGCGAATCGTCGGCCGAACGATCTGGCGTCCTTTAAATACAGCGCAGGCGTCAACTCCTCCTCCAGTGGCGGGCTTGTGCAGGGATGTGTACGTGCTGAAGATCAGGCCTACATGCGACACTCACACCTGAAGCAGTGGAAAAATCTTCTAATTAAGAATAATGTCTCAACGATCTGGGAGCTCAATTAGTGTGGGCAGAAATGATTGGGCCACCCGAAAATCAAGGGCTACACCCATGACAAAGGCAGAAATGGTGGAGATGGTCTCCATTTTAGAAAAAATGGACTATGATGGAAAGTTGGCAAATTACGATCGGCCCAATGCCAGGAAAGATGGCATCATGGATAAGGTGGTGGCCTGTTTGCAAAAAAAATTCGGTGTGGAGCGATCGAAAGATCAGATTCGGAAACGGTGGTCCGACCTGAAACACCGTGAGCAGGATCAGCTTTCCCAAATCCATCGGATTTTGAAAAAAAGTAAGTTTTTTTTTTTATTTATTTTTTTAAACATGCAATATGTTTTTTTATAATTTGGTGTATGTTGTATTAACATGTCTAGATTATAATGTCTATGTAAAAAGTTAGATTACTCATTTTAGTTGTCATGTCGTGATTAGATCGATCTATTGTTGATGTTTTAGTATATGACATTAAAAGTCAGGAAGCCATAGTTAAAAATATATGTATTGTGTTGCAACGAACGTTCTTTCCTGCACGAATCTTCTCAGCAAACATTCCTATTAATCACAGATTATTATTCAAACCTTTAAATAGGAGAAAAACGTAAACTCCGTGCCAAACAATGGGAAAGGAGGAGGAGAGGTTTGGCAGCTCCATCTGCAGTTGCGGAAGAAGAGGAGGACATGGGCCCAGATGGTGGCACAGATTCGACTAAAGGTAATTGGTTCCTATGCACTGTCAAACATTAATGTACCACATTTTTCGTAGATAACCATGTACATGTCTTCATATTTGTTACTAAAAGAGCTATCAAGCAGGGCACCATGTCCTAACAAATGTACCTCTTGTGACTTTTATGATATGGCCAATGTTTTGTATTATGTAGATGAAGACATTATGCCTGAGGTGATTCTGGTGGAGACAACAAGTGACCAGACACCAGAGCAACAAGAAGGTTGGTAGGCACAGATTTTTGTGTAGTGGGATCATAGAAATATGTGTATTTGCAATGATTGTTTAACCTTATATTCTTGTATTCCCTTACAAATTTACATTGCAGATGTTGCATCATGCCAGGATGTGGCATCCCCAGCCAGCTCAGAACCCAGATCTCCTGGCAACTTGCCAAGCAAGCCACTTCCCAAAATCTTGAGGATCCTGGACCAAGTGTCCAAGAGCCAATTGTGTGCCCACGTAGGTTTTTTCAGAATGATTTTTATCAGTGTTATTTTTAGCCTCCAATTGACAACACTAGTTCCCTATGGGAGCCTCTTTATTTGAATGGAAGTCGCACCGTAAGTCGGATCAGGATGCTCTGACTTGCGGGGCCACTTGCGTTGTGAAGATTTTTGAGGGGGAACTACACCAAAAAATTGAATAACCCACCGTGGGTGTCCCCCCCCAAGTTCACAACCCGGCCTTTTGTGTGTGGTATTGAGTTTGAGGGTATGCCCACAACAAAAAAACAGCGTGGGTTACCCCCAAAACCCCTACCAGACCCTTATACAAGCATGCAGCTTGTCAGGCCAGGAAAGAGAACGAGCAAGCGGAACAAACACCCCCTGGACCACAGCAGGACACATGCCCTCAACATGGGGGGGTTTTGTTGCTTTGGGCCAGGGGGCCTCTGCACCGCACACCCAAAAGCACCTTACTCCCATGTAGAGGAGGACAAGGGCCTCATCCCCACAACCCTGTCTGGTGGTTTTGGGGGGTCATGCGGCCAGGGGGTTCCTAGGACTTTGGAAGCAACCTTCAACAAAGGGTGGCCCCCAGATCCCGGACACCAATCACTGTGTGAATGGGTATGGGGTACATAGTACCCCTACACATTAACCACATAAATGGAAGTGTATGTGAATAACGACAGGAGACGTTTATGAAATGTTCTTAAATATCTTTATCCGGTCTTCTCCACTCTGCTCTTTGGATCTTCTCCTCTCCACTCTTCTGCTGTCCAATCTTCTGCTCTTATGTTGTCTGCTCTTTTGCCCTAGGCTCTTCTTCTTCCTCCTGTCCTCCTCCAATGCTGTTGCCGTGCATTTTGGCCGTCTCTGTTCTCTGTAGCTTAATATATATACATTACGACCATGCCCTCACAATGACGTCATCATGCGTTCACACCCCTAATGAATATATAGTAAGCTCAGGAGACCGGCAGAATCATCAGCAACAGGATCAGAGGAGGACAGGAGGAAGAAGAAGAGCCTAGGGCAAAAGAGCATAAGAACAGGGTAGGTATTAACTCGAGAGTAATTAAAAATAACCTGGACACCAAATGTTTCTCTATTATGACCTCATGTAGGTGATTCACATTGACTCAGTTGTATATTTTTTTACAGATCATGATTTACCTACTTGCACTTTAGCAAAATTAACACGTGAGGCACTCCAATGTTGCTCAGACCTCGAGCAAATCAAGGAAACAGCAACGGCATTGCAATCAAAAATGCGAGATTTTGTCGACATGATTGCCAAATTTTAAAAAGTTTTTAATACATTTTTTATGTTTTTATTGGTTCCTTTTCTTACAAATGTTTTGTAATCTTTTATGATATCTTGATGGCACTCAGTTGTTAAGAGTGTACCCACGTTTGGGAAAAAAACTTGAAAACACCCTAACCCTAACCCTGTGAATGTTTTGAAAAAAAAATTTTGTACATTCAACAATGTGTGTTCCATTCTTTATTTGACTTTCGTTGGGGGGTCGAGATCTAAAGCTGTGTAAAGAAGCATTACATGTATGATGGCTGTCCTATTCCCATATTTACATGTTAATGACAGCATTTTGGACACTGCCATATGCGAGTTGCTGGAGGTGTCAATGAAATGTTAAAGATCCCAACCGTTTATACGCATATCACAGTGCGATCTGACATTTCATACAGGATTGGATCATACAAGTGTGAACGACTGTGCAATCCTATCCTGATGCAGCTGAATAAATGCATCATGTGCGACTTTTGTGCGAGTGCAGTGCGAATTGAGACATACACTTTGTATGGCTACATTCACACTGAACACGCACACAAGTCGCACATGACCCTTTATTTCTGATGTATCAGGATTGGATGGCACAGTTCTTCAGACTTGTGTAATACAATCCTGTGGAAAAAGTAAGTGGCGGGTCACCCTTATGCGATGCAGGAAGGATGCAAAGTCGCAGACTTCCCGCATTGCATAAGTGTGACTCAACACTCAAGGTACTAGCAGTTCTAGGATTCAATATGGCATTGATATTGGCAGTAGAAATCAGTGTAGGGAGATCAGTGTAATCTATAGTGTATTGCTTGTTCGTTGCTCTAGTTCACTTTCCATTACTTATATATATAACACTTTGAGATGAACAATGATCAAGTTTCACATAACACTGACATATCCTAACATTGGTGGGCAGTGAGAAGGATGTCATAAATGAACACAACATAACAGGTGTAGGTACGTTGTTAATACCCTAATGTATTATATTAAATATATAGTATGGGCAACTTCTGGACAAGAACCACCAATGTAAGGTGACATTAGATGAACCTTGGGTGTGACCTAGTTCTCAATGTGACAGGGTTTGTGTAAATTTTGTGGGGTGCAGAAGGCCCTTGTATTTACACCACTGGCTCAAAAATAACACATGGCCATCATCACTTTGGATCAGCTGGTGAGAGACTACAGTCAAGAAACACACTGATGAATGTATTAACCCTTCCAAAGTCACACATATATAACACATGATTAACCCAAATAATTGTGTTTGGCATATGTGCCCAAATGATTAGAATCCACAATACAGAATCATTGCAATTTTTTTTTAATGTGTTGAAAAATAAGATAGCTCTGACATTTATCTTGTGTGTCCAATCTTTAACAAGATTAATGGGTGTGTGACAGTGATTGCTGCCAGGACACAGCTCCTCTCCCCACGAAATAGTCCAGATATTCCTGGCGGATCTGACGGGCCCTGTGTGATGCCAATGCTGACCGTCCAACTTCCATTGACGTCATGGACTCCACTTGGTTAGAAGGTTGGGCCTCTCCACTTGTACCTGGCATAGCAGGGTCAGTATCCAGTTGCTGCAATACATAATTTTGTGCATTCCTGCGTAGGAAGTTGTGCAAAATGCAGCAACACAAGACCACATTATCCACTTTGTACAGTGCCAGGTTTATGGACGTCAGGAATATCCGGAACCGGTTGGCCATTATCCCGAAGGCATTCTCCACAACTCTGCGAGCTCTGGACAACCGGTAGTTGTAAATCCTTTGGTCTGGGGTGAGGTTCCTCTGAGGGTAGGGCTTCATGAGATGCTCCCCAAGCGCAAAAGCCTCATCTGCGATAAACACAAAGCTCATACCCTCAACAGTTTGCTCCCTGGATGGCAGGTTCAGAGTGCCGTTCTTTAGACGACGAGCGAACTCCGTCTGATCAATAACTCCCCCATCCGAATTGCGGCCATTTTTGCCAATATCCAAAAAAATAAACTCATAGTTTGCATTAACTATGGCTAGCATGACTATACTAAAAAAACCTTTATAATTATAAAAAAATGTGCCGGAATTCGGAGGGGGGACAATGCGGACGTGCTTCCCATCAATAGCACCCCCACAATTGGGAAAATTCCACTTCTCCAGAAATTGATCAGAAATCTCCAGCCATTGCTCTGCGTTTGAAGGAAACTGTGGGGAAAAAATAAACAAAAATAAAATTAGTGCTTGAGCACATCACATTATTAATTACACACACAGTTGTCTGTTAAATGCTTATGCAACTTGTTAAAAAAATAAACAACAGGAAGGCAAAGGTTTGGATATGGGGATGTAACATCTACATACATTTATTTTCAACCTCCTATTGTTCTTATATTGTAAAGGGCCATACACACTAGAAGATTCTCTGAAGACTTTTTCGTGCAGATTTACCTTTTCTATGTAGTGCAAGGGCCTACCAGATTGCATAGGATTTGAAAGTGTTTGTTGGACCTCATATTATTTGGTTTTGGTAAATCGGAAGGATAAATTGTTCTGACAATCTTCTAGTGTGTATGGCCCATTATACTCACCAGCTAGAGCTGAGATTTACAAACTACGGCCCTCCAGCTGTTGCAGAACTACACATCCCATGAGGCCTTGTAATTCTCTGACATTCACAGACATGACTAGGCATGATGGAAATTGAAGTTCGTGAACAACTGGAGGGCCATAGTTTGAAGACCTCTGAACTTGAGCTTTGGTATATGCTGACTTTGAGATTTAGCATGTGGGTGGGGGATGGGTAAGTAAAACTGGGCATTTATACATCAATAAGGGCTTGTGGTCAGTGAAGGTTTTAACATCATTACATAAACATACAGAATCATAGGTGGGAATGGATGGACTGATGTATTTTAGATAAATCATTAACTAGGTACTAAAACATTGGCCAAGGAATAATTGTTTGAGGGAAAGCAATAAAATTAGAAAAATTCGACATACTGTTAACAGGCAATGCGTTTAGGGACACATAGGAGAGAATGGTGGGGTGGTTAGTGGGTAATTTTACAAATGGTTAAAGATAATCTACATCTTTACTACTATGTGCATGCGGACAGAGGGTAGTTTACAAATAATGGCCTGTGTCAATTGGTGTACATCCAAAAACATCATAATTCGGGTGAAACTAGTAATACATGTAATGTAATGTAAAAAATCAAACATACCTTGATATAGTCCTTCTGCAAGACCTTGATGATGGCAGAGCAGGTCTCAGGGATGATGACTCCAAGTGCTTGGGGGGAGATGCCTGTGGTGAACTTCAGATCCTGCAGGCTTCTCCCTGTTGCAAGATACCTCAACGTCGCAATTAACCTTTGCTCAGGAGTAATTGCAAGCCGCATACAAGTATCCTGCTTCAGAATATAGGGGGACACCAGGGCAAGAAGACGGTGAAAGATGGGATCCGTCATCCTCAAATAATTCCTGAAGTCATCAGGATTATTTTCCTGGAGCTCCCTCAGCAAGGACATATGAGAAAATTGATCACGGTTAAGCAACCAATTTTTCGTCCAGGAGGTCTGCTTCTTCCTATTGCTCGTACGTCGTCTCAGAGCCAAAACTCCAACACTAACAACAGCAACGGACGAATTCACGGTCGCCATAATAAATTCTCGAACGATGTCTCGGAAAATAGCGAAATGTCGTCAACCAAACAAATGCTACCGAAATCAGCGCGAGATGCCCAGAAGGGTCACGGCCAAACACTCACTTCCTCTTTTGTAGCGGCGAACGTGCGTGGAACGTAGTGACGTCATTTTCTGTCGGCAGACAAATGTCCTGGGCAAGTTTTGAGCACTTTTCAACAGACAAACAACAAACACACCAGCCGCGAACATTTGTAGGACGTCTGTCGGCCGACGATCGGTACGTGTGTACGGGGCTTTAGATTTACCAAAACCATATAATATGAGGTCAAATCTAAACACTTTTAATTTGTATGCAATCAGGCAGGCCATTGCACTACATAGTTGAAGGTAAATCTAACCACAAAAGTTGTATAGTGTGTATCCAGCCTTAGAGAGTAGAAAAGCTGGAGCTACTTGCTTTGGCTCTCTCCGCCCACTCCCCTATAGCTAAGAGCAAAAGGGAGGAGGAAGGCTGTAAACCCTGTGTTTACCAGAGTTAAAAGCTGGGCATATGGGCAAGAAAAAGCGCTTTCTCTGCGTATATGCAGGCTCTGCCCATGTAGTGTGTTCACTGCACAGGCAGAGAGAGGCATGCAAGCTCTTCAGGTTATCTCCCATACACCACTTACAATCTAACCTGTATATACAACAGTTTTTCATATTGAAAAATGTTAACTTACCTTTGTTAATTAGGTACAACAAGGGTAGCATGTAGCCTTGAAAAGCTTTACATCCTGGGGCACATTTCAGCACTGATAAACAAAAAGAAAGAAACTAGCTGATATGACAGCGATGTGTACAGGTGACAGTAGGTAAACTTGTCAGTCAAGAACAACATACTGAATGAGTATTAGTTAGGAAATATGAAAAATTAAGCCAATAAGTGGCTAACAAGAGTAACAGATTTTTGGAAATAAAAGAATAGAAAATGAGCTAATGAATGAAGTGTAAGATTGTATCATATCATATCCTGCTCTGTCTATCCAGCCTTAATTTATTAGTTCCCGATTAGGTAATTGGAAAACACCCACCCCATCCCTAACAGTATTTAAGAACAGCATCCCTTGGGGAAGGCACGTTTGCAAGGGGGGGGGCATGTTTGCTTTTGGGGCTCTCTTCTCAAAATGGGGGTATTTCTATAAGTGGGTGCACTTCTGACTCTGCACTTCAGCGAATGCACAAAGTGAATGAACACAGTAGAGGCTGAGATAAACACCACGCAGACTGCAGGTGACCTTATTTACCCCTTCAGCACTCTCTCCTTGTAACATGCACTCTCTACCACTCCTTCTGACAGCAGTGTCCTCTATCCTTAAACTCTCTCTCCTTCACCCCTCTTCTCCACCCCACAGCTTATATATATCACCCTCACTTCTGTCCTCACCTTATTACTGCACTCACCATCTCCTGCTACTTCTAAATCCACACAATCACAAATCCTCCAGGACACTGGGGCATGTCCCTTCATATGAATCACACTCTCATATTACCACCCTCACCTTTCTGCTTCTCCTAACCTCTGTAGACATATCCCCAAACCCTGGGCCCGTACTCAACACATCACTTTCCCGGCACCCTCTGGCTGCAGCCGCACTCAATACAATCTAGTTCCCAGTAGACCAGACTCCCCTTTCTCTTGCGCCCTTTGGAACTCTCGCTCGGTCTGTAATAAACTCACCTCTCTCCATGACCTTTTTATCGCTGATTTATTCTACTCGCTATCACCGAAACCTGGCTTCACAAATCCGACACTGCGTCTTCTGCTGCCTTATCCCAAGGTGGTCTTCTATGGACTCACTTCCCCAGACCCAATGGATGCAAGGGAGGGGGTGTTGGGATCCTTCTAGCCCCACATAGCACCTTTCAGGTACTTCACCCACCTCCCTCCCTGTCACTCACCTCATTTGAGGTACACTGCATTCGTCTTTTCTCCCCTGTTTCTCTAAGGATAGCTGTGATCTACCGCCCCCCTGGACCAGTATCGACCTTTCTTGACAACTTCTCTGCCTGGCTACCCTACTTTCTGTCTTCCGAAATCCCCACACTCATTCTCGGGGACTTCAACATCCCTATTAATACTAACACTCCTGCCACTTCCAAACTTCTCAGTCTAACCTCCTCCTTTTACCTGAAGCAATGGATACATGCTTCTACTCACTCTGAAGGCAATATCCTTGACCGTGTTTTCTCCCACCTATGCACTCCGCACAACCTTTCAAACAATCCTTTCCCTCTCTCTGATCACTACCTTATTAGTTTCACTCTCTCCCTCTCCTCCGCCTTCTCTCCCTCCAGCTACCTGCAGAAACCTACGCCATCTCAACCCTTCTCTTCTCTACTACCGACCACCTCTATGACAAAATCACACCCCGGTCCTGCACCAACCTAGCCACTTCTGTCTACAACGCTTCACTCTTAGCCTCCCTGGACACACTCGCCCCCCTCACTACACACTGAATCAGGCCCCGACCCCTTCAACCCTTGCAAACAGATAACACTAGAAGTCTGAAAAAGCATAGCCGTGCTCTTGAGCACCTATTGCGTAAGACTAGGTCTCAGAAAGATTTCAACCAATATAAATCTGCCCTTCAAAAATACAACTTCAGTCTCCACACTGCCAAACAGACCTATTTTATTACTCTCTTTAACAGCTTGTCACTGGTTCCCGGAAACTCTCCGCTACCTTTAATTCTTTACTCCGTCCTCCACTACCCCCTCCCACTGATTCACTCACTGCTAAGGAGATTGCCAACCACTTCAAACAGAAGATTGATACAAATCGTAAGGAGATCATTGCTGTTCAGATACCTTCCATGCCTTATGCTTTATGCCCACAGGTGCGATCACTACTTCCCTCATTCAACCCCATCACTATAGATGAGGTTGCTAAACTACTTGCAAACGTCCACTTAACCACCTGCCCTCTGGATCCTGTTCCCTCGCAAATGCTACATTCACCTTCTGGCCCTATTCTACGCTCTCTAACCCACATCTTCAATCTCTCCCTCTCTTCTGGCATCTTCTCCAACACTCTAAAACAGGCACTAGTCAGCCCGTATTTAAAAAGCCCTCAATGGACCCAACCGATCTTAACAACCTACGCCCTATTTCCTTGCTCCCCTTTTTATCCAGACTCCTTGAACGTCTTGTCTACAACCAACTGTGCGACCACCTTGCAGAGAATAGCCTCCTTGATCCCCTTCAGTCTGTATTTCGGCCTCAACACTCCACTGAAACTGCTCTCCCAAAACTGACAATCTACGAACGGCCAAAACCAATGGGCACTATTCTGTACTCCTACTCCTGGACCTTTCTGCTGCCTTTGATACGGTTGACCATCCCCTCCTCCTCAAAAAACTCCATGCCTTTGGTCTCCGTGACTGTACTTTTCACTGGTTATCTTCCTACTTATCCAACCGCACCTTTAGCGTTATGTACAATTCTACTTCCTCCTCTCCTCTACCCTTCTCTGTTGGGGTCCCCCAAGGCTCTGTTCTTGGACCCCTCCTATTTTCAATCTACACCTCCTCTCTGGGTCAGCTGATAGACTCCCACGGCTTCCAATACCATCTCTACGATGACGATACCCAAATCTATTTATCCACCCCTCAACTCTCTCCCTCCCACTAATTTACTATCGGATATATCAGTCTGGATGTCGCACCACTTCCTCAAACTCAATCCATCTAAAACCGAGCTTATAATTTTTCCTATATTGTCGATATTGATGGCATTACTATCAGACCATCCCCGCATGCCAAGGTCTTAGGTGTTGTCCTGGAGTCTGAACTCTCCTTCAAGCCCCACATCCAATCGCTGTCCAAATCTTGCCGCCTCAACCCCTGCAACATCTCCAAAATACGCCCCTTTCTAACCAAAGACACAACAAAGCTCCTAGTTCACTCCTTGGTCATCTCGCGACTCGACTACTGCAATTCCCTTCTCATTGGCTTACCTCTACACAGGCTATCCCCCCTTCAATCTATCATGAATGCTGCCGTCTGACTCGTCCACCTTACCAATCGTTCAGTTTCCACTGCTCCTCTGTCGAGCCCTCCACTGGCTTCCGCTCACCCAACAAACTAAATTCAAAATACTTACAACATCTTACAAAGCAATCCACAGCTTAGCCCCCAGCTACATCACTAGCCTAGTCTCAAAATACCAACCTAATCGCTCTCTTCTTTCCTCTAAAAACCTTTTGCTTTCTAGCTCCCTCGTCACCTCTTCCCATGCTCGCCTCCAGGACTTTTCCAGAGCCTCTCCAATCCTATGGAACTCCTTACCCTTATCTGTCCGATTATCTCCTACTCTATTAGCTTTTAGGCGATCCCTGAAAACCCTCCTCTTCAGAGAAGCCTATCCTACCCACACCTAACAAATATACCTCCATTTTCTCCATCAATCCATCCCCCACGGTTATTGCCTTTTGTTTCACTTGACCCTCCCTTCTAGATTGTAAGCTCTAACGAGCAGGGCCCTCTAGTTCCTCCTGTATTGAATTGTATTGTAACTGTATTGACTTCCCTCACATTGTAAAGCGCTGCGCAAACTGTTGGCGCTATATAAATCCTGTATAATAATAATAGGAAAAAGAGATGCATGCATGGGAAAAATGTGTAAACCCCAAGGAATAAAAAGTAGGTAAAATGATAAAATAGTGACTTTTTAGGGTTTGTTTAAAATAGTAGTTGGGGAGGGGGGGGCAATAACAATATGCGGGTGAGCCAGGTTTTTATTACCCCCAACCACTCCCCCTCAGTGGATCTGAGGTCTAAATTTTTTTTTTTTTTTAAACTTAATGCATTCCCTGCGTTAACCACTTGCCGACCAGGCCATAGCCCAGTGATGGCTACAGCGTGGTCGGCTAGTTCTTGGAGGGCGTACAGTGCGCACCCGGGATTGTCAGTGATCGTCGGGTCCTCCGGACCTGGTGCATCATGGATCGGGGTAAAGGGCCAATGACAGCGGCCCTTTACCTTGTGATCACTCCGTCCAATGAGGGAGCGATCACATCTTAACAAACCGGCGTATGTCCGGTTCAGCTCTCTCCTCTCCTCGCACCCTGTACACACTCTACACACTGTAATCGGTACAGCATGCAAGGAGAGAAGAGGTACCGCTCAGCCGGGCCTCATCTGTGCCTTATTCTTGCCCATCTGTGCCTCATCCGTGCCTTATTCATGCCCATTTGTGCCTCATTCATGGCCATCCGTGCCTCATTCATGCCCATCTGTGCCTCATTCATGTCCATCTGTGCCTCATTCATGCTCATTTATGCCACATCCATCTCTCATCTGTGCTCATTAATGCCACATCAGTGTTCATCCATGCCTCATCCGTGCCTCATCAATGCTCGTCCATTTCACATTAGTGCTCATTTGTGCCACATCCATGCTACATCAGTGCCCTACAGTGCCTCACAAAAGTGTATTAGGTAGTCAGGAAATTAGATTTGTAATTTTATGTCCCTAGAACACCTGATGGTGCTCCCTGCATGTCGTGCCTCTGTATGTGGCTAGGCTGTGTAAAAGTTTCATATATGTGGTATCGCCATTCTCAGGAGGAGTAGCAGAATGTACTTTGGGGTGTCATTTTTGCTATGTACATGCTATGTGTTAGAAATATCTTAAGAATAGACAACTGTGTAAAAAAAAATAAGTGTTTTCATTTTTTTCCCACATATTCCAAAAACTTGTGGAAAAAAATGACTTGTTATAAGACTTTTAGTGCCTCCTAGATTATGCATTGGGGTGTTTGCTTTCCAAAATGGGGTCATTTTGTGGGTGTTTCCATTGTCCTGGTGCTCCAGGGCCTTCAAAATTGTGATATGTTGTCAGGAAATTATATATTTAATTTATACTCCTAGAACGCCTGGAGGTGTTACTTGCATGTTGGGCCTCTGTATGTGGCCAGGCTGTGTAAAAGTCTCACACGTGATATCGCCATACTCAGGAGGAGTAGCTGAATGGGTTTTGGGGTGTAGTTGCAAATATGCCTAGACAGTGTGTGAGAAAAAACTTGGTAATATGACAATTTACTGACAATTTACTGAAAAAAAACAATCTTCATTTCTCTATCGTTCATTTACAGATGCAGCTCCATCTCTTCAGAGACCATTGGGTTATGCTCCTCCAATCAGGAATTCGCATTAGGCAGGAAAAAGTTTAACTACGCCTATAGGGCTGTCCCTGCAGGCATAACCCCACACACTCTGCTATCAGCAATCAGTTTGTTTCTGCCTAGTTTTAGGAATAGAAAAAATATTCAAAAGATTGCGCTAAATAATTTAAATAAAGTTCTTATTCAGATAATAGTTTCTCTAGAGCGGAACATAAACACAATGTGTTAGGCAGTATATATTGACCTCCCCGGCGGTATGAATATGTCCAGATTTCTGTGCTAAAAGCGGTACATTGTTTTGCACAGAAATCTGTTGTTTTACATTTTAAAACTCACCTTCCCCTGCGATCCCCCGCCGTCCTCCCGCTGTGTGCATGGCCGATGCCGGCACCTGTCTTTCGGTTCCCTTCCCTGTGAGTGTTGCGACGCAGGGGGGGTGGAACCGGCGGAAATTTCAAAAATGTAGATACACTAAATGACATGATATAAAATTGTGATCTAACGGATTACACTGTATCATGCCATTTCACCACAGGATTTCACCTGGTGACTTTTCCCGTACCCTGCCTGTGCTTTTCCAGTTCTTTGTGCCTGGAAAATTGAGAACGACCATGGTGTCCAAAAAGCGTTATTTTTGCGCAAAAGCACTTTTAGACGAACTGGAAAACATCGACAGCGAGTTACTTGATTACTTGAGGAACTTGAGTGATAGCGATTAGTGGTGAAATTCGTCATCAGGTACGGAAAGTGACGACAGCGACGATTCTGATGTCTCTTTCTGGAAATTGTGAAGAATCATTTAATATACTTCCCAAATTCCACAAGCTATATGCCAGAAAGAGACACCAGAATCGTCGCTGTTGTCACTTTCCGTACTTGACGACGAATTTTCCCACGAATCACTATCACTCAGTTAACTTAGTTTCGCTGTCGCTGTTTTCCAGTTAGTCTAAAAGCGCATTTGCGCAAAAAAAAACGCTTTTTGGATGCCATGTTCGTTCAAAAATTTCCAGGCACAAAGCAGGTGGATCCACCACCAGGAAAGAGACACACACTGACTCTTACCAGATCCAGGTGACTGCTGGGGTTAGCAGCATTCTCACACGCTCGTGTAATCACACTATCATTTAGTTCAGGATCCTTGGATTCATGGAAAAGGACTCCACCAATGTATGTACTGTATATAAACATAAAAAATTATCATTGCGCAAGCATCGCTGAGAGTAATTTATTAAATATAAAAAGCAAGTTGTGCACAAGATACAATCATATAAAAATTGAAAGCAGATTTACAAAGATGGAAAGTAGGAAACATTTCAAACCAAAAACATGGCTGACCTCAAGCTGTACGTCTGCGTCACGTGGCTAGGCTCCTTCCAACGCGTTTTGTCATATCTGACATCATCAGGGGCGTGTCCACGTAACATACACTCATTCAATTTATAGAAGCAGCAGGGGAAAGTGAGTGATACTAGTTTCCTAGTTTCCATCTTTGTAACTCTGCTTTCAATTTTTATATGATTGTGAGTATCTTGTGCACAGCTTGCTTTTTACATTTAATAAATTACTCTCAGCGATGCTTGCACAAAGATCGTTTTTTATGTATATATACAGACGGTGGTACAGGCCTATTCACTCAGGTTCCTCCTTTCCCGGTGAAGGCTCATTCTATGAGAGCGCTGAGTGCCTCTTGGGCTTTTCGCCATCAGGCATCGGTGCTACAAGTTTGCAAGGCGGCAACTTGATCGTCTGTGCAAACGTTCACAAAATTCTACAAGGTAGATGTGTTGGCATCTGCGGATGCTTCTTTTGGCTGCAAGGTTTTGCATGCTGCAGTTTAAGTTTAAAAGAGAACTCTGTTTAGTTTCTCTTTGAGGGTTAAATTTTTTCTGGGTTAGCTCCAGTTGTTCCTGGTTGAGCTCAATGTTACCTGGTTAGCTAAGTTTAGCCATTGGGGACTTACGTTTTGTTTCTGCGTTGTTTCCCACCCCTCATGATTATACTGTTTTGGGACATCCCTATAGCTGGATACACACTATACAACTTTTGTTGTCAGATTTTCTGTAGATTTACCTTTTCTATGTAGTGCAAGGGCCTGCCTGATTGCATACAAATTGAAAGTGTTTAGATTTGACCTCATATTTTATGGTTTTGGTAAATCTAAAGGAAAAAATCTAAAAAATATTGTATAGTGTGTATGGCCCATTAGAGTCATGAAGATAAGGAGCTGCATTAGACGCAGCACCTGCCCCTCTACTTCCGAAGTATGGGGTTTCTTTGTCCTCTAAACACTGCTTGCAACTAAACTGTTTGATGATAGCAGAGTCTAAGGGGTTATGCCTGCAGGGACAGCCCCCATAGGCATGGTTAGTTTTTTTTTCCTGCCTGGTGCCTATTCCTAGAAGGAGGGGCATAACCCCTATGAGGAGCTGCGTCTGTCGATGAACTTCCGAGAAAAGGATTTTCCTGGCGCCTCCATGGCAGCATACTTGTGATAGAGCTCTGCCTTCAGGACTAGTGAATAGCTTAAAAGAAAGATGCCCCCTACTCCCAGCATTCTCCTTTTTTTCCTCATACCTTCTTGACTGGTGAAGAGTTTGCAGTATGTCCTTACCTGCTGACCATCTGGCAGCTTCCGCTGGTTTAAGCCTCCCCCAAGCGCAGTCCCTGTACTCGGGCCGCTCTTAGCGCTAAAAAGTCTGGGAACCCCTTCTGCGGATCTTTTGGGGTTGCAGAGTTTCCTAATTAGGAACACAGTCTGCCATAAACTCTTTTGCATAAAGAGCTTTTTTGTGATTGGCATTGAAGGCAGCAGCAGCAGCAGGATCAGCATTCTTGGACTCCCCCCTGCTATCTTTCTTCAGGTATCTACATTTATTTTCCCTCCTCTCCAGGTAAGTTTGTTCCATTTTGTTGTATACCTCCTTCCCCTCCAGCTGCTTAATTTTCCCCTTTCTCTTTACCAGCCAGCCAGGTGTTCCTTGGGGTGTAGATTTTCCTTCCTCCATTCATTCAGAGGATCATTTATTTAATAAAAAAATATGTATGTATATTTGTATATATGTGTGTTTGTATATAGATATATATGTGTATGTATGTACAGCTGCAAGAAAAAGTATGTGAACCCTTTGGAACAGTGATTCTTAACCTGTGTTCGATCGAACCCCAGGGGTTCGGTGAGTCAGTCTCGCGGGTTCGGCGGAGGTCAAGACACACACCGACTCATATGATTCGTGATGACATGCCCCGCTCATCCCCCCGAGAAAATATTACTGATTGTGAGGCCGAGCACACCCCGGGAAATCAGAGCTGCGGTCGGGACAACTCACAGTCATTACACATAGACACTTGGTGCTCCGCCCCCTGTACCTCCCCCAGCAGGTTTCCAGCCTATCTCCTGCAGGCTGCTTGCTGCTTGAGTGGGCGGGATGGGAATGTACCTGACCAAGGAGATCGCGCCCGCCTGGAAGAGGGAAGTGTGAGCAGCAGAGCAGAGGGAGCCGAGTGAATGTTCCTGGAGGAAGGCTCAGCTAGCTGTACATGGTGGATTAGTTTACAAGGACCTCTATGCTAAGTCTGCTGAGTTACTGCAGCTTAGCATAGAGGTGCTGTTAGCTGACAAATGGAAATGAATGTCCTTTTCATTTAGCTCAATAAAGCATTGTGAATGCCCCCTGGTGTGTGCCCTCCTGATACCCCATGGTATGCCCTCCCAACACCTCCCCCCAGTGTGTGCCCTCCTGACACCCCATGGTATGCCCTCCCAACACCTCCCCCCAGTGTGTGCCCTCCTGACACCCCATGGTATGCCCTCCCAACCCCCCCCCCCAGTGTGTGCCCTCCTGACACCCCATGGTATGCCCTCCCAACCCCCCCATCCCAGTGTGTGCCCTCCTGATACCCCATGGTATGCCCTCCCAATCCCCCCCCCAGTGTGTGCCCTCCTGGCTCCCCCAGTGTGTGCCCTCCCAACCACTGATGTATGTCCTCCTGACACCCAGTGTGTGGCCTCCTGACTGATTTGTAGTAAATATTCATTATTATGTTTTTGTGTGAAAATCATGTTTTAATGGTTTTTTTCTTTAATGGTTTTGTTCATTTTGTGCACCTATGTATAATAAATATATACCTAAATATATACCTATGTTTTGAATTTGAAAAAATCATATTTTATTTTTCCAATTAAGAAGGGTTCGGTGAATGCGCATATGAAACTGGTGGGGTTCAGTACCTCCAACAAGGTTAAGAACCACTGCTTTGGAATGATATGGATTTCTGCACAAATTGGTCATAAAATGTGATCTGATCATCATCTAAGTCACAACAATAGACAATCAAGGCCTGCTTAAACTAATAAAACACAAAGAATGAAATGTTGCCATGTTTTTATTGAACACACCATGTAAACATTCACAGTGCAGGTGGAAAAAGTATGTGAACCCCTAGACTAATGACATCTCCAAGAGCTAATTGGAGTGAGATGTCAGCCAACTGGAGTCTAATCAATGAGATAAGATTGGAGGTGTTGGTTACAGCTGCCCTGCACTATAAAAAACACACCAGTTCTGGGTTTGCTTTTCACAAGAAGCATTGCCCGATGTGAATGATGCCTCACACAAAAGAGCTCTCAGAAGACCTACGATTAAGAATTTTTGACTTGCATAAAGCTGGAAAGAGTTATAAAAGTATCTCCAAAAGCCTTGCTGTTCATCAGTCCATGGTAAGACAAATTGTCTATGAATGGAGAAAGTTCAGCACTGCTGCTACTCTCCCTAGGAGTGGCCGTCCTGTAAAGATGACTGCAAGAGCACAGTGCAGACTGCTCAATGAGGTGAAGAAGAATCCTAGAGTGTCAGCTAAAGACTTGCAAAAGTCACTGGCAAATGCTAACATCCCTGTTAGCGAATCTACAATACATAAAACACTAAACAAGAATGGATTTCATGGGAGGATACCACAGAGGAAGCCACTGCTGTCCAAACAAAACATTGCTGCACGTTTACAGTTTGCACAAGAGCACCTGGATGTTCCACAGCAGTACTGGCAAAATATTCTGTGGACAGATGAAACCAAAGTTGAGTTGTTTGGAAGAAACACACAACACTCACTATGTGTGGCGAAAAAGTGGCACAGCACACCAACATCAAAACCTCATCCCAACTGTGAAGTATGGTTATGGGGGCATCATGGTTTGGGGCTGCTTTGCTGTGTCAGGGCCTGGACGGATTGCTATCATCGAAGGAAAAATTAATTCCCAAGTTTATCAAGACATTTTGCAGGAGAACTTAAGGCCATCTGTCTACCAGCTGAAGCTCAACAGAAGATGGGTGTTGCAACAGGACAATGACCCAAAGCATAAAAGTAAATCAACAAGAGAATGGCTTAAACAGAAGAAAATACACCTTCTGAAGTGGCCCAGTCAGAGTCCTGACCTCAACCCGATTGAGATGCTGTGGCATGACCTCAAGAAAGCGATTCACACCAGACATCCCAAGAATATTGCTGAACTGAAACAGTTCTGTAAAGAGGAGTGGTCAAGAATTACTCCTGACTGTTGTACACGTCTGATCTGCAACTACAGGAAACATTTGGTTGAAGTTATTGCTGCCAAAGGAGGTTCAACCAGTTATTAAATCCAAGGGTTCACATACTTTTTCCACCTGCACTGTGAATGTTTACATGGTGTATTAAAAAAAACATGGCAACATTTCATTCTTTGTGTGTTATTAGTTTAAGCAGACTGTGATTGTCTATTGTTGTGACTTAGATGATGATGATCAGATCACATTTTATGATCAGTTTGTGCAGAAATCCATATCATTCCAAAGGGTTCACATACTTTTTCTTGCAGCTGTATGTGTGTGTGTGTGTGTGTGTGTATGTATGTATGTGTGTATATGTATATGTGTTGTGGGAGATTAGCTCACAGGGATCACCTTTTCCAGGAAAGTAAGGCCAGCATGCAGGTAATTTCTTTAAAGTCTGGTGGGTTGCCAGCTTTATTTAACAGAGGTTTGCAAATATGAAAAAAACAGCAAAACAGTGAAATAAATCCTTGCCGTCCGGCGCTAAACTAAACAGTAGTTTTTTCTCACTATACGGTGTGGGGCTGGTCCCCATCACCCACAAAATCACATGGTAAAGCAAACTTTTTCTTTTAAAGTCCAAACAGAGCTCCTGTCTCAGATTCCCTTCTAAGTCTCAGGCCAGAGCATTCTTGTGCTCTCTTCCTGTTCATTTAAAGTCCAGCTGAGCATGGACTCAGGTGACCCACAATCTCCGGACCGGAACCTAGCCTGTCACAGAGGCTGGAAAAACCCGGGCCAAGGTGAGATATACCGATTATCGACTACCTCACCTCGCATACCGTCACAATATATGTGTATATGTGTGTGTATGTGTATATATAGGTATGTAATGTATATATATGTATATATTAATGAAACAAGCCTTCCCATTTTTAGTTTATAAGAAAAAAAAAGAACAGCAAACAAATATTGCCTTTTTTCCGGTAAGAGCAGGTCCCAGGGATTTCATTCCCTCCCCTTCCCTATAAATTCTGATTAATCAGTCTGAGGCTTGCTGGCAAACTGTGCGCAGCCTCGTCAGGTTGTGTCGTTGACCAGGTACGTCTTTTTCTGATATTTCCTTTTAAAAAAAAAAAGAGCATTAGAATATCCTTTTTTTTTTTTTTTTTTGGCATGATTTTGAAGCTTTCTTCCTCCTCCCTATTTTCAGCTGATCCTCTTGCTATAGCCAACATGAGCCATTCACCTCATTATCAAGATCCGCAAATGTCTATTAGGTATGGGACCACCCTTGCGTGAGTATCAAAAGAGCGCACTGACAAATTTTATTTATTTTTTTAAAATACAACACATTTCTCTCTCTCGATATTTTTTAGCCCTGTTTACTTGAAGAGATTGAGAAAGTCATCTGGACATTATGCTTCTCGTGAACGCAGTCTGGGCCACAGGTCGCATTCATCTAGACATAGATCTTCCGGTCGATCTAGATCTCATAGGAGCTATCGCTCTCCTTCTCCTCATACGTGTTCGGTGAGAAAAAAATGCTGGGCCTGTGGCGCCACACCCCTTCATAACAAGCTGGTCTTTCAGCGCTGCTTTAAGGAATGCACAGCTGACCGAGACCAAGGAAGTCTACAAGTAGCCAAGCTTTTGAAACAGACCATGAAAGATTCTCTTTCTGAACTGGCTGACATGATGCCTGCTCAGGCAATACCTCAGGACCCGCAGGCAATTGACGTTGATCCATAGGTGCCAGGCCCCTCTATGGCCAGCATGCCAATTCCCCCTTCAGGGCACAGGGCCAGAACCCCTTCTCAGGAAAAGGAGGTGATTGAGGAGGAGTGGAAGAAGAAGGAAAATAAGTTTTCACTCGCAAAGTTTGGGAAACTTTACCCTCTAGTTCCAGCTGATTCGGAGTCCCTGGATTCGATGCCAGTGGTGGAAGCAGCAGTGACCCAACTATCAAAGAATTTTACTCTTCCTATGGAAGATTCAGCATCCTTTAAAGATCCTTTAGAGAGGTGTATAGATCTGGATCTCAAAAGGAGCTATCTAGCTTCAGGTGCAGCATGTAAGCCAACAATCGTCCTTACATCAGTGTCCACAGCAATAAAAGCCTGGACAGAAAACATAAGAGTCAACTATCAGACGAGATATGCCAAAGCAAGACATCATAAAGGCACTGGATGAGCTGAAGATGTCGGACGATTTTGGCGGAGAAGCAGCAATTGACACCATTCGCTGCTCAGCCAGAGCAATTCAGTCATGGCCAAAAGGGCCTTATGGCTAAAGCCGTGGGCAGCGGATATTGCTTCAAAACAGAACTGGTGCAGGATTCCCTTTGATGGGAAGGCACTGTTTGGAGAGGGATTGGACAAAGCAATCTCCAGAGTGACTGATGGCAAGTCAGGCTTACTTCCACAATACAGACTCGCCAAAATAGAGATGGCCGGAAAACCTGGAGGGGTACCCAGTCTTCCTTTCTAGGGACAAGAAAAAGTAAACCTTTCTCTGCCCCCAGGATAAAACAAAATCCTTTTGACATAGGGCAGGCCCAAACACTCCCGGTGGGAGCCAGGCTCCAACATTTGCGCAACCCCCGCCTGACAGCTTCTCTCTGTTTGAGCCTCATAGGTCCAATGTCAGCATGCATTCCGATGGTGCCATGGTCACATTGGCATCGGAGGTACTTTCAAACTGGCTAAAACAGTGGAAGACGTCTCTCACAGCCCATCCTCTTAACGCCATGCTTGCGCAGAAGTCTTCATTGGTGGACGAAGCTTCAGAACCTCTCCAAATCGTGATAGTTGGGTTTCCTCTCCTGGACCACAATTACTTCAGATGCCAGCGGAAAAGGGTGGGGAGCCCATTGCGAGGAAATTGAGGTCCAGGGAAGACGGTCTTTTCAAGCCGAGAGCCTAGTCTCGAACATCCTGGAGTTGACCTCTCTAGCTCCCCACATCAGAGGCAAGAGAGTCCTTCTAGGACTGGACAACAGGGCAGCAGTCTCCTTTATTCAAAAACAGGGCGGGACTCGCAGCAGGTCGCTTCTGTCAGAAGTAGAACCGATCATGCTCTGGGCAGAGAGGAATCTCCTAGACCTCAGAGCATTGTATCTCCCGGGCAGGCTAGACAATCAAGCGGACATTCTCTCCAGATCTTGTCTGGACAACAACGAATTGGCCCTGCATCCGCACGTATTTCACCAGATCACCAATCACTGGAAATATCCTCAGGTGGATCTGTTCGCTATACCACAGAACACCAAGCTTCCCAGATTTATCTCCCGTTTCCACACCCACAGGTGGAAGCAGTGGATGCTCTGACATGCACCTGGGACTTAGACACAGGGTATGCCTTCCCATCTCGCCCTCTTATTCTAAAATTCTTCCTGAGGCTCCTGAAGGAACCAGTATACATCCTGGCGATTCTCCCTTATTGGCCCAAGAGACCTTGGTTTCCACTAGTCATGCGGCTTTCTGTGAGCACACCTCTGACACTTCCCCTGTTCCCTCAACTTCTACAGCAGGGCAGAGTCTCTCATCCAAACAGACTGGATCTATGGGTGTGGAAATTGAGTGGATGGGTGTGGAAGCCTTAGGCTGTTCCCCGGAAGTCATTTTAAAACTCCATCTACTCAAGAGTCTGGGAAAAGTTCCAAACCTTTGCGGCTGGGAAAAAAAAATTTGATCGATTCTCACCTTCAGTCTCCAATATTTTGAGGTTCCTACAGACTGGACTTGACCTAGGCCTAGGTCTCAGTTCATTAAAGGTCCAGGTGGCCGCATTATCAGCGGCAACAAATTCAAGATGGGAGGTCAACCCTCTCGTAACTACATTCCTTAGAGGGGTGTTAAAGTCATGCCCTCCGGTCAGACGCACCTTTTCAAAATGGGACCTAACTCTAATCCTGGAAGCCTTGGCGGAACATCCTTTTGCTTCTATGGAACAAATATCGATTTGGAACTTATCCTTAAAAATGGCCTATATAGGATATCGGACTTGCAAGCCCTGGGAATCGGAGAGGATCACATTTCTTTCTTTCCAGACAGAGTGGAACTGCGACCTATTCAAGGTTTCACCCCTAAAGTTGCTACCGCAAGTCACCTCAGGGAGCCATGGGCCTTAACAGTTTTTTTCCCAGTCAGAAATAGACCCAAGCTTGGACATAGCGAAAGTCCTCAAGAAGTATCTCGAGGCTACAGAAAAATTTAGAACATCTAACAGGCTGTTCGTTATCCCATGGGGAAGGAAGCCTCTAGCAGGACGCTTGCATCCTGGATTGTGAAACGAATACATAAAGTGTAGAGGGCTAAAGGCATGGTTCCTCCGGAGCAGGTGAAGGTTCATTCAACGAGATCAATTTCCTGCCTCATGGGCAGCCAGAGCGAACGTCTCCCTGGATATCATCTGCAGGGCTGCCACATGGTCGTCACAACACACTTTTTTAAAACATTATAGAGTTGACCCTGGAATGCTCACCACTGTAGAATTTGAAAGAAGGGCAATGCAGGAAGCCCTGTCTTCATCTAAATAAAAAAAAAAATGTCTTTGTGTTTTAGCATCTACCCACCCTTTTGTCAGCTAGTTATTTATCACAGGTATGCTGCCATGGAGGCGCCAGGAAAACAGAAAATTGTATCATACTTACCGTAATTTTCCTTTCCTGGTGCCTATCCTTGGCAGCATACGCTCCCTCCATTGGTATTCTATATCACAGGAGAATGCTGGGAGTAGGGGGCATCTTTCTTTTAACCACTTTACCACCGGAGGATTTTCCTGCTTAACGTCCAGGCCACTTTTTGCAACATGGCACTGCGCGAATTTAACTGACAATTGCGCGGTCATGCAACCCTGTACCCAAACTAAATTTACGTCCTTTTTTTCCCACAAACAGAGCTTCCTTTTGGTGGTATTTAATCACCTCTGCGCTTTTCATTTTTTGCGATATTAATAAAAAAAGACCCAAAATTTTGCGAAAACATTGACATTTTCTACTTTGACAGTTAAAAAACATCCAATATATTCAATTTTTGTCATATATTTAGGCCAAAATGTATTTAGCTACATGTCTTTGACAAAAAAAATTCTAAATGAGCGTATTTTTAACCACTTTACGACCGGAAGATTTGACCCCATTCCTGAGCACGCTATATTGTTTGCGATTCGGCACTGTGTTATTTTAACGGACAATTGCGCGGTCATGCGACGCTGTACCTAAATTAAATTTATGTCCTTTTTTTCCCTACAAATAGAGCTTTCTTTTGGTGGTATTTGCTCACCTGTGCGATTTTTTATTTTTGAAAAAAAGAGCGACAATTTTGAAAAAAACAATATTTTTTACATTCTGATATATATAACATTCCCCAAAAAAATTAAAAAATCAGAATTTTTTAACATTTTAGGCCAATTTGTTTTCTGCTACATATTTTTGGTAAAAAAAATCACAATAAGCGTATTTTGATTGGTTTGCGCAAAAGTTATCGCGTTTACTAACTACGGGAAAGATTCGTCATTTTTATTGTTTATTTTTTTACTAGTAATGGCGGCGATCTGCAATTTTTTTTTTTTTTTGCAGGACTGCGACATTCAGGCGGACAGATTGGACCCTAACTGACATTATTGACACTTTTGGGGGGACCAATGACATTACTAGAGTAATCAGTGCTATAAATATGCACGGTTACTGTAATAATGACACTGGCAGGGAAGGGGTTAACTTTATTGGTGATCAAGGGGTTAAATGTATGCCTCATGCTTACTGACGTGTGTGGGGGGAGGGGGTTGTGTGACACAGACACAGATCACAGGATTCAGCTATGCTGAATCCTGTAATCTGTCCCTGCCTGTCATAGAGGAGATCCGCCCGCTTTGTTTACACAAGTGGTCGAATTTCCTCACTCGATCCCCGATGATCAGGGAAGAGCGGCAGTGATCACCGCCTCTCCTCCCCTGGCCCGACTCCCGCTGTGTCTGAATACAGCGGTAGCGAGCCTCGAGAGGGGTGAGTCTGGTGACATAGGTCTATGTCGCCAGACGATAACGAGCCACTTTGCCGCAGTACCAGCTCAGTGAGCAGTCGGCAAGTGGTTAAGCTATTCACTAGTCCTGAAGGCGGAGTAGAGGCAGGTATGCTGCCATGGATAGGCACCAGGAAAGGAAAATTACAGTAAGTATGATACAATTTTCCATTTTATAGTGAGTTCTTACAAAAATCCATTTTTTTTTCCTTAATGCTATAAAACATACCCAATAAAAAAATTTAACAAATCAAATGTATTCATCAATTTAGGCTAATATGTATTCTGCTACATATTTTTGGTGAAAAAAAATCACAATAAGCGTATTTTGATTGGTTTGCGCAAAAGTTATCGCGTTTACTAACTACGGGAAAGATTCGTCATTTTTATTGTTTATTTTTTTACTAGTAATGGCGGCGATCTGCAATTTTTTTTTTTTTTTGCAGGACTGCGACATTGAGGCGGACAGATTGGACCCTAACTGACATTATTGACACTTTTGGGGGGACCAATGACATTACTAGAGTAATCAGTGCTATAAATATGCACGGTTACTGTAATAATGACACTGGCAGGGAAGGGGTTAACTTTATTGGTGATCAAGGGGTTAAATGTATGCCTCATGCTTACTGACGTGTGTGGGGGGAGGGGGTTGTGTGACACAGACACAGATCACAGGATTCAGCTATGCTGAATCCTGTAATCTGTCCCTGCCTGTCATAGAGGAGATCCGCCCGCTTTGTTTACACAAGTGGTCGAATTTCCTCACTCGATCCCCGACGATCAGGGAAGAGCGGCAGTGATCACCGCCTCTCCTCCCCTGGCCCGACTCCCGCTGTGTCTGAATACAGCGGTAGCGAGCCTCGAGAGGGGTGAGTCTGGTGACATAGGTCTATGTCGCCAGACGATAACGAGCCACTTTGCCGCAGTACCAGCTCAGTGAGCAGTCGGCAAGTGGTTAAGCTATTCACTAGTCCTGAAGGCGGAGTAGAGGCAGGTATGCTGCCATGGATAGGCACCAGGAAAGGAAAATTACAGTAAGTATGAAACAATTTTCCATTTTATAGTGAGTTCTTACAAAAATCCATTTTTTTTTCCTTAATGCTATAAAACATACCCAATAAAAAAATTTAACAAATCAAATGTATTCATCAATTTAGGCTAATATGTATTCTGCTACATATTTTTGGTGAAAAAAAATCCGGATAAGTGTATATTGATTGGTTTGCACAAAAGTTATAGCATCTACAAACTTTGGGATAGATTTATAGAATTTTTATTTCTTTTAATAGTAATGGCAGCGATCATCGAGTTTTAACGGGACTGCGACATTGCGGCAGACAAATCTGACAGCCTTTTGGGGAATAGTGACACCTTTTGGGGAATAGTGACACCAATGCAGTGATCAGTGCTAAAACAAATGCACTGTCACTGTACTAATGACACTGACAGGGAAGGGGTTAACATCAGGGGCCATCAAAGGGTTAAGTGTGCTCCTAGGGAGTGTTTTCTAACTGTGTGGGGGTGGCCTAACTAGAGGAAGACAGAGATCCGTGTTTCTGCTTACACAAGATCTCCATCTTCCTCTGTGACAGAACGGTGGTCTGCCTTGTTTACATACAGTGGGGATCGAAAGTTTGGGCACCCCAGGTAAAAATTTGTATTAATGTGTATTAAGAAGCCAAGAAAAGATGGAAAAATCTCCAAAAGGCATCAAATTACAGATTAGACATTCTTATAATATGTCAAAAGTTAGATTTTATTTCCATCATTTACAGTTTCAAAATAACAGAAAACAAAAAAATGGCGTCTGCAAAAGTTTGGGCACCCTGCAGAGTTAATATCTTGTACTGCCCCCTTTGGCAAGTATCACAGCTTGTAAACGCTTTTTGGAGCCAGCTAAGAGTCTTTCAATTCTTGTTTGAGGTATCTTTGCCCATTCTTCCTTACAAAAGTCTTCCAGTTCTTTGAGATTTCTGGGCTGTCTGTCACGCACTGCTCTTTTAAGGTCTATCCATAGATTTTCAATTATGTTGAGGTCAGGAGATTGTGAAGGCCATGGCAAAACCTTCAGTTTACACCTCTTGATGTAATCCCCCGTGGATTTCGAGGTGTGTTTAGGATCATTATACATTTGTAGAAGACATCCTCTCTTTAACTTCAGCTTTTTCACAGATGGCATCAAGTTACCATCCAAAATTTGCTGAAATTTTATTGAATCCATTTTTCCTTCTACTCGTGAGATGTTCCCTGTGCCACTGGCTGCAATACAACCCCAAAGCATGATTGATCCACCCCCATGCTTAACAGTTGGACAGAGGTTCTTTTCATTAAATTCTGTGCCCCTTCTTCTCCAAACGTACCTTTGCTCATTCGGGCCAAAAAGTTAAATTTTAACCTCAACGGTCCACAGAACTTGTTTCCAAAATGCATCAGGCTTGTCTATATGTTCATTTGCAAAGTTCAAACACTGATTTTTGTGGTGAGGACGTAGAAGAGGTTTTCTTCTGAGGAATCTTCCATGAAGACCATATTTGTACAAGTATCTCTTTATAGTGGAATAATGTACCACAACTCCAGTGTCTGCCAGATCTTTCTGGAGGGATCGTGCAGTCAAATGTGGGTTTTGAATTGTCACAATCCTGCGAGCTGTTCTGTCTGATATTTTTCTTGGTCTTCCAGAACTTGCTTTAACGTCCACTGTTCCTGATGACTGCCATTTCTTAATTACATTCCGAACAGAGGATATTGACATCTGAAAACGCTTTGCTATCTTCTTATAGCCTTCTCCAGCTTTGGGAGCGTCAACTATTTTCAGTTTGAGTTTTCTAGACAACTGCTTAGAAGATCCCATGGTGCTGATTGTTGGGGCAAGGTCAGATGAGTCTGGGCATTTAAAACCCTTGAGATTGACATCACCTGGTCTTCCCAGACGATGATTGAGAACAATCCATGACACTGGCAGGTCTCAGCCTTGCAAAGGGGGCAGTGCATGCTATAAATTCTGCAGGGTGCCCAAACTTTTGCAGACGCCATTTTTTTGTTTTCTGTAATTTTGAAAGTGTCAATGATGGAAATAAAATCTAACTTTTGTTGACTTATTATAAGAATGTCTAATCTGTAATTTAATGCCTTTTGTAGATTTTTCCATCTTTCCTTGGCTTCTTTATGCATATTAATACAAATTTTTACCTGGGCTGCCCAAACTTTCGATCCCCACTGTACAGTGTTTTTATATCTTTTTGTCAGATGTTACAATGGTATACTGAAGTTTATTTAAAAGCATATTGCATAAATCGCCCTGGCATGCTGTCAATCAACTTCTGGGCCATATCCTGAATGATGGCAGCCCATTCTTGCATAATCAATGTTTGGAGTTTGTCAGAATTTGTGGAGGGTTTTTTGTTCACCCGCCTCTAGAGGATTGACCATAAGTTCTCAATGGGATTAAGGTCTGGGGAGTTTCCTGGCCATGGACCCAAAATGTCAATGTTTTGTTCCCCAAGCCATTTAGTTATCACTTTTGCCTTATGGCAAGGTGCTCCATCATGCTGGAAAAGGCATGATTCATCACCAAACTCTTCTTGGACGGTTGGGAGAAGTTTCTCTTGGAGGATGTTTTTGTACCATTCTTTATTCATGACTGTGTTCTTAGACAAAATTATGAGTGAGCCCACTCCCTTGGCTGAGAAGCAACCCCACACATGAATGGTCTCAGGATGCTTTACTGTTGCCATGACACAGGACTGACTATAGCTTTCACCTTTTCTTCTCCGGACAAGGTTTTTTCCGGATGCGCAAAAGTGGCTTCTTTGCTGCCATTCTTGACACCAGGCCATCTTCCAAAAGTCTTCGCCTCACTGTGCGAGCAGATGCGCTCACACCTGCCTGCTGCCATTCTTCTGGAAGCTCTGCACTGGTGGTGCCCCGATCCCGCAGCTGAATCAGCTGTAGGAGACAGTCATGGGGCTTGCTGGACTTTCTTGGGCACCCTGAAGCCTTCTTCACAACAATTGAACCTCTCTCCTTGAAGTTCTTGATGATCTGAAAAATGATTCATTTAGGTGCAAACTTAGTAGCAATATCCTTACCTGTGAATCCCTTTTTGTGCAAAGCAATGATGACTGCACCTTTCCTTGCAGGTAACCATGGTTAACAGAGGAAGAACAATGATTGCAAGCACCACCCTCCTTTTAAAGCTTACAGTCTGTTACTCTTAACTAAAATCAGCATCACAGAGTGATTTCTAGCCTTGTCCTTCTCAACACTGACACCTGTGTTAACGAGAGACTAACTGACATGATGTTAGCTGGTCCTTTTGTGGCTGAAATTCAGTAGATTTTACTTTTTTTGGGGATTAGGTTAATCTTCATGGCAACGAGGGACTTTGCAATTAATTGAAATTCATCTGATCTCTCTTTATAACATTCTGGAGTATATGAAAATTGCTATCATAGAAACTGAGGCAGCAGGCTTTGTGAAAACTAATATTTGTGTCATTCTAAAAACGTTTCGCCACGGCAGTACACCCTTTAAATGCCTGAAGGTGCTTATTGGATGTTGAGAGCCTGTATGTGGCTGGGCTGCCAAAAAGTCTCTCACATGTGGTATCCCCAAACTTGGGAGAAGTGTTTTGGGGTATTATTCCACACTTACCCATGGCATGTGTGGACAATATATCATTTAGGTGATCACTTAATGTATAAAAAAAAAGAAAGCTTTTCCAAGAACTTGTGGCAAAAAATAAAATCGCCCATGGACTCAACATGCCTCTCAGCAAATAGCTTGGAGTGTCTACTTTTCAATGGGGTCACTTGGAGGGGGTTTTGTGCTATATTGGCATTTCAGGGGCCTCTGAAACTGTGATAGGTAGTGAGGAAGTGAAATTAAATCTTGAAGGCGGTCATGAGTTTTTAGCACCCGTACGTGGCTTGGCTCCAAAAAAGTCTCACACGTGTGGTATCCCCATACTCAAGAGAAGTAATTCCACATATACCGGAGGCATGTGTGAGCGATATATCATTTAAGTGACAATTTTGTGTTAAAAAAAATTAAATATTTTCCATGGATGCCTCTCAGCAAATAGCTTTGGGTGTCTACTTTCCAAAGAAGGGTAAATTGGGGGGGGGGGTTGTACTTCTCTGGCATTTTATCACCTCAAGAAATGTGATAAGCAGTCGGAAAGTAAAAGCTGCATAACTTCCAGTGTGTATATACCATAGTTTGCAGACGCTATACCTTTTACACAAATCAATCAAAATACACTTATTGGGATTTTTCTTATCAAAGGCATGGAGCAGAATACATTTTGGCCCAAATTTATGATGAAATATGAGTTTATTGAATATTTTTTATAATAGGAAGTTGGAAATATCATTATTTTTTTCATAATTTTTGGTCTTTTTTTGTTTATATTGCAAAAAATAAAAAACCCAGTGGTGATCAGATAGCAATAAAAGAAAGAGTGTGTGGAGAAAAAAGGACATAAATCTTGTTTAGGTACAGCATCGCTTAACAGCACAATTACCAGTTAAAGTAGCGCAGTGCCAAATAGCAAAAAATGCCCTGCTCATCAGGAACAGTGTAAAGCCTTCTAGAGATCAAGTGGTTAATGAAGGAATATTCAAAAAGATAGATGCTGCAGTGCCAGTAATTTTTTATGACTGTATGTGGCTCTTATTTGGAAGAAAATAATTTCCCCTCACTGCTGAGGCATGATGTAAGGGTAAACTGTGTGCCTTTTTTTTTTTTTTTTCTTTTGTAGAGTCTCAGGTATAATGCAGAATACGGGATACTATTTAGAAAAATGGTCTTTTTTGATGTAAGCAAAACCAAGAACATAACACACAGTTCGACAAGGGGATAACCACTTCCTCTAATATTACACGCATTGAGATATTTGTTTAAATTAAATTATTTCTATGGAAACAGAAGTCTGTCAATATAATGTCAGCTCTACTACTTACTACTTATGGCCTAAATATTCTGTCTTTCCCATCTAAGTTGGTTTTCTGATGGCTCAGTGAAGTAAAGGTTTAGGTTTTTGGCATTATCAAGTTTATACAAGAGTGTAGTTGAAGTGTTTTGTTAAAAAAGCCCATATGCTGTAAATTTCCAAGAGTTTTATATATGTTCCAGATGTTACCTTTTTCCTGGTAGAAAACCTGGTTCTCTCCAAAGTGTTAAGGGTCAAGAAACAGAGCCTGTATTCTGCAGAAAAAAGTAAAGTGTTGACATACCTAAGCATAGATTTAACTGGCAAGAGTGAGTCATGTATATGCTGTGAAGATGTGTTAGATTTAGTTACGAAAAAGAAACAGGTCAGTACTACTCAATCATGATATAACCAGGGAGCAGATAAATAAAAGCAAAATAAGTTGGAATCTCAACAGAGAGCAAGAAATTAACTACTTCCAGAAGGCAGTTAAAAAGAGCGATTGTCTTCAATTTGGATTGTAATAAGAGATCAACGTTGATCAACATTTAGTTTCCTGAGCAGAAAAAAAAGAGACTGCCTTCTGAATCACAGATTATCACAATATTTGTTATAACCCCTGCAAAAGTAAATTATGCCTTTTTTGATGTGTCACTGGAATTTGGGATATTTAGGAAAAGTCATAATTAACATAGTCGCCAGTTTGTTTTTTGATTAAGTTGTGCTTATACCATAGTAGGATATGTAATCACATGCTTAACATCTACTAAAGGTCTTGTTCTTATAATGGAAAACCAGATGTGACACAAATGTACTGTTTACAGTATACACTTCTTTTTACAAAATAACTCCTGTGTTTTTACATATATCATTAGTGTTCCACAAGAATCAATATTAATGTAAAAAAATGCATTGTAGAGTTGTTTTTACGAACCAAAATAATGCAAATGTCAAATGTTTTTATGCACAGTAAGGAACATGCAATAACATACCTTATTGCTACTGCTAAATACACTAAACTGTATTTCGTTTCTAGGGGCATGAGGATATAAGAATAAGAAGGCCCCTGTGTTTTTAGTAGACCCCCTCAGTGAGTAAAGGCAAACATTTGTAATAAAAATGTTAGTGAGGGGGTACTAGCAGTCTTGCCTGCTATGCTGGGCTAATATTGATAAACAGTATAACTATGGACCACACCTAATATTGTGCTTCCTAATATTCCTTTTAAGCCAAAAAGTTCCATGTGCTAGTCTTAAATAAATCAAGACCAATATATCAACAAGTTTGGATGTTGAGTTTGTGTTAGAGACAAGATGAAGTCAGAAGACTGCTGCCATTTTTTCTAAGATTATGTGCTACTAGTTGTGATTTACTAGGATATATTCTTTGGGAAATTTAAAAGGTGCTGATTAAGCAGAATGTTTATAAAATAGAAAAAGTCCCGTCAACTGTTTGAATAGCTGTTCAAGTTGCTGGTGCTGGCGTGTATTTATATTTAGGATTGGGTGGAAGTCATTATTTTTCATTCAGACAAACTTTATTGATCAGTTAACGCCAAAGATGAGTTTTGTAGATAAAGTATGCCACTTCCTCCGTTTAATAGTGCACACACAACTCTAGATCCAATCAGGTTGCAATGCATTAAATACAAATGTGTCAATACAAACAATAAGATATCAGGCATAAAAATTAGAAGGACTTTTAATATGGACTTCTCAGGTTTAGATATGCTGTATACTCCTACAAAACAGATGTTTGTACAGTATAAAAATTTTCCTTTTCTTTCATAGTATTGTACCCAAAAATTGGGCAAACTCAGAATGCAAAATACCTCAAACTCCTAGATCCACAGTACACCCTTCCCTAAACATTCCAATTGTTTTTATATGCTGTGATACAATAATTTCTTCATATCTTTATTAATCTTTCTAACCATTTCTGGCTAAAATTTATATTGGCTTCCGCTCCTTAGGCTGTTCCCCTGGTAGAATCTTTGGTTAGTTACGTACATTAGACAAGATACTATGTTATTAGCTGCTTAGAATGCTTACAGGCTCTGAGCAATGTTGTTACATTATGCTGATCATATCTCATTGTCCTACTCTATAAAGACTATTTTTTTATCCTGTTGTCTTTGTTGGCTTACTGCTCCTGTTCTCAGCATTTTGTACTTTTATACGTAAACATAATAAACATATTTAAAAAAAAAAAAAAAAAGTATGAACGGTATTTTGAAAGTTATATAATTTGTGATTAATAGTAACAACCTGTAGTATATAAAATGACCACTAGGTGAAGTTGCTCCTCTGAGAGATTGTTCCAGATATAGCCTTAAAGATACTAGCAGAAGAACTTTAAAACTGACAAAGTTTATAGTGTGGATATATTTAAGCATATATTTTCCATATATGAGGACAGGTACAGGTAATAAAAATGAGATATAAAAGAGGAGTTGTGCTCCCTCACATATTATATAGCTCATCCTTTTCCGGGGTTGCTACATTCTGGGGAGAAGGCATTCTCTGAATCCCCAGGAATTCTTCAGTAATGTTAGACTACAGTTAGAAATGCTACATTTCCTATTTGATGGGACTTTTCCTCCTTTATAAAACAGCTGATCACCCTCCTAATGTCCCCCATGAAGCGCTAGGATCAAATTCCCTAAAGCATTGAGAATGACCTACATTTTTTTCTTGCATAGAGACAGAGATATTCTCCAGGTGAGTACAAATTTAGGTCTACCATAGCACTTAGTCATTCTCAACCTTGCCAAACGTACATTGTTTCCTTTCTTGCCTACTTTCACCCTTTACACTTCCTACGATTACCATCCACATACTAATACTGAAAGGGCTCTCCTGCCACATCTCCTTTTTTTCTGGTGAACCTTTGGAACTTGGCTACCTCATTTCTTTGTACACCTTTGAGGACCACCACTCCACGAGCACTGACTAAGCATGATGTAACTTCAACATTCAACAACCAATACACCGTAATCATATTAAAAAGTTATATGGATTACATTTAGCAGATATTCAAAACAACAATGTCCATTAACGACTGTCAGACACAATAAAAAGATAATGAAATACCACAGTGTTAAAAGTGAGTAAAAATATAGGGCATAGAAATTGGACTATTACTAAATCTAAAATGTTTACCTGGTAAGGTGCATACATGGTTAAAATATAAACTTCCCCTTTTGGAAAAAAAAAAAAAATATATAAACTTCACTTCTTTAATTTAAAATAATTCTGTGTAAAAAATTTTAGCTACTAGACTAATACCATTGATGCCCCAGTGGATCCACCCAGATTGAGTTTTTTGTCCCAGGATGGGAGGCAAAAAATAATACAACACTGTCCCTCATCCATATTTCCGGCTGTTGGAAATCCCCAGTACTGCTGTCAACAGATTCTGCAAAAGCCTGTAACAGGGTAGGCTGGTTACTGATGTTACCTACTTTGAGGAAATTGAGTATTGGTCCTAAAATTATGGAATGGATTATGGCCGTCTATTATCACCTGACGGCTAAGGTATGTATCAACAGCTCTCTATCCCAACCCCTTGCGCTACATAATTGAACAGAGCCGAAACGTCCCCTTTCACCACTACTTTTTGTTCTCTCTTTTGAACTGCTTTTAGCTTCCATCCATACCAATACAGACATATGTGGAATAGAGATATTAAACATTACAGTACCCTTTAAAGGCCATTAAATATTGTGACCATCATTCCCTTTAACATGGTAAACTAAAGAACTTAAATATTTAAAGATTAAAATGAACACCTATGTTCATACTACCTATCTCCAGCTGATGCTGGCTGCTGGGAAGGTATTTAGTCTCTTCTCTACTATTACACCTTGCTTCAGTGTTTTGCCTGATAGTCTGATTTTGCTGGTTCACTTATCCTAAGTCTAGGTCCTGATCTTGCTCTTTCTCCTGTCTTGCATTCTGTACCCTGCTGCCTCTTATCTGCTCCCCTTTTTCCTGATCCCAGTCCTGGTTCCCCCTTCCTATCTTTTCTTTGTATCTCCAGTTTGCCCTGTTGATCTGTGCTCCTCATTTTAAATATATTGTATATAGTTAGTTTGGTCAGTAATGTTGCTAGTTAGATATTTTGTCACTGGGTATATGGTTCACTTAAATTTTCATGTTTGCTGTGTATTCTGTTTGCTGGTGTTTGGATGTGTTATATTTCACCAGTAACCTCTTTTGGACCGCCCACCGCAGATATACTGCGCGAGCTGATGTAGCCCTACGTCGGTCACGCGCCTGCAGCTAGGGGGGGCGAGAGCTCGCCGCCGGCGGCGTGTGCCCGCCCCCACTCAGCAGTGGGGACTCCCCGATCACTCCCCACTGAGAGAGAAGGACGGGCAGCTGTTGTAAACACAGCTGAACGTTCTTCTCTCTGGAATGATCACAGAGGGCCTGTGATCCTGCTATATAGGATCACAGGTCTCTGTGATCATTTCACAAGCCCAACCCCCATACAATTAGAAACATGCCCCTAGGTACACATTTAACCCCTTGATCACCCACAGTATTAACCCCTTCCCTGCCAGTGTCATTATTACAGCAACAGTGTATATTTTTAGCACTGATTACTGTAGTAATGTCACTGGTTCTCCCAAAAGTGTCAAAAATGTCAGTTAGGAGTCCAATCTGTCCGCCGCAATGTCGCAGTCCCACTAAAAATCACAGATCGCCGCTATTACTTGTAAAAAAAACAATAAAATGACATAAATCTTTCCCATAGTTAGTAGACGCGATAACTTTTGCGCACACCAATCAAAATACGCTTATTGCGATTTTTTTACCAAAAATATGTAGCAGAAAACAAATTGGCCTCAAATGTTAAAAAAATATGATTTTAAATTTTTTATGGGAATGTTATACAGCAGAATGTGAATTTTTTTTATTTTTTTCAAAATTGTCGCTCGGTTTTTGTTTATAGGACAAAAAATAAAAATCGCAGAGGTGCTGAAATACCACCAAAAGAAAGCTCTATTTGTGGGAAAAAAAGGACATCAATTTTATTTAGGTACATTGCGCACGACCGCACAATTGTCCGTTAACCACTAGCCGACCGCCCACAGTATATTTACTGCGGCAGTCAGCTCTGTGCAGGTAAAGCGACGTACTACTACGTCGCTCGCTCCCGCCGGTCTGGGGCGCGCTCCCGCTGATGACCTGATTGGGTTCAGAACCGATCAGTCATCAGGTCCAGGCCAATGATTTTTGGCCTGGACCTGTTGATCGGTCCTGCCCAATCAGATTCTATGCTGAGCCTGTTTAATATAAACAAAGGCTCAGAAAAGACCCGTTCCCTCCTACCATGATCCTTTTTGGATTCATCGAGAGGAGAGAGCACATCTAACTGTGAGTACTGCACCAAGCACATACATACACACTTCACCCCCGATCGCCCCCCCAGTTAACCCCTACACCCCCTGTCACAACACACACTGTATACAGTATATAGCATTTTCCTATATACCCGTATAAGTGTGACTTGTGACCAGGTTTAGCGTTTGCGGCCCTTCCTTTTACACTTAAAATACCCGCCACCCCCCCATAAAGATTTAACCCCCTGATCCCCCCGATCACCCCCTGTTAACCCCTTCCCCCCCTGTCACATTGCACACTAATACACACGTAATATAGTGTTTTACTGTATTTTGTATTAGTTTGATTGTGACTTGAGTTAGCGCTAGCGAGTTAGTTTCTGTCCCAAGAAGGTTTAGGGTCCCCGCCACCACCCCAATAAAGATTTAACCCCCTGATCACCCCCAGTTAACCCCTTCATTGCCCTGTCACAGTGTCACTTTTATAGTGTACAGTTTTTTTTCTGATCATGATTATTAGTGACACAGGTGACATTAGCTAGTGTTAGCGTCAGTCTAAAATAGCGCAGATCTCCGGCGCATAGTTAGAAATAACCCCTTGATTACCACACACACACATACACTTCCATTACTAGTATAGTGTTTGAACAGATCAATATCTGATCTGATCAGAACTATACTAGCGTCCCCATAGTTTAGGGTTCCCAAAACGCGGTGTTTGCACGATCAGCACTGATTCCTGCCAGCACCTGCGTTTAACCCCTCCGCCCAGCCCACCCCACCCAGGCAAGTGTAGTAATCAATAGAATACTGTCACTTACAAAAAACACAACACACAAAACCGTTGTGTTAGCAGAGTCAGGCCTGATCCCTGCTAGCATTAGCAGTTATTTTGGTAGCGGTTGAAATAGTCATTGACAACCAGGTGCTTTTATGGGACAGTAGACAGAACACCCAAGGAATAGTACTTGAAACTAAACATGTAATAAAAGACAATATCAAAATTGGATTTGAACTGGCCGCGGCCCTTTATTGGCATTAATATAAAACCAGAATTGTAAGTATAAATACTATACATGAATCTTTATTCGACTACCAACATACCATAAGTATCCAAATATTTGGACCAAATATTTAGCTCAGCTATATCAGCTCAAGCTAATAATAATAAACAACAAAAACCATCCACAAAAAAAGGATTAAAATGCCAAGCAAAAGGACCGCGACATGGGAGGGAGGGCGGGACAATCTCTTTCTTCTGTCCCTGCCGTCTGTTGATCAGGTGGCGCAGTTAACCCTTTAAATTAGCCTCAAACCTAAAAAAAAAACGTTAATACTGCCTTTTTTTAAGTATAAACCAATCAAATTAAATATATTACATAAATATTAAATGAGCTCTCCTCCTATTGGTCTGTCACTGTCCCATAGGTGTAGGTAGTGCAATATATGCCCTCCCTCATCTTATATGGGACAGTAGACAGAACACCCAAGGAATAGTACTTAAAACTAAACATGTAATAAAAGAGACAATATCAAAATTGGATTTGAACTGGCCGCGGCCCTTTATTGGCATTAATATAAAACCAGAATTGTAAGTATAAATACTATACATGAATCTTTATTTGAATACAAACATACCATAAGTATATAAAGAAATATTTAGCTCAGCTATAACAGCTCAAGCTAATAATAATAAACAACAAAAACCATCCACACGCCAGGCTCACACACGTGGAGTCTGGCACCCCACCCGAACCGAGGCCAGTTCAATACAACTTTGGAGACCAACATTAAAAATATCTAAAGCAATGTCAGACAAATGAACCATGTCAGGGCGATAAAAACCTGTCAAAAAACCTTCTAGGTCAATGTGTCTATAGGAAAAACCATCGACCAAAGGCATAAACTTAGCAATCGCTCTATTAATCCTCTTACGAATTTTTTCACAAAAACAAAATTCAGGTGAAAGCGACCACAGAAGTCTAGGAACAATTTCTGGAAATATTAAAATCGTGTGTGGAAACAAAGAATGTAAATTAATAAACTCCAATCTAATATTGGAGATAACATCTAAAGTTCTATGATATCATTGCCCCCTAAATTAACAATATTAAAAGAAGGAGAAGGCCAATGCGAAATTAAAAGAGACAATGAATTATGCAGTTCATGCCATTGCATACCACGTTTACCATACCACCAAATTTGAATTGAGTCCATTGAAAAACCCAAATTAGAACCATAACACCTGACGGCAGCCCGATGGGAGGCCCAGAACACGAAGGAATGTCCAACGATCCACACGTGTCTTCGAGCAGCTGAAATTAAACATAAAGATTAGATCTAACATATAAATGAAAACAATTAGAAGGACATCCACCAATGCGTTGTATATCAGAAACAGAAAAAACCAACATAGCTGCTTCAGTCGCAGCCCCAATACGTAAGGAATGGGAAGTAATATGTAAATGCAGAAGATCCAATTTAGAATGACACTTCTGCAAAACCGAATTTAATTGAGAAACAGTAAGGGGTTTGCCAGATAAATGTAACAAAAGATGTAGCCCATTATCAGGGCGAACTGTTAAATATTCCATAACCAAAGACACTATGCCTATCGAAAAACCCTGTAATTTACGAAGAGTAATCGAACACCCTTGCCCCATTTGATTGGTTTTACTACAACGCTAGAAAAGCTGAATACAATTCGGACCGACCTTCAAATCTGAATAATGAAAACCAGTAATACCCATAGAATTACTCGGCAATAATTCAGATATGCGGAACGCACCAAAGAAACACAAACCGAAGGCTACCTTAAACAGCAAGGATTCAAAAGGAGAATAACAAACAGCATCAGTATATGCACATAAACGTTCCAGTAGAGCTGCCAAGATAGGTACTCTATTATCGGTGGAAGAACATTGCCTGCGATAGCCACGCAATGCCTGTTGAACAGAAAAATAATTCATGCAGGAAGGAGCGTTAGACAACTTCAAGAAAAAAGAAATACCACACAATGTCTTCTTAATGTATAAATAAGAATATGCACTGGAGATCAAGGAGTTCACAAAACTCAATACCAGCTCCTCGAATGAGAAAAAAAGAAACATCAACAAGAGAAGACAAAAATTGATTCCACAACAGCCACGCGGCAAGATATTGAGCCCACGTGGAGGGAGCTAAAGAACCACGAACAGGAGAAGAGGAGTCACACCAGGTCCCATAAATGTGGCGGGCATAAACTGCCACAAGCGTCTGCTTCTGGAACTAAATTCGAAAAACATCCAGCTGCAAACGCGACAGAGAATCAGCAATTAAATTCTTCTCACCAGGGATATACGTAGCCTTAATCCAAATATTAAGCTCTAAACATTTGAAAACCAAATGACGCAAAACAGCCAGGACAGGTAGAGATTTAGAAGACAAACAGTTGATAGCATAGACAACACAAAATTATAAGAATGAAGCAAAATATTCCTATCACTGAAATTTGAACCCCACAACTCAAGCGAAATTAACAATGGAAAAATCTCAAGCAAGACAATATTTTTGGTATAACCTCTCAAAACCCATGAATTTGGCCACAAACCTGCAGACCAGTGACCTTGCCAAAATGCACCATAACCAACCGAACCCGCCGCATCTGTAAACAAAGCCAATGCAGACATAGTGCAAAAAGGCTTGCGCCACAAAGAACAACCATTAAAATCCTGTAAAAAACGCTTCCAGACCAACAAATCCGCACATAAAGAACTATTACAGTAAACCCCCCTCCTTCGCGGGGGTTACGTTCCGGACCCACCCGCGAAAAGTGAAAATACACGAAATAGAAAAACCCTATTAAAATACACTGTAGGCATGTTTTTTTTTTTACGATCACTGTACATTTAAAAGCATTTTAAGGTCTTTAAACACACTTTTAAAACAATAGAAACACATTTAAACACATAAAAGATACTAAGAGAAAGAGCAAGAGCAATGGAAAACACAAAAATATTTAATTTTCAATGATTTATATAGTAAAATAACATTACAGAAAAAAAACGCAATATACCGGGACCGCAAAAACTGAACTGCGATGGAGCGGGGGTTTACTGTAATACGAATAAAATGAAAAGGCAAAGAAACGCCAGCCAAAGATTTGTAAAGGCGCTTAGAAAATATTCTGCCTAACGGAATGACCCGAGAAGCAAATGCCAATAAACCCAACAGCGACTGCAAAGTCTTCAAAGTAACTTTACGCTTAGACAAAACAAAATCAACCAGTTTATATAAACGAAAAAAAATTTCAGTAGGCAGGCGAAATTCCATTGCCACAGTATCAATTGTGATACCAAGAAATTCCAGACAATTGGTAGGATAAACAGACTTCTCAGCCATTAATGGAACACCAAATTCAGCACACACAACATTAAATTCAGAAAAAAGCGATAAGCAATCAGTCGAACCATACTGCCCAACAAAAAGAAAATCATCTAAATAATGAACTAAATTAGAAGATCCCAAAAAGATGAAAATATTTCAAAATAATGACAAGACAAAGCACAACCCATAGGAAGACACCGATCGAAAAAATAAAAACCATCAAAATGAAAACCTAAAGAATTAAAAGCCCTCGGATTGATAGGTAACATCAGCTTAACATCAGCTTTCGCCAATAACGCAGAATCACCCACTTTACGTATAATACGCAAAGCGTCATCAAATGACAAATAAGAGACCGTACAAAGCTCAGAGTCCAATTCATTATTTAAAGAGAGCCCTTTAGGGAAGGACAAATGGTAGATTAGATGAAAAGAATTACGTTCTTTTTTAGGAACGATTCCCAAAGGAGAAATCCTATAATTCAAAAAAGGAGGGGAAACAAAAGGACCAGAAACTCTACCCTCACGAATTTCATACAAAATTTTTTCAGCAACATCAGGGTGGCGACGGACTGACGGTAAATTCTCATAAGGCAAACAGCCGGACCCACTAAAAGAAGGTAATAAAAAACCTACCGAAAAACCATCATACAGAAGGTCTGCCATCTGACGATTTGGCCAAATGCGAAACCACGTTAGCATGGCTCCCAGTTTCACTGGTGTGGCCGCTTTAAGAAAAAGCTCCTTCTGTGAATGGGAAGAAACAGATGTTAACTTCTTAAAGCAACGAGAAGCAGAATGATTTCCAGTACAATGAGCACATTCGTGCTTATACTTGCAGGTACCCGGCCACTTGCACTGACCCTCGTTAAAACTAAAACAAAGACCTCTACGAAAACTTCCAACAGGAAAAGGGGGAGATTTAACAAAAGAACGTTGAGGCAAAAGAAGATTGAGCCACAGCCCAACATCCTTCATACCCCAATGAAGAGATTTATGCACCGCCAGCTTCTGACGAAACGATTCGTCATAGTAAAACCATGACATACCATTAAAATTCTTATACGCCTCCAAAATTATCTCAACGTGTTGGAAAAGCCCACCCACTACAACGCTCAGGGTGTTTTCCCCCCATAACGCTGGCATAGATACAAAATGCCTGGAGCCAATTATTGAATGATCTTGGAGGCGCTCTACGCTTATCATCATCAGATTTATCGCTTTCTTTTTTATTTTCTAATCTATTTTCCCTAGAAGAAGGCAACAAAGAAAGAATATCTATATAATCTCCCTTCCATATTTTTTCTATAAAACGCACAACATAGCTTCTTTGTAGCAACTTTCATTACATTAGAAACAGTAGAAGGAGCAGGCTAAACAGATGACACAGGGACAGAAGTAACAAGTGACGAAACAGGAAAACTGACAGAAGGATCATTTTGCCACAATGGAGCAACAGTAACAGGAGGCACACCACTACATTGATTTAACAAAACAGAAAAAGAATGTGCCAATTCTAAAAGAAATCTAAAATTCTCAAACTCACCACTAGCAGTAGCGATAGCATTTCAACAGGGGGTGCCAAAACTGGCCACACAGCATGCTGTCCATCAACATGTGTGGGAAAGGAGCAAAAAGGGGATGGGGGTGCTGGTGCTGGATCCTCACAAAAAGGATCCTGAGCAGAGAAATCTTTATTTGAAATATGTCCTTGTTTTCTAGAAACATCCCTGCTCTTTTTTGCAGCAGCAGGACGACGAGGGGGACTCGAACCTGTGCGGTCTCTTCTTCCTGTGCAGTTCCCTGGCCATAGGAGGAACTGCGCATGCGCCAGAAGTCGACGGCCCCAGAACGACAACCGGAAAGTCCCGAAGAGACGGAAGGCCTGAAGGGGGGGATCCATGACGATGAGAAGGTGGAGATCCATGATGACGAGGAGGCGGGGAGAGATGACGAGACACAGGCGGGGACGCCGGACTGAAAGAATGCGGTGATTCCGGCCGAGCAGACGAGGGGAGATGGCGCTGGGAGAAGGTCCGCACAGCAGGCAAAGGAACAGCAGATGGATGAGGTAAAGGATGGGAAACCTCACCGGCAATGTCTGAATCCTCCGGTAGTGAAAGGCAGCGGCACATCCATAGATCCCCCACCAGCTGAACCAGCACAATCAAGGATGGCTTGCAATAAGGAATCCATGGCCAGGGTAGAATAAAGCAAACCAGGCACAGCTAACAATCTCTTTCTTCTGTCCCCGCCGTCTGTTGATCTGGTGGCGCAGTTAACCCTTTAAATAAGCCTCAAACCTAAAGAAAAAATTGTTTGTACTGCCTTTTTTAAGTATAAACCAATCAAATTAAATATATTACATAAATATTAAATGAGCTCTCCTCCTATTGGTCTGTCACTGTCCCATAGATGTAGGTAGTGCAATATATGCCCTCCCTCACCTTATATTACCTGTGAGTCACACTACTGTACCAGTAAATTTAGTTACTAAAATGTCCAAACGTTGGTACAGTAGTGCAGAGGCTTACAGTATACTGACCATGTCAGATGAGATCGATGGGGAAGCCTCACTGGCAGAATCAGGGTCAGTATACGAACCTGATGACAGCAGCGGCTCCCTGACAGATAGCTCCGACGACAGTTGGGTCCCTGTTAGACCCAGGTGTACCCGACCCCATTCTGGAATTGTTGAGATGCAGGAATCGCAGGGTGCTCGTATGGAGCAGAATGTCGGTACTAGTGCCGCTCATCCTTCTGGTGGCCTGGCAAGCGCCAGCGGCCTAGCACACCCTGGACCTACTACAACCAGCACTGCAGTAACACTTGGTGATGTGGCGAGTCCCATAAGTGTAGTTGAAGCTGGTGCGGTGGCTAGCACGAGTAGTGGCCGGCAGCCACCGCGTATTCGAAGACAGGCCCGTAGAGCCCATAGTGCCCTCCCTGATGCGCTGGCATATCCCAATTGGCAACCCACTGATACTACAGCGCCAGTACTTCCCCCATTCATTGCCCAACCTGGAATCCACGTGGAGACAGCTGGTTTTACACCCCTGAACTTTTTTGAGCTGTTCTTCACAGAAGATCTTTTTGGATCTATTGTGGATCAATCAAATTTATACGCACAACAATTCATCGCCGCCAACCCAAATTCGCCCCTTGCCAGACAATTCGCCTGGAAACCTATAACGGTTCCCGGTTTTAAAATTCTATATTGGTCCACTAGCCCACTTCATCATATGCGCGTTTACTCTGCCTCCATGTCCAGGGTGAGATACGAGCAAATTCTGCGATTTATGCATTTCAATGACAATGAAATCTGTCGTCTTCGGGGAGACCCTGATTATGATCTGCTCCACAAAATTCGGCCCCTCATAGACCACTTCAATCAGCGGTTTGCAGCCTTGTTTACCCCCAAACAAGTTGTCTGCGTTGACGGGTCCCTGATTAAATTTACTGGCTGCCTTGCTATGAAACAGTACCTCCCCAGCAAGCGTGCCAAGTACGGGGTCAAACTGTACAAGCTCTGTGACAGGGCCACAGGCTATACAGTTAGTTTCTGGGTCTATGAGGGAAAAGATAGCTGTGTGGAGCCCCCCAACTGCCCAGACTACATAGGGAGCAGCGGAAAGATAGTTTGGGACTTGGTGTCACCCTTATCTGGAAAGGGGTACCATTTGTACGTGGACAACTTTTACACAAGTGTGCCACTATTTTGTCACCTTCTTGAATTACAATTTGGCGCATGTGGCACCGTGCGACCTAATCGCCGGGGCTTCCCCCAACGGCTTGTAAATTCCTGTCTTAGTCGGGGGGGAGAGAGCCTGCTTGAAAACTGACAAATTGCTTGCAGTGAAGTGGAGGGATACGGATGTTTTCATTCTGTCCTCCATTCACCCAGACACGACAGTCCAAATTTCTACGGCAACTGGCGTTATGGAGAAACCCCTCTGTGTCCACGAATATAACCTTAATATGGGAGGGGGGGGGCGTGGCCGACCGGGCATGTGAGTAGAAGTGACTCACGGAGCTCCCTCCATTAACCTGGACTAATTGCCCTTTTCCCCGGCCGGGATACCCTGTTCTGGACCCTAATCCTCTTCGGGGGGTCCCCCTGAGGCTAGCGTGGTGTGCTGCTCCCGGATAGGTGCCTGGATCGGGGCTGCTGCGGGCCGCGAGGAGGGGACCGCACCGCCGGATCACTATCCCCCGCCATCCTCCGTTATCCTTGCAGACCTGGGTCCTGGATCGCCTCCCCTGGCACTGCATCACCATCTGCTGTGCGGGACTGGCCCTAGTTTTCGTGGCGGAGCGTTACCAGCTGAGCTCCGGATTGCGGCCTAGTTGGAGGCCGAAGCCGCGGACTTTCCTGCTGCGGGCGCCCGCTCCGAGCGGCGCGGATGCGGTGAGCGGCGGTTCTCCTCTACCGGCCCACTGACCACTGGGGACTGTTCCGCAATCTGGGCCCTATCTCCTGGCACCTTGCATGTCACGCGCAGGGGCTGCTATGACCTGCGGGAGCAAACTAAAGGATGGCCCTGTCCCTGGCCCGGCCGGCCAAGATGGCGCCGGCGTAGGGACACCGCAGCCCACCTCAAGGGGCCTTGACAAGCTGAAGGACACTGGGACTAAACCAAAAACAGGGCGCCCGGGGGGAAAAGATAGTGCTGGCGATATCCTCCTGTATGCCAAGAAACTGTGTGACATCCCGGGCCCCAGCGCAGTGGAGACTGCACCTCAGCCAGGTGCACAGGCATTGGGGGACACTCAGCTGGACACGGGGGCTCTGGAACCACCTGAGCAGCTTGATTTTGGGACTGAGCTGGAGGGAGTTGTGCTGGAGGGGACTCAGCCCACCTTGGGACATATCCTACTGGCTGTGCAGAAGTGCACGGCTTCCGTGAATGTTGTCAAGGACAGACTGGGGGGTCTCACGGAGGAGGTGGCCCTTTTGCGGCAGGATTTACAAAAAATGCGGGAACGCACCACTGCTGCTGAAAGTCGCATCTGCGACCTGGAGGATCAGATGCCCACATTACTCTCGGAATCCAGGGAAACGGCCAGGCTGGCGCAGGCTAACGGGAATAAGACGGACGATATTGAGAACCGCCTGCGCAGGAATAATGTCCGCATAGTGGGGCTCCCGGAGAAGGTGGAGGGACGGGATCCTACTGACTTTGTTGAGACTTGGCTGTGCGATACTTTTGACCGGGCCTCCTTCTCCCCCCTGTTCGCTGTGGAGAGGGCACACCGGGTCCCCACTAGAGCCCTGCCTGGCAATGCCCCCAGGCCAATGCTTGCAAAAATACTCCACTACCGTGACAGGGAGAAGATCCTGCGACTGGCCAGAGAAAAGGCAGACATACGTTTCAATGGGGTCAGAGTGTCATTCTACCCTGATTTTTCTGCCGAGGTGCAGAAGCAAAGAGCAAAGTTTATTGACGTGAAGCAGCGACTTCGCCGCCTGGGTCTGGTGTACGCCATGCTGTATCCCGCCCGTCTCCGGGTCACGGCTGAGGGGCGAGCACACTTTTTTGATACGGCCACAGACGCGGTGACTTGGCTGGACGTGAACGAGCCCGCCCTCCGCCGCAGACGTCCTGAAGATCCGGGAGACTGAGTTGGAGTGGTGGCGTGACGGGTTCCTGCTGGGTTTCGGGGTTTGCTCCCTTCTAAAAATGCTTTCACATTTGGATTATAATTTGGCCCGGCCGGGGACGTTTACAGTTTACCGTTTGGATGATGAAGCTCTACGCAAGGTATGCATATCTGGGCTTTGCTGTATCTATCCACACTGCGGGTGTGGCATGTTATGACCTTTTTGCACGGTTGTGCGTTTTTGGGCGGGTGGACACCACTGGATTGTCCGGACAATGTCGGGTTTACCGATATTGGGCTGCCTGCCCGTTCTCAGTTTTGTGACGAGGCACCGTTGTGCCTTGCTGGACTGGTTCTTTTCCTTCTGTTTTCTATTCTTGTTTTTGAGAGAACTTCACCCACACCGGATTTTTTGGATTCTCTGTATCTTCACAGCTTACCCCCTTCGCCCTTGTTGCTGGATGTCGCTCCCTGCTCTGTTGCATGGCGGCGGAGCGGGGGGGCCGAGGCCCCACGCTGTTTTTCTTTTTTGACATGGCTGGAGTACCTGTAATTTCATGGAATGTCCGTGGCCTTGGGTGCCCAGTAAAACGGGCCATGATTGCTGCACAGTTGAAGAAACACCACCCGGCCATCATAGGCCTGCAAGAGACACACCTGCAGGGGGACACTGTGAGCTGTTTGAGATATTCTTGGGTGGGTTGGGGGTACCACTCCACCCACTCCACGTATTCCAGGGGAGTCAGCGTTCTGGTCCACGGGGCGCTGGCTTTCCGGGAGCTGGGGGTGCAGATGGACCCCGAGGGGAGATTCGTTTTTTTGCACTGTGTTCTGTTTCGATTTACATGTGTGTTGGCGGTGGTTTACATACCGCCCCCGTTTTCCTCTTTAGTTCTTAGAGAATTGCTTAACTTTATGCTAGACAAAGCGGACACCCCACTGATAGTTGTGGGGGATTTTAATGGTGTCTTGGACCCTGTCCTGGATAGGCATCCACCATCCCCCTCTTCGGTGGCTGGCAGGGGCACTGCCCTTTCGCGCTTCCTGGAGGAGGTGGATTGGTCAGAGGCCTGGCGTTTGAAGCATCCTGGAGTGGTTCAGTTTTCTTGTTTTTCTAAAACGCACTCCTCCCTTTCTAGGATTGATCTCTGTGTGTGTAACAGGGCCGCCCTCCCTGTGGTGGAGGAAACGGAATATGCCCTTAGGGGAATCTCTGATCACTCTCCGCTGGTGGTTCAGCTGGCGGTGCGCCCCCGGGTGGCCTTAACTAGGGCCCCCTGGAGGTTCAACGCGTTTTGGTTGAAGCTGTTCCCACAAGACAACGGCATTGCGGCCGCCATCGGGGAGTTCTTCGAGATCCACGGCCACCACGGGGATGTGCTGGCGAGATGGGATGCCTTCAAATGCTACCTCCGAGGGGTGTTGATTACACATATCCGGAAGGTTCAGACGGGATCTAAGCAATTTGAGGAACAATTGGCTGGTAGTGCGCAGAGGTTGGAGGAGGATTATATTGTTGACCCTACTGAGGAGAAGAGGGCGGCCTGGCTCTCGGCTCAATCGGTATGGTTGGGGGAAGTCCGATCTAAAGTAGACAAGAAACGCTTTTTCTCCAAGACCACATTTTATGAAGAGGGGGAGCGGACGGGCCGCTTGCTGTCTCGTTTGGTGGGGGCGCGCCCCTCAGTTCCCCCCATAGGGGCACTACGGCTGCCGTCAGGGCAGCTGGTGAATCGGCAGGAGGAGATCATGGCGGAACTTGCTAGGTTCTACGCTGACATTTATTCTACAAGGGTGGAGTACACTTCGGAGGAGTTGCAGGAGTATTTGAGTACCATACCATTCACGAGACTCACGGCCGAACAACGGGAGGGACTAGAGGCACCCATTACGGAGGAGGAGTTGATGGAGGCACTGGCTCTCTTTCCGGGAGCCAAGGCACCCGGGGATGATGGCCTCCCAGTGGAGGTTTATCAAACCTTCTCGGGGCTGCTGCTGCCGCAGTTGCTGGAAGTGTTCCGGGTGGCTAGAGAGGCTGGGACGCTTCCGGAGTCCATGTCTAGGGCAAGCATTGTGCTTCTGCTCAAACCCGGGAAGTCACCCACGGACCCGGGATCATACAGGCCCATTTCACTGCTCCAGGCGGACGTCAAATTGCTGGCTAAGGTTTTGGCGCGGCGGGTGAATTCGGTGATCACTCATATTATTCATGAAGATCAGGCGGGCTTCATGCCCAATAGGTCCACGGCCCTTAATCTTAGACGACTGTTCGTTGCGATTCAAACGCCTGCGGATAACGTAGGTGAAAGAGCGCTATTATCCTTGGACGCCAACAAGGCGTTTGACAGTGTGGAATGGGGATATCTGTGGGCGGTGATGGAGGCGTTTGGGTTCGGCCCAGTGTTTCTGTCTTGGGTGAGATTGCTATACCATCAACCACGGGCATCGATACGAGAGGGAGGCAGGACATCTGAGGGCTTCAGCCTAGGTAGGGGAACGCGGCAGGGCTGCCCGATTTCCCCTCTGTTATTCGCACTTGCAATTGAGCCCCTTGCGACGCGTATCAGACACAGGGATTCCATAGTGGGTTTTAAATACGGCCCTCTCCAGGACAAAATACTTCTATACGCGGACGATATGCTTCTGACACTGGGGGACACGGGTGGCTCCTTGCGGGCGGTTATGTCTGAGATCACTGAGTTTGGGAGGTTTTCGGGCCTTACCATAAACTGGTCCAAATCGGCGCTACTGTATCTTGATGCGAACGCCACTCGGCCACTGGACTCTCACTGTCCGGTCCCAGTGGTGGATAAGTTTAAGTATCTGGGGGTTGTGGTATCGGCGGACCCGAATCAATATAGTGTGCTCAACATTGGCCCTCTTCTAACGCGGTTCCGGGATAAGATTAAGATCTGGACTAAGCTCTGGCTCTCGCTAGCGGGACGGGTAAACCTTATCAAAATGATCTTGATGCCTCAGTTGTTGTACTTCCTGCACAATTCCCCGATTGTTATTACCCTGAAAACTTTCCGCATTGTGAATACCCTCTTCCGGTCCCTGTTGTGGAAAGGAAAGGCGGCTAGGATCCGTTTGGAGCAACTGCAGAAGCCCAGAGATGGGGGGGGTCTTGCCCTACCCAACCCCTGGCTGTACTATCTGGCGTCCCAGCTGCAGCACCTGGTGGGTGCGCTGTCGGGGGCTCCGGCTGGTGCTGCGTTGACAGTTATGCGGGAATTTACAGGGGCAATTGGGGTGCCGGAGGGACTGGAGGCTCAGCTGTTCACCAAACCCAATCGGCGATACCCGACGTATCGCCTCCTACAGAAGGTGTGGGATAAGACAAAACAAATGCAACAAGTGACGGGATATACCAAATTTAGTCCGATCTGGGGTAACCGTGCTTATCCGGAACTATGCAAATTAGATCAGGCGGATAGGTGGCGGGCTTTGGGGGTGACTCATTTGCGGCACATCCTCCATGGAGGGGTCATGCTACCTTTTGCGCAGTTACAGGAACGATTCTCCCTACCTGACCACATGAAATTCTACTACATACAGTTACAACATGCGCTGCGGGCTCAGGCTGCCAAAGGACAGTTCCACCTGTCGCCTGCTCCTGTATTCTATCTTATGGAGCAGTTTACTGACACCAAGGGGTTCATATCGAGTTGTTATGACGCCCTGCTGAGCAAGTACTTGGACAAATACCCTAGTAAAGCCTGTGACCACTGGAGCACAGATGTGGGGGAGATCCCGGGTGAGCAGTGGGAAGAGGCTCTAGAGTCAGTTCGCACGTGTTCTTTGAATGTCTCGCATCAGGTGTCTCAATTATACATCTTACTTAGAGTCCACCATACTCCTCTGAAGCTGTACTCCATGGGTGTCCGTGACGACGATATATGCGGTCGTTGCCAAAGGGAGGTGGGTGACTTAATCCACCTGTTGTGGCGTTGTCCGAAGCTGCACAGGTACTGGACTGAGGTGCGCTCAGCTATTAATAGTACCCTGGGAATAGATGTACCCGGGGACCCTAAACACTGCCTTCTGGGTATCTTAGACCAACAAGTGGAGGACCGGTATCTGCGGGAGGCGGCCTCCCGCGCCCTGTTCCAGGCTCGCTTGCTTATATTACGCATGTGGACGGCACCTGAGCCTCCGACTTTTCGGATGTGGCTAGAGCAGATAGGGGGCACACTCAGAATGGAAAAGGTTATATACCAACATAGGGGATCTCCACAAAAATTCTCTAAAATATGGGGTGTATGGCTGAGCTGCCCGGGAATGGCCCCTACTGACCTCATCATGGACCGTTTATTATCCTGAGTATGCAAATATGAGTTGGGGCTGATGGGGGATGATTGCATGAGGCCCTGGGGTGGAATGGAGGGACGTGATAATGATATTGTACCAGTTGCCGCTGCTTGGGGCTGTCTGCTTTAGGGGCGACTGTGGTGTAATTGTTTTGCATTCTATTTTCTATGGTGATGTTGTTTTCATGTTACTATGCTTGTACCGTGTATTGCTGTTTCATTGTGGTTCTGTGGATTTCTCTCAATAAAGATGTTTTCTGATTTAAAAAAATATGGGAGGGGTGGACCTTAACAACCAGCTTTTGGAGCCGCATTTAGTTGCCGGTAAAGCCAGACGCTGGTACAAAAAAGTGTCTGTTTATTTATTCCAATTGGCTATGCTGAACGCCTTTGTCCTATACAGGACATCAGGACGAACCGTATCCTTCCGAGAATTCCAGGAAGAGATCATCGAAACCTACCTGTACCCAGGAGGTGTTCCTGTCCAACTTCCCCTTCCAGATGCAGTGAGCCGGCTGCATGAAAGGCACTTTCCACAAGTCATCCCGCGTACTCCTACCCAAAGACACCCCCAAAGAAGATGTCGTGTCTGTAGCAGGCGTAGATATAGGCGTGACACCCGCTATTATTGTCCCGACTGTCCTGGCCAACCTGGTCTCTGCATTGGGGACTGTTTCCGTCGCTACCATACACTAGTGGAGTTTTAGTGTAGGGTACAACACGACACAGTGTAGGGCACACAAATACAGGGTCTCGAAAGATTTTCGATGGCTATCGACCTTTTTTGAGAGACCCAAGCTGGAAAATCGCAGTTAACAGAAAAAAAGTGTTAATAAAAAACCAAAAACAGTTGTGTCAGTTATTTGTATGTTCTTCTACTCTTCCTACTGTACTTTTACTGTACTTTGTTTGTTTTTCATTCTTTTGTTAGCCTGTTTATCTTGCAGGTACCCGTCAGCTGCCACACTGATTTTATATATTCTGACACAAACAGCGTTTGTGCTCAGCATATATGGATACCTCTGATGGCAGCAGCTGTGGTAGGCTGATTTTACCACTGCAGTTAAAATACCTTTAGGTATACATGAAATTTGTCATGTATACCCACCATTAAATCAGTGGGTTTGGTTGTTGGGTGGTTAATGATGAGTAATACTACACAATATTCCTGTGGTGATTTCTGTTAGGTTCTCTTTTTTTTTCGTTCAGCCCAAAGGCTGCATGAAAAAAAAAACCCTACACTATATGCCAAACAAGGACCAGCAATGTACTGGTACGTTGCTGGACTTTGAGTGGTTATACCAGGATAATGCCTGCAGATTTAGGCATCACCTTGGTTTTGTTTTTTAAAGCCAGCGGTCGGCTTACATGTAAAAGCAATCCTAGCAGATAATTGGCCGCTAGACTGCTTTTACATGCAGTGGGAGGGGACTCCCCCCCTATCGCCGCCTTCCGTGGTTTTTCTCGGGCTCTCCTGTCCCACCGGTTAACCCGAGAGTGCAGCCGGTGGTTCAATTATCTAACTATAGAGCTGATTGGAGATGAGAATGGCTCCAATCATCTCTATGGCCTAAGATACCGGAAGCTACGAGCATTTTATGACTTCTGTTCGCCAGAAATAAACAGCGCCATTGGGAAAGTATTTTATCACACCAATTTTGGTGTGGTCAGATGCGTTAAGGTCAGAGGAGAGATCTAGAGTCTAAAAGACCCCAATTTTTTTTAAAAAGAGTACCTGTCACTACAGATTGCAATCATAGGGGATATTTAAATTCACTGTGATAACAATAAAAATGATTTAAAAAAAAATGAAAAGGAAAGCTGTCAAAATAACATAAAAAAGCAAAAAAAAAAAAAATCAAGCCCCCCCTGTCCCCCCGTGCTTGCGCGCAAAGGCGCACGCAAGCGCTGGTCTAGTGTCATATGTAAACTACAATTGCAGCATGCATGTGAGGTATCGCCGCGAACTCCTGGTCGAGGGCAGTAATTCTTGCAGTAGACCTCCTCTGTAAGTCTAAAGTGGTAACCTGTAAAGACTTTTAAAGTCTTTTAAAAATGTACGTAGTTTGTCCCCTATTTGGTATCTATGTACTCGGCATAAGATCATCTTTTAAATTTTACCAAACAAATAGTGCATTTGTGCATTACATTTTGAAAAAATGTATTTTTTTCGCCAAAATTGCGTTTGGAAAATCTGTGCGCAAATACCGTGTGACAAAAAAATTTGCAACATCCACCATTTTGTTCTATAGGGCCTCTGCTTCAAAGAAATATATAATATTTGGGGGTTCAAAGTAATTTTCTAGTAAAAAAAAATATATATATATATATATATATATATATATATATATATATATATTTATATATATATATTTTCATGTAAACAAAAAGTCACATAAAAGGCTTGGTTTTCAAGTGGTTAGAAGAGTGGGTGATGTGTGGCAAAGATTGAGCATAAAATGCCGGGACAGTTCAAACACCCCCCAAATGACCCCTTTTTGAAAAGTAGACACCCAAAGCTATTTGTTGAGAGGCATATTGAGTCCATGGAGTATTTTATATTTTGCCCTAAGTTTCGGGAAGGTGACAATTTGTTTGTTTTTTTTTTTGTTTGTTTTTTACAGAAAGTTGTCACTAAATGATATATTGCTCACGCATGCCATGGGTATATGTGAAATGACACCCCAAAATACATTCTGCTGCTTCTCCTGAGTACAGGGATACCACATGTGTGAGACTTTTTGGGAGCCTTGCTGTGTACGTGACCCCGAAAACCAATCCCCATCTTCAAGTTTTCTATTTTACCTCTGCACTACCTGTCACAGTTTCAGAGGCCCTGAAATTTCAAGATAGCACAAAACCCCCCCAAATGACCCCATTTTGCAAAGTAGACACTCTAAGCTGTTTGCTGAGAGGCATGGTGGGTCCATGGAATATTTTATATTTTGCCACAAGTTTCGGAAAAATTATTATTTCTTTTTTTTTGTTTGTTTTTTTACACAAAGTTGTCACTAAATGATATATTGCTCACACATGCCATGGGTATAGGTGAAATGACACCCCAAAATACATTCTGCTGCTTCTCCTAAGTACAGGGATACCACATGTGTGAGACTTTTTGGGAGCCTAGCTGTGTACGGGACCCCGAAACCAATCCCCCATCTTCAGGTTTTCTAATGGCGTAAATTGCTTATTTTACCTCTGCACTACCTGTCACAGTTTCAGAGGCCCTGAAATTTCAAGATAGTACAACCCCCCCCCCCAAATGACCCCAAGTTTCGGGAAAATTATTATTTCTTTTTTTTGTTTGTTTTTTTACACAAAGTTGTCAGTAAATGATATAACGCTCATACATGCCATGGGTATATGTGAAATGACACCCCAAAATACATTCTGCTGCTTCTCCTGAGTACGGGGAAACCCCATGTGTGAGATTTTTTGGCAGTCTAACCACAGGACCCCGAAAACCATTCCGCACGTTCTGGCTTTCTAAGGGCGTAAGGGCGTAAACTGTTGATCTCACTCCTTACTACCTATCACACTTTTGAAGGCCATGAAATGCCAAGATGGCACAAACCCCCCCCCCCCCCAAATGACCCCATTTTTCAAAGTAGACACTCCAATCTACTTGCTGAGAGGCATAGTGAGTATTTTGCAGCTCTCATTTTTTTGGGAAAATGAAGAAAAAAACAGGAAAATGCATTTTTTTCCTCTTTTTCCAAAACTTTGTGACAAAAAGTGAGATCTGCAAAACACTCAACATGCCTCTCTGCAAATAGCTTAGGGTGTCTACTTTCTGAAAGGGGGTCATTTGGAGGGGGGGGGGGGTTGTGCTGTCTTGGCATTTCATGGCCTCCGAAACTGTGATAGGTAGTCAGGAGTGAAATCAATCATTTACGCCCTTGGAAAGCCTGAAAGTGGGGATTGGTTTTCGGGGTCCTGTACTCGGCTAGACTGCAAAAAAGTCTCACACATGGGGTATCCCTGTACTCAGGAGAAGCAGCAGAATGTATTTTGGGGTGTAATTTCACATATTCCCATGGCATGTGTGAGCAATGTACTTTGTGTAAAAAAATATATATATATATATATATATATATATTTCCCAAAACTTGTGGCAAAATATAAAATATTCCATGGACTCACCAAGCCTCTCAGCAAATAGCTTGGGGTGTCTACTTTCCAAAATGGGGTCATTTGGGGGGGTTTTGTGCTATCTTGGAGTTTTAGGGCCTCCGAAAATTGTGATAGGTAGTGCGGAGGTGAAATGCACAATTTACGCCATTAGAAAACCTGAGAGTGTTG